>NC_050573.1:180282409-180882409 GCF_011100635.1 Trichosurus vulpecula | reverse complement strand
AGCACTTTAATAGGGAAGGTCTGGGCTGGTTGAGTTGCTGGTTTCTTGGGGGGTATTGAGTGTTGTGTTGTCCCAAGGTCTCAGGGAGAGACTGGGGATCTGGATGCTTTCAGTGCTCCCAAAAGGGTCTGATCCAGAACAACGTGTAACTGCAACCCCCTTGCAAATTCTTGACCTGGGTTTGGGTATGTGTAAGAGTGCGCTGCTGCTGGACTTTGCCTCCTCAGGCCACTGGAAAGCTCTTGGCTCAGAGCAGGCAGAATTGTAGGCTCTCCTTTGGTCTGGGACTCCTGTACTAATTATATGGGCTAGGTGCTGGCTTCCTTTGTGCCTGAGGTCTTAGCAGGAGCTCAGGCTGCTGCTCTCCGAGTGTTCCAGCATCCAAGGAGAGGCTGTGTACCACAGCAAAAAAAAAAATGTTCCCACGCTATATTGAGCCACTCTCATACCAAGGAACAGCAGGTGGAATAGGTGCCAGTCAAAATAACTCACTATGACTTGTTCTGGATATCTCCATCAAGATTTGGTCTGGTGTTTTTCTAGATCTATTTAGAGGAATTTGTGATGGGTGGTCCCCACGCTGCTTTCTTATTACTCCATCATCTTGACTGTTCCCCCGCCTCATTCAACAGGCATTTATTAAGCATTTATCTTGTGCCAGACATTGTACTAAGTCTTGAGGATACGAAGACAAAAGAAAAACAGTCCCTCCCCTCCAGGAGTTTATAGTCTAACAGAAAAGGCGACACGTACATATACAAGTATATATATAATTTATACAAGTAGTTTGGGGAAGGAATACTCCACGTAAAGGGAGGAGAAAGGATATATTTGAAAATGAAGGTGATGGATGAAAGACTGAAGATGCAGAAAAAGAGAAAGAGTGGCAACAGGAGAAACTTGATAAAAACAATATTTTCCCAATTTGTGGGTCCTGAGTTTTTGTTCCTCCGTCTTTTTACCAGCGTTCCTGACCCTTGCCTTGGTTTACTTCCCTGGCCTCTGTTCCTCTCAACCTGCTTGCCTAGATCTGTAGTATCTGCCTGCTTCTGCTGTCTCCCTTGGCCTCTGGACCTCTTGACTAACAGGGTCTGTGCTATCTTGACCTCGGCAGACGCGACTCATATCCCACATGCTTCATGTGCCTACCTCTCCATGGTACTACTATGCCAATGATTTGAATGACCCAAATATAAATTTTGTTCTTTTTTGCCCTTTCCTGCAAACCCTGACTCTTTCTGTACATGGTTCTTCAGCTGTTTTCTTTTCACAGTGTGGGAAATGGGCTAGTTTCCCAAACACCTTCTCAGGTTTATTTTTAGCAGGTGACTGACCTATTTCCCCTTCCCAGAATTTTTTTTAAAGCAGAGGGTGGAGGCACCAGCAAGGGACTGAATACGGTGTCTGCCTTCCCTTTCCTTCAGCCTCAGGATCAGAATCCATATTTCAGAATCTCTGCAGTAAAGGTTCTAAGATCTAGGCACTCAGCAGTCACTGTCAGTCCACTGACATCCAGAAATCTCACGCAAAGCTTGTGTTCTCAGTTATCTCAGACCAGGAGTGGGGATCCTGTGGGCTCGGGGAACCTGTCCCAAACTAATATCTGTCCATATTGCAAAGGGTCAGTCAATAGCCTGGGGTTCAAAGTCTGAATACTGAAGCAAGCCTTGGAGTATGTGGGCTCCTGGGGACCTGAAGGAAGTCCTGCATGAAAGCCAGCCTACATTATTTTTATCTAAAACGAGTTCCTCCAGACTCTAGTTTCTTACCTTGTTGTGAAATTGTTGTACTAAATTATTCTTTACAAGTCTGGGTGGCAGCTATAGATAAGCTCTTTGGGGTGTATCATGGAGAGGAACCCTGTGTCTCATAGCCTTGGTAATCTCTGATCCATTCAAATGAGACCACAACATGCCTGGATGTGTAGTCTGCAGACTGTCCCATGTAGCTGAGTGGAGTTAGGGAGCCCATACCTAGCATTGTTGCAGGTAGGGGCAGCATGTAAGTAGGTTGAATAAGCGATTACGTACAAGGGGTGATCTGAGAGACATTGTTCATGGGAAGCCCAGGCTTTAGACACGGGTGGCCAAGGAAGGTCAGGGCCCTGGGATAGACATGTGGGTTTGACTGGAGGGCCAAAGGACTAGGAGTTAAGGTTTTTTGACCTGCTTCACAATTTTGCTACAGAGACAAAGTCCATTTTACCCTCCCCCCAGCCTTATCTCAGCCCATGCCACATTTCGGGGTTAGGTCCTCTGGGGCAGTTCATGGAACTAGAGAATTGCAGTTAGGAGAGGCCTCAGAGGTCACCAACCTAATATATATTCAAAGCATAATTCCTGTCTAAGATGTCATTAACAAGAATTCATCCACCTCTGCTTGAAAACCTTGTGTCACCAGGCACACCCCAGCCCTCTCCCCTGCCCTCCAGGCAGCCCCTCCCATTGTTGGCTAGCTTAGGCTGTTAGTAAATTTTTCCTTATGCTGAAATGAAATTTCCAACCCTATAACTTCTACTCATTGGTTTTAGTTCTTCCCTCTGGGGTAAGGCAGAAACCAGTCAGGAAAAATCTTCAGAGAAAGTCAGTTATCATGTCCTCCCTCCCCCACCCCTAATCTAATGGGAAATTTGGATAATTGCTGGATAATTGCTTCAGACCTTCACTTCGATTTGTCTCTACAGGCACAGCTAGGCATGAAGAGAATAGTTCTGCTTCCTTTCTGCCTGGGAGTCAGAACTGCGTACCCAGAAGAGGGTGGAGTAGGCAGCTGTGATTTCATGAGCCAGGAAGACCCCTGTTTCTTTCCTGCCTCCACCCCTCGATATCTTTTCCTTCTGTCTGAAGGCTCTTTACCTGGGGAAAAAAGCCTTTACCCATGATTCCTTTCATTCTTCTGAGATTATTTCCTAATCACACTGTGCATATGTAGGATGTACATAGTTGTTTAACTGTTTTCTTCCTGTTAGAATGTGAGCTCCTTAAGGACAGGGACTGTGTTTTTTGCTTTCTTTGCCTTTTCAACATTTATTTATAGCAGTGCCTATAAATAAATATATATATTATATATATATAAAATATATTATATGTATATATAATATATTATATATATAACATATATTATATATATATAATATATATATATATATATATATATATAAATAGTGCCTATAAACTTACTATAAAATAGTAAGTATTTAATACGTGCTTATTGAGTGGAGGAGGAGGGGGAGGAAACAAACATTTATCAAGCACCTACCATGTCCCAGGCACTGTGCTAAGCACTTTACAAATATTGTTTCATTTGATCTTCAGATCAAATGAACCCTGGGAGGTAGGTGCTACTATTATCATCCCCATTTTTATAGTAGAGGAGGACCATGACATCAGGAGATGATGCCGTGACTTGCAAGTGAATTGGATCTAAGTGAGGGAGGGCTGTGCAAAGTTACCAGCCTCACTTTCTCCTCCAGAGTAGATCAGGATGACTAAAGATGGCCCAGCTCCTTTTTTAGGAGAGTAGGCCTTTCTCTTGGAGGCAGAAAGATGGTGTAGTGGCTTGCTCAGGGGGACACTGCTAATAAATATCTGAGGCTGGATTTGAACTCAGGTCTTCCGGAGTCTAGGCCCAATGCTTTATCCACTCGGTCATCTGGCATCTGATTGCCTTGACTAACCTAATTAGAGCTATGGTTTAGAATGAATATGCCCTTGAAGAAAGTAACTTTTTTTCCTACTTAAATTCACACTAAGGTCATTCCCCAATAGATGGATACGAACAAAGAATTCTTAAAAGAAGGATTGCAAAGTATGTGAAAAATGCTCCAAATCACTAATATTAAGAGAAATGAAAATCAAATCAACCCTGAGATTTCACCTTAAACCCTTCAAATTGGAAAAGATTAAAAACAATCAGCAATCCTCAATGTTGGGGGGCAGGGATTGTAGAAGGATATGCACACTATCACCTTGTTGATGGAGCTGTGAAATGGTACAACCATCCTGGAAAGCAATTTAGAGTTATAAAAACAAAGTGACTAAAAAGTACAGACCCTTTAAACCAGAGATTCCATTACTGGGCTTAGTCCCCAAGGAAGTTATGAAAAGAAGAAAGTCCTTATTTGCTCCAATCAATTAATCACCATTTATTAAGTACCTACTATGTACTGGGCACTGTGCTAAGTGCTGGGATACAAATACAAAAAAAAAAAAAGAAAAGGAAAAACAAATACAAAAAAAAGAAACGGAATCCCTGGTCTCTAGCAACTAAAATCTAATGGGGGATGACAACACACGAAAGGAAGCTGAAATGGGAGGGGTGGAGGAGGGGAAGGTTCCCAGGGGCATAATGGAAAAGCCAGAGAAATCCCAAAGTAGTGCAGGCAGGTGAAAAGTGAGATCTTCATAACTAAGCTTCCTCCTTAAATGGAGGCACACTAATACATTGTTGATGGAACTGTGAAATGGTACAACCATTTTAGAAAGCAATTTGGAATTATGCAAATAAAGTGACTAAACCGTCCATACCTTTGAATCGGAGACTCCATTACTGGGCTTAGTAACCAAGGGAGCCACTGAAAAGAAGAAAGTTCCTATATGTTCCAATCAATCAATATTATTAAGCACCTGCTATGTGCTTGGAGTTCATGGCTCCACAGCTACTCAGGACAGAGGGTGATGATGAGGTAGAGTCCAAAGGCTGATGGGATCTTGCAGAATGATGAAATTTATTTATAGCAGCACTGTTTGTGATAGCTAAGAATTAGAAAGCAGATACCTATAAGCCGGGGATTGGCTAAACAGTTTGTGGTACATGAATGTAATGGAACACTATGGGCTGTAAGAAATGATGTATGTGATGAAGTATGAAAGATACAGACACAGAAGTATGAAAAGATCTGTAAGAACTGATGCAAAGTGAGCAGAGCCAAGAAAACTATACACAATAACTATAAAAATGAAAAATTAAAAGCTACACAAAAAAAACAAAGAAAAGGTCACGAAATTATAAGAATCAAGCAAGACTAGAATGAAGATATATGAGAAGACACCCCAACCAATCCCTTTGTGGCAGTGGGAGGTCCATAAACTGCACATGTTTTAAGACATTTTCAATGTATTGGTCAATTGTGCTAATTTTTTCCCCTCTAATAATACAATTTTTCATAAAAGAAGCCTCTCTAGGAGGAGGAAGAAAGACACTTGGGATAATTGTAGTTATAGCCGGATATAGTTATATGGATACAAGAGCAGAAAATATCAATAAAACCTCACTTAAAAATTCACACTAAGGCACAAATATATGATATGAGATCTTGTCCTCAGAGCAGGTTCTGATAAAACCTAGTATAACAAAGACAGACCTCACCTACTACACTATTCTGCCCAGGGCCGCCTGCTAGGAGTTAGTGGCCGGTATAGGTTACCAGAGGTCATCTTACCCAGCCCTGTGTCTCCATACAAGAAGGCATGGAACTCACCTGAAAAGCATAAAGTAACCAGGGAAGGGGGAAGCTCAAGAAAAGCTTCATATGGGAGGTGGCACAGAGCGGAGCCTTGAAGAAGGCTAGAAATGGCAAGGGGACTGAAGTGAGGAAGAAAAGCACAACGGGGATGGCAGATTTCACATTCAGGAAATGGCAAGTTGTTTAGCTAGTTTGTGAAGCGTGCGAGGAGGAACAATGTGCAATAAATCTGGAAAGATAGGCTTGCGCCAGATTGTGAAAGCCTTTGAATGCCAAACTACGGGAGTGTGTGTTTTGTCCTTACAGGCATGGGGAACCACTGCAGATTCTTTAGCAGGAGAAAATGTAGACAGACCTGTAGTTTAGGAGTATCAGTCTTGCAGCTGTGTGTAAAATGGATTGGAGAGGGCAGAGACCCGAAGCAGGAAGACCACCTGGAAGGCTATTCCAGGATCTAAGTGAAATGGAGATGATTGGTTCCCTCCCAAAGGGGTAGGGATGGGTGGAGAGTGGGAGGTTAGTATCTAACCAAGAATGGGGGAGGGAAAAGGGGAATCGATAGGAAGATTTGGGAGAGAAGGACACCCCATGGGGTCTCAGACGGGCTCTCTGGCCCTTGGATGCCTGGCTGGGGTAGGGGCAGGTAGGAGAGGGGATTTAGAGAATATCCAAATTCATCCTCTCATTATATGGATAAAAAAATTGAGGTACAAAGAACGAAGTCGCCAAGCGGCCAAGGTCAAATGGCAGCTTAGCAGGGTTCACCTGAAAAGTGAAATGATACTACTATATGGCAGATGCCAAATGAATGAAACTGAAAATAATGTGCTATAAGAGAAGGGTTAAAGTCACCCCACCCCATTTTAGCCTTGATACCTTCACTAGGTGAGAACACTCTTGCTCAATCAATCACAGGCATCAAGACTGTGGGAAAAGTCTTTGAAAGCCATCAGATGAAGTGAAATGATTCTGGACAAAAATTGGCTGGGGGATTCATTACACCTCCTTGATGGCTCTCAGATAAAAGAACTGAGTTGGCTGGGAAAAGGGATTTCAGAAACTGGAGCCAGAATGGAGTTCTAGCTGAAACTTCTGAGAAGAAACTTGGGATGGGAGTGATGGTAGGCAGGGCAGGGGGGAGCAGGGCTTCAGCTTTGGCCAGGTGCTCTCTTCCCACTCCCCACTTTTTACAGGATGAGGACTCTTCCAGTTCTGGAGAGTCCAAAGGATGTTGGACTTCCCATCTTCCCATCTACCCACTCATATTCTGAATGGCATCTCTAGATCAGGTAACAATGGCATCTACATTGAGAGAAAAGGACAAAAATGGACAAAGATTCACCTACTACCTTTACAGGGAACTTCTTGAGCATCTCATGGATAGGAGAGAAGGATTTCCAACAGCCCAGAATTGTGAGTTAGCTCTTTGCCACATGTGTTGTCCAAGCTTGAGTTTATTTTCCCTTGAAATCTGTATAATAACAATAATAGCTAGCATTTATATAGGACCTACTGTGTGCCAAGCGCTTTACAATTATTATTTCATTTAATCCTTATAACAGCACTGCAAGATCGGTGCTACTGTCATACCTGTTTTATGGAGGAGAAAACTCAGGAAAACAGTGGTTAAATGACTTGCCCAAAGTCACACAGACAGTAAGTGTCTGGGGCTGGATTTGAACTCCAGGTCTGCCATTCTATCCATTGCACCACCTGCCTGCCTAACATAAACTAATACATATACAAATGCATATTTGTAAATACCAAATACAAATGAATATTTGTGAGATTATCTTCCGTAGACTTTTAAGGAGGATGTTTTGTACCAATTACTCTTACTGTACCATCTTAGTAAATACCTCTTTCTAAAAGCTAATTAAGGCTGGCTAGATAAATAGTTTTTAATGAATAATTATAGAGGGAGGTATATTGGTAGAGGTTTAAACCGATGGCATCACAGAATCACCTCTGACCTGCTCGGGGGTACCTTTAGAATCCTGAGACAAAGAGATGTAGCTAGCCAAGCTCTCTGGGGACCCTACTCATCAATGGGAAGTGGAAATTGGGATAAAGGTGTCTCAGAGTTCTAATGGACAACAGTGCTATAGCAGTTGAGAGAAAAAGAAAATAAGAGAGGGAGAAAGGAGAAAGAGACAGAGGCAGACACAGAGATAGAGAAGGAGACAGACAGAGAGACAGAAGCAGAAAGATACAGAAGACAGAGAAACATAGAGAGTCAGATATATAGAGGCAGAGATATGTAGAAAAAGAGATAGATACATAAAGACAGACAGACACACACACACACACACACACACACACACACACAGAAACAGAGACAGAGACAGATACAAAGAAAGACAGAGACAGAGAAACAGAGCTCACTTTTGTCTGGGGAGGGGGTGGACTGGGTAAGAAAGGCACCATGATGGGGAGGAGGATGAGAACTTGAGTTTCCCTTGGAACCTTCCTATTTACAGTGTGTCATATGCTACCGAGCCATCTGTTTGTTTCTGAAGCCATTTCCAAGACTGTTCTGATGGCCTTCATGCCTTTGAAAAGCGAGGCATGTTGGCCTCAAAAATCACTTTGCATTGCAGGGCCAGTTGGTACCAAAGAGAACTAAAGACTTCAGGCAGTTCCTGGCAGCTGAAGGCAAGCTCTTAATTTAAGTATAGAACCAGCATGCTCCATCTCAAGGGAGAAACACAGTCTAGACCTAGGGTATGACTTCAGTCTGAAAACTGGGATCATCTTGGTGTTTTTAGTCATTATCCATACTAGATTTGACCAGTTTGAACTTAAATATATTTGAGGTTGAATAATAAGAAACTGAGTCAAGAACTCATTGTCATGATTTAATTTCTAGTGAGTACCTAGGGTGCTAGGCATTGGGATTGCCTTAACCTGTACCTTCTCAAGGCCAAGGGCAGGTCTCTGAGGTATGCCAACAGAAGTTTTCTCTCAAGTTGACATCAACCCATCAGTCTGATCATTCAACCAACTCTGATTGACCTATTTAGAATCATTTAGCCTGTATATTTCCATTTCATCCACAGTGATAGTGTGATAGAATTTAGATTTATCAGGACAGAATGAGAGATTAGAGGGATTCAATTTATCCTCCTTGACTCCAGAGAGCAGAATGAGAGTCAATGGATGCTCTTCCTGCATGGGACCATGGCTGATTGCTTTGTTACTGGGCTCTGGACCGAGCAGAGCAGGATATTATGCCTCTGGACTGCTTGCTGCTAGGCTGGACTGGCCAGGGAGTTTGACCATTGGACTCTTAGGGTGTAGTATGTCTGCCAGAGGAGTCCATCTGCTGGAGCTCATGGGCTTGCTCTCCCATGAGCAGCTGAAGCCTTTTCCACTTACATCCTTTGGCTGTGTGTTACTTCATTCTCATTAGCTAGAACACTATAGTGCTCTTTCAGCTAGGGTAACAACCCTTGGCTTAGGATTGGCAGGAGAGGAGAAGAGAGGAGAGGAGAGGAGAGAAAGGAGAGGAGAAGAGAGGAGAGGAGAGGAGAGAAAGGAGAGGAGAAGAGAGGAGAGGAGAGGAGAGGAGAGGAGAGGAGAGGAGAGGAAAGGAGAGGAGAGGAGATGATCATGGGACAGGTTCCTAAAGGAGAGTGGGTAGAACCAAAGATACAAGATGGATGAAAGGTTAGATTTGGAAAAGAGAAAAGTGTACTTCTAACTCTGAGGCTGGAGCAAAGGCAGTGAGAATGGGTGGAGACAGAAAAACTTTAAGGGACAGAGTAGGGGCTATGAAGGATGGCCTCAGTTTTCTCAGTAAAGTGAGGTCATCTGCTGAAGAGGGAGGTATGGGTTATAATTGGGACTTGAAAAGAGAAGAGGAAATCTGGATGAATAAATGTGAAAAATATGACAGTCAATTGGGGAAACACCAAAGGATTGTGAGTAACCATGAGGTTCCAATTGAAGTTAAACAAGATGAATTCAGAGTCTATCTCATTAACATAGTTTAGTACATTTCACTCATCCACATTTTTTTTTCCTCAGGAAGTACCTTTGGTCTAACAAGTCATTTTAAAAAATTCTTTTCTCCCATTGCCTCTAGAAGTAGAGAAAAAGTCCCTATTAGAATGCTTTGAACATAGTATATAGTTATAAAAATTCCTCAATTTTAACTGAAAAGCTTTGATGACTAAGAATAAATGAATTCTTAGCTCCCATGTATTAAAACATAGGGGAATGGAATCTCAGTTTGTAAAAATATATTCTCCTTTCTGTGGCATAGTGGAAAGCACACTGCATCTATATACTTTCAAGCTCTATGACCTTGAAAAAGTTACTTAATGTTTCTGGGCCTCAGTTTCCTCACCTGTAAAAACTGAAGGTGTCAAACTGTGTTGGTAAGCAAAATGGGCTCTTAGCACTTAGTTCACCCAAGTACCCTTGAAGAGTTTGTCTTTTGTTTCCTTTGAGTAATTCAGTGTATTTCATTGAGTCTTACTAGGTGCTAAGCCCCAGGCCCAAACCCCTATTAGGTGTAAAACCTATGTGGGTGTGGATTGGTAACTAAGGTGGGGCCCAAGGTGGGGCTAACTAAGGGGAGGTGCTAACTCAAGAGCCAATCACAGGAGCCTAAGTTCTGGTCATTTAGATGATATTTGATGATGTCTGAAACCCTATAAGAAGAGAAGACAGAGCCATTTGCGCAGGGCTCTCACTCTTGGTGGCATTTGGAGACTCCCAGGCAGCTGTAGCTAAGACGCCCTCCAGCTCGTAAACCCGGATGTTGGGACTTTGTTAAACTCTGGTAACTACGTATTGGGATTTGAATCACACAAGGTCTGTCTGTCCATGTTTCTACATAACAAAACAGTTTGCTTCCAAAAATTGTGATCCTAAAAATTATAAGGATCCTAAAAATTATAATTAAAATACTTCCCATGCAGTAGAACATACTCTAGTTTAATCTGGGTGGAGGTGGGAGATATTTCCCAATCAATATATGTATGTATGTATGTACATCATGTATATGTGTATGTATATGTGTTGTATGTGTATGTATATGTGGACATGTATATATGTGGGTATTGATACATATGTGTATATATGTATATACATGTAATGTATGTACACATGTGTGCACACACGTACACATGTACAAAATAGATAAGCAGCTAGGTGTTGCAGTGTATAAAGCACTCGACCTGGAGTCAGGAAGAAATCTGGCCATAGATACTGACTAGCTGTGTGACCTTGAGTGAGTCACCTAATATCCATCTGTCTCAGTTTTCTCTTCTTAAAAATATAGATGATAAGAGCATCTACCTGCCAGGTTTATTGTCAAGATAAAATGAGATAATATTTGTAAAGTTTTTTGCACCTTAAAGCATTATCTAAATGCTAGCTAGTATTATTATTTTTTTTCTTTTTAAAATTCATTTTGAAATTAAATACAAAAAGACCAAAAAAGAGAACATTTCCATGTATACAGCACAGCATAAAAAGACTTCTCTAGATAATAATTTAAAGAAAACATTACAGTAAATTTAAAAACATAACATCTCTTAAATGTGCCAAAGTTAGAAAAGGAAAGAAAAAAGTCGCCTTGTGACATCTCACCTATTTGTCATTTTAATTTTATTTTCTGCATCTTGACATTACGAATTTAGAATTCACATAGATTTATGGGAAATTTATGATTCCCTGAAACCTCTAATGATAAGATACATTCAATGCACTTCAGTGTGTTTTCTTATATGAGGATTTTTCCTTGACAGCAAATATTTGTCAAATCCTTGAAGGATTATAACTAACCATCAGTTTTCTTTTGGAAGGCTAGGTATCTTTGGTTATCTGCAAAGCATCGGAGCTGATAGAATAGTACCAAGCTCGGGCACGTTTGAAATATGAAATATGAAAACTAATAGCAGAGTAGGGCATTTTAATTAATTTGACTCCCAAGGAGAAGAAAAATGCAATAACAGTGCCTAGGGATTTAGTTTCTCGTGAATATCCCTTATATCCATTGAACACCCAATACTGAAATTGAACATTTCAAAGATTCTGTTACTAGCAAAGCAAGTTCTACAGTACAGAGGCAAGGTAGGAGTAACATCCTAAGAAATAGGTTATCTTACCGACTGCTCTAATCACAAAATCTCACAGTTGGAAAGAACCGCAAAGGTCAACCAGTCCAACCATCCTTATCCTTTCTATATCATACCCAACAAATGGTCATCCAGATTTTCTTTCAGAACCTCCACTGAGGAGGAACCTCACTACCTTACAACGTTTCCTATTCCATTTTTTGGATAGCTCTAATTGTAAGAAAGTTTTTCTTTTCATCAAGTTTACTTTGTCTATTTTTTAAAAAATAACTATCACCCATTGTTCTTAGTCCTTCTGTGTGACCAAAGAAAACAAATCAATTCTTTTCCTTGTGACAACCCTTTAAATAATCAAAGATAGCTATCATATTACTCTTCAACTTTTTGTTCTCCAGTTTAAACATCCTTTGTTTCTTCGAAGTTATAATAATATATGCTTTTGAAGCCTTTCACCATCGTGTTCTCCCTCCTTGGCATGCTGTACTTTATTATATCCCATATAGTCCATCACAAGGGCTTAATAATTGTGCTCTCTCTCTCTCTCCCTCTCTCCCTCCCTCCCTCTCTCTCTCTCTCTCTCTCTCTCTCTCTCTCCCTCTCTCTCTCCTTATCTCTCTCTCCCTCTCACTCTCTCTCTACCTCTGTCTCTCTCTCCCTCTCTCTCTGCCTATCTCTCTCTCCCTCTCTCTCTCTCTCTCTCTCCTGTCACCTACTTCCAGTATTAACCATAAGCCAAGGAAGTTTTGTTGGAACCTTAAAAAATTTGTCAGTTTTCACTTTAGTAGGAGTGGAAAAAAAAAAGAAAATCAAATGAAAACAAAAACAAATACATTCTGTTTGATCAAATGTTTTTAATCGTTTTCTCTTTCTGGTGTCATGTAGACACAAGCTTGGCTGTTTTATGCCCCAACTCCCTTATCTACTCCCTCATCCCCATGTCAGCCCCTCATATGCTTGATGACAGCTAGAGATTTGAACAGAATCTTCATCTCAACAAGAGATGGTCTTGTCAATTTCTCTAGTGATTATCTTAGTGACTGTAAGAGAATGCATCGACCGAGATTCAACTGATATTTCTAGCCTGTCATAATCTTTTTTGTATTCTGGCATCCAACATGTTAGCTATCCCAGACAGCTTTTTGTCTTCCACGAATCTGGCAAGCATGTCATCTCTGCCTTCATCTGAGTCATTAATTAAAGAGAAAAAAAGTCAAAATATTCCAGAGATGAGGACATATTGTAAGGTTAGTCCGTTAGGAACCGACTCCATCTCCCTTAGAAGGGAGAGTTTTGAGCTGAAAAGGCTATGTGAAACCATAGGATCATAGCTCTAGAGGTAAAAGACTTTGAGGTCACCTTGTCCAAGTCCTTTCAAAATACATATGAAGAATTTGTGGTCCAGTGAGGAAAAATGACAAGTCTGTGGATGCATAGAGTTGATAAGTAGTGGAACCCAGATTTGAAAACACAGGCTCTCTGGCTCCAAACCCTCTGTTCTTTGCACTACTCTATACTGGGGAAGGTGAGGTTTGTTGACTGATGGAATGAAGCCATATTTTCTCAGGTTTCATATTTTTCATTCCATGGCATATTTGTAAGTTTTTTAACTTGGCAATGGTACATCTGAAGTATTCTCTCCCTCTCTCTCTCTCTCTCTCTCTCAGAGAGTACACCCTTGCCTACCCAGGTACTCTTTGCTGATCTGGCTGAAATTATAAATACCTTTAACTCTAAGGCTTCAATTTTCTCATTTGTAAGAACAGGGGATTGGACTAGATGACCTCTAAGGTTCTTTCCAAGTTTAATATTTTATGATCTTAAGTATATACAGGCCTGAAACTCAGTCACAGAAAGCACTAAGCCAGGCCTGATTTTTAGCACAGCTGCTATATCTGGAAACATCTCCCATTTCTCTTTCAATTACACCTTCATATCCTGGTTTCCTATCCTTTCTTGCATTCCACCAGGGCTTGGCTCTCTGCCTGCTACCCTAATACCCTAACACCTACAAACCTGAGGTACCACACCTATCCAGAAACAGGGGTTCAGTGGAAGTGAATGTTCATATCTTAGTTTCTGGCTTCTGCCAGAGAACCTGATCTCTGGAACATTTGAGATTCTCTCAGGACCTCCTGAGGTGTAGCTACGTGGTATAATGGATAGAATGCCAGGCCTGGAGTCAGGAAGACTCATCTTTCTGAATTCAAATCTGGCCTCAGACACTTACTAGCTGTGTGACCCTGGGCAAGTCACTTAACCCCTTTGCCTCAGTTTCCTCATCTGTAAAATGAGCCAGGGAAAGAAATGACAAACCACTCTGGTATCTTTGCCAAGATAACCCCAAATGGGACCACAAAGAGTCAGACACAACTAAAAATGACTGAACAACAGGATCTCCTCACCCAGGCATGAATAATCACCCTTCTTCCTTTTAATTCAACTGAAAAAAAATCACTAGAGTTAAAAAGCTTTACTATTCTATCACAAATAACAATAATGAACATTTACCTATAGACTTATGGCTTATAAAGTACTTCCTTCATATCCCTTTAAGACTGAGAGTATGAGAATTATTAGCCTCACCTGACATGTGTATAACAGGTATTTCAGTCAACTCTGGAATCTCATTGCTACTGGAACTCAGTGTGAGAATAATATTTGATTCTTGACCACAGCCAGTGAATTTTCTGTGAACAGATCAGGAAGAAAACATAAATCAAATGACCAAGTATTTAATTGAGATAGAATAACAAAATAAATAATGAGGGAAAATCAAACAGTAGAACCATTTTCAGACTCTACCACTGCCAGTCTGCCCCTAATACCTGAACTATGCTGATGGCTACATTCCAAAATTAGGTTGTCTAATGTATGTATGGACTCTTACTAATACAGACAATCTCCCACAGACTCACATGACAATGAGAAAGGCAACAAATACCTCCTAGGAAAAACTCATGGTCTGCTTGGTATGGTGGCACATGCCTGTAATCCCTGTTTCCAGGGAAGCTGAAAACAGTGAATTGCCTGAGTTCTAGAATTCTGAGCTGTAGTGGGCTAGGAACTGAGTCTGGCATCAATATGATAAGTACTTGGGATGAGTACACCAGGCTTTCTAAGGAGTGGAGGCTTGACCCAGGTTGGAAATGGAACAGGTCAAAGCTCCTGTTTTGATTTGTAGTGGGCTCTGAGTGGCTTCCGTACTTTCAGTTTGGATGAAATGGGAAGATCCAATCTGAAAGGAAGGAGGGAAGGAAGGAAGGAAAGAAGAAAGGAAGGATGGAAGGAAGGAAGAAACAAAGAAAGAAGAAAAAAGAGAGAGGAAAGAAACAAAGAAAGAGGAAGGAAGGAAGGAAGAAGAGGGAGGGAGTGAAGAAAAAAGAAGGGAAGGAAGAAAGGAAAGGGAAGGAAAGAAAAAGAAGAAAGGGAAGGAAGAGAAGGAAGGGAAGGGAAGAAGAGAAGGTAAAGAAAAGGAAGAGAGTAAGAGGAGAAGAGAGGAAAGAGGAGAGACAAAAGGAAAAGAAGGAAAGGGGAGGGGAAGAGAAGAGAAGAGCAAGGAGGAGAGGAAAAGAGAGGAGAAGAGAGAGGAGAATTGCCAAACCTCTCGTTTCTGTAGCTCCATGCCACTGAATTTCTGTTCTAACTGCGGCTGTCCGTTGGGCTTCTGAGTTCCTTTCCCCACAGGCTCCACTTTATACCTGGTGCTCTCTCCTCTTCTCTGTTACTCAGGCAGATGTGAAAATTTCTTTGGCTCATCCCTCCCTATATAATGTTCTTAGTTTTTGGTCCTAGCTGAATTTGGCCAAGTGAATTCCTACTGCCTTAGAGAAGTCAGTATTACCATCCCCTCAAAAAAAAAAAAAAGCAATCATCTCCTATTGAGCATCCCTGAGGCTAAAAAACTCGTATTCTTTTTCATTTTTCCTTTCTACTCCTTTTATGTCAGCTGGTAAATAGAGCCTGGCCTTGAAGAAGGTCCTGAAATGCCCATAAACCTTCAGAAAATACAAGAAACATTGCCCATGCATGTGAGTGTGTGTGTATATGTGTGAAGCTGGTGGTTTCTGCTAGATTCTACCACAATGACAAAGGTCATTGTTCTTAGAGACAGATTAGGAAAACAGAACTCAGAGAGGTTAAGTGATTTGCCCAGGGTAACACAGCTAATAAGTATTAAAAGCCTGGACTCAAACCTCAAGTTTTTTGACTCTAAGATTCCTTAATGGGGACAAATACAATTGAGAAAATGTATTCAATAGCTTAAGTTTGCCAGTTTTACAAATCCAATCCTACATTCAGTTGTCCATAAAGAGATTCACATTTGGAACTATGGACTTCTGAATATGAGACCACTTAGCAGTATAAAGAACCTGATTGAGCAGAAGAGAAAGGAACGTGTGTAGTTGAGTTGGGTCAATTCATCGGTGGGGAACCTGTGTCCTCAAGGCCACATGTGACCCTCTAGGTCCTCAAGTGCAGCCCTTTGACTGAATCCAGACTTTACAGAACAAATCCCCTTGATAAAAAGATTTGTTCTGTAAAACTTGGACTTGGTCAGAAGGCTGCACCCAAGGACCTAGAAGGCCACAAGTGGCCTCGAGGCTGCAGTTTCCCCACCCCTGATTCACCCTGCATGGTTGTGAGTACATAACATTTTTACAAAGTGAAATTAAGCTTAAATGAATATCAAGAATAGCCTTGAAGGGATAGAGAAATCACTGACATACAATCCTAAGGTTAATTAATCAATGTGCAAATTGTAAAGAGAAATATATATATAAGGAACAAGGGAAAGAACTATCCTTTGTGGAGGAGATGAAAGAGGTTGATTTGTAAGTTTATTGTATGGTTGTTTTTCTGCAATCTCCCCAAATGCTACCTGGCAAAATACACTCTTAAGGAATATAGAAGGCAAGCAGAATTCACTAAGGTTGCAATGCCTACTGGGAAGAGGTCGCAACCCAACGTCTGGGACTGAAGTAGAATATGAAGTGCCAACAGAAGACACTAGAGAGAAGGGTATAGAGAAGGGAAACATTATAGAAAACATTTGGATAAATATAAAAAGGAGGAGAAATGAGCCTTTTGGTGGTGGGTATATACTTCCAGGACTGATCAAACAGAGAAAATGGATGATAAGATGGGTCACAAAGCTGACACAGAGAAAGCAGCTCTTAGGGGACATCAGCAATGTATTTTCTAAAGGTCTCATCATTAAAAACAGAATTAATAAATTCTTGACTTTTCTTGCTGATAATTTATCTGTTAGAAAGTATTCGAGACCTAATTCTGGCCAGTTAAGAGGAACTTGTTCCCTGCTTAGAAGTCATGAGAACCTTGGGAGGAAGAAACCATGCCACACAAAAGTCTGTGAAGGATAAAAGGGGATTGCTAGCTACTGATATGTACACTAAACCTTAGGAGGGCAGTTGCAAATGGTTCAGGGGGCAAAAACAAGTATCTCATGGCCTCAGACTTTAAAAATGAAGTTGACTTATGAGGAAAGGCAGCTGCCAAGAGCTAAATCCTGATAATTCAACTGCAAATGATTCTGAAGAGGACAAAAAGGGGGAGAGTGTCTGCAGATGCTGAGTTGGCTTTTTTAGGTAGGTCACTGACTCATTCACATTTTGAAAGGACTTGTACAAGAAATGGAAGCAAGGGGGTAAAGTGAACAGAACCGGGAGAACATTGTACACAGTAACAGCAACACTGTGCAATGATCAGCTGTTAACTGACTTAGCTCTTCTCACGATGGAAAATGCTATCCACACCCAGAGAAAGAACTTTGGAATCTGAATGCAGATCAAAGCAGAATATTTTCACTTTTTTTTGTTTTTTGGTTTTTTTGTGGCTTTTCCCTTTTGTTCTGTTTCTTCTTTCATAACATGACTAATGTGGAAATATGTTTACACGATTGCACATGTATAGCCTATATCAGATTGCTTGCTGTCTTGGGGAGGGGGGGTGGGAGGGAGGGAAGAGGAAAAAATTTAGAACTCAAAATCTTATAAAAAATGAATGTTGAAAACTATCTTTACATGTCATTGGAAAAAAATAAAATATTATTTACCTAAATTAATAAATAAATCAAAAAGAAGTGAGAGCTAGGATAGTTAACTAAGGACAAATATGATAGAATGCCATAATCCTATAAGAATAGTGACTTAGCCTTGAGTCAGTGGACTTCCCCAACTGCTCTAGAACAGTCATCATGAGTTTAGGGTAGAATTAATGAGGTGTTATCTTTAATGAACAAGTAATGTTGGGAGTGGGGGTGGGGAGGAAAAATTGTGCCAGAAAGGCTAAAACCTAGTCTAGCAGTAGATGAGGGCAAGTGTTTGGCTGAGGAATAAAACAGGCATTCTCTCTCCCTGCCCCTTAACCTCCTTTAGGTGGTATCACTCTTTTCTCAACTTTCCAGTTTATGGACTCGACTTTCTCTCTAGTCTTTGCCCTTGGCTCCTCTTCTGGGGAGAGGAGTTGGGGAGAAGGAATGAGATTCCTTTATTGAGAGAGACAACTGGAAGGAAGATCGCCTGAGGTCACTCTCTCAGACTGCCCATCCTTAGTCTAAGCACCAAACCTCCTCTCTCCAGAAAACTGCTTGGCTCATTCTTTGTCCAAGTCACTCCAGATTTATTTATTCTCTTTTGCTTTTAGGGAGCTATAATAATATGTACCAATATAAGCCCTTTTGTTTTGAGGCCCCAGATGGTATTCCCACTAATTAGATGGAAAGTCTATTTCTCTTTCTCTCTCTCCCTCTCTCTGACAATAGTCTTCTTCCCATCTTTATTTAATTCCTCAAGGGACATGCACAATAAATATCTAATTCAGGAGTTAGCACACTACAGCCCATCCCATATATTTTTGTATAACCATGAGCTAAGAATGATTAAAACTAAAATAAGCAACACCCCCCCCCCCCAAAAAAAAGAATTCTTAGCTTGTAGGCTATTAAAAAAGAGATGGTGGGTCAGATTTGGCCTGTGAGCCATAGTTTCCCACCCCCTGATCTAAAAGAAATTAGTTTCTATATTTTAAAAATTATTTTATCTTTTTTTCCTTTTAATTAACAAGCATTTAATTTTCTCTCCCTTCCATCTCCTCTTCTTGGGGAAAAAAAGGAAAAAAAACAACCTTGTAACAAGTATCACCTCAGGAATGGAATATTAATAGCTGGTGGTGTATCTGCCTCCCTGAAGTTTCTCCACTCCAATCCATTCTCTATTCAGCCACTAAGGTGATTTTTTTCTAAAGCAAAGATCTGATCTTGTCACCACTAGAGATTCTTCTCCAGCTCATTTTACAGACAAGAAACTGAGGATTAAGTGACTTGCCCAAGATCGTGCAACTAGTAAGTGTCTGAGGCCAGATTGGAACTCAGGAAAATGAGCCCTGCTGGCTCCAGACCCAGTGCTCTAACCACTGTGACAGCTAGCTGCCCCACTCCCCCTTTCCTAGATAAACTCCAATGGCTTCCTATTGCCTTCAGCATCAAATTCAAAATGTTTTGTTTGGCATTCTGGGTCCTTCATAACCTAGCCCCCTCTTACCTTTCCAGTCTTCTTATACCTCACTCCTCCCCATGTGCTCTTTAGTCAAGGAACACTGGCCTCTTGGCAGTTCCATAAACAAGACGTTGCATTCCTTGGCTCTGGGAATTTTCTCTGGCTGTCCCCCATGTCTGGAATTGTTGTGGTCTAGGGGTGCTGGGAACCCCCGAAATTCAAGGGCAAAGGACATGGGTCTGCCTTGAAAGAATTCAACCACTCAAGTCTTCTTTGGTCCAAGTAGTTTATTAAAACACAGGTTGGGGTGGGCAAGAATCCTAGTGAGTCTATGCCTTTGGTAGGAACAAGACTGGCTTTTTTTTTTAATAGGGAAAAAGATTGTGGTAAGATTTGGATGGGATCAAGGAGTGGCACATAGCCTGAGATGATCTGGAGGTAACAGAGAGGGAGTCTAGATGGAATTAAAGGGTAGTCTGGAGGTAACAGACAATGAAGGGCTGGACTGGGTCAGAGCCACAACGAAAGGAGAGTTGAAAGGATTATTGAGTATCTAGGTGGAGATGTGTGGGAAAGTTCAGGAGCTGGGTTGTGTTTTTTGGGGTCCAGATCCATACCTCCTCAGAATGCTTTCCCTTCTGTTAGAAATGCACTTGACACTGAAATTCAGGTATCAGGGACAATTTATTTTAGGAGGATCCAAAGGAGTTGGAAATGTTCCTGGCCAGGAGCAGACTTCTCTCTTCTTTGGGAAGGGGAAGTGCTGTTGGCAAAAATGAGATCAGTTTTATAATGTTAATTCAGTGCATTCCTGCCCTCAGGGCATGGATTGATTTCCACCCCTTAGGGTCTGCTCCCTTCTGAGTCACACTCTTCCTAACATGCCCCTGGCATGTTTTCTCCTTGACATGTGTAAGCATGTTGCCCCCCCTTGTCATAAGTCCCATGTTCAAAAATGGCGGAAAACTCCTCCCTGTGGGTGTGTAAGGTTATTCAATTAGCCAATTAAGCATGCATGGTAGCCATTTGACCCAGTTTTCTCTTTAACCCTGACGATTATTTGGACAGTTTAGACCAGTTTTCCTAACATCCTGAGTCTGTGGTTTTTGCAAAACTACAAACTTTATTCAGATTGGCTGGGGACCCTCATCCTGGTTAATTTTTACTCCTTCTTTGTTCAGGCTGACCCTTCATTAATTATTCTGTGTAACAATTAACTCTTCTATGGAAATCTAACTTTTCCTAATTTTTACTAATCTCTCACACTTCTTAGCTCTGTTTACTGATTTTCCTAACTTCCTTCCAGTCCCAACTAAAATCCCATCTTTTACAGGAAACCTTTCCCAACCTCTCTTAATTCTAGTTCTTCTTTCTCAATTATTTCCTGTCTATCCTGTATATACCTTGATTTGTATATATTTGTTTGCATATGGTCTCCTCCATTGGATTGTAAGCTCTTTGAAGGCAAGGACCATCTTTTTCCTCTTTTTGTATCCCCAGTGCTTAGCATAGTGCCTGACACATAGTGGGTGCTTAATAAATGTTTATTGGTTGATTTGGAGTACATGAAAACATTCTGTAGCTAGTTCCCTTCATCTAATCAACATGGTGAAGATAGACTGGTGAGCTGGAACTGCAGTGAATTTAAAAAGCACCAACAAAAACAAGTCTTTTTCCACCTGGCTGCTTTTGAGGTTGTGTTTGTCCTTCATTTTCGAAGAGAACATGACATCAGGGAAATGATGACATGACTTTCAATTGACTTAGATTTCAGTGAGGGAGGGCTGTGTGAAGTCACTAGCCTCACTTTCTCCTCCAGAGCCATCTGGGTCTAGTGACCAGATATTCATTAGGATGACTGGAGATGACCCAGGATGCAAAGGGAGGCCCAGCCCCTTTTAGGCTAAGGCCTTCTCATGTACTCACTTAGGGTGAGGTGACCCCCATTCAGTGAATAGGCCTCTTTAAGAAGTGAGTCAAGAGATGGCTTCTTTAATTAGGAAAAAAAAGAAAAAAAGAAAAAAAATCATGCTGGGAGGGGAAGACCCTCAGGATTGCTGTTCCAAAGAGAAAGTTACCATTGACATTCACTCTAAGCCAGGAGGGCCAAAGTACAGCCATTAAGTGGAGCGTGGGCAGGTACCTATTGTGGTCCAATCTATGAGAGGGAGGAAAGGAGGAAGGAAGGAAGGAAGAAAGGGAGGAAGAAAGGGAGGAAGGAAGGAAGTGAGTGGGATCGTGAGGACCTCTCATGAAATCTAAATCTCAACCTTTCTGTAAATTAAATGGGATCAGCATGGCTCAGGGTTTCTGATTGACAGCTAGGTCTAAGTCTCGAGTTACTGAGAAATCACCTGACTTATAGGAATCCAGAACTTAGAGTAGCTGGACCCACTTCCTCCCCACTACCACCTCAGAATGAGCCTCTCCAAATAAGGAAAAAGACATTTTTTCACTTCCTTGTTCCTGGATTAGATTTCTCGTGAGATTGTGAGCCTGAACTCCACCAATTCAGGTGAAGGTCAGTGGTGGGAGGAGGATGGAACTGCTGAGGTATATAGTCATGCTTCACTTCCTGTTTTGCACCTTTCCTACTAGCTCACTGCTGGTAGTGATGATGCCCTTTCTCGTGAGATTGTAATAAAGAAGTTTTCTGTTTTTACCTGAAGAAACCTCTGATTTTTCTATGAAATGCTGGATGGTCTCACCCCACACAGAAGGAAGGAAGGAAAGGAGGGAGGGAGGAAATGAGGAAAATTTTGATGGCCAGAAGCTGCCCACTTAACTTGGGGTTTTTTGGCTAGGCTGCATTTGAGACATACTGTAAGCCCCTGGATGGGACAGGGCCTTGGGGTGTCCCTACCTGAGGCCTCTATGCTTTTCCTCAATGTCCTCATTTCTGCTTTAGGCTAAAGACTATTGGAGATGACGATGAATTTGTAACCTTCTGGCTCCCAATTCTTGCCTGGATTTGTAGAAATCAGATGAGAAACAAAGTCTCAAAGAATCTGTTTGGCCCAGTATGGATGAAAAGCAGCCAAGAGAAAGCTGTAGTAATTCATTCACGGACTATGCTGAATTCAGAAGTAGACTTAGTGGGTCACATGACCCGTAGAAACTACTTTGAGTCCACTCTCTCCTGGGCTCAAGGTGATTCCTGAGAGGAAAATGTGTCCCTAACTATTGGGGGAAACACTATATAACTTCTCTTCTTACTATATCTTTCCAATATAACCCAGCTTTTGAGTGTGCCCTGATTTGCTTAAAGTGGAGCAGGTGGTGTCCCTATGGATAAGGGTAGCTTCCTTGATTCACTGCTATGTCTGCAACCAAATGTTTGCTCTCCTTCCAATATCTTTTTGGCTATGCCCTTTTTGGTCACTCATAGCTAGTGTACCCAGTGTGGACACCATGAACTGGACTGAGTGAAAGGGGAGGGACTTGCCTTCCCCTGCTTATCTCTCTTTCACCTTGGCTTCTGTGCTGGGCTGGCTGGTTACAGTCCCATCCCATTTGCAATTCTGGCTCCAAGGCTGCCATGGTTCAAACTCTGGGCCTGTGGGGATCTCCTCTGAAACTGAAGACAAATAGCACAGAGCAGAAACAACCACTCAGGCTCATTTTTCAGAGAAGTGATAGAAGAGAGATGTTACTCCTGACTCAAAGCCCATTGGTATGGGACTCTCTCCTTCTTAGTGGAGATGAAGGCCTGGCCTTGCCCTGCCTGACAGTGAGTTGGTGAGGGACTCTTCTTTCAATGTTCCTGGCTTCCAGCTTCAAGAGAGAAGATGGAAGGGACCAACTTCACTTCAGATTGCTGAAGAAACTAGGAAAATATGAGGGGAGGGGTAGTCTTCATCATGTCCCTACACTAGACAGGGAGTTTCCCCTTGGGTGTGTTAGAAATACACTTGGCACTGAAATTCAGGTATCAAGAGCAATTTACTATTATTGAGGAATTCAAAGGAATTGGTAAACATTCCTGGCCAGGAGCGGAATCTACCCTTCTTTAGGAAGGTGGAGTGGGGAATACAGGAGTGAGACCAACTTTATTCTATTAGACTGACATAGATTAATGCACCATCAGCTCGGTACCTCCCTTCAGAGAACAGATTGGTCTATTCCCTTCTGGGTTACAATCTTCCCTACATGCCCCCCACATGCAACTCCTTGGCATGTTCCCCCCTCCTCAACATATGTCCCATGTTCAAAAATGATGGAAAACTCCTCCCTGTGGGTGTGTAAGGTAATATTCGATTAGCCAATTAAGCATGCGTGGTAGCCATTTGACCATTTTCTCTTCAACCCTGACCATTATCTGGCCAGTTTAGACCAGTTTTCCTAACACCCTGGATCTGAGGTATCTACAAAACCACAAGGTTCATTCTGATTGTCTGAGGACCCTCATCCTGGATAAGTTTTACTTCTTTGTTCAAGCTGACAATTAATTATTCTGTAGAACTCAATTAACTCTTCTGTGGAAATCTAACTTTCCCTAACTTTTACCTATTTCTCACAGGTGAGACCCAGGACTCTCTTGGTTGAACTGAGTTATCTCCATCCCAATGAAGAACTCTTTCATCATTCTGTATTGTCTGGTCTATATTCTCCTATATAGACCTTCTCTGATTTCTGTTTTGCTGCAATATAGATAATTTGGGTTTCTTTGCTATTTGCTATGTGTGTTCATTGTAGAACTGGCATTTGGTGGGAAAAGGGTCAAGCCCTGGATATAGAACTTGGTGTTCCCCTTCCTCTCCCAAAATGACAAAGTAATCCAAAGTTAAATGGAACCTGATCATCTCCCCTAGACAAAATATTTAAGGGAGCAGAGAAATATGCTTCTAGCTCAGTACCCCCTCTCTCTGAGGAAAGCAGGAGTGGTAGCCTCTGGCTCCAACCTCTTGCTTCCCCTCCTGGCAGGAATGAAATTTTTCCTTGGAGAAAGGTTGGGGGGGAGAAGAGGCTAGAGATATCTGTTTTGCCTCCCTCTGACGAACACTTTACAATAGCCCCCTTCTTCTTACATGTAGAGTTCTCACTGTACACAGAGGGCCCACTTACACACTCCTCTATCCTTACAGAGGTAAGCAGGGGAAGGCAAGGTCCTCAGGTCAGTTCATGGCCTTCACTGTAGTTCAGTTCATGGCCTTCATGAAATAGCTAGTAGTGGCCATTCAGTAACACTACTTTTAAAAAACACAGACAGCCAGTCAAAGAGACTATCTCCAACTCCGTGGAGGCTTTAGGGTCTGTAAATATCCTTTTGCCAAAGCTAATTGATGTTAATTGGTTAAATGATATTGGGGCACTAATCACTAGTGATTAACAATGGGGAGAATATAAAAGAATAGAGGCTTTAGAGGATAGCATTAGAGATGAGCCACCTTCACCTTCCGGAGGTACGCTCTTAGAAACCTGAGTGGGAGGTTTAGCTAACCTAGCTCTGGGAACCCAGTCTGTTAGTAGGAATGTGGATTAGGAACAGAGGTGTGCTGATAAATGTTTAACAACTGCCTCCCCCTCCACCCCTATACTGGACACATTAAAGTTTTATCTGTATTACTAATATTGTATTAATCACTTTCTTTTTTCTCCTTATCAATGGTATTTTTTTTCCAATTACATGTAAAGACAGTTTTTAGCATTCATTTTTAATAAGATTTTGAATGCCAATTTTTTTCTCTCTCCCTCTCTCTTTCTCTCCCTCTTCCCTAGGACAGTAAGCAATTTGATATAGGTTATACATGTCAAGTCATGTAAAACACATTTCCATATATTAGTTACCTTGTGAAAGAAGATACTGAGCAAAAGGAAAATAACTACAAAAACATAGAGAGTGAAAATAGTATTCTTCAATCCACATTCAGGCTTCATTAGTTCTTTCCCTGGATGTGGATGGCATTTTCCATCATGAGTCTTTTGAAATTGTCTTGGATCATCATATTGTTGAGAAGAGTTAAGTCTGTCCAAGTTGGTTATCACACAATGTTGCTGTTACTGTGTATAGTGTTTTCCTGGTTCTGCTGATTTCACTTTGCATCAGTTCATACAGGTCTTTCTAGGTTTTTCTGGAATCTGCCTGCTCCTCATTTCTTATAACACAATAGTTTTCCATTACATTCATATACCACAACTTGTTCAGCCACTCCCCAATTGATGGACATCCCCTCAATTTCCAATTCTTTGCCACCACAAAAATAGCTGCTATAAATATTTTTGTACATGTGCATTATTTTCTTAAGTCTAAACAATCAAAACATGAAATCAAATTCTGATTTGTAGCATATGACAATTTCTGAGTTTTAAATGCCTACACTGAAAACTTAACATGACTTCTGAGAGCCCTTTCTATCTGACTCAGCACACCCCTGGTTGGACCAGTAAGTCCAGAGCCTTGCTACACATGACCTTGGGCTAGAGAAAAGCACCAAGGCCAGCAAGAAGGGCATTTGAAGCTCTGTTTGGGGCTAGAGAAAGAATAAATAAAACTGCTCCTGGGGGGAGGAGAATTTAGGCAATGAAATGGAAAATGGAGAACTACTCAGCTATTCTTTGACTTCTGTTATCTCTCAAACTCAAGACGAATGAGTAGATAGTGAGAGAATATCTCCTACCAGTAACTTCTAATTAGAAGGCCCTGAAGAATCCCAAGGTCCCAGTGGAATTTTCAGATGTGATTACAAAAATTTCTGTTTTTCAAAAGGGGGAAGCTGGAAGCTCCAATAAATTACCCTGATAGCAGTTCCAAAGGGAAAAAAAAATTCTGGAATGGGGGGCGGAGCCAAGATGGCAGCTGGAAAGCAGCGACTTGCTTAAGCTCCCCCGCCCAGGTCCCTCCAAACACCTATAAAAATGGCTATAAAAATTCTAGAGCTGCAGAACCCATGGAATAGCAAAGGGAAGCAGGGCTCCAGCCCAGGACAGCCTGGACGGTCACTGGGAAGGGTCTATCCCACGGAGCTGGGAGCAGAACAGAGCACAGCCCAGTGGGGGCTGCTCCAGGACCAACCAGACTGGGAGCTGGGAGGAACAGGTGTAACACCCTGAATCAGTGAGCTGCGGCAGTTACCAGACTTCTCAACTGACAAATACCAAAGACAACAGAGAAGGTTAGTGGGAAAAGCTGCTGGGACAGAGTGAAAGGAGTTTGTGGCTGGCCACTGCCCTGGGAGACGCGGAGGTGGTACAGCTCTGAGGCTGCTTCCAGAGCTACAGCTGCAGTTACTTCCAGCCCCAGGCCCACCTGGTGGGAGGAATTAAGTGGCAGATCAGAGCAGGAGTGCAGAGCCTGCTTGGATCTCAGTCACAGTCCTGGTTGGTGGCTGCTGGTGGCAGAGCTTGCTGTGTAGAAGTTGCTCTGAAAACAGAAGCACAGCCCCTCAAGCTTGGGACAAAGTACCCTCTACTCTACAAGCAGTTGTACCCCGACAAAAAGCTCAAGGGTCAAGTAGTTGGCTGGGAAAATGAACAGGCAGTGAAAACGGTCTCAGATTCAGATTCAGACATTGGAACCTTTTTTTGGTGACAAAGAAGACCAAAACATACACCCAGAAGAAGTCTACAAAGTCAAAGAGCCTACATCAAAAGCCTCCAAGAAAAACATGAACTGGTCTCAGGCCATGGAAGAGCTCAAAAAGGATTTGGAAAAACAAGTAAGAGAAGTAGAGAAAAAATTGGGAAGAGAAATGAGAGTGATGCAAGAAAATCATGAAAAACAAGTCAATGACTTGCTAAAGGAGACCCCCAAAAATACTGAAGAAAATAACACCTTAAAAAATAGACTAACTCAAATGGCAAAAGAGCTCCAAAAAGCTAATGAGGAGAAGAATGCCTTGAAAGGCAGAATTAGCCAAATGGAAAAGGAGGTCCAAAAGACCACTGAAGAAAATACTACCTTAAAAATTAGATTGGAGCAAGTGGAAACTAGTGACTTTATGAGAAATCAAGATACTATAACACATTTTAAAATTATTGGAGTACCTGAAAGCCATGATCAAAAAAAAGAACCTAGATATCATTTTTCAAGAAATTATTGAGAACTACCCTGATATTCTAGAGCCAGAGGGTAAAATAGAAATTGAAAGAATCCACTGATCGCCTCCTGAAAAAGATTCCCAAAAGAAAACTCCCAGGAATATTGTCACCAAATTCCAGAACTCCCAGATCAAGGAGAAAATACTGCAAGCAGCCAGAAAGAAACAATTTGAGTATTGTGGAAACACAATCAGGATAATACAAGATCTAGCAGCTTCCACATTAAGGGATTTAAGGGCTTGGAATATGATATTCTGGAGGTCAATGGAGCTAGGATTAAAACCAAGAATCACCTACCCAGCAAAACTGAATATAATGCTCCAAGGCAAAATATGGATTTTCAATAAAATAGAGGACTTTCAAGCTTTATCAGTGAAAAGACCAGAGCTGAATAGAAAATTTGACTTTCAAACACAAGAATCAAGAGAAGGGTGAAAAGGTAAACAAGAAAAAGAAATTATAAGGGACTTACTAAAGTTAAACTGTTTTGTTTATATTCCTACATGGAAAGATGATGTGTGTAATTCATGAGACCTCAGTATTAGGGTAGCTGAAGGGAATACACACACACACACACACACACATATTGTAATATCAATTGAGTTGGGACTTTCTTACTGTTTTAAAATGATTAATTAAGTGTCATTGAGTCTTGCTAGGTGCTAAGCCCCAAGCCCAAACCCCAGTTAGGTGCTAAACCAATGTGGGTGTGAATTGGTAACCAAGGTGGGGCCCTAGGTGGGGCTAACTAAGGGAGGGCCTACTTTACGCGTGAGTTTGAGTGACATGTTTGGGACATCAGAGGCTCTTAGACCACGTGGGTTTAAGTCTCCTCTTTGTGATGATTTTAGGTCACATGGGTGAGTCGCATGTGTGACTCACCCTTGACCCTGAAAAAAATATAAAACCAGGGGTTGGCTTTCCCTTCCCCAGAGCTCTTACTCATAGTAGTGGTGGCTCGAGTGAGTCAGGGCCAGCCCACGTTATGAGCTCCTGGGCTGAACCTAGATGTTGGTAACTATGAATCTGTTTTTGGTCTGTCGGTCAACGTTTGTAATTTGTCTAGGGCTCTCACTCGTGATGGTGTTGACACAGAGACTCCAGGCAGCTGTAGCTAAGAGCCCTCCAGCTTGTAACCTGGATGCTGAGACTTTGTTAAACTCTGGTAACTATGTATTGGGATTTGAATCAGACAAGGTCTGTCTGTCGATGTTTGTACTTTGTATTTTGCTCTGAAGTTCAGGGCGCTGGTTTTTTTCCCCTGAACTAAGTGATTGATATTTGTATGCTGAATTAAAGTAAGCTTGTCAACCCCTGAACATTGCTTTCCTTACTGTGTGGGACGAGTGAAGACCTCTCATAAAAGGAACAAATTAGATAAATAGAAATAAGTAGGATAGTGAGTCCCATTTCTCTACTTAGATATTTTCCTTTCTGTAAAGCCATTTCTCTACTTAGATGTTTTCCCCTCCACAAGCTTAGCTAGTGACCATAAGGCCCCCGAGGTTAAGAACAGGACACAGGATGCTCGCATCCTGTGTATTTACCTAATAGCGAGAGGCCTGAAAGAAAGAAGAGTTGAGGTGAATAAGTCAGCAACCATAAAATCCTCTGAAAGTAAGGATAGGACACAGGATGCTCACCCCCTGTGTACTGACCCCAGGATAAGGGACCGTCAGCTCAGCAGAAAAATGGATGAAAAGCCGGAAAGCCAGGTGCAATGTAGACGTGCAAGACCAGTTAGGTATGAATGATGGGAGACAAGGTGTAAGGGTGCTGGGGATATCCGTTGTGGCCACAGATGTGAAAATGAGGTAACCAACAACTAATTCCTGCCTGTTACCGATAACCAAACTGTTTGTTCAATCATCATTGTCATTGTTATTAAGACAGATTTACTACCTTGAGGTTGATAGTAGAATGAAATAAGAATGGTGGGAAGTTCATGTCCGTCACCTGCTTGTCAAAAATAACCATACTGTTTGTTTCTTGCCATTGTCCCTGGGATAGATTTATCGTGTCCAGATTGTACCCTCAAAGCTTATGTCTGCAAGCTGAGAGGAAGGAGGTTGGGAGGGGGAATTGCGGTTAGGGACCTATATAAACACCCCAATTTTCTGTGTCCAGTGCGCTCTGACACTGAGAGGAGTCCTTTCGATGTCTGGGTGGCCCTTTCCCGCGGGATCGTAATAAATTTTCCTTTCTACTTTCACCTTGAGATGCCTCTGTTTTTAATTCTTGGATTTGTAAAATCCATCCCACACATTACTAAAGCAGATTAAAAGAACCTGTGCTTTTGCAGCATGTTGGCAGCTTTCTGGGTGCTGGTTGTTGGTACATCTTGCACCCCCGCAGAAGCTGCTAGCCAGATTGTTGAGAGGGCACAGGGTGAGTTGAATATGAAGGGATGATATCTAAAAAATAAAATCAAATTAAAGGATGAGAGAGGAATATATGGAGAGAATAGAATGGGGTAAATTATTTCACATAAAAGTGGCAAGAAAAAGCAGTTCTGTTGGAAGGGAAGAGGGGGCAGGGGAGGGGAATGAGTGAATCTTGCTCTCATTGGATTTGACTTGAGGAGGGAATAACATACACACTAAGTTGGGTATCTTACCCCACAGGAAAGAAGGAGGAAGGGGATAACAAAAGGGAGGATGATAGAAGGGAGGGCAGATGGGGGAGGAGGTAATCAAAAGCAAACACTTTTGAAAAGGGACAGGGTTAAGGGAGAAAATTGAATAAAGGGGGACTGGATAGGAGGGAGCAAAACATAGTTAATCTTTCACAACATGAGTATTGTGGAAGGGTTTTACATAATGATACATGTGTGACCTATGTTGAATTGCTTGCCTTCTTAGGGAAGGTGGGTGGGGAGGGAAGGGGGGAGAGAATTTGGAACTCAAAGTTTTAAAAGCAGATGTTAAAAAGAAGTTGTTTTTGCATGCAGCTGGGAAATAAGTTATATAGGCAATGGGGCATAGAAATCTATCTTGCCCTACAAGAAAGTAAGGGAAAAGGAGATGGGGGGGAGTGGGGTGACAGAAGGGAGGGTTGACTGGGGAACGGGGCAATCAAAATACATGCCATCTTGGAGTGGGGGGAGGGTAGAAATGGGGAGAAATTTTGTAATTCAAAATCTTGTGGAAATCAATGCTAAAAACTAAAAATATTAAATAAATAAAAAAATGCTGGAATGATATTAAAGGGAAGGTCTGTGAGCACCTAGAAAGGGAAATAGTGTGCATTACCATTCAGATAGGGGTTTGTTCACAACTATGCTAACCTAATTTCTTTTGTTGATAGATCAGGGAAGTGCCATGGACATAAGATGTTTAGATTTCACCAAAGCATTTTACCAAATTCCTCAGTGACATTCTTCTGGATAAGGTGGAGACATGAGAACTATATAGCACTATTATTCAAATACAGTTCTGAATGGGTTGACTGACCAGACCCAAGTGTTAATTGCTGGAGTGATGTCTCCAGTAGAGTGCACTCAAGGCTTTGTCCTTTTCTATTCAGCATTTTTATTAATGACTTGGATGACAAATTTATCAAATTTACAGATTATTCAAAGCTGGGAAAAGGTAGTGAATTCATCAGAAGATTCAAGTGATAGGGTTATGGGATTTGCACTGGACCCCTAAAAGGAAAAGACCATGTCTTTGAATGCTACCCAGCCCCTGAACTTTCCCACACATTTCTACCTAGATACTCAAGGATCCTTTTAATTGTCCTGTCACTGTGGCTCTCTGACCACTTAACTCTTTTCATTGTCTGCACCTGGACCACTCCAGGCAATTTAGCACTCCTTCATCCCATCCAGACTTTCTCACTGTCTTTTCTCATATATAAGTACCAATCTTGCCTCAATTTTGTGCAGATTCACTTAGAATCTCACTGGCTTCTAATCATGTTGTTGAGGGTTTGGGGGTGCTTGAGATCCTAATGTGTGGGACAGCAACTTCATCCAAAATTAAACTCTGAGGCTTCTCAAGTAGAAAGTGGGAAAGGGCAGTCTCTGAATGATAGACAATGCATAGGGAGAGGCAGCACCCAGAAGGCAGAACTCAGCTATATACCCTAACACAAACAACTCCCACCCACCACTGACCTTTTTACTTCTCATTGGTGCAGTTCGGGCTCACAATCTAAATGCAGAAACCTACCCCAGATACAAGGAACAAGGAAACTCTAATTTAGCCAATGCCAACTCTTTAAAAACACTTTTATCCTTCTTTGGTGAGGCTTGAGCTGAGGGGGGTCAGGATGCTCTAAGTTTGGGATTCCTATGGGTCAGGTGATTCGAAACTTAGGCCTAGCTGTCAATCAGAAGCCCTGAGCCATGCTGAAAAGTCCTCATTCTTATTTATCCCACTCAATTTACAGAAAGGCTGAGGTTTAGATTTTAGGAGAGGTCTTCACCATCCCACTCACTAAAATACCAACATGCAGGGTTCTGCCGAATGAATTAGACTCAAGCCTTCTTTCAGCCAAAGAAAAACAAAGTTTATTAAAGATTCACCATAATGGGTACACTCTTAGGAAGCCTGAGCATTTGTGATGCCAGTGCCAGCCTGCCAGATTGAACCTGAAGTAGATTGAATTTGAGCATCTTCATGGAGGCAAGATGGATCTTATATTTGGAAAGGTTGTGGGAGGGATCTAGGGTGGTCGAGTAGTCTGGGGTGATGGAAGGAGGGGTTTAGGGAGGACTGGGATGATTGGGGGACTGAGGTGAGGTCAGACTCCAGGAATGAGAATAAGGGTGGGAAGTAGCTGAAGACTACCTGGAAATGACTGAGATGGAAAGCTAGGGTAACAGATTTTGGGTATAGGTATTTTGATAGGATCAAGGGTGAGAAATGGCCAGGAGGCAATTTGGAGGTAACCAGACAGAGGAAGACTAAGCTAGGCTATTTGGGCATGAAAAGCCAGATCTAGTAAGAAGAATTCAGGGAGAGCTCAAGGGGGTTCCCACAGTCTATATCCCATCAGTACGGGTAACCTACACCCCATGAGTGTCACAATAAACTCCCTACTCTGACTGGAAGACTTTAGTGGTTAAATTCTTTCCAGCCAGACCCCTCTGTACTCTTACATGTTTGGGTTCCCAGTACCCCAAACTGCAACACAAGAAGATTTTGAGAAACCAAAATAATGGAAGAACTCTAATAAGATAAAATGTCTGAGTCAATACTTTTGAGAATCTTTGTAGTATTAGAGTGGATACCAATTCTACAAATCTGTAACTCAACCCTTCCATGCCTTGTTAGCCTTCATGAGTTACTCTGCCCAAAAGCACCCCCAAAATAAACAAAAAAAACCCACCATGTGGCAGTTAACTGTCTTATGAGAAACTTTTTTGAATCTAGCTAGATTGATGGTTATGGAACACTGGCCCTTTATTTGGCCAGTATGGAAGGCCTTTACAATTTAGTAGGGCCTAACAGAGACCATACTTTATTTGGCACAGCCTTTTTGAGAACACTGACTATTTGTATCAACCTACTTCATGGGGTCACCTCCATGTGCCATTGAGGCATTGGAATAGGATTTTAGTGGAAGGAAGTACTTTATAAGTGGGATTTATTAGTACACAAATAACTGCATTAAATCTGTCCATATTCCAATGCTTTATTCCTTCCATATACGTAGTGCTCAATAACTTCATGTATCCATGCTATGGTGTCAGCCAGCTGCGAATAGGAGATGGAACATTTGTACAAGTTCCAGCATTTGGCACAGCTTTTCCTTTAAAGAGGTGGCAAGAAAGCATTTGTTTACTCCAGGCAAGATTTGAAAATTGCGCTCCTTGTGTATAACTGTCAGTCAGAGACTTTGAGCCTTCGGTGTAACACATAAGATTTGGCTTTTCACAAAATAAATACTGATGTGCCTGGGTTTTCTGGCCTTTAAAAAAATGTGCATTTGACAAAGACAAAATGGAAATATGTTCCTTGTTGTCATCTCTCCCCCACTCCCTGTTGTACTTATGGCAGCTGTGTCTACTTTGTTCACCCTTTGTCCCATTTGAAAGCTTAGATCAGTTTGAAAGAGCATCAAGGGAATATAGAAAACCAGTTCATCCATGGTTGATTTCCCCTTCACTCAATGCGTTTTTCCTTGGCTCCTGTGACCCTTCAATTTATCCTGATTCTCCATTTTGGTCTTTACTTTGGTGTGGTGAGGTGTAAAGAGTGCTGGATTTGAGATCAGAGGATGTGGGTTCAATTCCTAGCTTTTACCACTTAGAAACTATGTGACCGTATGCAAGTCACTTGACCTCTCTGCTCCTCATTTGTAAACTGAGAGGTTGAGCCAGATGACCTCTAAGGCCCCTTCCAGCTACAGAGCAATGATTTTAATGGAGGTGACTCAACTACTCCCCACTCGCCCTGGCCTCTGCTTGAAAACCCAGATGTTGATGCTTCTCTGGTAACTATGTATTGCTATGGATAGACTGGTTTGTATTATTTGCTCTGTTTATATAATGTATGTTTATAACTTCTATTTGTATTTGCTCTGAAGTTCAGGGTGCTGGCTTTTCCCACTGAACTAAGTGAATGATATGTGTATTTTTGACTAAAGTCAGATTGTTAACCCCTTAAAGTTGCTTTCCTTAGAAAAGCAGGTCAAAGAATCTGTGCTAGCAGCCCTTCTGTGTGCTCTTGTTGCTGGTCTTATTGGTTCTTACACCTCAGCAGCAGCTGCAAGCAGCATTGTTGATACAAGAACCTAGCCTGGGCAAGTCACTTAACCCTGTTTGCCTCAGTTTCCTCATCTGTAAAATGAGCTGGAGAAGGAAATGGCAAACCACTCCAATGTCTTTGCCAAGAAAACCCCAAATGAGGGCACAAAGAGTCAGACATGACTGAACAACAACTGTTGGGAAACTTTTCCTCCCTTTGCGCCTCAATCTTTCTCTTTGTAGCTTCGGCCACTGGTTCCAGTTCTGTTCCTTGAGGCCAGGTAGGACAAGTTTAATCTCTCTTCCATATGACAGTCCTTCAAATATTTGAAAACAACTGTTCAATTCAGAGTTCAGTGACTTGCTGGGTTTACGTGATGACAAAAGAACAAGTCAAAAGTTCAAACATACGATCAATTGGCTGTTTAATTTGTTTGATGCCAAATAACTGGTTCGATTGGTTTTTTTTTCCTTGTTAAATGACTGGCTGTTTTTGGCATTGGATAGACATGGCCTTGGTTGCTATTTTTTAATCTTTATGGTGAGTTAAGAAGAAAAATAATATATAATAATAATAACAATTGTTAACAATTATATTAAGGTTTACAAAGTACTTTATACATATTATCTCATTTGATCCTTGTGACACCTTTGAGGTACACACCACAGGTATTTCTATCCCTATTTTGGGGATGAGAAAACTGAGGCTTAGAGAGATCAGTGATTTATCCAGTATGTAGTTAGCAGGTGTCAGAGACAAGATTTGAACCCTAGTCTCTCATGAATGAAAGTCCAGCAGTGTTTCCATTTATGCTGGCAGAGTCAGGAAGACCTGAGTTCAAATCCAGACTCAGACATTTACTAGTTGTATGACCCTGGGCAAGTCACTTAACCTCTGTCTGCTTCAGTTTCTTCAACTGTAAAATGGGGATAATAATAATACCTGCCTCATAAGGTTGTTGTAAGGAACAAATGAGATGATATTTGTAAAGCGCTTAGCACAGTAGTACCTGGCACATAGTAGAAGTTTTATAAATGCTTATTTGCTTCCTTTCCCTTCCCTTGATGGTTCTTTATAACTATATACTATACTTTGAAAGGAACAGGACACACAACTGCACTTGGCCAAGACATGACCCTTTGCCAAGATCAAAATGCCTGAAACAGAACACAAAGGGAAGAAGGTCCAAAGGGCTCATTGGACTGATTAGGCCACTCGAATGAAAGTGGAACTGGAGCTTTTGCTCTGTGAGTCCTATGAGTAAATAGAAGATACCCCCCATGGTGTCAAACGACAGCCTTTTTTTTTGAGGGGGAAGGCAGGGCCATTGGGGTTAAGGTGACTTGCCCAAGGTCACACAGCTAATAAGTGTGTCAAGGGTCTAAGATCAGATTTGAACTCAGGTCCTCCTGCCTCTAGGGCCGGTGCTCTACTCACTGCACCACCTAGCTGCTCCCAAACAAGTCTTTTAATCTGTGGTGTTAACTGAAGTGCTTATCTGTGGGCTGACTTAAAGAGGACGGATTCTGTGTCCTGATCCAGGTTCCCAGACTATACTGTACACAATTCTCTGCCAGAAATGGGCTTGCTGGGGCATGCATTGGTAATTGAAACAGATGATATCATTGAGAACTTGTGTTTGAGAGTGGGGCTGCTTAAGTGAACACTGCTTTCACCTAGAAAAGAACATGAACTTTTATGTGCGTGTGTGCGTGTGTGTGTGTGTGTGTGTGTGTGTGTGTGTGTGTGTGTGTGTGTGTTGCTGACTCAGTAGCAGTGCTCTAAGAGAATCCCACAGGAGATGGAATCACATTAGTTCAAGGGAAAATTGAGGTGATAAAAAATACCAGTGTTAGGATTATAGGACTTAGTACTAGGGGGAGGGGAGCCTTAGTTATCATCTGGTCCCAAGAACATAGACTTTCAGAATTGGATGGGACCTCAGATGACATTTAATCTAAACTGCAGGTGGCTAAGAATCATGTCTACAAAATTCTTTGAAAGAGATTATCAGGTTTTTTCTTGAAGACTTTCAATGACGGGGAACCCGCTATTTCCTGAGCCCAATCTGGCCTCAGACACTTACTAGCTGTATGACCCTGGGCAAGTCACTTACCCTGTTTGCCTCAGTTTCCTCATCTGTAAAATGAATTGGAGAAGGAAGTGGCAAACCACTCCAGTATCTTTGCCAAGAAAACCCCAAATGGGGTCAGGAGGAATGAGACACAACCGTACAATAACTGTTGGGAAGCTTTTCCTCCTTTTGAGCCTAAATCCTTCTTTCTGTAGCTTTGGTCACTGGTTCTAGTTCTGTTCCTTGAGGCCAGGTAAGACAAGTCTAATCTCTCTTCTGTGTGATAGTCCTTCAAATATTTGAAAACAGCTGTTCAATTTGGGGTTAAGTGACTTGCTAGTAAGTATCTGAGGCTGGATTTGAACTCAGGTCCATCTGACTCCAGGACCAGTGCTCTATCCACTTAGGGGCCCATAGCTGTTCAAGCAGCAAACATTTATTAAGGGGATACACAGATACAACATGTGTCCAGTTAAGTAAATGCAGAGGATATAAAAAATCATTTCAAAAGGGAGAGACCTCCAATATGTAGGGAGACTCCAGAAAGGCCTCATGTAGGGTGGCATCTGAGCTGTGCTTGAAGGAAGCTAGGGATTCTAGCCTCCAGAGGTAAGAAGGCAATTCATTCCAGAAATTGGACCTAGAAGTAAAAAAGCATAGACCTACAACTGGAAGGGACCTCAAAGACCATCCGTCTCATTTTACAGATGAGTAAACTGAGGTCCAATACTTGTCCTAGGTTACAGAGGAAGTAAAAAATCAGAGGCAGGATTTGAACCCACAGCTCCTGAGCTAGCACTCCTTCTTCATTACACTTATGTACAAGGAACAGCAAGTTAGGTCAGTTGGATTGGAACACTGTAAAATGAGACTGAAGAGCTAGGTAGGTGCCCACTTGAGGAGGGCTTTGAATATCATGTTGAAGATTTTGTATTTTATCCCCAAGGCAATAGGGAGTCACTGAAGGTTTTTGAGTAGAGGAGTGATATGGCCAGATTTGTGTTGCAAGAATATTGATTTGGCAGCAATTCGAAGGATGAATTGAAAAGGGAAAAGAGTAAAAGCAGGGAGACCAATTAGGAGACTATTGCAAAAGTCTAGATAAGAGGTAATAAGGGCCTGAACTAGATTAGAGTCTATGTGAATGGAGAGAAGGAGATACATCATAATAAAAGGTAACATTTATATGGTCCTTAGTATGAGCCAGGCACTGTACTAAGCCCTTTGCAATAATTAACTCATTTGATCCCTACAGCAACCATGGGAGGTAGGTGCTATTATTATCTCCATTTTAAAGATAAGGAAACTGAGGCAAATAGAGGTTGAGTGACTTGCCTGGGGTCACACAACTAGTAAGTGTTTGAGGTCAGATTTGAACTCAGGTCTGTCCTGACTCTGGGCCCACTAGAGTCCACAGGAACTAACTGGAACCCATCAAGATTTGGCAATTGATTAAATATGGAATGTGAGGAAGAGGGAGGAGTCACAGGGAACTCTGAGGTTGCAAATCTGGTTGACTGGGAGGATGGTGTTACCTCCAACAGAAATAGGAGTGTTTGAAGGAGGAATGGATTTTGAGGAAAATGTGGTTACTTATAAAGAAATAGCTTGCAGTGATGGATAGAGAGCTGGCCTTGGTACTAGGATGGCCTGGGTTTTTAAGGTCTATCTCTCACAGATATTTATTTGCCCTGTGACTCTGGGCAAGTCGCTTAGTGCCTCAGTGCTCTAGGCAAGTCTTTAAGCCTGCAAGTCATGGAGGAGGTGTGGATCTGCTTTGATACAGGGAGTTTCTTCACCCAGTAGTTTGTATTCTAATAAAGGCCCTGTCCCCTATCTTGCCAATTATTTGCTTCATCTGATTCCAAATCAGTGTTCTTTCCATTGCCTTTCTTCTGGCAGTGCCAAGTTGTTATTTCTTGGTATTGGATGAGATTGGGCCTGTGATTTAATTGGTATAAGGAAATTCTGATGAGGAAACTCCATTTGTCAATACAGATCTCTCCAAAAAGATCTTGACATGCATGGGGCTGGAACTACTAATGTGAAATCCAATAGTTCTCTCTATGCAGTCTTATAGCTAGAAATAGTAAGTCAACTTTTCAAGCATAAGATGGGGTGAGAGATGGATGGAAGGCAGTAAATTAGCATTTATTAAGTATCTACTCTGTGCCAGGCACTGTGCTAAGCAATTTACAAATGGTACTTCATCCAATCCTCACAGTAACCCTGGGAGGCAGGGGCTATGATTATCCCCATATTACAGTCAAGGAAACTGAGTTAGATAGATGTTAAGAGCCTTGCTCAGGGTCATGCAACTAATAAATGTCTGAGGCCAGATTTGAATTCAGGTCTTCCTGTCTCCAGGCCTAGGGCTCTATCCACTGTGTCAGCTAGCTGCATAAAGAGACAACAGCTGGCCTGAAAAAAAAATTGGTCTTTTTAGTGGACTGCAAGATAATGCAATCTCGGACTCCATCAAGTGGAGCAAAGTTTATAGGACTAGAGAGAAGATCATCTCCCCGTACTTTGTCCTCTTCAGACCTCAGTCTTGTGTTTAGGCACCACAGCTTAAGAACATGGGACCCAGAGAGGGTCATTGCTTTGTCCAAGATCACGAAGCTAAGAAGTAGGGCAGTCAGGATTTGATCAATGACTCTCTGACTTTGGATCTCTTTCCACTATACTATTATGCCTTTCTCATTCTCCCGATGGATCCAAGGTTCTGACTCTCTTCCCACACAGAATACCTGAAAGACACGATTATTTCTCTTTTGTGTTAATAACTAATTATTGAATCAGGACCAAGATTTTTCTCCTTTTCTACTTTCTCATCCAGAAATCAACCAGTGTGGGAAATCTCTCTGAAAGACTTACCCAGGAAAAGAAATTCTAAGTTTAGGCTTATTGTATTTACTCAGATCTGGAAAAATGTGGATTCTGGCTGTCATTAGATAGGTGATATAGAAATTGATAAGTCTCTTTGACCAAGATTCGGGTGATCCATGCCACTTACCTCATGATTCTCATTGGAATACAACCCAGCTCTCATTAGAATATTCATTCTCTCATTAATTTTTAACCAATCAGAGTTGACCACCACCTTCAGGAATAACTGTTCTTTCAAGGGCATATAATCTATGAGACCCCCACCATGAAGGGTTTTTGGCTTTCAAGAGTACCACTGACCTTTTTTTAATGAATAACTTGCTAGCCCTATCAATAAAATTATTAAATTACCTAGAAATTATGTCTCTCAAACTTTTTAAACATCACATACCTTGGGTTTTCACGGAACTGGTTGTATATGGTGAGCCTAGCTCTCCACCCAACTCTTGCTATCTGCATTGAAGGGTGCTAAGACATTTTCCCTGCTTGTCTACTGATATTCTGAATTACTGGCTTTGGACTCTTAGCTCTGTTCTGCATCTTAAATTCTGGTAGTTGCCCACTTTCTTTCTCTTCCTTTCTGTCAATTAGTGAATCTGTGTGGCTAATCAACAACGAAACACGTTTCATTTTGCAAATGTACCTTCTTTAATGAGAAATTTAGGTGTAGAGTGGTCATCGTGTTCTTCTATTTAACTGAGTATATTTGAGGGGAAAGGGAAAGAGACATTTAGATTGAAAAGCTCAGGTCATGATCCCCATCTCTCCACTACAAATTGCCCTAGAAAGTAGTAACCAATTTTGAATAGCTCTTATTATAAGCCAGACTTTTAAGTGGATGTTTTTCTGTTTCGCTATTAAATTTTGTCTGAGTAGCTTGTTAATGATTCAGGTTGCTAAACAGTCCCCTCCCCCATGTACCTATTGATCTATCTTGAAAAAGCCCCACATTTGCTTTCTGTTTATTTATAGAACTATTATACCTTGTTACTACATCCTATGTTCTAGATCCTTTAACAGGCTGACCAAGGTGACAGAAGTAAGACAGTATCCCAAGACTCCTTAAAAATCACAGACCCAAAGAGGAAGACCTCAAGAATTCTCAGAGTTCAGATTTTAACTGTAGTATTTTCAATCTTGTAAATGAATCCATGTCTATTACTTTCGAATACCTGCACATTTCCTTTAAATTCGTTTGTTCCATTCGCATTCCACCCCCAGCGACACCATGATTTGGCTGAGTTTGCTCACGAAGTCTCAGATGTTTCTTGTAACATCATGATTCACACTGAAGAGAAGCCTGTGGTGTCACATTGGCTTGGTTTTCAAAGCTCGTTGAGTCATGTATGTTAACTGGGCATGACAGGGATAGTTACGTAAGCCCAATTTCTTTGAAAGTTGTATTACACATCTGAAAAAAGAGATTTTAGTTAAAGCCAAGTGTTTGATTTTAAGGAGCTGAAATACATTTCTTCTAGGTAAAGCCTCTTGGCGCCTTGGACTGAAAGTTAGTTCTAAGACACAAGGGGGCAGCTAGCTGGTACAGTGGACAGAGCACCAAGCCTCAAGTCAGGAAGACTGAGTTCAAATTCAGCCTTAGATACTTGTTACCTGTAGGACACTTAGCCCTATTTGCCTTGGTTCCTTATGTATAAAATGGGAACAACACTAAAGAAGGAAATGTCAAAATCTTTGTCAAGAAAATCCCACGGACAAAAGTGTATGTCGTCATGTAGAGTCAGACACGACTGAAAACAACCAAGACATATAGAATTGAAGGTAACATTTTAGGAAAGAAAATCAAAGGATCTTATGCCAAATCAGAACAAAGGTTTTTATTTTCGGTATTTCTTTTGTAAAAGTCAATCATAACTTTTGCAGTATTTGGTGAAGGGCTAGAGGTTGGGTAAATATCCCTCATGATAATGCACTAAGAGGATCATAATATCACAGATTTAGAGCTGGAAAGGACTTTTGGTGGATGATCTATGTGTCGAGTTAAAGTATTTTTGCTTTTGAGAATAATAGGAATATTGCTGAATTTGTTGTTTTTGAATTTCCTTGTTTTCCCTTGATTGGGAGGACAGAAAGAGCAAACGATTTAAAGTAACATGCCCAGATAACCAAAATTCCACAATAAATTAAGGAGGCTCTCTGGTTGCCTGAGAGATCTATGGAGTGTACAACTAGGGTCTGATTAGTCTGAATAATGAATTCCATAAAGTGGTTGCATTATTCTAATTTGCACTGCAAATTTCCTTTGGGCTGGAACCAATGACCATACTTTATGTAATTAAAACTTCAAATAGTATGAATCCAAGTACATACAATCACTTCATGGGATTCATTATTAGCCCTAATTCAGGCCTAGTTATACAACTGAGGCATGACCACGGCCTCACTGAAGACTTCCTATGCATCATTCCCCTCCGCACACTTTACAGTGGAGACATTTTGGTCTATTTACTGTTTCTCACACACAACTCTCTGTCTTCTGCTTTTGTGTAGTTCTCTTCAATGACTGTTTCCTATGTCTGAAATGTTCTCCTTCTTCATCTCTGCCTCTTGGAATCCTTGGCTTCCTTCAGTACTCAGCTTGAGCGTTACCTTCTGCATGAGGTCTTTCTGGCATCACCAACTCCCAATTTCTAGAGCCATCCTCTTCTAAGTTACCTAGCAACCACTTTTTATGTATTTTGTTTATACCTATGCAACATCTGTTTCAAATACCTTGTTTACAAAGACCATAGCTATTGTTACTACAGCTTTAAGAGCTAAATGGAATGCTGCAGAAAATGAGAAGAATGATGTGAAAGCTGAAAAATATCTTTCTCTGAGGTATATAGAATTTGAGAGAGAGAGTGAGAGAGAGAGAGAGAGAGAGAAAGAGAGAGAGAGAGAAACCTTCTTACACTGCTATGAGATAAAATGTGGATGAATAGACTATTGAGAATGATAACTTGAGGGAAACTTAAGAGACTGTTTCCAGTTATGACTGGAAAGAAGCTGGAGAAGACACAGAAAAAGGAGATGGAGAGATATTTTGTGATGAAGATGTTTCTACCTTCACCTTGCAAATAGTATTTTTGAGAAGAGACTTTGCTTAATATCTTGAGAGAAATTGAATGACAGAAGACTAGTTTTCATAGGTGAAGAGGAAGCAACTGGCATTACATTGAAAATTTGAAGTGACACTGTAATCTTTCACACAGTCAAAATGTTGTAAATGATTATGCCTTTACGTTTGCTATTTATTTCTTATATTAATAAATTGTATGTTCAGCAATTTTAATATTTATTTAATTATAAAAGATCAAGCAATTTATTACAAAGAAAAAAATAAATGTACTTTTGGGTTAAGACATTTCTTTTGTTCATTAAACCTCATATGAGTAAGACCATAAATCATAATTTTATAGATTTAGAATGGAAGTAACCTTGGAGGTCATTGAGTCCAACTCCCTTATTTTAGATAAATTAAAGAAATTAAGATTCAGAAAGACTAAGTGATCTGCTCAAGGTCATGGTCTATTGTCTTCCCATTACAGTATAAACTCCTTGATGACTGGGACTGTTGAATTTTTGTTTTCGTATTCCCAGAGCCTAGACTTAATGAATGATTGATTGACTTTGACCCAGTGTACCCATGTGGGCAAATACCAAAACTGGCTTGGGGGATATTCTCAAATGAAAAATGTTATTCTTGTTTGGAGCCCATGAAGCACTCAGCCATTTTGAGTTTAAGGGAATTGGGATGGGTGGTGCTATTAGGCAAGAGGAAGTGTGGCTAGATAGATTACTTTAGGAATTGTATCCTCTAGTCTGGGATTAAGGATGTGCTATGTACTATGTCCTTCTAATAGCTTACCTTGTTGTATTACTTTTGAATATGCATATTCTTTTGTTCATCTGTAAATAAATCCCCTCAAACATACTTCTGTGATCTGAAATGTACACCTGGGTTAAGAAAAGAAAGAGGAATAAATGCTGGAATTTAATGCCAAAAGATACTGTTAATGGTTAAGGAAGGAGAGGTGAAAGAAAAGTTTTGTGGTAAATAGCAGAGCTATGATGGAAATGCTTGTCTTCTCGACACCAAATCCAAATGCTCTGTCCAAAATAGCATGTGAAAATTGGAAGCCATAAGTCCTAACATAAAAGCTTTCTGGACTGGTTCCAAGAGGAGGAGCTAATGTCTAAGTCAACTGACACAAGTTAAAAGCCTAGGGTCCTTCATGCCTTTCACCTTAGAGTCACTCTACAAGGTCAGGGGGTTGAGTGATGGAAGTGTGTGATGCAGAGGAGAAAAGAAAGAAGACTACCTTGGAATTGTTGAAGCAATGTAGATTTGAAATTCTTCTTTTAAATGGTAGAATTTGACTGACTAGGGTAAAGGTTGGATTAGATCAAGGCTTCTTAGGTTCATCAGATTTTGTAATTTAAAGTAAGCTACTTCCCAGGCACCATGGCAAGAAAGAGGTTCTTTGGTTTCTCTTAGAAGCAAGAACATCTGTTATTTGCCTTGGGGATAGAATGGGATGAAAATTGGACACCTCCACCACAAAACATTAAAACACAAGGGAATTCTTACTGTCAAGCCAGCTTATTATTATCAGCCCATTATGCCTTGCCCCTCGCCCCTCACCCTGCCCAGATGTAAATGTATTCACTCCAAATGAATGTCATACTGTCTTACAAGACACCAATGTACATGGGTTGTTACAAGTTCTTAAAATATGTTGTGTAAATCGGTTAGAATCTGGTATTGTGTAATTTGTTTAGAATCTCAGCTAACCAAGGACTATTTGGCATTTCTATAGCCTGGTTCTTTCTGATTAAGAGTCTTCCAGAGGGTGTACATATGGGGGCAGAGGGACAATGTGAAGGGGGAAAAATTTTCTCCTTTTGTCCAATTAATAAAGAGAAGTGGGGGAACCCTTCAGCATACCAGCCCATCAGATATTTTCCAAAGCTAGTGTGCTGGTCTGTCTGCCTCAGCTTCTGCTGCTCTAATGATTAAGATAAAAGGGGAGCTTCAGTTCACATAGTTTGGAGATTTCATGATCCACAGGAAAGCTGTAACAACCCACAAATTAAGAAGAGTAAGGTAATGAAAATGAAAGACCTAACTTTGAAATATTTTATCTGAAAGTATACTTATTTATGATGCAAAATCTCTGTATTTGGTCAATGATTTGCAATTCTAAGTGGCACTGAATTAATTTTCATCAGTACCTTGTGCTTTGCACATAGTAATTGCCTAATAAATATTTGTTGAATGAATGAGAGTATTTGTACAACCTAGTGCAGCACTTGAAAAATTGAGTGAAAAGATATGTCAAATTTTATGTAGCCCCCTAATTAACTGTTTCAGTTAACTTTTTCTTTGGTCTTAAAGTGCTGATTGTAGATGATATTTAAACTTAGTATGAAGACAGGTAAATACACCAAATGCATTTTTAAAGAATTATGGTTTTGATCATGTGGGCTCTATTACATTAATACATAGGCAAGTGTCATAGATGAGATATAGATCTAGGGTTGCAAAGGTCCTTTCTTAGAGCTAGGTCTAGAATAGAAGAGGAGGAAACGGGGCTGGGTTGCATTCAGGAAATAGCAGACCACAGTCAATGATCCATAGGATCATAGAGTTGTAAATAGAGAGATGGAAGGGGTCTCAGACGTTACTGAGTTCAAACCCTAAATTTTACAGATGAGAAAAGTGAGATTAAGTCACTTGCTCAGGATCACACAGGTCTTAAGTAGCAGAGTTAATATTTGAACCCAGTTACTCTGACACCAGATTTAATGCTTTTGCCACTGTGTCGAAGCTTTACAGGAGAAACAGCTTGGCACACTGAATAGAGCACTGGACTTAGAGTGAGGAAGTAGAATAAGAAAGAACATTTCCAATCCTGCCTCGGACACTTACTAGCTGCATGACCTTGGGGAAGTCACTTAACTCCTCTCAGTTTCAGTTTTGTCATTTGTAACACAAAGATAACAATAGCTAGCCGTATGTGACTGGTACATCTGTTCTGCCTACTTTGTAGGGTTGTTTTGATGATCAAGTGAGGCAATATGTGAAAAATCCTTTCCAAACCTTGAAATGCAATTTAAATTCCTGTTACCACTATTACAATGCTTTGCAAACATTTTTGTTGTTGTTTAGTCAGTTTTTTTACTTGTGTCCAACTCTTTGTGACTCCGTTTGGGGTTTTCTTGGCAAAGATACTGGAGTAGTTTGCCATTTCCTTTTCCAGCCCATTTTACAGATAAGGAAACTGAGGCAAACAGAGTTAAGTGACTTGCCCAGGGTCATAGAGCTGCTAAGTGTCTGAGGCTGGATTTGAACTCAGGTCCCCCTGACTCCAGGTCCAGCACTATCTTCTGTGCCACCTAGTTGCCCCTTGTAAACCTTAAAGAGCTATATAAATATTAGGTATTATAATTGCCTTGACACCTTCCTTGAGATAGTCATCTCAAGTTGCCCAGTGTTATAAAAGCACCACTCTTGAATACTGAAAGTCTCCTGGAGATGCTCTTCTGGAATGTAAAGATCTCAGAAGAAGTAAAATTGCAGCTGACCCTTGTGGATGTGGTTGGGCTGTAGCACTTTGGCAACAGTAGCACGTGGGACAAACAAAAATTGTATAACGAAAGTTGTCATCATGGAGAGTTATGTTGGTATTGAAGTAGTGGGCCAGTCATGTAGAGAGTGAATGAGAAGAGGAAGAGAGCTTGGGCAGGAACTGCACTGGTCTCCATAAAGTACTTTTGGTATTTCCCAAGCCTACATGCAGTTTTAAGTAATTAAAGCTTAAAACTCCATGAAAACCGTAGTACAAGAATTATATGAAGCCCTCTAGCACTTTGGGCAGGTCCTTTATGGAGGATGTATTGAAATATATGAATGAGAATCACATAGAAAGAAAAAAAATCTAGTCCCACCAAACCTTTGGTTTACCAATGAGGAAACTGAGGCTCTAGTAAGTTAAGTGACTTGCCTAAGGTCACAGAGCGGGAGTGCTCTTTTCACTGTCCTGTGTAGAGTCAAAGCTGTGGGTCAGTTGTGATCTTCATTAGAGGATACAGTATCCATACAAAGAAATTGCAGTTCCATGGATATATAATCTCTACATGGTGACAAAGCATTTTGATGAAAAATTTAAAAAAAGCCAGTCATATGGAGATGTTTGCTCTACATGATGTTAAACATCTGAATATTTGTAAACATCTTCAACATTCCTCAGCTTCAAAACATCTGGATACTTGGTATGAGCAAATATTCAGTTGATAGGAATGAATTTATTCCTTTTGGCATTTTGCCCTTGAAGATCCATCACAAATATCCATTGCCAGGTAAGTACTAGTGACAAATTTTCTTTAATTTTTATCCTTATCTCACCTTTTATGCCCTCTACCTTCTTTGCCCTCTCCCCACATCATCACAACCATTTTTTTTCAGTCAATCAACTACAAAAACATAAGGTTACCTGGAGATCTATACTATTCCACCTGAGTGGAACACTCCCTTAACCACCACCAATCACAACATATGCCTTAAACCCAAATCACTCTGATTCTCATTGATTGGCCAACAAGAGGTCCCTAGCCAAGCCCCACTTGGTCACTGTTTGGGCCCCTGATTGTCTCAGAATGAATATAAATAGCAGTTGTTTCTGTTTTGGCCAGAGGGTCTTCTCCTCCCAGATTGATTTTTTTTTTCTGACTAGGTCAAAGAGGCCATTCTCTGCTTCATTTCTTGCCTAGCCCTACCTTAACTTTTGTGTCTCCATTGGAAGGCAGAATCATGAACTCCGAAACCTCCATTTCAGGAGGTTGCCCAGCATGGTCTTCTCTCCATTTCTCGTCATCTGCGCTGCTTTGGGATTTTTTGGACTTCATCATACTGGCAGGTGATGTATCTCCCTTCCCTCCCCATTTCAGCTTCTTTTCATGTGTTATCTTTCCCCACTAGATTGTAAGCTCCTCTAAGTCAGGAATTGTCTTTCTTTTTATTTGTATCTCCAGCACAGTGCCTAGCACATAGTAGGTGCTTAATAAATGTTTATTGACTATGTATAGGACAGAATTTTTAAATAATAGGAGAGACATCTTTAAGAGAAACAAAGTAAATTTATTCTACAAACCTTGCAAGATTTGGGCACACCTCCATAATGGAGGAGGCAAGGTAAAAGGGAACCTGCCTTAATTTATAGTCTTAATGAAAAGATTCCCACCCACCTCTATCCCTTCTCACCATTGGCTGGGAGGTGGGCTTACAGTCTAGGCGTGAAAACTACACAGAGGACCAAGGTTGATCTGGTCCATTCAGGTTTTTCCCTATCAGAACTCAACTGCCAGGGTGGCATCTGAAAGTCTAGGAGAAGAAATGGGGTGGGGGAAGGAGAGACCCTTCCTGGAGCAGAGAATAAATAGCTCACAGGAAGTTCATTATCTTCTAACATCTGAGAGAGGGGGGGGAAGGGCATGCCTTCCCAAAATTACAAGATCAGATCCCAAAACCTCTCCATTAGACATACCCTGTGAAGTCTTCACAATTATCCATCCCATTCAACTATATACTGCTCCCATTTTTAGGAAATTCTTCCTTAATTTGAACAAAAATCTGCCTCTCTATGACTTAAATCCTAATCATATGTTACATACATTTGCATAACAGAGAGCTCACTTCCTTAAGGACAGTGCCCTAGACTCTAATCACCCTGACTCTCATTGATTGGTCAACAATAGGTCCCAGCCTCACCCTGCAGGTGGTCATTGTTTGGGCTCTGGTGGCTCATAGTGAATGTAAATAGCAATTGTTTCTGTTTTGGCCAGAAACCCTGAGGGTTTTCCCTTTCCGGATTGATTTTTTTTTTTGACTAGGTAAAACAGGCCATTCTTTACCTCATTTCTTACCTAACCTTAATTACTGAATGAGTGTTGCCTCAGTCAAACAGAGACCTGTGAAAGACCTTAGCTTAAAAAGTCCAAAGTCTCCCCCTGCAGCCTGGGCCATCTCTAGTCATCCTGATCTATATCTGGCCGCTGGACTCAGACAGCTCTGGAGGAGAAAGTGAGGCTGGTGACTTTACACAGTTCTCCCTCACTTAAATACAATTTACTTGCATGTCCTGGCATCACCTCCCTGATGTCAGGGCCCTCTTAGAGAATGAAGGACAAATAACAACAACAAACAACAACAACAACCACCACACCTTTGTCCAGGGAAGGGAGGGATGATGTTCAAGCCTAAGTAAAATGTGTTTCTGTTCCCTTGAGTCAGGCAGCATTGTTTGATGGGTGAAAATGTGCTGAGCTAATTGTCACATTTTTCAAGTACTCATTTAAAAATACAACAACAAGGAGAAAGCAAATAGCTAATGGTAGTGTAATGGTAAAAGAAAATTTTTAAAGTCTACCAGTGAAAACATTTAGGAATATATTACAGCATGAAAAATTATTAGAAATGTTCAGTACAGCCCTAGGATTTTCAGTAGCTATTACAATTCCTCTACTTTGCAAATATGTAATTCAGGAAGGAATTAAACGTTTCACATTCTACAAATGTTAAGACCTATGAAAAGTCTAGGTATTTTTGGAATAGTCAAATCAAAATGTCCAAAGCAAGTTCTTTCTTAATTTGGTTCTAATAAATACAAGTGAGTATTTCTCATAGTTTTCTAATAGATTGTAAAATGGCATTTTTGGCTAAAATTATATGTAGCTGGCAAAATTGTAAACTGCTTCTCTGCATATTTCATAAATGTTAAATTTTATTTTCTAATCCCAAGGACAGAATACCTAGGCCTATACCTATATTTATAGCTCCCTAAAGCTATATAGTCACTCATATGTTGAGGGTCAGGGGAGATGAAGTCCAGGAACCCCAAAACTGGAGTTCCCAGATGGGGTTGTTGAGGGGGAGTGCCCCTCAAGGACTTGAGAGGGTCAGGGCCATCTGGAGTGAATTCACGATCTCTAACATTCTTCAAGTCAAGGTGGCAAAGATTTATTACACTTTACAGCAGGCAAGAGCTCTTAAGGAAACTGCAACCTTACAGGGGTACAGGGAAAGTTTAAGTATGAGATTTGGGGGTGAAACCTGTCAATTAGGAGTTTTGGGGTGGGATTAGGGAGTGGTTAAGGGGTGGTCAGTTCTTAAGGAATGTGCACTTTTTGTATCTATTGTGCAGGTGTATTACCCAGAGTTCACTGGGAAACAGCCCAAGGAGGGGCACCTAGGGGTGTGGTTTTGACCATGAAACATCACTAAGTCAAGTATGGGTCAGGGCTGGCTAAAGATATCCAGGTTGCTTCCATCAAATGTCTTGTTAGACAAGGTGAATGTAAGGGAGTATACATTTGACTATGTCTAGGATACATATCAGGAAGGTCAGTAAGTAGTAAATATTGTTATATCCCAGTGCACAGCCAATTAGCAATACACAGGGAGTCCAAACTAATAAATTCTATAGGTGCAGCTGGCTGCAGTATCAGGAGGAGAGATAAGTGTTTTGCTAAGCCATGCTGCCCTTGAACTGGAGAGGGACTGCTAGGGCCAATGCTTTGAAGCTAGGGAGAGATGCAATTTTAGAACTGGATGTGATTTTGGAACTGGGGTCCAGGCACAGACACTCAAGCAGAAACTAAGGAGAAATATAATGTTAGAATTAGGGTCCAAGCACAAGTACCCCATCACATACACATATATTTTGAAGCCATAATTAAATTAAATACATATAGAGTATATAGATATATGTATTTTAAAGTACATATCTATATACTTTCTGTATTTAAATCCTATTATTCTACTGTTGTGACATGGAAGTCTTGGATTCCTAAATTTTTTTTTATTTCTTTTGTTTCTGCATCACTATCATTTCCAAATGCATCTTTGTCCCTTACAAGGAGCCATCCCTTACAGCAAAGAATGAGAGAGACAGAGAGAGACAGAGACAGAGATAGAGAGAGAAAGAGAGAGAGACAAAGACACAGGAAGAGAGAGAAACAGACAGACAGAGACAGAGAAGGAGAGAGAAAAAGAGACAGAGAGAGACAAACACACACACAAGGTGGGGGGCGGGGGGGGGAGAGAAAGAGAGAGAGAGAGAGAGAGAGAGAGAGAGAGAGAGATCACTAAAACCATTTAATGCATCAGCCAAGTATTATTGTAAATGAAATGCTCCTTACTCATAGTCCTTAACATCTGCAAAGAAGGAAGAGAGACGCATATTCTCTGGGCAGAGAAGGCCTGATCTAAGGCACTGAGGTGACAGATAAAATCTCGTGTAGGAAGAGCAGCAAGCTGGGCAGTTTGGCTGTGGGGAGAATGCATGAGGGGAAGTAATATGTAATCAGCCAGCAAAGATAAGCTGAAGAGAGATAATGAAGGATTTTAAATGCCAAACAGAGAAATTTGTATTTTATTCTAATGGCAGCAGGGAACCATTGAAGCTTCTTGAGCTGAGGATAGAGCCAAATTCCTGGTCTTTAGATAAGTGGCATTTTATTGCACTTATTTGTAAGAAGGAATACACATAGCAGCAATACTGATTATTGATTAGATGTTTGCCTATAGATACACGTGTACATATTAGCACGTAGGTATGGTTTTGTATTATTTTTTAATATGTGCAACATTCACGGTATTGTGATGAGCATATGTTGCCTTCTCACTTAAGCTTCCATTGTTGGCCAGAACATTGCTTTGCATTGTTAATCAAATCAATTCCACTATTGCTTCTGGAAAGGGAATGACAATTGAGACTTTTGACTCTACAGACCAAGATTCCCTTCTCTGGCCACCACTTCCCTCTATGTGTTGTCTTCTTTTATTAAGCAGCTTGAGGGTAGAGACCAGAGATATGCTGGAAAATATCAAACAGCTAGCCATCTGGGAAAAAAAAAATACAGAGGACATACTTTTAAGTTTAATCTATATCCTCAACACTTTCTGCATCACTTTATAAAATATGGAAGATCAACAAAACAATAAATCAAACTCTCATGTGTAGTGTTTGCTAATTTCTGAAGTGAACATTGAACAGTCAGCTCTCTCAGCCTGTTGGAGCTGGTTCCAGCATACCTCTGGTAGCGCCTGGGTTTTATATTTGTATCCCCAGTGCCTGACACAGCACCTTTCATTCATTCATTCACTGAATATTTGTAAACATCTTCAATATTCCTCAGCTTTTAAACACCTGTATTCTTTTTATAAAGCAAACATCCAGTTGATAGGAAAGATTTTATTTCTTTTGGCATTTCACCCTTGAAGATCCATCACAAGTCTTCATTGCAGGTTAAGTACTAAAGACAAACTTTATTTTTTTATCTTAATCTCATATTTTATTTCCTCTACCTTCTCAACTTTATCCCCCACTATCACAACTTAAAAAAAAAATCAGTCACAGGTAAACTGTTCCTGATGGCCATTTGGTTTAATGATTATTACTATTTCAACCGTAAGACAAAAATATCAATATAATCCCTACCAGAAGAACTGACCATGATTAAAGTCTCAAATAGATAGGTATCTGACAACCTTCTACTAAGCTTCTTTTTTTTTTTAAATAAATTTATTTTTTGTTTTTAGTTTACAACACCCAGTTCCACAAGCTTTTGGGTTCCAAATTTTCTCTCCCTCCCTCTCCCCTATCCCTCAGGATGGCATGTAATCCAATGTAGGTTCTATATATACCTTCACATTGAACTTATTTATATAGTAGTCCAGTTGTAAAGAAGAATTATAACCAATGGACTGAACCATGAGAAAGGAGAAACGAAACTGAAAAAAGAAGGAAAAAAAGAGCAAAAAGTTTGCCTCAATCTGCATTCAGACTCCATAATTCTTTCTCTAGATCTGTATAGCTTTTTCTGTCATGAGTCTTTTGGAGCTGTCTTTGAACCTTGCATTGATGAGAGGAGTCAAGTCTATCAAAGTTAGTCCTTACAGATAGCGTGTCTGTAATCACGTATAATGATCTCCTAGTTCTGCTCCCCTCACTCAGCATCAGTTCATGTAAGTCATTCCAGGTTATAATGAAGTCCATCTGCTCCTCATTTCTTATAACACAATAATATTCCATTACATTTGTACACCACAATTTGTTTAGCTATTCCCCAATTGATGGGCATCCCCTTGATCTCCAATTCCTTGTCACCACAAAAAGAGTTGTTATAAATATTTTTGTACATAACAGGTTCCTTTCCTACTTGTATGATCTTTTTGGACCTAGAAGTGGTATTGCTGGGTCAAAGGGTATGCACATTTTTATAGCCCTTTGGGCATAGTTCCAAATTGCTCTCTAGAATGGCTAGATACGTTTACAACTCCACCAACAATGTAACAATGATCCAATTTTCCCACATCCTCTCCAGCATTTATCAGTTTCCTGTTTTGTCATGTTAGCCAATCTCACAGGAGAGATATGGTATCTAAGAGTTGTTCTGACTTGCATTTCTCTAACCAATAGTGATATAGAGCATTTTTTCATATCCACTAAGCTTCTTGCTTGCTAAAAGCCAGCGTACAGGAGATATCTTATTTTTATTCATAACCATTTTATTATGCAGATCTACAGCTACCTTTTCATAATGAGCAATCTAGATATATTTCTTACATCATAGTCAAGGAGTACATGTTTTAAAAAGTGGTTCTTAACGTACTATAATGTCCTATTTCTATAGTTGAAGGCCACTACTGCCAACCTTCAGACTTTTTTATCATGTATACTTTTATTAATCACTAAACATTTATTAAATACTTGCCATATGCCAGGCACTATGCTAAGTGCTAACTTTCCATCACTTAATTGACCACTTCATCATTTAGATTCTGCCCCTTCTTTGGAAGGTTGATTGAAAACATCTGCCATCCTGACCCACTTTATGTCAGTAGACTGGATTGTGGTTCAGCAACACTTACTCCGTCTGCACTAGTTAAGTCAATCGGCCAACAAATATTAATCAAATTCCTACTACTATGTTAAAATAGAGCTTCTGGTGCTTCACACCTCTTTCCAATAGCTCAGATAATTTGACCATCTGGGAGTTCATAATCGAATCACCAACTCTATCTGAAAATAGTAGGGAGCAAGATGCTAAAAAAAAAAAAGACTCCAACAACATTGTGGATTAGGGGAAAACCATGTTTCAAACTTGTTTTCAATATTATTTAAAATGGCCAATATAAAGTGGAAGTAGGACTTAGGATTCATCTTGATAAAAAGGCTGATATTAATGTCGCCTTTATATGTAAAGGCTTGAATCATCTACAAATAGGTGTGTCTATCGGTATATGCCAGACTGCAATAAATGTAATAAACGACTGTTTAAAATTCTCACCAGAACCCTTGGAAGCACTGTACAAGAATGAAACTCCTTGACAAAGTACATAGGAACTGCTCTTCTCAAAACTTCATTGTGATGAAAATACCAGGAAATGTTTTTCATTTTGACATGTTTATACTCAAGTGTATTTTATAATGCACTTTGAAGCAGCATGAGCTAGGCGAAAGGATGTTAGCCTGAGAGTTGAGTCCCCGGCTCTAGTCTATACCATTGATTTTCAATGTGACCTTGGTAAAGTCATTTAACTTCTTTTACCTTCTTTGCCTGCCAAATGGAGGTAAAAATCTATTTAACAAGGCTGAGTTTTGGTATCTGTTTTTGTATGAGTCCTTTGATTATATCGGTAGGAATCCCCTAGTTAAAAATCTTCTAACAAAAAAAAAAGGGGGAAAAAATAAAAATCTTCTAACAATGAAGATTTAGGGTCATTATGAAGCTCAAACATTATTTTATAAAAGATTTGAAAAAGTTTAAATGTAAAATATTATTGTTTGTGGAGCTTTATAAACATGGAGATGGCTTAACCCAGCTCTCACTCATACTGACAAAGAAGGTCCCCAAGAGAAATGCTAGTTACATCTCTCCCTGAGAATTCTAGAGGAATTCCTGAGAAGTCTATAGCTTGTCTTTCTGTCCTTACTGACTGAAGTCTCCTATTCTGGTGGATTTTCCACGGTATCAATCACCAATTACAATTAGTATCTTCCCTATTTCATTGATTGACCTAATCATAATGCCCCGGTTTCATTTAATCAATCAACACCAATTAGCTTTTGCAAAGGAATGTTTATTGAGAAGATATATCAAAAATAGAATTTACAAAGTATTGCACCAATACCAGCGGCAACCCCTTCTACTCCCTTCTACTGTCTTGATCTCTGGAGAGAGTAGGCTCAAACAAAGTGTTTGCTACCAAACATTCCCCCAGTCAAGTCTCACTTCTGAATGTGGCATAGTTACTGGTCAAATCGCTCACTTGCTATAGGACACGGCATTTGACCTGATTGATTCATGGCTGGGCTGGATCTCGAGGGTTGCTCACTCCTGAGGGTTATGCTGGTGTCCTCCCAGACTCAACTGCCAGCAAACTCTGGTGTAGATTCTAGTTCCTGAACCTCTGGCAGCTCTCTCTTTTGACTTTTCAAAGCTTACAAGGTCACAACCATCTCAGTACAAGTACCGAAGAGCCTAGGAGAGTAGACATGAGTCAGAGAAACAGCTAGGCCAGGCCATACATTCATGGGTCACATGTTGGCCTGTGTGGAGAGGGCCTAAGACCCTCCCCACTCAGAGGCTTAGAGCATGTCTTCCTTTGATGATCACCAAGAAAGAGAGAGATGGATGTGGCTGGTTATTGCCTTTGTAAACCCATGAAGTCAGGACTCAGCAGCCACTCTTAGCAACACAGTAAGCAGATGGAAAATAGTCTCTGCATACTCCCAGGTCCACACAGAGAGTTTCATTAGGCAGAAAAAGCCGAACATGCTTGTAAGGCCTGGGCTTTTGTTAGACATTTCCGTGTTACATTGCCCAGGTATTACAAACTATGACCTGGCTGCTGCTTGTTTTCGTATAGCCATCCAGCTAAGAATGACTTATACATTTTAAAATAAAATAAAACTTTATTTTAAAAATGAAAAACATTCTTAGTTCAGTGGTACAAAAGCAGAGAGCAGGCAGGATTTGGCATCATGGTTTGCCAATCCCTGACTTCAACAGCTGGCCTGGTAGTTGGAGGGAAGAGGAGGGAAGGTGACAAGTGTTTATTAGTGCCTGTTATGTGCCAGGTATTGCTGTTGTTCGGTTGTTTCAGTTGTGTCTGACTCTTTGTTTGGGGTTTTTCTTGGCAAAGATACTGAAGTGCTTTGCCATTTCCTTCTCCGGCTCATTTTACAGATGAGGATAGTGAGGCGAACAGGGTTAAGTGACTTGCCCAGGGTCACACAGCTATTGCATATCTGAGGCCAGATTTGAACTCATGTCTTCCCGACTCCTTACCCAGTGCTCTATCCAATGAGCCATCCAGCTGCCTCCTACTCTTTCCTCTGGCCGCTCTTGATTCCTTATTGGCTATATGCTCACATCCACCACAGGCCTCTCTATTGCTTTCTCAGAACCAATTTAAAATTTTCAAAGATTGTAGCAATCTATGTATAGGCATATACTACTATCAGTATGTATATAGACATTACTATGCTGGAAAATAGGTTTGGTTCGAAAAAATATCTTGCTGTCACTGAGCATGACTAAAATTGTTGCATAACCAGTGATCATTTCCACTAGAGATTATTTGCATCAGTGATGAGTGATTTCCACACAGTGTGAAGTTTTTGTGCAGAGCACACAGTTTTTAGCACAACATGCAGTTCAGCATGCCCGACACATGGGAAGTGTTTAATAAATGCTTGTTCACTGACTGACTAACTGACATAGTACACTTTTCAGTGATTACTCTTTGTAGAACCTGCCTCTGTTTACAATATGCCTGGGAGGGGGAGAGGGGCACAGGACGGATATGTCTGGCCTGAGCTTCTCTCTTTTACAATATGCCACCTTGGTCTGTGGGCTATGTTTCATGGAGTGACTTCCAGCTTTAACTTTATGATCCTGTGATTTGGGTCCCCGTAGCATTTTGTTAATAGTTGCCTTGTTCTGTTCACTTCTGTTTAGCATTTGGCTATGCAGAACTTGTAGAGATCCTGCTATCTGTTATTTTATGAATAGGTTCAATCTCAGGTCAAGTGTATCTTGTTTATCAGAGTTGATTGTCCTTTGAAATATTATAGTTAGGGCAGAATACATTTTCCTTTGGAGAGGTCTAACTTCATAAGGTTAAAAAAACAACAACCAATAAGCTTAGATAATTGATCGTAAACTTGTCATTTTACAGAAAAGGAAACCAAATCCCAGAGAGCAAAATGACTTGTCCAGGGTAACAATGCAACTACCTGATAACAGAGCAGGGCTAGGTCTTTTGATAGTATATTCCATGTCCTTTCTATGCTACACATATTATTCCTTCCTATCAATGTGCCTTAAACCTGATGGGTATGTAAATATTTTGACTTAGGATATATTCATTACTTTCCTCTACTAAGGTTCACTTCATCCTAAGCTATCACCCTATCTAGACCTTAGTGTCTGTTTTCTGCAATGGCTCCCAGATAATTTTCTCTTTTTTCTTAAGGAGTTCAGCACCAGGCTCACATCTTCCTTTATTCCTCGGCTACATGAGGACTTAAATTTATATATTAATGTTCCCTCCAATATTCTTGCTTAAAAGTTCATTAACCTTCTTAACTCTCATGATCTGCAACTTCACTGTACTCCAGTCAGACACAGGGATTGGCAAGTCTTTGATCAATCATCAAATGTTCCACTTCTATTAGCTATAACTAATATTCTTCTATCTGACCACATCTGTCTGTCTCTCCTTTGCTTTACCCCTCCTAAAGCTCCGCATCCTTATCACCAGCTAGGGGTCCCTTGTAGTAGCACTGAGCACAGAATGGGTGCCATTTGGTAGCTCTCTTGCCCGTTACTCACTTCTGGGTCACAGATCCTGGGTAGGGAGGAGTAGTAGTACCCATGAGTGAGTAGGGGACCAGTGAGCAGATTAGGAAGGCAATGACCAGACCTCTCCCTGGATCACATCATGTTGGAAGCACTGAAAACTTACAGGCATTCAATGAATTGTAAAAGCAATAGAAGGAAAGATCATAAAAGAGAGAAACTCAGACCAGACATATCCATCCTGTGCCCCTCTCCACCCCCCAAGTTAAGCAGAGCTCAACTCTAGCATAAAGTTTAAAGTTGATAAATAGTCTCAAAAAAATGAGCAAATAACAACAAAGAACCCAACCACAAAAAGCTATTATGGTGACAGAGAAACTCAAGACACAAACTCAGAAGATAATGACTTGAAACGTCTGCAGGCAAATCTGAAAGAAAAATGTAGATTAGACACAAGCCCAATAAGAATTCCTAGAAAAGCTACAGATAAAGATTTAAAAACATCCAAAACATTTTTTTTAATCAAATAAGAGTGGTAAGGAAAAAATGGGTGGGGGGGAAGAATGAATGCAATCCAAGAAAATTCTGAAAAAAGAATTAACAGTTTGATAGGAGAGGCACAAATAATGCTGAAGAAAATAACTCCTTGAAATCAGAATTGGTTAAATGTAAAAGAAATATATAACTTTACTTAAGAAAATAACTTCTTAAAAATTAGAAATGGTTAGGTGGAAGCTAATGACTCCATGAGACACCAAGAAACAATAAAACAAAGAATGAAAAAGAATGAAAAAAATAAGAGAAAGTGTGAAATATAGGAAAATACAACTTGAAGAATAGTTTGAGGAGAGATAACATAAGAATCACTGGACTACCTAAAAGCCATGGTAAAAAAAAAAAGAGCCTAGACATCATATTTCAAGAAATTATAAAGGAAAACTGCCCAGATATCTTAGAATCAGAGGGCAAAGTAGAAATGGAAAGAATCCACCAGTTACCTACTGAAAAAAAATTACAAAATGAAAACTCCCAGGAATATTATAGCCATCTTATCATTCCTGACTTCTCTTGCATCCCTTGGCATTGTTGACTAACCTCTTGTTTTAGAAACCCTCTCCTCTCTGGATTTTCATCTCTTCCTACATATCTGACCAATTCTTCTCAATTTCCATGCTGCATGATTTGACACTGGGATGAAGAGAAAGGACAAAGGACATTGCGTCCTGCAGTACCAGAGGTATGAATTACCTGTGTCAGGTGTGTTTTTTATGTGCACCCCTTTCTATGAGTGTACCTTATGGGTGTGTCCACTCTTTCCATAGATGCTGCATGTAGTTGTGTGAGATTATGCCTCTAATTTATAGGGAGGGGAATACATTGCTTCTATTGATCTAATGATGTCATCTCAGTACATGCCTCTGCTCTTATCAACTTGTAATTACTCTTTGACTATTAAAGGAAAATGCCACAGTGGGAGTAGTTTTAGGGTAAGGACCCACAAAATAGCTTGAACCTGAAGATAGTCATGCCCTGGGGACTTAACCTTCAAATATGAGTTGGGAGGCATTCCAAAAGAGATCCTACAAAGACAAAAGTTAGAGTCCCTTTCCTCAAGGAGCTGACATTCTAACAGGGGAGAAAAGAGAGATACGAAGTACCTTTGGTGGGAGAAGGTATTGGTGGTTGAGAGGATAAGGAAACTCTTCAAGCAGAAGATGGTGTTTGATCTGAATCCCGAAGGAAACCAAAGAATCCAAGAAGCAGAAACAAGGAGCAAGTGCATTCCAGACACAGGATACTGCCAATGCAAAGACACAGTGATGAGAGATGGATAAATTGGCTGCATTGTAGAAGAAAGTAATGTGTAATAAATCTGAAAAGTCTTGGATAAGCCCAGGTTGTGAAGAGCTTTAAATACCAGAGGCATTGTTCCTAGAGGTAGAAGAGGGAGTTAGTTAATGGAGTTTACTAAATAGAAAGTGATGTGGTCAATCATGAACTTTAGGAAAATCATTTTAATAACTGTGTTGCAGATGCCTTGAAATGAGGAGATGCTTGAGGCAGGAAGACCAATTAGAAGACTATTTCAATAGTATAAGTGAGAGATAATGAGGGCCTGAACTAGGGCAGTGATTATCTGAATGATGATAATACTTAGCATTTATATAGTACTTTAAGGTTTGCGAAATGCTTTATAAATATTATATCTTTTTATTCTCACAACAACCCTAGGAGGTAGATAGTATTATTATCCCCATTTTATACATGAGGAAGGAAGCTGAGGCTCAGAGAAGTTAGGTGACTTGGACCACACAGTCAAGATTCCAACTCAGGTCTTCTAGAACAAGGCTTCTTAAACTTTTTCCACTCCCGACCACTTTTCACCCCAGAAATATTTATGTGACCCCAGGTATATAGGTATATAAGATAGATACACAAATCAAACATTTATTGATAATAAATCATAAAGAAATTTGTTTCAAAACAATTCTTTGGTATACATATAATTTTACTATTTATTAAAGATGAAAACAAATTTGCATACTAATGAGATGGATGTGCTTATTTATTTTTATATAAAGAATTAAATCTTGGTGGAATATTTGATACTGTAGGACATAGAGCATCTTCAATGTTTTTCAAAGTTGATCAATATTTTGATTTTATAATTATCAATGCTGAGAATGCTGCTTCCCATGAATACGTAGTACAAAATGGCAGAAGTATGTTTAGGGCCATTTCAGAAGTTGTTGGAAATTCTGTCCTAATCCTGAGCCAAAATTCATTTAACAATTTTTTTAGGAAACTCAAGTTTTAAACTTGTGTTGCTTGACAATTTGGCAAAATCTTCTTGAACTTTTAATGGCAGATGACTGACGTTTTTTATTTCAATTGAGTATGGATTATGAACCCAACTCAGTTTTTTAGAATCAAAATTTGAAGGGAAGTATTTCTGAAACTGTCTCCAGGCACTTAAAATGATCAATTATAACAGTTACAATTAAATCTTTGGAAAGTTATTTTCAAATATAAAATCATCTGTAGAGATTAACATTTCTAGAAAAACATTTTCACCCTATTCTATATATTAACTTTTTTAGTTAAATTTTCTATTTTATTTTTTAACATAAATATGTTAAAATTTTTTCCTTGAAGCAACATGTTTAAATCATTGAATTTTTCAATAGTATCTGACAAATAACAGTTTAAAAATCCATAAGGCATTATGAAAAAAATTAACAAAATCAGATTTCTGCTCAGTCAAAAATATAACAACTTCATCTTTCACTTTCAATAATCTGTTTAAACTTGGCCCTCTTGAGAGCCACCTTACCTCTGTATGTAGCAATAAGCTTTTGTAATCAGAGTCCATGTCTTTCCAAAGGTTTGAAAACAAAAGACTGTTAAGGTCATGGCTTTTAATGAAGTTAATTATTTTGATAGTATTGCGAAGCGCAACATCTAACTGGTGATATTTGTTTGGCTATGACTGCTTCCTCATGGGTCATGCAGTGAGTAAAAGTGATACATCCATTACAACCAGATTTGGCTTTTGCCACAAATCTTGCCCATCATTGCTCCAACACCATCTGTATAGACTCCAACTCAATTTTTCCACTGTAAACCTTCTTTTGGGAGAAGTTGGACTTTAAGATATACAGGGTGTCCCTAAAGTCTGGACACATAGAACTATTGACAGCAATGTGGAGTTATTGCATCAAGTTCACGTGAGTCTTGCAAAGTGCATCAACATTTGCATCACAAATGATGGAAATCATATTTGTTAATATTCCAATTAAATAAAATGTGGTTGAAAATTTCATTCATTTCATTTCTTGAAAATATGTATTTTTGCTTAAGTGTCCAGACTTTAGGAACACCCTGTATATCTTCCCTTCTTGTGTGCCTTTCCAACGGGTGGAGAAACAACTATTCCTCATGTATGCTTCTTTCATAAGCATATCTTACATAAAGTAACAACTGTACCATGTTAGAAATATCAGTTGTTTCATCTAAATGAATTGCAAACTTTGGGCTGACATTAAGTCTGGTAAAAAGCTGGTGGAATTGGTCATTACTAATTTCAGAAATTCTTTTGATAACAGTATCATTCAATAAAGGAATTTAATTAATCTTCATACTTTTTCCCATGAATTATTTTTGACATTTTAACAGCAGTAGGTAACACAAGATCGTCTCCTATTGCATAGGACTTTTTAGTTTTTGCAATTAAGTAAGAAATTTCATAAGATACAAGTCAATACTTTTCATTGACAGTAACAAACTTCTCAAAACATTGTTTTTCTTTATTTGAAGATTTGAAAGTCATTCAAAATATTCCTTTGGTTTATTGCAGTACCCTGCACGCTTGGTATTAAGATGTCATTTTAGTTCAGCTGGTTTCATGCTCTCCGAAGCCAAAACTTCATTATAAACTAAGCAAAGAGGTTTTCCCACACTATAATCATTATTAGAAGTAAATCCATATTACAAAGATGATTCAACATATTTTTTCTTGTCAGTTTAGGTGTACTACAACCTGATAATGAAGACTCTGCTGCACTGTCATTAGCATTTTTACTTCTTCTCTCTGAATTTAGCCACTCATCCATAACCAAAAATTTTTTGTTCTAAAATATAAGTAAACATTGCTAATAATTTCTCAAATAAGTACTAGTCTTAGTGCATGAAATTACATTTGTTTGTGCTTAATTTTAAAAATTGATGTTCACACTTAAATATGCATACAGTGGTGAGGGTGGAGAAATACTATTAAAGGGCTTTTATCTTTATTTTCTGTAAAAGAAGGAGATAACAGCAATTAAAAAAATCAAACATTCTAACACAATACAATCCAAATACATATTATTCTGATACTTATTTGCTGAGAAATACAATCCAAATATATATTATTCTGATACTTATTTGCTGAGAAATGATGGTAGGAAAATAGGAAAAGTCTTTATTTTCCGTAATTAAACTATTATGTTTCTGCAAGAGCAGATAACTTTGTATGCACAGTACAATTCATAAACAGTGCAATTCATAGCACACAATAGTCTAGAATCTGAGCTGAGGTGTTTCTGGCAGCATTCACTGGCAGTGCATGGAATAATGGCATGCACAGTGTGGTGGGCATGTTGTGTGTTCAGAATCAAGGGTACAGTAAAGTAGCCTGATGCAACATGGGCAAGCGCTGCCAGAAACATGGGGGACTGATTTTGAATTAATTTTGATCATTGCGGGTTCAGAAACCTTTTACTGTTGCCACATTTTTCTTGACCCCCACATTCAGTTACATGACTTCATATGGGATTTGACCCACAGTTTAAGAAGTGCTGTTCCAGACTCCCAATCTAGAACTTCAAACATTGCCACCTAGCTGCTATGGAGAGAATAAGATGCAAGTGATTTTGTACAGGTAGAAATAATAAGATTTGCTAACTGATTGGATGTGGAAAATGAGAGAAAAGAGTTGTTGAAAATGACAGAGGTTGGAGTAACTATAAGAATAGTGGTGTTCTCAACAGAAAAAGTAAAGTTCACAAGAGGGGGGGTGGGTTTTGGGGGGAAATATAATGAGTTCTACTGAGGATATGTTGATATAGAGATACCTACAGGCCACACAATTTGAAATATCCAGTAGACACTTGGGGAGAGGGACTAGGACTTGGAAGAAAGATTAGGTCTGTAGATTAGATCTGGGAGAGAATTAAATCCATGGGAGTTGACAAAGTCACCAACTGAGAAAGTGTAGAGAAAAGAAAAGAAGCTTTGGGGCATACCTATTGTGGGCATAACATGGATAGTGATCCAGGAAGGGATTTTGAAGAATGGTCAAACAGACAGAAAGACAACCAAAATATACGTTTTGTATTTTGGTATTCAATTTTCTTTGTGTCTATTGTCTCCCAGGCCCCCATCCCCCATCCTCCAAGAATATAAACTCCTTTATAAGACAAGGACTGGAAGGCTTTTGTTTTTTGTCTTTTATGTCCCCAGGTGCCAGGCACATATTACAAACATGAACTTCATAAAAGTTTGTTTAAATGGATGCATTAAGTAATTAAAGTGAGCAAGGCTGAAGACAAAATCAAATGCGGTTATATAATTCCATTATTTTAATTGTTCTTCTAAAAATTATAATTGTTGTCACGGCTGCCATTGAGGTTACCAAACCATCTGAAAGTGAGGGTAAAAAAGTAAAAAAAACCAACCAAACAAAAAATTACGGGGAGAGTGGCTGTTGGCAGTGACGACTAAGGGGTGGGGCAAAGGGTCTCTGGAGCAAAAAACAATGTTGACAGCCCATGCCGTGGTGATCCATAGACTGCAGTGGCTGTGAACTTGGCGAACAGGTCTGTTTGCAGTCAGAATGAATGAAACCCAATGGGAGAGCTACTGCAGGAGGGCGACAGGCTTGTTCTGTCGATCCTTAAGAAAGCTAATAATTTTCTTGCAGAAGAGCTTCTGCCTCAGAGATGACAGCAAGGAAACTAACACTCCTTTGCAGTCTCCAAGACAGACCCTTCCCTGCCTCCTGCTGCAGCGTGAGCCATGCAGGCTCATATTTCCATTCACCTCAAATCTCCTTTGAGCGTTTAATACATTGCATAGAACTGCACACACAAATGAATGGAGGAAAGGGGATGTGGTAGAAGGGGGCGGGGGGGGGGCAGTAGATGAATGGAGCTCGTGAAAGGGATTTTTTTTCCTTTCAAATTACGCCGACTTGCTAGGGTGAGAGGAAAGGGAAAGGAGGGCCGGTGTGTGCTGCAGAAAAGTAGGATATGAAGAAAGGCAAGGCAAGCGGACAGTGGATGCGTTGTGCAAGGATCTCTTAACTGCGTTGGAGTGGCCTGTGGGCTGCTGCATGTAACCCAATCCAGACAGGCCTGCTCTGCCTCACAGCTTGGGGAGGGACCCTGCTTGGCTAGCTTGGGGTATATGGAACAGGACGGCAGCTGTAGGTGCTTGGGGGAGAGGTTACAATCAGTAGAGCCCGATTCCCCCTGGTGCTGCTTGTCCATCTGCGTTAATGAGCTCGCCATCACGACCCTCTCTACATTTATTTGGGGCGGGGCTAGGAGGAAATAAAGGAGAAAAGAAGGTTGAGAAGGAAAAAGAAATAGAGGGAGAAGAACCAGGAGGAGGAGAAGGAGAAAGAGGTGGAGTTGGAGCTCTAGAAGGGAGGAGATAGCAGGCAGAAAAAGAAACAAGCGACAAGTCCGGAGGGCGGGTGGGGCTAGGCGGGGTGGGGGTGGGGGGACTGCTCAGCCCGGAGGCCAATGGTGTGGGGAGCTCCGGAGAGGGCGTTGCAGGAAAACCCAGGGAGCTGACATCCAAACTCCCCAACTCCGCCTTCCTCCCGGCGCTAGCGATCCGGGAGCGGGCTGCCGCTGCTGGGGCAGCTGCTGCTGCTGAGGGCGAAGATGGCAGAAGAATGAGGGGGATGCCGATCTGTCGTGACTCCGCCGCTCAGCAACTTGGGACTCCCACCCTGCCAGGCGGGCTCGGCATCCTCCTTAGCGAGCCTCCCGGTGGCTGCTTCGTTTTGGTTGGTTTTGTTACTGGGCGACGAGGATAACGAGGACAGAAGCAGATCCACTCCTCGCTCTGGAAGGTTGCAAGCTTTTTGCTTTCGGGGGGCGTCTGCAGAGTGAGGGTGGGTGGGACTCGCAGCCGCGAAGACAGTCGGGCGCGCGTGTGGGAGGGGTGAAGGCTGAGACCTACCCACCACCCCCCGGGGCCGCAAAGGTGGGGAAGCTCGACGGCAGCCGCGGCGGCGGAGGAGGTGGAGAGGGGATGAGCCGGCTATGGGGCTGCCCGGGCGGTGCGCGTGGAGCAGGCTGCGGCTGGGGCCGGTGCCCAGCCTGAGGCGGCGCTCCTCTGGGCAGCGGGGCATCTGCGTCTCTGCAGCCACCAGCGGCAAGGGCGGGAGTCTCTGGAGCCGGGTGCACCAGCAGAAGCAGCAGCGGCGGCGGCAGCAGGGTGGACTGTGAGCGACCAACGGCATCCCTGAACTCGGCTTGGCGCTCCAGATCTCTTGCGTGGCGCACGGCACCCGAGGGAACTGGCTGGGGCTGCAAGGTCCTGAGTCGGGGGGGTGTATGTGTGTTCGACCGGAGATCCCCGTGGCTGCACTGTTTAGCAGCCATGCTGCCCGGAGTGGGCGTGTTCGGCACCAGCCTCACGGCCCGGGTCATCATCCCACTCCTGAAGGACGAGGGCTTTGCGGTGAAGGCACTGTGGGGCCGGACTCAGGAAGAAGCCGAGGAGCTGGCCAAGGAGATGAGTGTTCCTTTCTACACCAGTCGTATCGACGAGGTGCTGCTGCACCAGGATGTGGACTTGGTCTGCATCAACCTGCCTCCTCCTCTCACGCGGCAAATCGCGGTCAAGACCCTGGGTGAGTGAGCCCTCTGCCTCTGCGCCTTCCCATGACTACTGCCTCTGAAGCCCTATGCCCTTTCTCCACCCCTCTCAGGCCTCTGACCTTCTCCCCTCCCACCCTCACCCCTACCCCTCTTCACACAGCCTTTGGGCAAATCCACATACCCAGACCGTACCAGATACTGCCTCTTCCTCTGCACTCACATTTTCTACCGTCTCAACCCCCGGAGCCTAAGAACGCGCTTCCTCCTGCACGTGTATTAAGAGGATGTTGGAGTGTGTGTGTGTGTGTGTGTGTGTGTGTGTGTGTGTGTGTGTGTGTGTGTCTGTGTGTCTGTGTGTGTCTGTGTCTGTGTCTAAGTGTCTAAGAGGAGTTGGGGTGATACTGAGACGGGTCAGATGCTGATCACCAAGCTTGGGCAAACCAGTAGTAAGAAGAAACCAAATGCTGAGCCGTCTGTGTGTGTGTGTGTGTGTGTGTGTGTGTGTGTGTGTTGGTGTGTATAGTCCCAGAGAAGACAGAGTAAATGACACCCCCACGTGTTTGGACTTCTTCGGGGGGAGGGTGCGGGGGGCTGAGAGTTTTGCTGTATTAACTCCTGCCAGCTTTTTGCCTAGGTAGTTTGTTATCCCCTCGGGTTTGTTTGTTCACTGAGACTTTTAGTGGAGAGGGTTCTGGGTTAGGAAAAGTCTGGAATTATTCCAGTCTGAGCCCTTAGGCTGGAGGTGGAAGGAGATAAGGTGTCTTCCCAGGAGTATTTTCAGGGGCTTTTTGAGGTTATTCAAACCCAGTTGGGGCTAGCGAGAAAGACTTTGGTCTGACTACATATTTATTCGATCGGTGATAAAACTACAACTTTGGGGCTTCCTTTTACATTCTTTTGGGTCATAGTCTAGCTTCAGATTTGGGATTCAAGATAACTGCTCTAAAATTCTATGAGCATGGAAGCTGTGGTGTTCTAAGCACAATTCTTTTGTATCTGTGAAGGCAGAAGTCTCTCAGGTTCCTTTTGTAAGTAGTTGCTGTTTCCTTCCCTAATGTCTTTCAAAAGCATTTCTAAAGCCTTAGTGTTGAAAAGCTTGATGGTTGATCTCATTATATACCTTATCATCTCAGTCTCCTAGATTAACATCTCCTTCGTACTCTGGAGGAAAAAAAAGCCATCTCACAGTACCCTGGATTGTTAATCTGGAGTTTTCCCAGGGACACAGCACATCATTTACTGGTCCTAGAAAACAAACATTGTCTGAAGTGCCATCAAAGGGGTGATATATTATTCTTTCATATTGGGCTTTTAGTGGGAAGGAAGAGACAGAGTAGGGTAAATGTCTTACTAACAAAAAGTTGGAGGGAGAAATTAAAAAACAAACAAACAAACTAGGAACCATTTATGAAATACTCTATCTCTAAAGATTAAGCAAGATCACATTCAAAGAAGCACCCAGAGAAAAATATTTAAAAAAAAAATCCTGGATTCATGACCGGTGAAGGTTTGCATGAACTGTAACTAAATCATAGACTTACAAACAGGTTGTAAAAAGCTTTCTCGGGAAAGAAATCATTTTTACTAGCACATACTACTACTAGATACAGTAAGGAGTCTTGGAATTAGAAAGATGCAAGTTCAGATCCTATATTAGACACTTAATAGTTGAGTGACCTTGAACAAGTCATTTACCCTCTTAGCCTCGTTTTGCCACGTGCAAAATGTGTGTAACAACAGTACCCATCTCACAGGTTTGTTGTGAGGCTCACATGAAATGACAGGCAAAGTCCTTTGCAGACCTTAAAGTGCTGTATAAATACTAGATATTATTGATAACAGTTTGTATTCAGGTGGTAAGGAGTCTAAGCACAGGATCAAAATTTTTTTTTCTTTGTTTTTAAACATATGCTGTGGCAAGGTATGGTAGAATGAATGTTTGACATGAAATTAGGAAACGTGGGTTCAAATACTGATTCAGACTTTAGCATTTACTAGCTGTGTGGTCCTGCGCAGGTAACCTAAGGTCTCTAAGCTTTAGTTTTCTAATCCTTAAGAAAAAAGATGATACTTGTACCACCTCTCATATAGGTTTGTTGTGAGGAAAGCACTCGAGTTGTCATAATGGGGAGACAATTAAATCACTACTTTGGTTCTTTGCATACCAGCTTGATAACTGTGCGATGACATAATTTACTGAGGTAGGAATTTGGTATGAAGGTTAGTCAATTTTGGGCCAACAAAACTGGTCTGTCTAGGAGGAAGTAAAGCTATACCAGCAGAATTCAACCTCTTATATTCAATTAAAAAAAATCCAAACAAACATGTGTTAAGTGGTAACCATGTGCCAAGCACTATAGTGTGGATACAAAGACAAAAATGGAACTGTCCCTACCCTCAAGGAGCTTTCCTTCTAATGGAGAGACATGTCGATATGAATACATAGAGAGCATAACATCCATAGCCCAGAGTGACAGAACATCCTCTCCTACTAAGGGACCCCATCTCTGGGCAGTTGGTGAGGACCAAGTTCAGTTTTGGGGGGAGACTGAATTCCACAAGAGGAAGATGAGAAGATAACAGGTTCTGTGAAGCCAGAGAATATTTGAACCAGAAGTTCACTGGTCTAGCCACTGACTGACTCTATCTTTTGTCTTAGGACCAGACCAATTAAGTTCTGGGCAGCTCCTCACTAGGGGCCTGGACACCAGGTGGTGAAGACCACCAAAAGAGGAATAGAAGAGCTGTGATCTTTATCAATGGAGGATGTATCCATACCCATAAAATCATGAATCCTTCAAGTATTGATGTCAATATTGCTACAAGTATACAAGAGAGTGCTACAAGAGAGATTTTTTAAGAAATTGAACTTGTGATTTTAGTGGTGTGGGGTACCCCCAGGAAGAAAATTGCCTCTTTTAATGCTGACTGGCACTTGTTCTGCATCTCATAGCCAGTAGAGAGATCCCTAGAGACACTTAGGGGTTAAGTGATTTGCCCGGGTTGACAGGGTCCAAATGTGTATTCCTTCACAGACAGGACTTGAACTCTGGTCTTCTTGACTCCATGGCCAGCCCTACCCATGATTCTAGGAGTGGAAAACCTATGGCTTCAAGGCCACAAGTGGCCCTCTATGTCCTTGGGTGTGAACTTTTGACTGAGTCCAAGTTTTACAGAACAAGTCTTTTTATTAAGGAGGTTTGTTTGGTGAAGTTTGGATTCAGTCAAAGGGCCACCCTTGAGGACCTAGAAGGCCACATGTGGCCTCAAGGCTGCAGGTTTGCCACCCCTGCACTATTCCAGATAGCCTCAACCTGGTTTGCTAAATGCTTTACATACATTATTATCTCTTTTGAGCCTGGCAACCTTCCCCCCCAACCCAGGTAGCTGGAATAACAGGTATGCTTCCAATTTTATAGATGAACTATTGGTTATAGGTTCATAGATTTAAGATCTGTAGGGCACTTCAGAGGTCATTTAGTTTGTAGTGTCAAACTCAAATAGAAACAGGGGCCAATATTTTCTAAATAAGGATCCTTTGGGCCTGCATACTGACATTGTTTAAAAATGTAATATTACCTATATTTTATTGTATTTTTATTTATTTTGTTAAATATTTCCCGATTATATTTTAAGCTGGCTCAGAGGGTTGGGGGTGGGCTGCATTTTTGACACCTCTAATTTAGTTCAATCCCCTAATTTTTACAGGATCATACCTCTAGAGTAGGAAGTGAGGCTGTCTACTTCAATCCTCTCATTTTACATATGAGGAAACTGAGGCCCAGGGGAGTTAAGTGACTTGCCTGAGGTTACAAAGACAGCATTAGAACAGAGGTCAGCATTCATTTTACTGCCAGAGAGGAAGTTCCATCAGCAAGGTTTGAACCCAGGCCTCCCTGACTCTTAAGTCCAGCACTCTTATCTATCCCCTTCTGCCTGCGCATATGACATAATTCTGTCTGATGGTGCGGATCCCAGGAATAAACACCTATAGGGAGGATCTATTGCAGTGGTGATTTGGGGGTCCAGAGCTATCCAGTTATCTGGCATGACCTGATACTTAAATATATCATAATGTATTTGTATGAAGGGAGTGGGGTGGGGATCAGTGGGGTTATGTTGCCTCTTGATAAATAAAACAAGCTCTGTTATGCATCAATAGTACTTCTTTTGTCATAAAAAATCCTAAACAAATATGGTGTTTGTCTTCTTAAAGAGCCTCTTCAAACCCAAGATTTAGCAGCTGGGTTTACTGCAGCTTGGAGAATAGAAGGCCTATCCATAAAGCATGATTGAACAGAGGTTTTTTTTTTTATTTTTCTTTTGTCTTGGGCCTTTTCTTAAGCCTTGCTGCATCTCTTTAGTGCCAGTTGGGTTAGAATGCAAACCTTCACTTTGGTGCTACTAGTTTTTGGATGTAGGATAAAGTTATCAGTACAACTAGACTGGAAGTAGACCTTGCTGGGGTTAGGCCTTGTAGAGCCTCAGGAGGCAGCCCTTTTGCTTTCTACTTTATCACTGGGAAATCCAGAGAACAAAAGCCATTCTTCCAGTAGCACCTGCACATGCACAATGGGGTTTTCTTCTTCCCTTGACTCTCTAGTCACAGTTGGACCTCCAGTAAACACAATGTAGTTAATGAATGAAGCAAAAAAAGAGATTATATTACTGGAGCTGGTCTGGGTTGGGCTGTACTCAGCTTCTTTGTATTTAGTGTTGAAACTAAAGTAGATGTGGATTTTTATTAGTAATATGGTTGCTCTTTTTTGTATGAAGATGCCAGGGCTAACCCACCATCAACAAGGAGGAGGCTCTTGGTCACTTATCTAGCCAGGCTATCTGACTCACGCTTTTTTTTTTAAACATCATAAGCAGAATGGTCCTTTGGGGTAGAATTTAATCCGGCTACATAGCTATCATTCACTACTACCACTATTACTACCACACCACCACCATCACCACCACCACCACCACTACTTCTACTTGTCCCACTTCTCCCTCTCCTCCTCTTTCTCCTCCTCTTCCTCCTCTTGGGAAAGATCTTAGCTTAAAAAGTCCAAGGTCTCCCACTGCATCTGAGGCCATCTCCAGTCATCCTGATCTATATTTTGCCACTGGACCCAGAAAGCTCCTGAGGAGAAAGTGAGGCTGGTGACTCTGCACAACTCTCCCTCACTTCAATCCAATTCACTTTCAAGTCATGGCATCACCCCCCTGATGTCATGGTCCTCTTCCAGAATGAAGGACAAACAATAATAGCACTTTAAGATTTGCAAAGTCTTTTACGTATGTTAATTCGTTTCATCATATAGGAATCAGATCTGTGATCAATTTCATTATATTATTGTAAATTGACTAATTAACCTAATATTGTATATTGTTATTGTATATTAACTAATTATTATATATGAGCTAATCGAGCTAATCAGCCACTGTAACCAGTATTTAACACCTTCCCACCACTTAGTGATTTTTTTTTCCTTATGGAGAGAATTCCAGTCTTTCTAAGTTGGGTATTTATAATGCAGGCATCTTTCCTATAGTGCAGGCATCATCGTTGTTGGTAGAATGTGGAAATCAATGTATGTACTGTGGTCCTTTCTGACTTCTGCCCAGCAGACATCCAGGGTTGAATAATTGAGATTCCGTGTTTATGTGCAGGCAGCCTTTATTTTGCTTTGTGAATTATTCCCAGAGCTGCATTGGTAAGCCTGCTCCATGAAGACATGAGAACTGCTCTCATTAGAATATTAGAATCTCTCTGGCCTGTTGGTAAATTGTGTCCTCTGGAATAAGTCATCCTAAACTGGACTTTATTTTCTATATCTTCAAAGCCGAGGTGGTCATTTCCCTCTCTTTTATAAATGACAATTAAAAGTGTCTGCAATGCCCTTTGGTATCATCATAGAAAAATGTTGCTTTTTAAGTACACAACTATAGCATGATTTGAGAAAAACTAGTGGCTGGAGCCAGCTATCGGGACTAGAATTAATGAAAAAGCATTTATTAATCACTGTTCTGAGTACTGTGGATACAAATATAAAAGTTAGATGGTCCCTGCCCCAAGAAGCGTATAGTCTAATAGAAGAGACCGCAGATATAGGGTGATCAGGGTGGGTGTTTTGGTTTAGAAAGTCTACTGAGTGGTCCATGGAATTATGGAGTATTCTGACACACCCTTTTTAAGGGCTGTACTGGTTAGCTGGTTAAGCAGATTATAGTTGGCCCACTGCAAGGGAAGTAGGATAAGTGCTAGGTGGCAAGCAAGAAGGTAGGTGTCTGGGTGCAAAGTGAAATGTGGCTGGGACCATAGAGTAGAGTGAGCCGTGTAAGGTACTCACAATCAAGGTGCCATTGGTCTTAGGAGTTCCTGAGTTGAAAATGTTGTCAGTCAGTCAATAAATGTTTATTAAGCACGTACTATATGCTAGGCAGCTAGGTGGCACAGTGGATAGAGCACTGGCCTGGAGTCAGGAAGACTCATCTTTCTGAGTTCAAATCTGACCTCTGGCACTTAGTAGCTGCATGATGCTGGGCAAGTCACTTCATCCTATTTGCTTCAGTTTCCTCATCTCTAAAATGAGCTAGAGAAGGAAATGGCAAACCACTCCAGTATCTCTGCCAATAAAACCCAAATGAGGTCATGAAGAGTCAGACATGACTAAAAAACTGACTGATCCATAATGTATGCCAGGCGCTGTGCTAAGCTTTGGGGATGCAAATAAAAATGAGGACAATTCATCCCCCCAAGGAGCTTACAGTCTAACAGGGGAAGGCTACCAATCTAACTACACACAAAAGGAAGCTGAAAAGGACATGGAGGATAAACCTGTAAAGGAAATTGAGAAGAATTGGTCAGATCTGTAGGAAGAGGTGAAAATCCAGAGAGGAGAGAGTTTCTAAGAAAGGAGTCAACAGCCTTGTGGCCATGTGCTGCAAGATTAGTCAGGAAAAGGAAAAGGAGGATGTGAGGGGGAAGTTCAAAAGCATTGTAGCTGGTGGGAAATAGGGAGGAAAAACCGCTGAGGCCCCTCTTTAAGACTGATTAGATGCCCATGGCCCTGCCCCCCATATAAAAGGCCCAATCCTAGAGGCAGAGGGCACAATGAGATTCAAGCACCAGGCTGATTCAGTCTTGCAGTATACTGAGATTTCTCAATGATCGGCTTCCTGGGGAAGGAAGGCTTTGATAGAGAGATCCAAAGAGGTTCAAAAAACAGTGGGGCTGGTGGGAAATTTAAGTGGGTAGCATCTGGTTTGGAGGGTCATTGTGTTAAATGTTTGTAGGGAGGGAAAAGAAATATTAGCTATATCATTAAATAATTATATATTGCTAGCTGCATGACTCTGGGCAAGTCACGTAATTTCTGTTTCCCTCAGTTTTCTCATCTGTAAAATGAGGACATTAACAACGCCTACCTCTTAGGGTTGTTGGAGAATCGAACACGACAATGATTATAAGGCACTTAGCATAATGCCTGGCACCTAGTAAGTGTTATATAGATGTTTGCTGTCATCATATCAACAGGGAACAGACACTAAGCTGTGGTGCTGTCCGAATCTAGAGCACAGGGAGCGGACTCTTCCTCCGGCTGTTCGGTGGGCTGCCTGGATTTGTCACATGGCACAGCCTGGGTAGTAAACACTTCAGAAAAGGTTGCAGAATAAATTAACTTGGAGAAACTGAGCCCTTCTCGCTTTGCCAGAAGGAGGCTTTTTCAGAAGCAAAAATAGAATTTAGGACTCCCCTATTCCAAGTTTTTGAACTTTTGCTCCATGGATGCTGACAATGCCATTTCTTTGCTTTTGTTTTATGTTGTAAGCTGCCATTGGAACCATGTCAAAATAGTTGTTGCCCTGTGGTTAAAAAGTGACAGTTTCTGTTTTAATGAGTTTCTTTTGTCTTTAATAAAAGATCATAAATTCAGTCCACAAGTCTCTTTTAGACCTGCCAGATTATGGTGACCAAAAGTCTCCTTTGGATGCTCATTAAGATTTTAGGACTTCACCTAAGCTTTGATCTTGAGGCTGAGCCAGCCTTTGTCCTAACTTGTTTGAGTTTACTTAGCTGGGAATTTCAAGCTGCCTGTCTTTCTTATTCTTCCTCCAATATTGTCAACAGCTGCTTGAAGTTAGAAGGTTACTGCTTTGAGGATTTTATACTCCCAGAGGCTGGGACAGAAGATGAGGAAGTAGATTGGGTTCAACCCACTGGCGGTCACTGTAAACAGCAGAGATGTCCCAGAAGAGGAAAATGTCATACCTGGATTTAAGTATGTTTTCCTTCTAGCAATAGTTACACCAATTCTAGGTTTTTCATACCTCTCTTAAGGTCCCCCGTGGCTTCCTTCCCACGTTCTGTAAATAAATTGCTTGGAAGCTTTGGTAGATAGTAGCAAAATTCAGATATGTGAAATTTTTAGAGAGTAAGAGAAGTCCCTGGACATTGCATAAACAAAAGAAGTTATTGTAATTTTAAGAATAATTAGGTAATGTCATCCTCGTTGTGTGGAATGGAAATTTTGTTAATTTGAGCCATCACTAAACTGAAAATTTCTGGCTTTGAAAACAAAAAAGGAAAATTCTGCAGAACTTTAGAGTTAAATGGAGATGCTACAGGTTTTTGAATTCCTTAGACAAAAGGGGCAAAAAACTCTGAGGAAGTGGAGGCCAGATGTATTTTGTGGTTCTCACCAAGAAAGAATGTATAGGTAGTCAAATAGAGGTTTTGGCTTCAATCGATCATATGACACAGTAGAAGAATTTTATTTAGATGGTGGGCACCATTGAACTAAGAAAATAGATAACAAGATCTAGTTACTCTATTAAAAACATGTATTAAGCCTGTGTGCAGAATGCTGGGAGAGACACAAAGCTTAGCTGGTAGTCCCTGCCCTTAACTACAATATACTACTAACTATTATGTATGACTACTAGTTGTGTAATATGCTACTAACTATATTCACTCTAAGTGAATACATGAAAAGGCCTGAGCCTAAAAGGGCCGCGGTCTCCCATTGCATCCTGGGTCACTGGTTCCACATGGCTCTGGAGGAGAAAGCGAGGCTGGTGACCTTGCACAGCCCTCCCTCACTCAAATCAAAGTCAATTGCAAGTCACCTCATCATTTCCCTAATGTCATGGTCCTCTTTGAAAATGAAGGACAAACACAACAATAACAACTATATTTTATATATAGCATATATTATATGTAAATATATTATATATAGTATATATTATATATAAATATATTATATACACATATATATCTAACATCTATAATATGTAACAAAATATCATATATTGTATCATATCACATATAACATACTAATAACTATAATGCTAGCAGACAGACTCAAATGAGATAATTCTTCCTAGCAAGATGATCAGTAGTTAAGTAGCATTTCAGAATGTCTCCTTGAGGACATTTAGGTTTTCTGAACTTTCTCTTCCAAATTTACAGAAATAGGGTTATGGTTTTTTTTTTCATAGAAGTAGTTGTTTTGAAAATTTTAGCCTGAGTCTCTGGAGATTTTGAAGGAATCAGTGGTGATGAATTCAGGAAAGGGAGCTTGGGCTGGGGTGAAAACTAAATGGTATTCCAAGAAAATCCCAAAAAGCCCAAGCCTACCTTTATTACTTCCTCGCAGAAAAGTGGTTTCATTTCTAATTCTTATTGCTATTGTTTGCTACCGTCAGCTTTTAGTTTTTACATTCCTTAGCTATATTCAAAACAGTTGGAGTCTAAGAAGAACGAGGACTCTGGTGCTGGTCAAAGAAGTAGGAGTGCTTTCAGTGGTGTGGAGAGTTATGCTGGGAGGTGCAATGAACTGAGAATCAGGAGATCAGCGTTCCTGATATGGACTTGCTCCATCTCCCTCAGGCCTCAGTTTCCTCATCTGTCAAATGAGGAAGGGAGACTGAGTGTATCATGAGGACCAGTAGCTGGGGGGTGCGGGGAAGAAGTTGGTTCAGGTTAAGGAGGAATTTTCCAATAATCAAGTGTGTTCAAACATGAAAAGATTTGACTTATGAGGTAATGAGTTCCCTGTCATTGGCAGTATACAAGCAGAGAGAGGTTGCATGCCTCCCTATTAGGGACGCAGGAGCTGGAATTGCTGAATTGGGTGAAAGCTCAGACTTGCTGAATTCTAAGGCCATCTCCCTCACCCCCAGATGGAAGAGCAGGTAGATTCAGCATGGCTTGGGTCAGTGATTCTAAAAGTTTTTTTCTTTAAATTTGCAGCAGCCCGGTGTTGTTATTATTCCTTGCCATCAGGATCACCAGGAGTTTCTCCTGATTTGAGAATGTGTATTCAATTGCCACCTATGGGTTTCATACAATTCTTGGGAGATAGGTGAATGCATATGTGGTTGCAGGTATAAGTTCCATACAATTCAGGGTACATCTAGCTGATGTACACCCTTTGAGAATCACTGGGTTAGATCCAACGGCAGCCAGCTTGTATTCCACAGCATGTATTCCACTGCCATAAAAACAACGCTGGTAAAATATTCGGATTGAAGAGGTAGGTCTTTGTTTTCATGGGAATTTTAGAGTCCAGTAAAAATACTTTGCAATTTCTTAAACACTCTTGTCCCCACTCTTCTCCTTTTCATGCCTAGGGCCAGCTTGTTGTCCATTTGTGTGACCTGTCCAACAGAGATGCACACTTTGTTGGATGAGCCCTACAGACGAACTCTCCAAATACAAGTTGAGATCTTTGTAATCTCACAACTCAGTGGAAGATGTAGAGAGTATAATAACCCATTGTGCTTCTTGTTTGTGGATTATGAACAAGGATTTCCCTCAGTAGAACAAAATTCTGCCTTAGGTGTTTTTTTTGATAGTAGTGTCTTCCATCTGGATAACTATGAAAATCATTAAGGATTCCTTTGAACAGAAGTGTCAGATTTGTAACTTTGGTCACAAGGCCTGATTGGGAAATATTTAACAAAATAGATAAAAGTACAATGCAACATAGACAATGTTAATTTGCAGTTTTCTGAGAATTTACAGCTGGCTGGGCCCCATTTCTGTTTGACATCACTGCCTTAGAAGATATAACAACAGAAGTAAATCTGTTTAATGGTCCTCTGATAATAAACATCAAGTCAGGCATAAAACAGGAAGACATGCTTGCCGAAGGTACTGACTGGCAGCTGTGATGGAGGAGATCCAAAGTAGTCTGGGTTCTTTATCTTGTTATCCTCTTTTATCTTTCCATCTTTCCCTCTGCCTCACTCTCACCTTACTTTTAGGTCTTACAATGACTTCTATCCTAGCGAACATCAAGTTCCAAATTATCGTTTGTGGCCGTTGTAAAGGGGAGATTAGACCTTTTGGAAATTTGCTGCAGTTATTTTAAGCAGAATTATTCATTTCTTTTTGTGTTTTTCTTTTCAAAAATTTTATTGATATCTTTTATTTTAAAATCACTTATTTCCAAATGTAGCATATCCCAAACATCTTCACTAAGACTTTTGGGACAGCCTGTATGTCCTTCCCCTCTCCTTTCCACAGATTCCCTTCCTTGTAACAAAGAATAAAAAATTAAGAGGGGAAGAAAAAACAGTTCAGCAAAACTGATCAAGATATCAACTAAACTTGATAATTTATGTAGTGTTCCACACACATAGTCTCCATTTTTTTTTTTGCAAATAGGTAGGTGCATTTTTACTTCTTCTCTACATCAAGCTTGCTCATTATTCTTGTATAGCATTCAATTTATTTTTTTGGTTGCTGTTCTTTCCATTTCCATTGTCATAGTCACTGCATATATTATTTTCCTGTTAGTCACAGTGCCTGACACAATGCTTAATAAATGGTTTTTTTTTTTACTATTTCTGCTTATTCTACTTTGCATCAGTTCATATAAATTTAACCATGTTTCTCTGTAGTCATCATAGTTATTGTTTCTTATAGCATAGTAATACTCCATAACTTGTTTAGCCATTTCCCAATTGATGGGCACCTACTTTGTTTCCAGTTCTTTGTTACTATAAAAGTGCTGCTATAAACATTTTGATATAGAATTATTCATTTAGAAATAGCGACTTGCAGCTGTCAAATGAGGGCTCAGGAATAGGTGATCCCTAAGGTAAAGACCTTACTGACTCTTCTTTGATTTTAAATGTAGAACCATATAGCTGTATATGTATGGTTTTGCATGCAGATCTTGGAGGAGAGTCAGTATGAGAATTTATATGGATGAATGTTAATTGCATGTGCACACCAGGTGGTGAAACACTTCAAAGATAGGTGTGAGTCTAGAAAGGAGAATTGCAGGTTTAGTCAGCTATTCATAGAAAACTGTCTTGGTAAGCTCAGAGACAAGGGGTGGGTCTTATAGGAAATATGGCTTCTGAACACTCCTAAAAATCATTTCTTCCAACAGAAGGATATATATGATTGTGGATAGGCAAATGTGTGTGTGTGTGTGTGTGTGTGTGTGTGTGTGTGTGTGTATGAAATTATTTCCCATGGTATGTTAATGCTGATTTCTTTTTCCTTTTATTTCTTTATTTTTAATTTTCAGTGTTCACTTTTCTAAGATTTTGAGTTCTAAATTTTCCTCCCTTTCTTCTCCTCCCCCTTCCCCAAGATGGCATGCAGTCCGATAGAGGCTATACATGTATGATCATATTAAACATATTTCCACATTAGTTATGTTGTAAAAGAAGAATCAGAACAAAAAGGAAAAAAAAACCATGAGAAAGAAAAGACAAAAAAAGAGAAAACAGTGTGCTTTGATCTGCATTCAGACTCCATAGTTCTTTCTCTGGATGTGGATAGCGTTTTCCATCATGTCTTAGATCATTACGTTGCTAAGAAGAGCTAAGTCTATCCAAGCTGGTCATAGCACAATGTTGCTGTTACTGTGTACAGTGTTCTCCTGGTTCTGCTCACTTTCACTCAGTATCAGTTCATGTAAGTCTTTCCAGGTTTTTCTGAAATCCGCCTGCTCACCATTTCTTATGGAGCAATAAATAGTATTCTATTACATTCATATGCAACAGTTTGTTCAGCCATTCCCCAATTGATGGACATCCACTCAATTTCTAATTCTTTGCTGCCACGAAAAGAGCTGTTATGAATACTTTTGTACATGTGGATGTTTTCCCTTTTTTAAGATCTCATTGGGATACAGACCTAGGAGTAGTACTACTAGATCAAAGAGTATGCACAGTTTTATAGCCCTTTGGCCATAATTCCAATTGCTCTCCAGAATGGTTTGATCTGTTCACAGCTCCAGTTGGTGCTCATTTAAAAGGTATAAGTAGATTGTCAATCACCTGATAAATACATTATTCTGACCAGTCCAGCTACTCATCTGTGAAACTGTGAGCTTCCCATTAGGGTGTTTGGACAAATTAGAGATGCCTCGGGTGGTTTGGACTTCTCTGGGTTATTGTATAAATCAAAACTAAAGCTGCTGACTCCTGAAAAGAAAAAAAAATACTTAGCAGAAACTTCTTAATAGAGTAGAATAATGTAAGTCTTTATAAAATATTTGGTTGTCTCCATTCACCCCCTCTTGCAGTTTTGTTAGCTTCTGGCAATATGCAGATCTTTTCCTTTAATTAGTCTAGTTTCCACATGCTGTCATGTGGTGATCCTGTAGAGCCAGCAGGACTTTAGTCTTTTGATTTGGAGGTAAGTAGTGTTAGCTTTTGTCCCTACATTTCCCAGTTTGGTTTGGTATTGTGGTACCTGTCACTCATGGTAGAAGTTTTCCAGATCTCTCTGTGTGTGTGTGTGTGTGTGTGTGTGTGTGTGTGTGTAGGGGTGGGGCTTAACATTCAAGAATCTCATTAAACTTCCTTTGAGAAATCTGGTATACTCAATTTTCAGAGTTCATAAAGAAGGAAGCCATGTACTTTGAAGGTGGGCCTCTTAGAGGAGGCCCTGAGAAGCTTATTAACCAAGAGAACCAGCTGGTTGAGACAGATACTTAATTAAGTGGTTAGAGGCTGACATTTGTAGACACACTAAGGTTGGGTCCCAACAATAGATTCAGTTGTCAGTGAGTGGTTTTTAGCTTTTAAAGAGTAACCGTGATCATTTTCTCAGCCAGACGTGGGCGATAGTAGCATTGTACATTTCCATGATACTTTAGGGTTTACAAAGTGCTTTGAGATACTGATTCTCATGGTGACCTTGTTAAATAGGAAGGATAAGTATTATTATTCCAGTTTTTAACAGATGAGAAAACTGAAGCTCAGCTAGATTAAAACTTGCTCAAGGTCACACAGCTTGTGACAGAGCGATGACTTTCCTTTTTGAATAACACTACCTCCACTGTTTTATTGGCTTTTCATTTATTCAACAGGATTTACTGAGCTATTGCTATAGACACAGTGCTGTGTTAGGCACTGTGAGGAATACAAAGAAATAATAACATAGTCTCTGCCCTCGAGGAGTTTATAACATAATGCTATCCTATTAAATTCTTTTGAAAAAATCTGATTTATTTATTTAGGACCTGGCTACAGAACACTGTGCCGGGGCACTGGAGGAGATGTGAAGTTTAGGTAAGACCTGACTTTCAGCTACTTAGGGGTTACCGTATAGTAGAGAGATAAGACACAGAGATAAGGCAAAAAATGATATAAGAGTATTAAAGAGTTGGTCGTAAAGTGAACAGAGCACTGGGCTTGGAGTCAGGAAGATTCATCTTCCTGAGTTCAAATTTAGCCTCAAGCACTGTGACCCTGGGCAAGTCATTTAGCCCTGTTTGCCTCAGTTTCCTCATCTGTAAAATGAGCTGGAGAAGGAAATGGTAAACCACTCCAGGATCTTTGCCAAGAAAACCTGATGGAGAGTAGGACATTTCTGAAATGACTAAAAACAACAAGAAGAAATTCAACAAGAAGAAGGATGACATTTCAGGCACAAAATATAGGCATGGAAGTAGGAAGCTGTGGGCTATGTTTGGGGAGCAGAGAGTTGTCCAGTTTAGCTGAAGAACAACATGAATGAGAGTAACTGGAAACAAGGCAGAAGCTGTGGGCTATGTTTGGGGAGCAGAGAGTTGTCCAGTTTAGCTGAAGAATAACATGAATAAGAGTAACTGGAAACAAGGCAAAAAAAGTAGCATGGCACTAGATTATTCAGGGCCTTGAATACCCAACAAAGGAGTCTGAACTTTATTTGGCAGGCTGTGGGTATCTACCGAAGATTTTTGAGCAGATGCACGAGGTGACCAGATTGATTCATAAAGGAGAATTATTCTGGAAGCAGTATATGGATGGATTGGGGATAGGTGAGAATGGAGGCAGAGAAACCTCTAAGGTATATATAGTCCAAGTAAATGTTAAAGAGGGCTTTTACCAGGGCTATGACAGTTAGAATAGGGAGCAGGGGATGAATGGAACCGATATTGAGGAGGTTAAAGTCAACAGAGGTAGTAACTGATTACATATGAGAAATGATGAGTACTTTTGTGGACGTGATGGAGAATGTTGTTTCACGTTGGTAGATTCAGAGTTACCTGAATGAGTGGGCCGCTAAGAGTAGTAGCCATGTCAACCTGGGAGTAAGTTTCCTGTGGCGTGTCCCAGGGACCTGTATCTCACTCTTCTGTTTGAATAAATGAATGAGCAAGTGAAGAAGTATAGATTAAATGCTTTCGATGTATGTGCCAAGCCTGTGCTAAGTGCTGGGGATACAGGCATTTTTATCAGTGACTTGGATAGATGTAGATGACATGCTTGTCAAATTAACAGCTGACACCAAACAGAGAGGGATGCTTAAGAAGGATTAAATCTCTGTGTTCTCAAACTAAGGTCCTTTCTAGCCCTAACATACTTTGATTATTCCCATTTCTAGAGCCATGGATAAAGTCCAGATGGAAGGGTTGGTGCCCTGGCAGTTTTTCAGCAAGTCCTTTACTATCGGTGTTTTCTTCCTGATATGATCAGAAATGCCAGCACTCAGGGAACTATAACTGAGCAAAGAACCACAGATGGATAAGGCTTAATGTATTCTAACCTTCCTCCTCCTTCATTCTTTTCTTGGAGATCAAACAAGCTTTATAAAAGTGATTTCATGGATTTGCTTAGACAGCTAGGTGGTACAGTAGATAGAACACTGGGCTTGGAGTCACAAAGACCTGAGTTCAAACCCAGTCTCAGACACTTACTAAGTGTGTGAACCCGGGCAAGTGACTTAACCTCTGTTTTATGCAGTTTTCTCAGTTATAAAATGGGCATAATAATAGTACCTACCTCCCAGAATTGTTGTGAGAATCAAATGAAATACTGTTTGGAAAGTGCTTAGCATAGTGCCTGGTACTTAAGTATTTATTTCCTCCCTCCCTCCCTACCTATGTAATGTAAGCACAAATGGAAGGCATGCTGTCTTTTTTCTTCTCTTATAATGTTTAATTTATTTATTTTCGGTTTTCAATATTTGTTTCCATAAGTTTTAAATTTTTCTCCTCCTCCCTCACCCCTCCCTCCCCAGGATGGCATACAATCCGATATGGGCTCTACACGTACACTGCTACTAAACACATTTTCACATTAGTCATGTTGCATAGAAGAATTATAATGAATGGTAGAAACCATGAGAAAGAAAACAAAATATAATGAAAGAGAAAAGAGTCTGCTTTGCTCTGTATTCAGACTCCATAGTTCTTTCTCTGGATGTGGATGGCATTTTCCATCATGAGTCATCTGGAAAAGTTTTAGGTCCTTGCATTGCTGAGAAGGGCTAAGTAGATCAAAGTCAGCCATCACACACTGTGGCTGTTACTGTGTACAATGTTCTCCTGGTTCTTCTCACTTCACTCAGCATCAGTTCATATAAGTCTTTTCAGGTTTTTCTGAAGTCCCCCTGTTCATCATTTCTTATCGTACAATAGTATTTTGTTATATTCATATACCACAGCTTGTTCAGCCATTCCCCAATTGATGGGCATCCCTCATTTTCTAGTTCTTGGCCACCACAAAAAGAGCTGCTATAAATATTTTTGTACATGTGGGTCCTTTTTACTATTTTTATGATCTCTTTGGGATATAGCCCTAGAAGCGATATTGCTGGGTCAAAGGGTATGCACATTTTTGTAGCACTTTGGGCATAGTTCCAAATTGCTCTCCAGAATGGAGATCAGCTCACAACTCCACCAACATTGTATTAGTGTTCCAACTTTCCCACATCTTGTCCAGTATTTTATCATTTTCCTGTTTTGTCGTGTTAGCCACTCTGATAGGTATAATGTGATACCTCAGAGTTGTTTTGATTTGTATCTCTCTAATCAATACTGATATAGAGCATTTTTTTCATAGCTTTAATTTCTTCCTCTGAAAACTGGAAGGCATGCTTTCCACATCGTATAGGTGGGAGAACTGATGCTAAGGAGATGACACGCTTTGGATGCCAGTTTCAGAGAGTGTAGTACAATTCTCATCCTTCACCACAACTGTCTCCTCTTCCTCATCCATCCTTCCATCCCATTGTTTCTCAAATTGAGATAATAACAAAGGGCATAGTTATATAGGAGGGAAAAAATAACAGCTTGACAAAAGGTTCAAAAGAATCTCAATGAGAAAAGTTTATAAGAGATGCAAAAATTTTGTGCTTCAAGAAAAGTTAAAGGACAAATGCTCTCCATTCAGGGAACTGAAACTGAGCAAAGAACCACAGATGGATTAGACTTAATGGACTCCAACCTTCCTCCTTCATTCTTTTCTTGGAGATCAAACAAGTTTTATAAAAGTAATTTTATGGATTTGCTTAGGCAGCTAGTCACCTGGTTTGGGGAAGAAAAGGGATCATTAGATTAGAACCGATGCAGTCTGAGAAGGGGATGATCCGAACATTACTCCGTTAATGGTTTTGTATATAGTGGCTAATGTTGGATGGATTTGGATTGGACGCATAGCAATTTTGCTTTTTTCTAGTACAAGAGCTGCTGTTGGAATGCGGTTGTAACTAATTGGATAAAAGAAGATAGAAGTTCTCCACCGAGGAACAGATGTCCGGTGAAAGAATTTTTCAATAATTTCATCATTGCTGTTTAGTTGTTTTTTTTTTTCAGTCCTGCGCAACTGTTTGTGACCCCATTTGAGGTTTTCTTGGCAGAGATCTTTGAGTGGTTTGCCATTTCCTTCTCCAGCTCATTTTACAGATGAGGAAACTGAGGCAAACTGGATTATGTGAACTTGCTTAGAGTTACACAGTTAGTAAGTGTCTGAGGCCAGATTTGAACTCAAGAAGATGAGAACCTCACCATCTGTAAAATGAGCTGGAGAAAGAAATGGCAAACCATTCTAGTGTCTTTGCCAAGAAAACCTCAAATGAGTTCATGAAGAGTTGGACACAACTGAAAAACAACTGAACACAACCTCATCATTAGGAGTGACAGTTAATGGAATTCATATGACAGATGGGACTGAACAAAGCAGCACACTGACTATTTAGCTTATGTAAAGCTTTGAAGCTTAATATTGTGGAAAAGGTTAATATTAGGAAAGGGACACATCAGAAGGCCACTGAATTAGAATAAATGGTCACTTTCAGTGATGTAGGAATCACTGGGGCCTGTATTTCTACTTACCATTCCCGATCTTTGTACTGGCTTTGTTTTTAGACTTGAAATCTGGGACTGTTTTTCACCTTTCTTTGTATCCCCAGTACTTAGCACAGTACCTGGCACGTTGAAGGTATTTATTAAATGCCTGTTGATTTAACTTGTATAAGATTAAAAAATAATTGATACAGAATTGACTTGGTGCAAAGTATGAAATCATCTGCTCAATTGGCTTCCATACTATTTGAAAGTGAGAGATTGAAGTATTTTTCTTTTAAGTTAAAAAATCAAGGTAATGTATTCCATTTTTAGGTCACTGTAGGGCTGCTTCAGGTGTTACTTTTGACCTCCAGTGTGAGAAGACAGTGAAAACATTAGCAGGTAGCCTAATTAACAAATGCTGACTAGTCAGTCGATCAATCCATCAGTCAACCAACCAGCATTTCTTAACTGCCTACTGTGTGCCAGGCACTATGATCAATGTGGATGATACCAATACAGTAAGTGAAACAATCCCTGCCCTCAAGGAGATTATATTCTAATGGTAGAGAAAAGAAGGATGTATATTTGCAGAATATGTATGTGTGTGTATTTATATTTTTTATCTATATACAATTATATACAATGTACATATATAATATATATCTAAATAATTTAAATAAATACAAAGCAGTTAATATTGAGTAGTTTGAGATAGAATGCATTCCAGATGGAGGAGATTAGGAAAGACTTTGTGTAGAAGGTAGTGCCTGACCTGCATTTTGAAAGAAGAGGGGATTTATGTGAGGTGGAGGTAAGGAGGGAGTGCATTCTAGGCATGATGGACAGCCAGTACAAAAACCCAGAAATAAGAGATGGAATATTGTATGTGAGGAACAGAGAGAAGACAAGTTTGGCTTAGATTGCAGAGTTTGGGAAGGAAAGAAACATCTAATGAGGCTGGATAGATAGGTTGGGGTCATGTCATAAAGGACATGGAAAGCCAGACAGAAGAGCTAGATGAAACAGGCCGTTCTTATCTCACCCAAATTGTTCTTTGGTTATTTATCTTCCAGATTTTTGCCAGGTATGAAAACTATATCTTAGTAGTTGTTCGTTTCTCAGAACCATACTACAGGGTGGTTTTGCTAGGCTTAAGATCTTTCGTTCCCTCTCTCTTTTTCCTTTTCTTTCCTTTTTCCCTCTATGTGTTAAGATTAAAAAGAACAAGTTTTCAGTAAATAGAGATTCTCTGGAATTAGAGTTTCTCATGAGTCCTCTAGCTGCCATTCCTAACATACTAGCTGTATGACCATGGGCAAGAGAAGTCTTAGTTTTAGGTTTATTAGTTTAGTTTCTTTGGTAAGAAAAACCTGTTTAAAAAAAAGGCAGCCAGGTGGCATGGTGGATAGAGTGCTGGGCCTGGAGTCTGGAAGACTCATCTTCCTGAGTTCAAATCTGGCCTCAGACACTTAGAAGCTGTGTGACCCTGGGCAAGTCACTTGATCCTGTTTGCCTCGGTTTCCTTATCTGTAAAATGAGCTGGAGAAGGGGATAGCAAACTACTTCAGTATCTCTGCCAAGAAAACCCCAAATGGGGTCACGAAGAGTCAGACATGAATGAAACAACAATGAAAAATGGAGATAACATTCTCTGCATCTACTTCACTGGGACGTTATGAAGAAATTCCTTTGTAAACTTTAAAGTCCTGTATACGTGTGAGAGAAGGTGATAATAATAATTGTAGCTCCAAGTATGATCAGCTCGTGATGACTTATGCTCTGCTTAGCAGATTTTCCTAGATGATCCAGTAAAGTCAGACTTACTAGGGGGTGAGTGTTAGGGATAAGTGGCTACTGTAAGTGGTGAGTGAGGGAGTATGTGTGTGCACAGGCTTGTATACATACATACTAAGTGTACCTCGGTATGTGCTTCTTAACTCGATTCCAAAGCCAATTTAAAAAAAATTATTGTATTTTATTACTCACAATTCTCATTTCCTTTCATTAATATGCATAGTCAAGAATGGATTGGATAAAAATGTCATTACCCTTTCCTAACATTCTCTTCAATCTCCCTCCCCCAAACTCCCCCACAGCCGAAGAAGTACATCAGAGGGGGAAGAAAAAGGAATCAGACAAAAAATGCATTCTGGGCAGAAATGTCTGTGCCACGTGCAGTCTCCTCAATGCACGTGGCTGTGTTTGCCTGAGACTCACACAGCAACCCCCACCCCACCCCCAACCCCCAGTAGAGCCCATATGGGAGATTTGTTTATACCCGTGATGCATCTCTCTTGAAATCCTGAGGCCCAGGTTTACAGCCATTTGGGTATGTAGTTCTCTCTGACTTAATGTGCACAGCTGTTCACATCAAGGGCACCAAGGCAGGCTGCCTTTCTCCCTCTTCGCTCACGTGCACTACATGGTTTTGTCTCGGTGGTTCTAAACAGTCTTTTCATGCTTACATAAATTGGCTTACAGCTGGCATGCAATGTGTTGCTTTCCCCAGGCTGCATTTGTAGAATTAGTTCTGTCCAGAGTGCAGTCTCTTACCCTGTGATGGGGGATTTAATAAGGACAGTTGACATCTGTTTATTCTTATCCATCTCCTTTCCCTACCCCCAATCCTCTTACCGTCAGGTATGCTGGCTTTATACAGTCCTGAGGGAAATCAAGGGAGCTATGCAGATATACATCCTCAGGTAGAATTTGACTATTAACATTTATTTATTTTTGACTTAATTTTTTTCAACAAATTCATCAAAAATTTATTGAATACCTACTGTGTGCAAGACACTATGAAGGGTTACAAAGAAGAAATGGATATCATCCAACCATAAAGATAGTTTCTAAGACTGTTCTGTGGGAATGTGATGAATTATTCCACATACACACACCATTTCGTTCCATTAATGAGGAGCTTCGTAGCTTTGGGAAATGTATGTATCGAATAATAAATATCTTCCCCCCAGAAGAATGAAAAGTTGAACAAATGCTAATTATCTTCCTTTCTCTGCTAGCTTTGAGTACATTTAAAAATCCTAAAATAGTAAGTTGATGTATTATATGGATGGTATGGAAAAAGGGAATATGACTGTTTTTTTCTTATTTTGGTCTTAAGATATTTCTTGGGTAAAAATGTAAAGATATATTGCACACACCCCATTTTGCCATATAGGACTGACTAATGGTAGCAACAGGGGCAGCTAAGTGTCACAATGGATAGTGTGCCAGGCCTGAAGTCAGGAAGACAGCTTCCTGAGTTCAAATCTTGTCTCAGACATTTACTAGCTGTGTGACCCTGGGCAAGTCACTTCACCCTGTTTGCCTCAGTTTCCTCATCTGTAAAATGAGCCGGAGAAGGACATAGCAAACTACTCCAGCATCTCTGCCAAGAAAACCCCAAATGGGGTCACAAAGTATCAGACATAACTGAAAGGACTGAACAACAACAGCAAATGGTATCAATGGAAAGGAATAGGTGGTGGTAGTGGGGAAAGGAGTCTTCGCCCCTGGTATATAGCCCAGTTGAGTACCTTTAGTTCTGTTACTGTGACCTTCTTCCTCCTGACACAGACAGAAATCTGGAAGCATGGATGTGTCCATATTTCAGTATAATGCTCTGATATGTTGCTTCAGAATCAACCCTTGAACTCATGAAGTCGAGTCTCACCTTGTTCAAACCTAAGGCTGCCCTGGGCACTGAAAGAAGAGTCACAGATTATAGGAAGTAAAAAAAGTCACCTGATGATGCCTCCAACTTTTTGTTCACCCTGTCCTTATAATTAGCCGCATGGCATACATTCATTTGATTGTACTTGCTCCCGGAACAGCTAACATGGAGACAAAAAAGCAGCCTTCTCCATTAGAAGAAAAGCTAGTCTGGTTGGTTGGGGGAACCCTTGCAGAGGGAGAGCTTTATATAATAGAAAGAATGCGTGAATGAAAAATAATGTATTAATGCTTACTTCTGTATGTGATTTACAGATATAAATGCAAATATAGTACTTGCACTCAAGAAGCTTATATTTTATTGAGGGAGTAATGCATACAGAGGAGTGGGGGCCAGGGAAGGGTATTTTGGTTTGGGAAATTATAGGGATGGTGAGTGGAGCTGTGGGGAGTAGATTGACAAGCCTTTTCCAGGAGCAATGAGAGTTGCTTTGATTATGATGCCCTAACTGGAATGGAGGATGGTTGGCGTGGGGAGGGTACCCAGGCCACAGAAAGGTGGCTGGCTGAAGAGTGAAGTAAAATATGGCAAGAATCAATTTCAGATGTAGTGGGTGACCATGTTACTTGTTATGATAGTGGCGGGGGGGGGAGGTTCTCCTTAAAGTGTCTTTTGAGAAGATGGCTGGTGAATGATGAAGTGAAACATGTTTGGAACAAGGGAAGAGCCCGGTACTGATAACTGACTTCCAGTTAATGGTAATTGTGTGAGTTTGGGCAAATCATTTTATTTTTCTCAACCAATCATTCTTATTTTTCTCAAATGATAATAGTTGACATTTATACAGAACTTTAAAGTTTGCCAACACCTTTACCACAAGTATCTCATTTAAGCCCCACAGTAACCCTGGGGTAGGTTTTTTGGTAGGTCCTGTTATCCCCATTTTATAGGTGGGAAAATGGACACTTAAAAAAGTACCTACCTTGTGTCAGAGATAAGATTTGAACTTAGGCCTTCCTGAGTCCTGCGCTATCTCACATGCCACATGGCTTCTTTGTAGAATGAGGAGGTTGGGCCAGATTATCCCTAAGTTTTGTGACTCTGACAAAACTCTTCACATCTTACAGAAATGCATGATTAGCTGCTTAATTTTCTTCATTCGACTTCTCTCACATTTTCTAGTGTTAGTGGGGGCATTTGGTGGGAGTGAGCACAAGTCATTTAAGGAAGTATTACGTGAATGCACACAACCATAGTTTCAATTTTAGCTTAAAAGTTTGTTTTTCTATCAAGTCTGATTTTTTTTTTGAGGGGGGAAGGCAAGGCAGATGGGGTTAAGTGACTTGCCCAAGGTCACATAGCTATAAGTGTCCGGTGTCTGAGGCTGGATTTGAACTCAGGTCCTCCTGACTCCAGGGCAGGTGCTCTATTCACTGTGCCATCTAGCTGCCCCTAAATCTGATTTCTTTAATGCCTAACTTCTTTTAGGCCCTGGGTCCATTCTGGTACATATCATTGCTTTTGAGCCATCACTTGTTCATACTCTTTCTCTCTCTGTCTCTGTCTCTCTCTGTATGGCATTGTGATAGGGACAAGGAAGGAAGATAGGGGCTAAATTAGACACAGTCCCTGCTGCCTGCTGGAAACTTGGCTCAGACTGCTTAATCACTAAATCACAAGATTCCTTTGTATCTCCTCGGATCTGAAGCTGGAAGGGACCTTATTGATCTAGAGCCAGAAGGAACTCCAGAGGCTATCTATATGTTCTAACTCTAACTCCCTCAATTGGCAGACAAAAAAAGTATGTTTCACGGAGGCTGAGCAACTTGTTCAAATCAACACAGGTAGTAAATAGCAGAATCGATTTGAACCCATATCCTCTGGATCCTAATCCAAAGCTTTTTCCATTGTATCATGCAGAATATATTTGTACCTCGTTGTATGTGCCATGCGGTTTGTTTAAAAAAAAAAAACCTACCCCTCCCCCCCCCAAAAAAACAAAACCCAAAACCTTATCACTGGCTAAGTAGGTCTACTTAATGCAACAGATAATTTTAAAGGCTCACTTAAAAAAAATTGGTTTCTTCCTTTTCTGTTATCCCTGCTCTATCCCAGAAGAAGATTCTTCCCTTTATCTTCCAGGGAGGAGATACATTCCAGGGGCATTCCCGTAGAATGACTGGTATTTTGGAAGGTAGCTAGCAAGGTATCTTATGGGCATGTGTGGGCACAGACATTCATGCTTGGTAGTGTGGGGGCCTTGGCTTCTGACAAAGCCTGGCCTGCTGTGCGCCCTTCTGAATTTGTAGGTGCTGCTGGTGTCACTGGAACACTAGAGGTGTTGTATGTTATTTCAGGACATGCCGCAGGCACCCGAGGTTTGTTTTCTCTGTGGGCTGCACTGGACAGGCTGTCCTACCTGGCAGTTGGGAAAGATGCAGCATTGCCAAAGCACAGATACCGCCCTGTCAGCTGAAGAGCCAGAGAGCTTTCCAGGGCCTGAATCTATCTTTGTAGCAGCCAAATTCAGAGGAAGCTAAGGGGAGGAGGGAGAAAGCAGATCTTAACCCTGCCAGGATTGAGTAAGTAGCTGGGTGCAGCCATCTTTCATGAGTGATCTGCCTATGACTGGTTCTCTCTGCATTTCATTATCCTACCTAGCAGAAAGCAAAACACAGAACCCTAAGTTATTAGTGCGTAGCCATCACAGTTCTGACTCTCACACTACCCTGCCAGACCAACTGGAAAAACAATTGCAATTAAATTCAAACATTGACTAAGTTCCTACTGTTTGCAAGGCCTTACACCAAAAGTAAATTTTGGAAGGATTTTGAGATTCCACTTCCTTAGGAAGACATATTTCTCTCTTATTTTCTCCCAATACAAGGTTGGTTAGTTGTTTTAAGTTTGTGGTAGATGATAAAGCTATTAAGGCAAAGTGCCATTTATTCTTTATTCACCAACTGCAATTAAATAAGTAATCAACGAATTATAGTACCAGATTGGGATTCAAGGGGATTGAATCTGAAGCTTTGCCTCCGCATAGGACAACATTCAAACCAGCCCCGGCAGATCACCAGTTACACTGTTCATGGAGCTCTCTGGAGAAGGCCAGGGTATAGCTGCATTTGCTATTATAAACACTAATTCAACTATTTGCCCTTCACTACTGTCAGGCAGTGTTTCCTAGTGTCTAACTTAAGTCGAACTTGACTTTTTTTTCATAGAAATTGCTATTTCTTTTCTTCCAGATGGAACAAACCCATAGCATCATCTGTAGGTTGGGTAATTTGGGTATTCTTGGCATTTTTACCATTAAGGTATGTATCCTGTCTTTTCAAATTCTTAGTGGGAGTCAGGAGATTTGGGTTCTAGACCTGGCTCTGTAATGAACTATGTGACCTAAGACAATCCACTTCAGCCCCCAGGGCCTCAGTTTCCTTACCAAAAAGTGATGTAGTTGAATTTACATTATCTGAGGACTCCTCCAGCACTATGATTCTTTCTTTCCTTCTCTTTCTCTCTCCCTTCCTTCTCTCTCTTTCCTCTTTTTCTTCCTTCTGTCATTCCTCTTCCTTCTTTCCTCTCCCTTTTCTCTCTCTTTTCCTTCCTTCTCTCTTTCCTCTTTTCCTTTCTTGCTTCCTTTCTTTTCTTCTTTCTTTCTCTTCCTTTCTTTTCCCCTTCCTTCTCTTTCCTCTCTTTTTCTTCCTTCTTTGATTGCTCTTTCTCTCTTCCTTTTCTTTCTTTCCTCCCTCATTTTTCTCTTTTTCTTTCTTCTCTCTTTCCTCTCTCTCCTCTCTTCCTTCCTCTATTCCTCTCTTTCTTTCTCTTCCTCTCTTCCTTCTCTTTCCTTCCTTCTTTCCTTGCTTCCTTCCTAATTTTCTCTTTTTAGCACAAGCCAATGGCCTTTGATACCAAGATTCATCTCTCAGCCCTTGTAGCCCTCCTCAGAAACTGGATGCTGCTACCTTGGCACTTATCTATACCGTTGGGAAGAGAGAGAGGGCATACATGTGTTTGTGTTCATTGAACCACCCTTAACATAATTTGGAGAGTGAAGCTCAGCAGATAGCCTTTGTCCTCCTTCCTTTCCATTGCTTAATATCCTTCTTTAAGCTACAGGGTAGTGCACTAGAGTCTGAAGTTGACATTGGGGAAATCACTGATAGTACTCCAGACTTGACCTCCCAGTGGCTATTGATGTTGGCCCTAAAAACTCCACACCATGATTTCATCTAGCTCAGATGCTTTGTGGAGTAGCCAGGAGACCCAGGAAAAGATGGAATCTGGTCTAGGAGGCCAAGGAGTATAGATTTTCCTGGTTCTTTGTAATGACAAACATCTTTTGAGAACTGGCAGTGTTCAGTACGTTGGAAGGAATTTGATGTTATCCAAAGAATTCGATGAGGTAATTTGAATTGGTTTCACTTTTGAGTGGCATGGTCTCCTCTTCCTCTCACACTTGACCAAAGAGAAAGTATGTTGGATGTGAAACTTATGATTCCTCAGTTTGTACTACTAAGCCCTGATGTGATCTGAAAGAAATTGGCAATGCTTGTTTGAAACTTGTATGAAACAACTCATCAGTATGATTGTACAATGTTGCATATTTGTGTAGTCTCCATCCCCCTGCTAGATTATAAACCCGGGAGGGGAGGGACTATTCATTTCAATAAACAATTAAGATCTTACTAAGTACAAGGCATTGTGCTAGGCTATGGACAGATAAATAATAAACGAATCAGTTTCTGGCCTCAAGGAGCTTCCATTCTACTTGGAAGGGTATGTACAGTACACAGATGACTTTGTGTTTTCAAAGTAATTTGAGGAAGGAGAAAGCATGAATACTTTGGGGGATGGGGAAGGCTTCCTAGCAAAGGTACCTGAACTGAGCCTTGAAAGAAGATAAGGAATGTGAGAAGCAAAGATAAGGAAGAAGCATGTTCCAGGCAGAGGGGATGGCTAGTGCCAATGGAATGCCAAGTATGTATCACAAGTATTGTAGTTTGGTTCCATTGTAGAGAATGTGAGGTGAAATAAAAGATGTTCAGAAAGGTAGGTAAGGGCTAGATTATAGATTACCTTCCATACCAAGCTGAGCACTTTGTATTTTTTTTTCTAGTCAGTGGGAAATAGGAAACCACTGAAGATCTCCTAGCAGGGGAATAATGCAGTTAGAACTGTGCTTTAGAGCGTTATTTTGGCAGGCACATTTTAATTATTTTTTGTTTCTCTACCAGGCATAACCTGGTGACTTATATACTTTATCTTTTTAATAAGTGATTATTAAGTGATTTGATGAATGGATTCTGATCGGAGCTTTTGGCAAACTAGTTGATTATCTGTAGGACATAGCTATCTATATCTGTTTATATCTAGTACAGCCCTAGGCTAGATAAAGGAGCTTACTGATATTTCTCTTTGGATGTCTCCATCATTATTCAATGATGGGGGCAGCTAGGTGGTGCCCTGGATAAAGTACTATACATCTTTTTAAATTCAAATCTGGCCTCAGACACTTACTAACTGTGTGACCCTGGGCAAGTCAATTAACCCTGTTTGCCTTAGTTTCCTCATCTGTAAAATGAGCTAGAGAAGGAAATGACAAGCCACTCTAATTTAATCTCTTGCCAAGAAAACCCCAAATGGGGTCATGAAGAGTTGAACGTGACTAAAAAATGACTCAGAATAAAAAAATCATCATTATTCTATCAGATGCCTACCTTAGAGCACTACTGGGATATATGTAGGAGAGTTTGACTCCTTTGTGACCTTTTATACCGCCATCTTAGCCAGAAGTTCACACATAATTTTCAGTATAGGTACACGGGCATGAGTAAGTAATTCCTGTCATTAAAAATAAAGAGTTTGAATTTCATAGGTATGTGTGAATTTTGGACTTTTATTAATGGTACCCAAACTTGCTCACTATTTTTAAACTACGTTCCTTACATGTTGTCACCCTGAGATATTCAGAGCACCAGAGGAAGGCTTTTTAGCAGGATCAGATCCTCTGGGGAGGATTAATGGAAAAAAAAGCCAAAACTCCTATATGTAGGGGAAGAAGCTCTGCTTCGTGGTAGGAATGCCCACATCAGTGAAATCAGAGACCCATCAAACTATCAGTCCCTTGTAATTGAGTCACAGACTTTTTTTTTTAACTGATTCTAACTAATTACCATCCTTCATGATATATAAACAACTATGATACAAGTCAGAAGACTTTGACTTTAGCCCAGAATCCTGACACTACTTATTTATGTGACTCAGGTAAGTTACTTAACCTGTCAGACCCTTATTTTCCCATCCACAAAAAATGGGGATACATCAATTGGGGAATGGCTAAACAAATTGTGGTATATGAACGTAATGGAATACTATGGTCCTATCAGAAATGAGGAGCAGATGGACTTCATTATAACCTGGAATGACCTATATGAGCTGATGCTGAGTGAGGGGAGCAGAACCAGGAGATCATTATACACGGTTATAGGCACACAGTATCTGTAAGGACTAACTTTGATAGACTTGACCCCTCTCATTGGTGCAGGGTTCAAAGACAGCTCCAAAAGATTTATGATGGAAAAAGCTATGCACATCCAGAAAAAGAACTATGGAGTCTGATGCAGATTGAGACAAACTTTTTGCTCTCTTTCTCTTTTTCCTTCTTTTTTGGTTTCATTTCTCCTTTCTCATGATTAATTCCATTGGTTATAATTCTTCTTTACAACTGGATTATTATGTAAACAAGTTCAATGTGAAGATATATGTAGAACCTACATTGGATTCCATGCCCCCTTAGCAGGGAGGAGAGGGAGGGAGAGAAAATTTGGAACCCCAAAATTTGTGGAACTGAGTATTAAATTAAAAAATAAATTTATTAAAAAATGGGGGTAATCATTCCTATCCTGAGGAGGCACCAAGATTTTACACACAGACACACACATACCACCTTGTAAGTTGCAAATGTAAGGTATTATAATTAAAGATAGTACTTTATTAATGAGCATGCTAATCAATTCTGTGTGGCCATAGTTGAGCAGTAGTCTTAATAGAGTTAATTCCATTATCCAGAAAATTCCATTCTCCATCATGCTGGGGGAATTTGATGTTTTGGTTAATAAAGTATTCCAGTTTTTTCTTTCCCTGTCTCCATCATGCTGGATCACTGTCTTCAACAAATTAGAATACAATATAAGGACCTCCATAGGGAAGCCGCCGGACACAATTTAACCGTTCTATGATGAATCAGAAGGGATTTAAGGATCTTGCAGGGACCGAGGGTCATCATGAGAAATAAAAGATTCCCTGTATTTGTCAAGTCTGGGAAGCAGTGGTTAATAGAGTTTCACTAGACTGCTCACTAACAAAGGGTTTACAGTATGTGAAGTCCAAACTGCTTTCGGCTCCTACTAAGACTGTTTAACAAACCAGGAAGAACGAGCACATTTTTTTTTGGCCTAGTTTGAAATACCATATATCTTCTGTCAGGGGCTCCCAAGCCAAATGGTGCCCCAGGCTGGAGCTTCCTGTGCCTTTCCCTTTTAAATCCTGATGCAGAATTTGCATGGATGATAATGGTTCTGACACAGAATCTCATACATTGGGTCACTAAAATCTAGGAATAGGTGAGCTTATTTGTATTGTGAGAATAAATTTGTCACCTCCATGCTTTTAATTCTTATAAATATCTGAAATAAGAGGTAGTGTGGGAGAGTGGAAAGATCATGCGATTTGGAGACAGAGGGCCTGAGTCTGTGGTTGGGGCTGGGTCACTTACTTGCTATAAAACACATCAATTAACCTCTTTGAGCCTCAGTTTTCTTATCTGTTAGATGGGGTTGATCATATTTGTATGATCTACCTCCAGTGTTGGGAGAAAACCTCAAGTGCTATTAATCAATGTTCATTGTTGCCATCACCTTCACGATCATCTTTAAGATGAAGATCATTATCCTTGCATTACCTTCTTCCCAGGCTCTTGTGAAGAAAATGAAAACCAGGGGTGTAAACCATAAAAGCTACATAGATATAAGCAGCTTTCTAAATAGAACATCGATCTCATAAGCTTGCATAAAGAATTTGAATTTTACAAAGACAAGCATTGCAACATAATCTTGGGCCCATTGTCCTACCTCTCTAGTCCCCAGTTTCCTCAACCATTCAACAAGCATTTATTAAGCACCTCCTGTATATAGCTCAGGTGCTGTACTGGTACTATGGACACAAAGACAAAAATAAAAGTTCCTACCTTCGTGGAACTTACATTCTATTGAGGGGAAACAACATTTACATATAGGACAATGTACAATATATACAAAGTGTGGTGGGTAAAAGATGAAATAAGTGAGGAAACAAAGGTTTGATCTTCCAAGCATATAGACTTTTTTAAGCAATGCATGCGAATTGCTTAACAAACTGGGACCGGACCTCCTCGGCTTAGGCCTGGACCCTGAATACAGGCGGACACAGACTTTTATACATTAAAGACAATGAATCAAATAGGGCCAGTTAATTAAAAGGAAACAATACAACTTTGGGTGATCTGATTTCTAATTGGATGAAAGATTAGGGATTTTGCAAGTTAGGAGGGGGAGATCAAACAGGTGCAGTTCCTTGATTTCTGAAAAAGAGGCATCCCACACCAAGCGTCTGTAAACAATCAAACAAACAATAGCTGATGATCTGCAGAGGACCAGGGACATATGGGTTGCTTGGGATGTACAATTATGAGAAAACTCTATGCATTAATCTTTGGATTTGATTGGGTTTGTGGTCAGCATAACCTAAGTCCTTGGTTAAGAGTCTCTAAGCAGCAGGGAGAGATGGGCCATCCAGTTTCCCAGCCACACAGGGCTGGGTTTAAACAATACAATATGGTTTTCTCCCAGTTTCCACAACCAAATAAACTTTTCTTACAAGACAGAATTTGGACTAGACCCATAACTAACTAAATAGAAATGGAATTGAGATAGCTCCAGAATTGAGTCACAAGATGGAGTCTCCCACAATTCTTAAAATTAACAACTTGCTGTCCTAATCCCCTCAATTCCCACAAAAGTAAATATAAAATCATTTCAGAAAGTGGAAGGGAGTGATGAAAAATTAGAGGGTAGGACTAGACCATGACTGGGGTCCTATCCATCTGTAACATTCTATAAATTTGAAACACATTTTCTGAGTCCAAAAGGCAAACTGTTATTTGATTCATCAAATCCTAAAACTCATGTACATGCTTATTACTTAGTAGTTTACAGTAGTGTAGTGCATACACACAGATCATTTTGCTTGTAACCCAGGAGCTTAGACCCCTCTCCTGTACCTCCTTCTTCCTATCATCAGGGACCCAGGCAAACTAAGAATGTCCCTGCCTGCCTTAAATGTGAATTATTAATCTTAAAAAAAGCATAGTTAAAGGAAGGAGACACGATCATTTGAGGTTCCCTGTAATCAGTTCATGCTTTTAATATTATGTGGGTTATTTGGATTTGGGATTGACACAGCACATTAAACCAAAGGGCTCAAAAGTATCATTTTAGCATGCATCCTCAGCACGTGGGGATTTGGAAAGCTTAGATAAGCCTCTAGAAATGTGGCTCCATTAGGTGGACACTCTCCTTCCACTTAGGGAGTCTCTTTCACTTACCTTACTCTACCACAGGACCTGGCCTAGTAATGATTGTTTGCATTAACAGAGTCACTTTCTTCAGAGAGTTCAAAGCACTTTCAAAACATTATAATCACATGCTTGATCCTTACAAGGGAGCAGAGAATGGGTCTTATCACCCTTCCCCACTTTATAGATCTTGGGGCTACTTAAAGCTCTCTTGGATATAGTAAATACTGTTCAGTATTCTTTATTGCAGCTGTTATATCCTTCTGATTGCTGCTTTCTGGGAAGAACTGAGTCTGGATTGAATGAGGTGATATGTTGAAGAAAGAATAACCTTCATGTATAACCTATATCAGATTGCTTACCATCTCAGCAAGGGGAGAGAGGAAAGGGGAGGGATAGAATTTGGAACTCAAAACTTAAAAAAAAACCCCAATATTAAAATTATTTTTACATGTAACTGGGAAAAGATACTATTAAAAAAAGAAAAGAAAGGATGCCCTTCTCCCTCCTCATGGCCTAAAGCAAATATGTTCCTGCTGAGAGACCCTCAAGGATAACTGAGAAAAGAAAAATAGGGCACCACCATAGCACTAATAAAGGTAAGTGATAGGAAATAGAGAAAGATATAAAAGATAACAGCTTTTTGGGAGCTGACCAATATCTTAGGTGATGGGAGAATACAAGTAATGGGATGAAAGGTACTTAAAAATGTCAAAGAAGGAAGAGCCTGTTCTGGTTAATTAGCCATGTTGTGTTAAGACAGTGATGGTGGCACAGCAGAGGAGTCACAGCTGTGGTGATGCATTTAGGTCATCTGGAATGTTTCAGGCTGTATACTGCAGTAAGGATCAGAGTCTGGCTGATGTGGAGGACAGCAGTCATCCAGGTCCTCATTCACCTCCGAACTTGGATGTGTGCACCTTTTCACACTATCTACCATGTCCCTATAGGGTATTGAAGCACTAAGGGAGTGCAGTGATTTGAAGGTCTGTATTGGTCCTCACCTTCATCACCACCCATGAACACTTTCTGCTTGTGAGTCAGGGGCTAGGCAGTGGTGGTCATGAGCTTATAATCTGGACACTCTTATAAAACACATAATATAAAAACAAAGAAACTATTACAATGTAAGGCAGCCTATCATGAATAGTAGGTGAGTTGTAGAGACTAAAAACCTTTCAAGAGGTTATTTCCTTCCCTTTGAAAATTTTTTATCTTCACCTCTACTGGACACTAGTAATGGATGGGTTAGCTTCTGAGAATGCTGCCCAATAAAGAGTCTATCTCTAGGGTATAGTGAGGGCTGGGTCTCTATTCTCAGTACTTGACTCTCCAGAAAAAGGCCTCCCTTTGAGGACTGATGGAAGAAGGTAGAAAGGATTTCTTTGAACCGCTACCCCTAACTTCTCTTTTTCTTCCCCTTCTCCCCTCTTTCCTCCTGTCCAGAAGTAAATAAAGGCATATTAGTAGCATCTCTTTAAATAATACTCTTCAGCCGTCATCCAACTCATTCATTCTTCATGAATGATTCAAACCTAGATTTTTTTCTTTTGTGTAGGGAGTATGCTTAAATGGCTCCCTGATCCTTCCAAGGTTTACCTCTTTGACCAGAAAGGGAGGGTGAGGTTCTCACTCCTTGCAGCCTGATGTGATTAAAAAAAAAAAGATGCGAAATCAGAGAAGGAAAAAAAAAGGTGCTTCTATTAATTTGGCCCCAACTTGGACCTTCCTGGGTAATTCTTGGATTTTAGCTTTGTTAGATGAAATGTGCTTAGAAGAATTGGGAAGGAAAAGGAATCATATTTCTGGGTCATTGACTCCTTGTTGAATTTCTAGGAATTGCATTTGAAAGCCTGTACTCCTACCTACAATTAAATTGCTGTGCTTCGAGGGAATCATCATCATGACTTAATGCTGACTTAAGGCTGTGAGAAGTCGCCTGCCTAGAGAAGAAAAACAACATCCCTCCCTTCTCAACTAATCTAATTAAATTGAATTAAAACACACACAAGTTTCATAGACTCGTTGAGCAAAAAACATGGTAATCAGCTTTCAAAGTGATTAAAAAAATGTGGCCTTTTAAAATCAGGCAATACAATTCTCTTATAGCAATGATAAGCTAGAGATATTCATAGAAATGTTCATGTCATGGAATCATGAAAAATGTTAGAGTTGGAAAGGGAACATTAGAAATCATCTTTTCCAATCCTTTTGCTTAAATTGTTATGAACTAGAAAAACATTAGCATACACGAACATTTCTGTATGCAAAAAAGCCAGGAAAAGAAGATTGCATATGAAACAATAAATCTATTGTATATAGCTTATTTTAAAAATATATACCTATGTGCATACACAGAAATATACACATGTACATATATACATAAATATATGTGTGTATAATATATCCATACATACGTGTATGTATAGATGCATGTATGTGTATGTATGTGTATGTATGTGTGTGTATATGATGTATACATACACACATATACACACATATTTTAATTTGGTAGTACCGACAGTGCCTTGTTTGTTGTTCATTTCTGAATCTTTTTGCTCTTTTCTGTGCATTTTTAAAAAGGTTTCATTGACATTCTTTTTTTAAAACATCACTATCCTTACCATCCTCCTATCTTGCACTAGCCCCTCAAAAAGAGGCAAATAAGTACCACTGAGGAAAACAAAGTTCTGTTGATTGTGTTTGAAAATTTATGTGTCACCTTAAATAATTATAGTCTGTAATTTCTCTACTGAGAAGTGAGAGGAATATTTCACCTGTTGTCTTCCAGAGTAAGAATTAGTCACTGCATTGATTAGCGTTTGTAAGTCTTTCAAAGTTATTTTTCTTTCCAGTGTTGTGGTCACTGTATAAATAGTTCTACTGGCCTTGCTCCTTTTGTTCTGCATCAGCTTATACCAGTCTTCTTAAAGACTTCCTCCAAATCCATCTCTTGAATTATTTCTTATGTTCACTTCCTCATTTTACAGAAGAAGAGATGGAGGCTCAGAGAGGTGAAGTTCATTGATCAAGATCATCCCAAGGTCATACATAGGTTTCCCTAACCTAGCCTGGCAAAGATAGGAGGGAGCTCAGCTCAGATATCTCCTCCTTGTTCACCTGGCAATACTACGAGGGGACTTCTCTCCCTGCCTTCTGCACCATGCCCCCAGGATCACTTCCCACCTTTCAGCTTCCTTTTCTGTTTCAGCTGTATATCAGCAATTCTTCAGAAGAACGTGCTCAAGGGAGGGGAAATTGGGAATCTTCCTTAATGACAATTGGTTTGATAAAATGATAAAAAGCATGAGACTGAAATCAATCTATCAACATTCATTAATCACCTACTCTGTGCTAAGGCACTGTGCTAAGTGCTGGGCAATTCAAATACATATTTAAAAAAAAGAAAGAAAGAAACACTGTCCTCACCTTCATGGAGCTTAAAATCTAATGGGGGAAGACAGAACACAAAAAGAAGCTGAAAGGGGAGAGGGAATGCTGGGGGCATTTGATTTGAAGCTCCATGGGAGCTGTCCAGGGACAGTCTTTCTTTTTTTCTTATGTACTGCGGTCATGACCTCATTTAAGGAGAGACCTCACCGGAGACATCTCCTTGTTCACTTACTCTGGGACTTGTTTCACTGCCTTCTCCATCATGCCCTTAGCACCATGCCCTGCCCCCCCCCCCCACATTCCCTCTCCCCTTTCAGCTTCTTTTTGTGTTTTGTCTTAAGCTCCATGAGGGCAGGGACAGTCTTACTTTCTTTTCTTTTTTTTAAATATGTGTTTTTATTGCCCAGCAATTAGCACAGTGCCTTAGCACATAGTAGGTGATTAATAAATGTTGATAGATTGATGCCAGTCCCATGCTTTTTTCCATTATATCAAATTGATTGTCGTTAAGGAGGATTCCCGGTTTCCCCTCCCTTGAGCACATGTTCTTCTGAAGAATCGCTGCTCTATAGCTGAAAGTATCATGTGTATAATGTGTGCGTCACATGCGTAGGAATATATATGTATGTATATATGTATGTATATATATATACGCTCTATCCATATGTCTTGTGGGAAGATAAAATTATATGAGGGAGAATTGGAGGAACATCTAAGGATGTAGGAAGCAGCTATTCCTGCAGTATGTTCCTGCAGCATCTTAAAGTAGGGTGGCTCCTTTGGAGTTAGATTAAATGAAATGAGCCCTTTGAGAATTTATTGCCTGGTACTCTTTAATCATCTCTTTTGCCTGCTCTTGTTAATTATTTTACATCTGCAGCATGATGTATGGGCAGTTACCTCCTATACTGGGATATGACAATAATGGGTGGGAGGCCAAAGCCATTCTCCTATGGCACTGAACCTTTGTACAGAAAGGTCAAGTGATTTGGCCAAAGTCATTTAATCTGCTGGTGCAGCCCTGTACATAAATACAAAGAAAACTTTCTGCCATCTGAATTGTTTTTATTAGCTTTCTTTCCTCGATAGCAGTTTCCCTAACCTAACCATAAAGAAGCAAAGTTCTTATTCACCTCATATAAATTCTTACTCACTCTGGGCAAGTGGTAGGTGGTTATTATCAAAGCTATATTAATGGTAGAGTAGGTTTAGAATCCTCCCTCAGCCCTAGAGTTTCAAGTCTATATATAAACTTACTGAGCCACATGGAACTTCAAGGTTTAATTACAAGCAATGGATAACATCTGAAAGAAAACGCCAGATCTCCATTGGTTCCTTTTTTAATGGAAAGATTCCAGGTGCAAATGACATATAGCTCTTTGGGTGGAGAACATCTTCATTAAGCTGCTCTGACTCGCATTGTGCCAGTTCCTGAGTTGAGTATCTAGAGATAGCTGGCAGCAATTCTTCATGATCAGTAGGTGTTTGTTGAGCAGCTACTGTGTGCATGGCACTGTGGTAGGCGCTGAGACACTCATTTACCATTGATATCCAACTGTATCAGTGGAAAAGTAAAGAAAGTGAAGATTACCCGTTAAAGGCAGGGAAGCTTTGCCTATTTGCCCCCTGGTGTGGTCTGAATCTGAGTGCATTGAGTGGGAGTGGAATTGAAAAGAGAGATGTGTGCTGTGCAGACTTCTGTTTCATGTGAAGATAGATGCTAATTTCTCATTGACTGGTAGAGCCCCTATTTGCAGGTCTTGATACTGTTTTCAGCATTGTTTCATTGCCCTGAAGGGCAGCCTGGTACCTTGGCTGTGAATGAGCCATTCTGTCTTCATTTGTTCCAAGCGGGTTGGTCTGGGCCACTAAGAGTCATTTGGCAGTTTGACATGGAGGGAGGGAAGAAAGGAAGTGTAGATGTATTCCTCTCCCAGGAGAGCATCTGATTCACCAAACTGTATTGAACAGCAGACTTTAGAAAATGCCATTCTTTTTAAGATTACTCTTATAGTAAGAAAACCCTTGGGTTTTTCCACTTTCTTTAAAAATGTGTCTCTTGCTCTGAATCCATTGGCTAACTTGGAATCACAAAGTGTGAGAAGGAGACTCTTCTAATCTATTAAAGACTTACCTCCATTAGGAACTTCATTCTCTCTACAAGTTTCAGCTGAGTCCTGTACTAGGTTAACAAGAAAACAATGCATATATAAATGTTTATTTTCGTCTTACCCCTAGTCCTACTGGTGTAGGAAATGTTTAACTAATAGACAACTTGGTAAAAATTAATAATAATAATAATAGCTACTATTTATAGAGTGCTTACCGTGTGCCAGGCACTGTATTAAATACTTTATATTTGATCCTCACCTGGGGAGGTAGGTACTATTGTTGTCCTCATTTTACAGGTGAGGAAACTGAGGCAAAAAGAGGTTAAATGACTTGTCCTGGATCACCCAGTTAGTAACTGTGACTAGATTTGAATTCAGGTCTTCCTGACTCCAGGTCTAGTACTCTATCCACTGAACCAGCTAGGTGTCTGAATTCAGTCAAAAAATAAATTTGTGTGTTTGAATACGACTCGGTTAAAGAGGCTTATAGATCATAGGATGCAGAGAGTTGGAATAGAACTTAAAAATGGTGAGGGAACAGGTCCAGAGTTACTCAAGTAAAGAGATTTACCCAAAGTTATGCAGATGATGGTTAGGAAAGCTAGGATTCCGACTCAATTTTTAAGCTACCCAGCTGTGGTTTGATTGTGGCTCAAGGATGCATTTGGGGTTAATTTGTTTCCCTGGACACCCCCCCCCCCACTTCTTTTAGCATTCCAGTGAGTGAGTTTATGCATTTTTAAGTGAAGGAAGATAACTGGTGGTACTTGACCTTCTGTGTGCTTAGCACTGCCCTGATATGGGTCTTTGTGTGGGTGTTTCCCATTAATTTGACTGGGTTGCTTCTCTTCTGAATCAGCTTGTTTAGATCCAGCTAGGTTTGCAAGCACAGGATGAAACTAAATATCAAATTTGCTGTTGGCTGCTACTTGGACTTCATGCCTGAGGTCAGTCTTTTTCAGGCTTCCTGCCAAGCTTTGTGACATTTAGTGAAACATCTTGTGACTTTTAAAAAACTACCTTTCATTCTATGCCCTTCCACTTTGTAGCACCCTTGAAAAACCAACTTTTCTGCTGAAGTTTGTTCAATCCGATTCCACAGATGCTTATTAAGCACCTACTATGTGCAAAACTGGATGGGGGGGAGTATGAAGACAAAGAAGGAGCTGTCATACAGGTAGGAGGAGAGCCAAGAGAGAGCAGCAGCATAGAAGCTAGGGGTGGGCAGACAGCAGTCAGTTGTGGGGAAGTAAGATTGAGTAACATTGTTACAATCTTCTGGTTGAGTCCAAGAAAACCTTTTAGAGTCAGAGGCATTGGCTAGAGATGTGAGCCCTTGAGAGTCTGGGAGTTATTGTTGCCCCTTGGAACCTCCCTGCTGAGGAAGATCATTGTAGCATCTGTGAACCTAGGATTGGCTTTCTCCCAGGAAACACAAGCCCCAGTGAGCACTGACCAGGAGTCTGGAATTACCTAGCTGATTTATTGATAGCAACTTCTGAAAGAATTAGTCCTAGCATGTAAAACTGAGTTCAGATCAGGTTAGAAACCGGACACACGTGTGACCCCTAGAAATATGTTGTTCCTTGGGACCCCCTTGCCTTCCACGATCTGTATGCTTCCATTCAGAAGCAGATAGGGACAGGTGCCCACTTTAGGATGTATCCCGTTACTGGGTCTATTTATTTAGCACTGTGTGTGCCTGTCATGCTACAGGGTGATAGGGTCTGAGGTCAGTCATTAAGGTTAACCTTGGCAGCACAACAGAGCCTCATCCAGTGGCAGCCAGAAATTTGCTGTGATTGACAGCAGGAGGCAGACAGCAGAATTCCTGAAGGCCTCAGCTTGCCCACCCAGGCATGACCCTTAATCCAACCAATAGGGAATGCTTCTCTTATTATACAGGAAGACTAAATAACATGAATATTCATCAGGAACTGTCACTCTCAGTCCCATGCTGTGTTTCTGAATCACAACCATGCAGTAAGCACACCTCAGCCCAAAGGAGTGTAAAGAATCCAGTCAGCAAACCAGTCAGGGGGTGAGAAGTTTCAGCTTATCTGAATGTGTGGCTGTTTGCGTATGTATAGGGGCACCAACTCTCACCCTGAGGATGTAAGCGGGGTGCTATAAGGAGGTGAGTCTTGAAGGACCAGAAGATGCAAGGGCAGCATTGGGGATATGATGGGAAGGCATGTGTTATCATTGTTAATTATGCACTATAATATAAATATGAATTACGATTCATATTATAAATAGTAATTATTATCAATACATGAATAATTAATAATCCTATAGTGCTCTAAGGTTTACGAAGTACTTTGCACATGTTATCTCATTTGCCTTCCCAATATTCTTAATTAACTCCTTCTGTTTTCCTCTTTCCTTAACCCTAAGTGAGTCCTTTTAACTGTGTAAGGTATTGACTTGTGCATTGGTAGGGGTGTGGTGCAAAGAAGGGAAGAGAGAATAATGTCTCACTCTTTGCACCATTGTAGTTACTATATTGAGGAAATAGATAGTGGAGACCAGATGCTTCCAGTGATACTCTGAAGATTTCCCCCTCTGTATTCCCCAGATAGTCTTTCTCTTTGGTCTTTAAAAGAGAGTATGCTCATAGTCACAGAGTATTACTCTCCTAAAGAAGTAGGTTCATTTTCCTTGGTATAAGTTTGGTTAAAAAAAAAAAAAAGAATAGATAGCTTTTCTGCTGCCTCTACACGAGGAGCCAAATGGGAGAGTTAAGCATGCACTTACTCTCTTTTCCCAAGATGCTCTAAGCATTTTATAGAACTCAGCATACTCAGTGTGGGAAATGAAGAGCAGAAAATCTAAATTTACAATCCTAAATATCTTATTTTAGGGATCAGGAAACTGAGCCACAGAGACATTAATCCAACTCCAAAGGGTTATCCAATAAAGTTTTTTGGCCAGTAAGAATACATTTATATGTTTGTGGTTGGTTTTTGTTGTTGTTGAGACCTGTGATTTCATCAATGTGTGTAACTTTCAGTGTGAAAACTCCATTTCAGTGGATTGTTGTTGAGTTGTTCCAGTCATGTCTGACTCTTCATGACCCCATTTGGGGTTTTCTTGGCAAAGATACTGGAGAGGTTTGCCATTTCCTTCTCCAGCTCATGTTACAGATGAGGAAACTGAGGCAACAGGGTCCAATGACTTGCCCAGGGTCACACAAGTAAGTGTGTGAAGCTGGGTTTGAACTCAGGTTTTCCTGAGTCCAGGCCTGGTACTCTGTCTACTGTGTCACCTAGCTGCCCCTGGCATCCACTGATATAGATCAGCAGTTCTTTAACTTATCATCTTAAAGAGTTTGCCAAAAGCTGAGAGGTTATAAGCAGGTCATGTAGGGTCACACAACTAGTAACTCTTGGAGGCAGAACCTGAATCCAGGTCTTCATGGTACCAAGAGCTGGTACCTCTGTTGTCTGGGTCAGTCTGCCCGCTCTATGTACTGGTTATGAAGTGCTTTGAAATACATGATCACTCTTGATCATCGCTTACAACAGTCCTGTTGCAACAGAACTCTGTTGCAAAAATTTTATTATCTCTACTTTATGAGGAGAGAACCATAGCTCCAAGAGGTTAAGCAGCTTTTTCAGTGTCAAAAAGGTAGGATGTAGGAAAGCAAAAATGTAAATGCAGATTTTCTGACCCAAGCCTTGTGCTTTTGACTCCACCATGGTGCCTCTAGGCCTTTGGCAGATCCCAGTGCGTCTTCTGCAACTTCTTGGAAAGGACAAAGAAGGGTATACACAGTCAATTAAATTATTTCTTATGCCTAAAGTTCTAGAGACATAAAATGGGAGGAATCTCTCAAGCATCTCTGAACGAGAGGATGGGACAAAAAAGGTAAAACTAAGAGTAGGGAAGGAGCAGTGGCCTTGAGTTCTTATCCTGACTTGAACATTTACTAGCTGTGTGACTCATCTTCACTTGCCCTCAGTTTCTTCATCCATAAAATGGAGATAATAATATTTGCATTAACTATTTCACAAGGATTTCATGGGAAAAGTGCTTTATAAAGCACTATTTAAACAGCAAATATTAACATGGATTGTATTGATACCTCTTTCGGATTATGACAGCAGCAACTACTATGCAGGGGCAGAAGGTAAGTGGTTCTGTTATAAATACGTTAATAACAACTTTAGACTTGGGCTGAGGTGCCTCCACAGCGTTGTGATCTTGAAAACCCTGCTGTCTATCTGATACATACAGCATGCATGGATTCTGTCTCTCTGCTTTTATGTATGCCCCTATCTCTGCCTATGCTATTGTCTCAAAGAAGTAATTTTGTCCTTACAGGCTAGGCCCTTAGTTTTCCTGAATGTCAGGTGCTGAGGAAAGAGAGTGTATATAACCCTTTGTAGAGATGTTGTAAGTCTCATAGGAGATGGGGGGTCCTAGTCTTGGCTTTGTCATTAACAAAACTGGGGGTTTCCCCAAACCCCTCTAAGTAAGAGTGGCTGAGAACGAATATGTGGTACATCGCTTAACCTCATTTGCTAAATGAGAATAGTAAGCAACTAGGTGGTACAGTGGATAGAACACCAGGCCTGGAGTCAGGGAGACCCAGTTTAAATGTGGTCTCAGACACCTACTAGCTGTGTGACCCTGGATGAGTGACTTAACCCTGTTTGCCTCCATTTCCTCCTCTGGAAGAGAAAGTGAGGCTGGCGACTTTGCACGACCCTCCCAAACTTAAATCTAATTCACTTGCATGTCATGGCATCACCTCCATGATGTCATGGTCCTCTTTGAGGACAAAGGACAAACAGCAACAACATCTGTAAAATGAGTGGGAGAAGGAAATGGCAAACCACTCCAGTATCTTTGTCAAGAAAACACCAAATGGAATCATGGAGAGTTGGTCATGATTGAAACAACTGAGCAGTAACAGTGATATTTTCTCTGCCTTATTTTGGCCATCCTTGGAAGGCCTAATATGATAATAACTGCAATAATATGAAAGCTGATATTTATGTAGAACTTTAAGGTTTGCAAAATGCTTTACACACATTACCTTACTTGAGGTAATAGTTCATCAGATCGTAGATTAAGAGCTGAAAAGACTTTAGAAGCCATCTGATCCACCCCCCTCCCCCGTGGCTTTGAGAAGCTCACTAAAAAAATTTAAAGAGCTCTACAAAAGGTAATGATTATAATAACTACATATAACTAAGAGCTATAATAAAAGCTACTAACAACTCAGCTATTACCTTCTTCCAATTGGCTCGCGATCACGAGACCTGAGTTTGACTTGAGGCAAATCACTTAACCATTCTTAGGCTTCAGTTCCTCATTGAAAAGAGGGGACTGGACTTAATACCCCTCTAAGGTCCCCTTCAGCTCTAAATGATTCTATAAATAACCTTAAACCTCATACCTCACTGTCTACATGCATAAAATATAGTTCCCACCTGTTGTCTAATTGCCCACGACCAGTTTTGACTATTGCTGGAATCCACCCTCTCTTCTAGAAAGAAGGAACCCTCTCTTTCTTTTAGAATACATATATGCCAACTCTCTTAACATTTTTGTCTATTGTCATCCCCTGGTCATCTTAAATGGCAATCCCTACACTGAGTTGGCACACAAGAGTGCCCTTGTGTAAGGAATAGCTGTAACAACTTATATATGACTTGCAATAAGAGATTATAGAGAAATGTGGACACCAACTCAAGGAAACATTCCCTTTGGTAATGACAGAAACCTTGGTGGGATGTGGGGAGAGACATATGCTACATCACTGCATTGTTCTTTGATATAATCTTTGCAGCATTTTCATAGGCATAAGTGACTTAGAACAAAGGATTGTAGCATTTTAGAGCTGGAAGGAACTTTGCAGGTTATCTAATACATTCTTTATAAAAAATTGTTTTGTCATAGTTTTTTTAATATTTTATTTTCTTCCCAATTGCATGTTAAAATAATTTTTAACATTTTAAAAAAAGTTTTGAGTTCCAGATTCTATCCCTCCTGCCCTCCCTCCTTTTATGAATAAGGATATAGAAGCCCAGAGAGGCTAAGTGACTTGTTTACAGTCTTCTTAAAGTACTTGTATAGTTTTAAAACTTTAAAACTCTTAAATATTAATAACTTGGGTTGAAGGCATGATAGAAAAAAATGTGAGCTTTCTTTTGATGGCTATCAGTTAACCACAGGATATAGTTTTCTTCTTAGGGGCAGTCAGGTGGCTCAGTGTGGATAGAGCCCTGGGCTTGGAGTTGGGAAGATTTGAGTTCAGATTTGACCTCAGATACTCACTAGTTGTATGACCCTGGGCAAGTCATTGGTCCTCTGTTTGCCTCAGTTTCCTCAACTGTCAAATGGGAATAATAGTAATGCCTACCTCCCATAATTGTGAGCGTTAAGTGAGATCGTATTTGTGAAGAGTTTATCACAGTGCCTGGCACATGGTCACCATACACACACATACATGCATATGTGTGTGTATATATATGTATATGTACACATATGTATATATATGTGTGTGTTAGTTATTATTATTATTGTTAGGAATAGTAGTAGTAGTAGTGCTAGTAGTACAAGAGGTTTCAGTCTTAAACTTTAACTTAGTTTTAACAATCTCTTTTGAACACTATTTGTAGACTGATTCTGTCACATCCAAAGATTAAGTTATGAAAGTGTCAAGGTACATGAATGGTTTTTTACAATGATTTTGCACTTTTCTTCCTGATCTCTGGTTAGAGGTGCGGCTGCTTGGCAGATGTGTTGTGGCCTCTGTCATGTGACAGCGCTGCCATGGTTACAGAGAATTGTGTGGCAAGGAAAACATCTCGCATTCCTTTGAAGTGATAACGCAGTAGAAGTGGGCTTTGTGCTCATCCTTTTAGTGGGCTAGTTGTGCTTCCCTGTAGAGATCCCCATCCAGCTCATAATCTGTGTGAGAAGCCTACTGAGTAAATTTCAGAGTTATGTATACTTGCATACTCATCATCCCTTCTGAGCAGCTTAGCCTGAAATTGACCCACAGGTAGTTTCTTTGGACTCCTAGAAGCAGTGTTGCAGTTACTATTTGGTTCTGTCTACCTGCCCCATTGCCGTCTAGGTTGTGCAAGTGCATAGACCGCTGGGCTTGGAATCAGCAAGGTTCATCTTCATGTGCTCAAATCCAACCTCAGGTACTTAGTAGCTATGTGACCCTGGGCAAGTGACTTAACCCTGTTTGCCTCAGTTTCCTCATCTGTAAAATGAGCTGGAGAAGGAAATGGCAAATCACTCTAGTATCTTTGCTAAGAAAACCCTAAAAGGGGTCATAAAGAGTCAGACACAACTGAAAACCACTAAACAGCAACTACAATGACTCTCTCCATTATGAAGAATGCTTACCGATTATACCTTCCTCTGACTCTTATTGCTGGAGCACTTCACTCTGCAATTCTACCAGCATTTTTTGACTTCTTCTGTACTATACCCAACATAGTGCTAAATAAGGGAAGTCCTAAAACATGGTCCCTGCCTTTGTGAAGCTTACAGCCTAGTTGGGGGAAAAAAAGACTAAGGCATGAAAAAAGAGACTACCGCTGGCTGGTACATGATTAGGTACTAGAAGGGGCGGGGCGTAGATTATTGGACTTAAGAGAAGGGATATATAGGGACAGTGTTCTACTACGGAAAGAACACTGATTGATCCCTTAGAACGCAAGCTTCTTGAGAGCATGGACTATATTTAATTTTTGGTTTTGGATGTGTATGTTATCTCCAAAATCTAGTACAATGTCTGGCGCATAGTATGTATTAAGTAGATAATTGTTGAATCAATGAATGAATGAATGAATGAATTTGGAGCTAGAGGATTTACGCTCAGAACTTGCCTCTGGACTTCGGTTTCCTTATCTGTAAAATTTGAGGGGAGGAGTTGGACAAGATCTTTAAATTCTCCTCTGGTGCTGGATCCATTGATCCTACACTGTTGGTGTGACCATGTGAGAAGAAAGCGTGGCTAAGGTGAAACTTGAGCTGGGTCTTGAAGGACAGCTAGGCCGTTATTCTGAGAATGACCATCAATCAATCCTAACTTGATTTCTCCCTTCCCCTGGGCTTTCTTAATCATTTCACTCAGTAAACAGTATCCTCGTTATGGAATTGGTCCATGGGAAAGGCTTCAGTTCTTTCTGAAGCTTGTGTCAGCCCATCCTAAGATGCAGTTGTGTGATATTTACTTGGAAGTATTAGAGAGGACTGGTGGGTGGAGAAGCTGTATTGAAATGATAACACAGGGGCAATAGGATTAAAAGGTATCTGTGTGTATGTGTACATACATATATACATACCTATATCTACCTATGGTGGAAAGTACTGTACTTGGATTCAGGAGAGATCTGGGTTCTAATCCTATCTCTGATGTTTATTAGTTGTGTGACCATGGGCAGTGATGACTTAACCTCTCAGAAGCTCAGTCAAGGAGAGGGTAATATTTGATGGAATACTACTGTGCTACAAGAAATGATGAGCTCAGTGATCTTAGAAAAACATGGAAAGACTTGCATGAAATGATGAAGAGTGGAATGAGCAGAACCAAGAGAACACTGTATACAGTAACAGCAATGTTGTTCAAAGGATAATTGTGAACAACTAAGTTATTCTAAGTATCATACTCAAATCAACTACAAATGACCTATGCTATTCACCTCCAGAGAAAGGGATAAATGGAAGTATGCATCATATGGTTTTACATATATACGGGTCTGTGTCAAATGGTGGCCTTCTCTAGTGCAGGGTGGGGAGTGAGGGAGGGATGCAGTTCAAAACTTAAAATGTAACCAAAAAATAAAGTGAAATAAAAGAGATTAATACTTGCACTTCCTACCTCAGAGGACTATTGCTAGAAAGGAAATTTACAAACTTTAAAGCACTATAAAAAGGAGTTCTGCTTCCTTCTTTTTCTCCTCCTCCTTCTCTTCCTCCTCCTCTTCTTTTTCTTCTTCTTCATTACTACTATTGCTGCCACCACCACCACCACCACCACCACCACCACCACCACCACCACCACCACCACCACCACCACCACCACCACCACCACCACCACCACCACTACCGCTGCTGCTGCTGCTGCTGCTGCTGCTGTCTTCCACACAACCAATCCATGTTTCATTTCTCTGGTTAGTTTTTAATTCCAGCCCAGGGCAGTATGGAAAGCTTAGTTGTTAGGTCTTTTAGGACTATAGTCCTGCCTACCATGGTGCCCTTTGTCTCGATTTTTATGGAAAAGGAGCCTCACTCAAGGGTTTGGTATAAATTTGTAAAAAAAAAATTATGGTAGCAATTTTTTTAATAGGAGGAAATCTAAGGTCCTAGGGTGTCCACTGTGTTCAGCTTTTACTTCTTGACAATTTCCAAAGCGCTTTTACATACATTGTCTCACAACTCATTGATTTAGAGCTAGGAGGGACTTTGAAGAGCATTTAGTCTGACTTCTTAAGTTTACAGATGAGGAGATTGAGGCCCAGAAAAGTTCCATTATTAGTTGTTAGCCTAACATCACACAGATAGGTAGTGATAGGGCTGGGATTTAAATGAATAAAATCTTCTGGCCCCGAACTGAGCATTTTTTCCAGTGCGTACTAGTACACGAAACAATCCTGGGTGTTTGAGAGTCAAACTATTATTATCCCTGTTTTATGAATGATGAGACAGAGAGATTAAATGACTTACCTTTAAAGGTCAGGCAATTTTTGAGTGTCAAAGCTTGGATTGGAAGCAGTGTTTTTCTGATTCCAAAGCCAGTGCTTTCCTTGTTACGCCGTGACAATTTGGACACTTTTCATTTAATTGGCTGCAGTGTTCTGTTAACCAGGAAGCAGGAGTTCGCACCTGATTCTGTAGGGGGCCAGAGAAGTGTATTATCCCATATGGATGTTCCATCCCAGATGGAACAAAAGAAATATCCCAGCGTGAAGGTCCTTAATGGGCATCTCTCTCTCTTTTTTTTTTTTTTTTGCTTGTCAGCCTGGCACTGACTGGCTTTTGCTGCCCAAGTGGTTGGGGATTTCAGTCTCACTCCACAAGCTGACTGAGGGAATCAGCTGCATTTCAGATTTGCTGTTTAGTCATTTTCAGTTGTGTCTGACTCTTTATTGACCCCCTTTTGGAGTTTTCTTGGCAAAGATACTGGAGCAGTTTGCCATTTCCTTATTCAGCTCATTTTACAGATGAGGAAATAGGCAAACAGTGTTAAGTGACTTGCCCAGGGTCACACAGCATTTCAGATACTGTCTTTCAGAAGTGAACCTTTACTCTTGCAAGAGACTTGGCTGTGGGTCCAGAATTAAAGCTGAAGACATCAAATTTTTTTCTTTTTTCTTTCTTTTTAGTTTTCAACATTCACTTTTATAAGATTTTGAGTTCCAATTTTTTTCTTCCTTTCTCCCTTCCTTCCCTCCTCCTCAAGAAGGTGCACAATCTGATATAGGCTATACATGTGCAATCATATTAAACATATTTCCATATTAGTCAGGTTGTGAAAGAATAAGAAAGAAAAGGGGGAAAACCACAGGAAAGAAAAAAAAGAAGAGAAAATAGTATATTTTCATCTACATTCAGACTCCATAGTTCTTTCTTTAAATGTGTATAGCATTTTCCATCATGAGTCTTTTAGAATTGTCTTAGATCATTGTATATCAAAGTTGATCATCACACGATGTTACTGTTACTATGTACAATATTCTCGTGGTTCCACTCACTTTACTCAGTATCAGTTCGTGTAAGAATTTTTTTCAGGTTTTTCTGAAATCCGCCTGCTCATCATTTCTTACAGCACAATGGTATTCCATTACTTTTATTTAACCCAACTTGTTCAGCCATTCCCCAATTGATAGGCATCCCTTTAATTTCTAATTCTTTGCCACCACAAAAAGAACTGCTATAAATATTTTTTTGTGCGTGTGGGTCCTTAAGAAATTCAATATTAAACATAGAGGCATTTTGAGCTTTTTGTTACATGTTCATTTGCTACAAACAGAATCCTCAGAGATTGCTTTGAAATTATTTGTAAATTTAGTCAGTACTTTGAGGGTTTAAGATGCTGACTTTGCCTATATGGAGGCCTTTAAATGACTTCTTTCTTTTTTAATTTTCAGCATTCACTTCTGTATTTGGAAAGACAGAAAGTATTTTGAATCATCTAACTCCTTCTAACATGATTGGCAAAATGTAGTTAGTCTGCTCCATTTTGGATTTAGGAAGGATTCTGAATGTGGCATCTGATCATTTACTGTTCCTTGCACAGACACTCCTCCTGTCTCCAGGCCTTCTCACTGGCTGTCTCCCATGCTTGGAATTCTGTCCCTCCTCATCTCCATACCCTGGCTTCCCTTGCTTCTTTCGAGTGCCAGCTAAAACCCTACTCTCTACAGGAAGGTTTTTCTGATCTCTCTTAATTCTAGTACCTTCCCTATGAAATTATCTTCAATTCATCCTGTATGTAGTGTTTGTACATAACTGTTTTAAGTTCTGTCTTCTTCATTAGAATGGGAGCTTTTTAAGAACAGAGACTGGTGGTTTTTTTTTTTTAATGTTTCTTTGTATCCCTATTGCTTAGCACAACGCTTGGCGCAAAGTAGTGTAATGTTAAGCAGGGTGGAACTTTTTTACTGTTTTCTCTTTTAGAATGCTAAAGTAATCAAGTGCCTTTGATTAAGTCTTGCTAGGTGCTAAGCCCCAGGCCCACACCCTTTTGCTGATTAGATGTGAAGCCTTCTAGCACAAAAGAAGGATATATAAACTCAGAGGTTTGGGGCTCTTATTCACTGGAAGAGCGTCTTGTGATTTGACTAGATGAGATGGGCAGCCTTGTTAAGGACCCCCTGGCTTGAAAACCCAGGTGCTGGTGCTTCCCTGGTAACTATGTAAGGAGATGTTGGACAGAAAGCCTGTCTACTGGTTTATGTTATTTGATCTGTTGATTGTAATTTCTGTTTGTATTTACTCTGAAGTTTAGAGTGCTGGCTTTTCCCCCTGAACTAAATGAATGATATATGTGTGTTTAATTAAAGTGAGATTGTTAACTCCTTAAGGTTGCTTTCCTTAGAAAAGGAGATCAAAGAATCTGTGCTGGCAGCTCTTCTGTGTGCTGTTATTGTTGGTTTTACATAGCCATAGTAGCGGCAAGCCACATTGTTGTCACAAGTAGGCCCTTGATAAATGCCTATTTTCCTTTCATTTTCTTTTCAGCTTATATTTACAATATCTCCATTTTAATGGAAAAGTAATCCGAAATACAAAATGGGGCTTACCCAGGACCTCTAATGCCATGAAAAGTTAGTCAGTCAGTCAATCAGTGTGGCTCCCTTGTTTCACTGGAGCAAAAACAAAAACAAGGCAAGCAATGAAATAGCATTTAGTGTGCATCTACTACATGTAGAATCATATATTTATTAAGCATTGTGGAAGGATGCAAGAGAAACAGAAGAAATGGTCTCTCTCTTTAAGAAGAGGAGGTGGATGCCATTTTAAAATAACGACTGAAATACAATTACAAAGCAACATATCAACATAACAGAATATAGATGGATTATGTGACTGCTGAGGGGTTGCATTGTAGAGAAGTGATGAAGAAGCTATAATAGCTGATAATCTAAGACCTCTTCTCTCTAGCACTAATTTCTATTTTAAGTGATAAATAAGGGTTCTGGCAAGAGGTTTGAGGTCTGTTTTGAAAGAGGTGAAAGACATGGATTGGTAGAAAAAATATCTCAACACTCAAGTTCTCTAGGGAATTAAGAGCTCTGATGGCTGCAGAGAAGGTTTGGGGGTTGGGATTTGAGCCAGAGGACTTATAGCCTGAGCTCCCTGGGCTTTCAGGGTGGTAGATATCCTTGTAGTGACTTCTCCCATAGAATCTGATTAACCATTAGGCTAGAGGGGAATGGGAAGCGGGGCTCTCCAGGATAAGAGAACAAATGGAGGGGCCAGAGTTAGGCTTCCGAGGACATTGGCTCTCTCAGGAGTAGTGTTGGGTTCTGTAGTCCTGTCTCTATCAGAAGCAGGGTGCAGAAACATGGATGGGAGGAGTAATATCCATTTGGATGTATGGACCCTTCATTAGGGGCAGCTAAGTGGCAGAGTGAATAGAGTGCTGGCATTGGAGTCAGGAAAACTCATTTTCCTGACTTCAAATCTGGGATCAGACAGTAGCTGTATGCTCCTGGGCAAGTCGCTTAACACTTTGCCTCAGTTTCCTCATCTGTAAAATGATCTAGAGAAGGAAATGGCAAACTACTTTGGTATCTTTGCCAAGAAACCCCAAATGGAGTTATGAAGAGTTGGACCTGACTGAAACAATTGAACAACAAAAGCCCTTCATTAGGCAAGGGTTCCTCTATCAGAGGTAGCCCGTATTGCTATTTTTGTAGCAGAAAATATTAGGGTTGGAAAGAAATAATTTACTCTATTTGACAGATGAAGAAACAGGCCTAGAAAGATGACATAAATGATTTGCCCGTGGTCTTGTAGCTACTTATTTATAGAATAGGATTTAAACCCAGGTCTTATGAAAGCCAGTCCAATATTATTTCCATTGCCTCATTTTGCCTTTCTTGTTAGAAGCCTATATTTGGAATGGCTTTCTTAAATTCTTTTGTTAAGTTAGTTAAATGTCACAATATGTTATGTGCCAGTATTATAAATAACATTCAGAAGTCATGAATTATGCCGGTCCCTTTTGTGACTTCTCCCTCAGGGTTGCCTCAGATGTTCTTTTAAATCTTTATTTCAACTGTGTAAAAATGCTGAGGGGAAGGGGTGGGGGACCTACTCTGTGTGGCTTGTCTCAGGCCCTGTTGTTTGTTATGTATGGCCTTACCTGATATCACTTGAAATGTATCTCCAAGATGCAGAGGTAGCCCTTAAATGATCCTGCAGTGTTTGACTACTGGCCAAGACTTTTTGCTCATCCCCCTCTCCTAAAGCTCCGAGCCTACGTTGTTTATTAAAAAGGTCGTCGTCTCACAGGAATGTTAGGTCATGTGTGGTGAGGGGGGAAGCAATGCTCCACACTGCAAACCCCACAGTGGGAGACCAGGATCATCGAGACCATGTAATTAAAGATCCGAGATTGCCTTCTATTTACATTGTGTATCTCATGTATGTACACAGTCGTTTGCATGTTGCTTTCTCATTAGAATGTGAGCTACTTGAGGACAGAGACCATGTTTCTGCTGGCACATAGTAAGCCCTTTGTAAAATGCTTATTGACCCGATTTGATTTTAGCATATGTCCTGATGGTCATCAAAAAGTCTAGCATTGCATCTGGATGAGCATTACTGATCTTTTTTAGGGTGTAGATCTGTGATTTCATTGGCATAGGGAACTCAAGGTGAGGAAAACCTTTCACTAATGCAGAATGACAACTGTTTTGCATTATTATAGTTTCAGAGAATCGATAATATATTGAGATTAAGTAACTTGCCCAGTGTCACACAGCTAGTATGTGTCAGAAGTGGGACCTGAGCCCAGGTTTTCTTGACTCTGAGGCTAGCTCTTCATCTACCATGCCACAGTGATTCTTCTCTCCCCACTCCCTTCTTCCCTCTCTCTTCCCCTCCTCCCTCCCCCTTCCTCTCCTCTTCTTTCCTTCACTTTCCTCTCCCCTTTTTTCTCTCTCTCCTCCACTCCTCCTCCCTCTCTCTCATTCTGTCTCTCATAGTATATATAGATATAGATGTAGTACAGTATAGTATACATACGTACATGTGTGTATATATATGTATATATAGTCAGTGTGATACACACACACACATAATGTATATACAGGGATGTATAAGGTGTTCAGGGAGGACCAGCACCTCTAGTGTGAGGGATTGCTGAGCCCTTTTCAGGGCTACTTATCTACCTTTGGTGTCCATCTGCCACCCAGTGCTTACCTGTGATTCCAAGAAGCTGTAGCATGCACAGCAGCCACACCCTGGTAAAACCATCTCAGCAGATGGGCTAAACCAGGTTGAGGGTAACCAGTAGGCCTCAAGCCCCTCAGTGAGTTAATGGAGTGTCTCCCCAAACATGTGAAGACTTTCCCATGGAATGGGTTGGTGAGAATGATTTGTTCCAATGGCCATGAGGGTGGCTGAAGCTTTATTTATAATCATTAATATAAGATTATATAATTCTGTCAACACATTATAATATATATATATATAATTTAATGTAAATATGTTATACAATACATATTAATAATTATAGTTCTATCAATACATAATATATAAATATATTCTTATTTGATCCTGAGAAACTTTATACCTCATCAGCACTATTTTGCACATTTTTTGTTTAATATATACAAGTGACTATAATGCAAAGAAAAACATTTAAACTATAATCCCATTCCAATGCCTCATTGTGATAAAAAGGTTATCACAAGCTCTTTTCTGCTATGCCAGCAGAGTGTAAGCCATGGAAGGTCCATGGAAGAACTTTTTGTATGAGTTTGGTGACAGATTATATGCCTGTTGTCTGCCTTAGCCTAGCAAAATCTGGAGAGGCTCATCACCAGACTGACCACAGGTGATCCATTTTTCATCTACTTCACCTCTTGAAGACCCTCTGCTGAGTTAGTTAGGGTGGTGGGCTATAGTGGTAGAGGGAATATCCACATTAATAAATCTGCCAATCCTTGATGTATAGAAGTATATCAAGATAGGGACTGGATCTATGATTTCATTGGTATAAGCAATTCCAAGGTGAGGAGACGCTCTCTTCCAATGTAAATTGGCATCTTCATTGAAACTTATAGTCTTAGAGAGCTTCCCATATCACTGAGAGGTCAAGGGACTTGCCCAGGGTCATGCAGCCAGTTTGTGTGACAGAGGCAGTCCTAATGGCTTTGAGGCCTGAAGGTTCTCATTATAACATGTATGTCCTTATAACTGAAGGGGGTTACTGAGGACCCCCTATAGCCTTCTTAGTACGTCAGTATAGTGAATTTCTCAGATTAGCTAATTGTTATCTTAGGGAAAAAAAGAGATTTTGCATGCAGACTACCCCATAGTGTAATGGATTTGGATAAGATGTGATATGGAAGGAAACTGTGGTAGGAGGGAACAGGTTGAATAGGAATAAAGCCTAAGGAGAGGAGGCCCAAATGGATACTATATTGGGAACTTTATGAACAATGGAGTGAGGATTTGGAGAGCTTAAGAACTCTAAGTCTGAGCTCTTGTTAATTTGTTCATCAGTATGAGATGAATTAACACACAGGTTATTCATTCAACTTGGCTAAAATGCCCTAGGTATATGCTGGAAAAGTCCGTATGTGGGTCAGGGCCCCCTTGAAGTAGGGGTGGAGGAGCCTGTGGAGGAGAGAGGAGTCCGAAAGCCCACTGAGAGCTCTCCTTGGTGCTGCCTTACGCCTCAGCACTCAGGTCTAGCCTCTTCTGCTAGTGCTGTCCACGTATGTTTTCAACCAGCCCGTCTTGTTTTTATCGATCCTGCTTTGATATCTGTTCACGACCATACTCCTTCCCCCTCATTCAAGGCAGCGTAGTCTGTGCAGGTTGTGCAGTGCTGAGAATCAGACCTGCTTCGTGTGTCTAACAGTGCTATATTTTATGAAATGGAAAAGATGATTCCCATTCATTGGAATAATGTGGTATTCCCCAACTAAGATTTCCAAAGTGTTCTGTCCAGAACTTGGTTTTGCTTTTAAATGTTTGATAAACTAGCATTTTTTTTTTTTACTTTATCTTACAAACTCCCAGCATAGTAACTGTTGAATCCCACTCAATACCAGGGGGAAAAACCCTTATAATCGTGTTCCTGTTCTTTGGATAGGTGTATATTTATAGCAGGAGGTTAAAGCCAAGGTTGTGGCATGGTGCTTCAGTGAATTCCTTTTTTCCTCCAACATTCTCCTTGAATTTCACTGCCAGCACTTAGAAAAAAAAATTCTTTTTGTATTTGAACAAATTCACATATAAATCTGACTGCCACCCAGTGCATTTCATCTAATCAAGGCAACAAGCTGCAGGCTTCCTTTTGTTCCGATCTCTTATATGGCCTCTGAAGTGCGGTGTGCAGCATGAGATGTTCAAGCTTGCAGTAATGGCCAAATTTGTATGCTGTGTGACTCTGTGGGAGAGATCTCTGCTGCTCCTTTCTATTAAATGTCTCTTAGAGGCTGGGGCTGTTTGTGCATTTCTTCTCAGCAGTGTACTGATTACTTATCTCAGGAATCAACATCCTAATTCTAGGGAAGTAGGGAGAAATTGTGGTTTCTCTTTAGAACATTTCTTTCAGGAAGAATAGAAATACCATCTCACAGAAGAACATATACAATGTTTTCCCGTTAAGATCTTCCTTACCTGGCCTGGGGTATTTCCCTAAAAGTGTGTATTTTGGATCTGCCAGGAAAAAAAAAAGAAACAGGTCATACCAATGACTATATTCAGACTGTATTCATTTGCCTTTGGCTTGGAAAATAATAAGATCTTATTTTTAGAAATAATTATAATTTTCTAAGTATTCTGATGGGGAAAGGGATATTTGGCCTGAGGATTTTTAGAAAAAAAAGACGTAATCTAATTGCAGAGAGCTATTATTATTGTCATTATAAGAGGCCATATAGTCATATACAATTAGCTGAATGGTAAATCTCAGTTCTTTACTTAGATCCAGATTGTATATTCCCTTCAGTATTTAAATACATGTGTGTGTATATACACATATATGTATATATTTATCTTTTCCCCAGTAATTACTTCTATTTCTTAAATAGAAACAGTCATATTCATATACATGAATATATTTATAGTTATGTATATATTCACATACACACATATTCACACATATATACATACACATGTGTGCATATGTACATATATGGAGAGAGAGGGAGGGAGGGGAAGAAAGAGAGAGAGAGAGGAAGAAGAAGAAGAAGAAGGAGGAGGAGGAGGAGGAGGAGAAGGAGGAGGAGGAGGGGAGGAGGGGAGGGAGGGAGGGAGGGAGGGAGGGGATGACAATTGGGTAAAACTGGAAGATTGCCCTCTGATGTCCTTTGCAAAATTCTGAATACTTTTTTCTCTTATCCATTCAACTGTGAGGAGGCTGGATACTGAGCTCTATTTGCCTTGTTTGAGATCTCTCTTCAAGCATATACAGGCTTTTTCATGTTGAGCTGTCTGAATTTCAGGTTCATGACATGGTATTTTAAAAATTTCACTATTATCCCTATATTTGTATATGATGTATATAAAGATAAAATCATATTTTACGAGGCAATATTAGTGGCAGTGGTTTTTCTTAACATAAAATTTGATAAAATAGATTATGTTTTAAATTCAGATATTTTCCAGTATGCTGCTGGCAGAATTTATTTTTGTAGACCACGTCACTTGCAAATGACATTTTTCATATTTAGGAGGCCTATTGTCTGCAACTATTTCACATTCTTTTCTTTTCTAGAAGCTTCTCACATCAAACCACGAATTCAATAATGGGAATTAAAAAAATAGCACATCATTATGGCAAAAATAGGCATGAGAGGGATAAAAAGAATGTTCAGAGATAATAGACAAACCTAAAAAAGACTATATAAAGTGTGGAAGAAAATGCAATAAGTTGTCTATCTGAAAGGAATATGATGTTTCTAGTTAAGAAATAGAAGGAATTACTAACGGAAAGATAGATGTTCTTGATTGCATGAAAATAAAATATTTTATACAACAAAAATAAGAAAATAAGAAAACAAAATAGTTAAGGCAAATATTTCTGATAAAGACCTAACAACTAATACATACTTTTAAAAACTACAATCCTAGTTTCTAATGGATAGTCAGTGGTTATGAGCAGTTTACCAAAAAAGAAACATAAATTGTCAATACTCACTTGAAAACTTCTCAACCTCATTACTAAGCAAGAGGTGCAAATTAAAGCCATTCTGAGGCACCATACTAGACCCACCAAATTGACAAGAATAAAAGCGCTGTCACTGAATGTCAGTGTTATGGAGAAGCAGGCAAACTCATTCGCTGTTGGTAGAACTCCAAACTGGGGGGTTATTTTTAGAAAGTGATCTGGCACTACACAGCTAAAATTTTAAAATGATAATACTGTTTTATCCCATAATTCCATTTCTGGTGCTACAGTATGAAAATATTATTTAAAAAAAAACTATTCAGAAGGTTATTTTTTTAAATAGCACCCCTTATTTGTGATTGCAAAATAAATGCAAAAACCTATCTGAAAGCAGCCTTGATGTCCAACGACAGGAGAATGGTTAAACAAGTCGTGGTATATTACTGTAGTGGCATAGTAGGCAGCAAGGTCCTGATTAGTATGAACAATGACTCCCCTGAAGTGATTTCATTTTCAAACCCTCATTGCATATTTCCAGTGACCATATTTTACATAATTATAATTTTGAATAGCATGAGCCTGAATACATTTGACCATTTCTTGAGATTCATCATTCACACTAATTGAGACCTGGCTACAATTAAGATGAAGAACTAAAAAGGTGGGGGTGGGGAGAGAAGAAACATTTGTTATTAAGTACCTACTATGTGCCAGGTACTGTGCTAAGTGCATTACAAATATTATCTCATTCTGTCCTCATGACAATAACTGGGAAGTTGTTATGATCTCTATTTTACTGTTGAGAAAACTGAAACAGACAGAGATTAAGTGACTTGCCCAGGGTCAAACAATTAGTGTCTGAGGCTGAATTTATACTTAGGTCTTCCTAACTCCAAGCCCCGAGTTCTATCCACTATGTCTTCTAGCTGCCTTTATATGAAAAGGGAATTTCTATGAAATTATTTTTTTATTTATTTTGGAGGGGGTTGGGGAAGGCAGGGCAGTTGGGGCTAAGTGATTTGCTCAAGGTCACACGGCTAGTAAGTGTGTCAAGTGTCTGAGGTCAGATTTGAACTCAGGTCCTCCTGACTCCAGGGCTGGTGCTCTACTCACTGCACCATCTAGCTGCCCCCATGAAATAATTTAAATTGAAAAAAAAATCAGAGACAGAAAAACACAACACTGAGCTACAATTGTATAAAAGGGAAGAGTAAATGGGAAATGAATAGATGAAGAAACCTTATACCTAGAGGGAATGACTGAAAAGTGAAGACATCTTATGCACTAAAATCCATTTATTTACATTAGATTGTGGCAGAGATGGTTTGAGCAAGTATAGATATTTAATATTCAGTTTGTAATATATCACTAAAAAGGAAAACAAAGAGCATCCACTATATATTCACTGTATATATGCAACCTTGTAGAATCACAGAATTTAGAAAAGGAGGAAGGTACTCAGAGAATCATTTAGTCCAACTCTTGCCTTTTTGTAGATGAAGAAAAAGAACCTCAAGGCCAGTGAGTGACTTCCCAGGTCATGTGTCCTGTTAGCAGCACAGATCTTCTGTACCCCTTCACTCCCTCCCCAAGTCCAGGGGTTTTTTTAGGAGCTTTTCATAAGCAGGTAATTTGGTTTACACTGGTTTGTTTGGTTACTGACAAAACTGAGTTCTGCATAAAAGAAATATCATGATCTCTTGGTTTGGTAGTGGTCTGAGCTGAGATTATCAGTCCTAATGATAATCTGCCACTTATTGTCTCAGAGAACGTGTTTACTTTGGTGCAACAATATTTACTCAGTTCTTTGATGCATCTTTGATTTTGCTCTTGGGGATACTATCTCCAGCTGTGTAGATAGTAGGCCAGGGAGGCCTCCTCCTCATCTTGGATGTATGCTAGGTAGGTAGGTAGGTGTCAGTATATGGAGTGCTGGGCTTGGAGTCAGGAAGACTTGAGTTCAAATCTAGCCACAGACCTCTGTCTGCCCCAGCTTCGTCGTCTGTAAAACGGGGATAATAATAGCATCTGCTGGCCAGGGTTGTGATTTTAGATGAGATAATATTCACAAAGCTCTTAGCACAGTGTCTGGCACATAGTAGGTGCTTAATAAATGCTTGTTTCCTTCCTTCCTTCCCTGATCCTGCCATCCTATTAATCCTCTATTCTTCCTCATTTGGAGAGTCATTCCTCTAGTACCAGTGCCCAGACTGTCCCCTTGTCATCCCCTGCTTTAACTATATGATACTCCCACTTCCTTTGCTGGTCATACATTTCCTCAGTGATACCCCAATGCTCACAGATTATTGTGGGTAATAGGATATAGTCTGCTTATGCTCATTATACACATCTTGCCCTTTGGGACTTCTCCATGCAATTTTGGTTCTTTGGGGATCGTGTTTCATGCTTTGCAGCTGTGTTGGTACACCAGAAAAGTGTGGATGTCTTTAAAAAATGGGAGCTGCTTGGGATTGTGGAAAATAGTTCCCTAAATAGAATCTTGTCCTCCTTCTTCGATTCAGTTCATTTCTTTGCCCTAGTCATTGACCAGTGAGCTGACCAGTACTACTTATTGTTAAGAATGGAGGCCCCACTGTACATACACAGATCACAGGGATAGGCCCTATTGGGAGTGAGGGGGAAGTGGTTTCATTTAAAATATAGATAGATCGATAGATAATATTTATCTGCTTATCATTTAAACCTATAACTATAGTCCAGTTTTGACACCTCATTGTAGTATACAGGTAACCCTGGATTTTTCTAGGCTTAGCTATAAACTCCAACTTCAGAAAGATAATACAAAATGGAAGGCCTCAACTATAGGCTTAGTATTGGATTTGGTGTCTGTTGTCCAAGAATCAGCCTAGCTAAGTGAACCAATGCCCACTACACACACACACAAACACACACACACACACACACACACACACACACAAACACACACATTCCTAGCAGCGCATCTGGTAAGGTGTGGTAGAGTTTAGAATCATAGGTTTAGATCCTAAAGGAACCTCAAACTTCCGTATTTTACAGATAAGGAAGGGACCTGGAAAGGTTAATTGGCCACATAGACAGTAAGTGACAAAGTGAGGATTCAAATCTGAATCCTCCAACTCCAGGTCCTTCTCTGTTTCCGTAACTGTATTTCACTGCCAATTGTAATCTACATTAGTGCAAGTTTATCCATGCTGATGAAATCACAGATTTTTTTTTTGAAATATGATCTAAATTTATTTACATAGAGACTGTCTCTGCGTGGTATAAAAGGGAGTGGATTGTTGGCAGCTAATGAGTGAATTTGAACCTTATAGATGAAGCAGTCTGGCCAAGGCCAAACCATCTTATTTTCATTCAGTTCATGTCTGAATTATTCAAATAATTGCACGGGCTCTCCAATTATCTTGTAGGGAGAGAGCTGCAGAGAAGGGCAGTAACTAAAGGTATAATAGTAGGACAGAGGTATAGTGAAGGAATGCAAAATTTTGGCAAACATTAAGCATTAAAAAAAATTAAACCAATATTTAATGCTTTAGTAATGAAGAGGACTAATGATGCTCATATACTAATCCAATTACTATTTACATTGAAAGCTGTCCCCTGATTTAATAGAAAACATATCTAGTTTTGATTTCAGCAAACATTTGTTAGCAAGATTGCTGCCAGGAGACCAAACCAGTCTTGTAATAAAAGGGAGCCTTGTCTGTTGATTTTTCTAGGAAAGTGTAGAATGTTTCTCCGGTGTCAGAGGTAAGGTCTGCACTGAGAGGAATAATGTGAGTTAAGCTTTTAAAAGTCTTGCATATTTAACAGACCGAATTAACCCGATATGTCAGTGAGCATATGATAATGATAATAACAATAATCGCTAACATTTACATATGCGCCAGGCTTTCCTTTGGGTCTTTGGGTATGTGGGTACTAGGAGAGCACAAAAGAGGACTGTCCCTCTATTATTTCATGTTCTTACCACATTACCAGCCTTCTTTCTCTTCCAATCATATCTCCTGAATAGGGTGTTTTATGGAATTTTAGAGCTGTAGAAATGTGAATTCTCTTCTCCTTTTCTTCTATTTCCTTTTAGGGCCTTTCCTTCCTCCTTTTCCCTGCTTCTTCCTTCTTATGATATTTGTAATATAGTTATTATCCCTTCCACATCATGGGGGCTAGGGGCTCGGTGCCCCTCTGATCTAGAAAATCTGCATGAAATTTTTTTGGCCCTTCTTTCATACCAGAGGAGAAGTTTGAATTATTATGGTATTAAAAGATAAAATATGTTGATATTGGAGAATAGTATACTTACATTTTATATATTTCTGAGTTTCTAAACTTTTTCTGTGTCATCTACTGGCCTTTGTGTGTCATCTGTGGCTTCCATAAAACTCCTCCCAAATTCCCATTTAATTTCTTATGCCAACTTGAGATATATCATAACTGAGATGGGGAAAGTTGTGATGTGGAAGGGATAACTGCTGTTTGGCACCCTAGAGTGAGCAAAGAAGATATCAAAGGTGATGATGATGACGATGATGATGACAATGACATTCCCTTTGTGATAGAATGACCCATATAACAGGTTTCTCTCTTCATGGAAAGGTGTCATTTAGGTGTTATCCTTGTTCTTCAAAACTAGCATTGTGACAGTATGAAGGTAGGTAGCATTGTAAAACCAGTGTAGCAATCAATAAACATTTATTAAGTGGCTACTGGGGAGGGAGGGGATGGAGGAAACAAGGATTTATTAAGCATTTTATGAATATTATCTCCTTTGATCTGCACCACAACCTTGGAAAGTAGGTACTATTATGATCTCCATATTATAGCTGAGGAAACTGAGGCAGACCTCTGTCTGTTAACCTTTGCCTAGGGTTATGCAGCCAAAGTGTCTGAGGAAGCAATGGAACTCAGGTTTTCCTGACTCTGGCCAGTGCGCTCCCCCCCTCTCTGTCTCTGTCTCTGTCTCTGTGCTCTGTCTCTGTCTCTCTGCCTGCCTCTGTCTCTCTGCCTGCCTCTACAAACACACACACATACACACGTTTATCTACATAAATGTGTACATTTACATATGTGCATATATGTTGAGGAGACCACAACAAAACTGAAACAGACCCTGCTTACATTTTATTTAACAGTATGCTATAAAGTGCATTGACCTGGGGATTAGGAGACTTGGGTTCTGGACCTGGCTCTGATACTAACTAGAAGTCATTTTCCCTCTATAAGCCTCAGTTTCCTCATCTATAAAATGGGGGGGGGGGGAGGGTTAGAATTGATTTCTTTATTACTCTGACATTTTTAATTTCACGCCGTCCCAATCCTCATTATTAGATCTGGTTTTGGGGGGCAGTGCAGCTTCTGTTCTCATTCACGCCCTTCCCCCAGCTGCTGTAAAAGAAAAGCGTGATTACCCAGCGGGGTCTAGACCCATAGCCTCTGCAGCTCAGCGACTTTGGAGAGCTCTGCATTTCAGAATTAAATGAAGAGATGAGACAATGAGTGGCATGTGTTCGAGAGTGAGAGTTTCTAATGGATTGTTTGTATCCAATGTTGTAATGTATATTCCTCAGTCTGCCCAGGGTTACTGTGAATTTGTACCTCGTCCTGAGAGTAGATACAGGCTCTTCAAATGATGATTATCTGTATCTATCAGGTCCCATCAGGACAAACTGGGAATGTTTATCCTAGAGGAGAGAGTGCTTAGGGGGGACATTATAGCTGCCTTTAAGTATAGTACTAGAATATGGAAGGATTAGATTTGTTCCTTTTGCCCCCAGAGGGCAGGACTGAAACTAGGGGATATAAGGCCAGGGAGATAGATTTTTGCCCCCCCAGTACAATGAAGAACTTCCCAGTATATAAAAGTGGGACAGACAGGCTCATGAGGTAGTGAGCGTCCTGTCACTGGAGGTGTTGAAAGGCTTGATGACCACATTTTGGGAATGATGTAGGGAGGATTTGTGCATCAGGAAGAGGATTGGATTAGATATCTTCTAAGGTCCTTTCCCACTCTGAGGTTCCATGATCATATAAGAGGCTCAAATGGCTAGAGCTGCCCATTTCCTCTTTTGTCCCTTGACTTTGGGTTGTTTTGATGGCCCTGTAAGCTTTCTTGCAAACCAGTGGCAGTGGAAATTGGAGGTAAAACTCCAACCAGTCCATTACTTGTTCATAGCTCTGGTAAGGGTTTTGGTGGGAGAGGATCTAGAAGCTATTGGTTAAAAAGTAGTACCTATGAATTTCACTTATTTGTGTATGTACTTCTAGTCACTTATCACTGCAGATAATTAAGTAGATAGAAATTTTTTATTTGCCTATTATTTTTATAAATAAATTTACACATAGATGCATTTCTTATTTTGTTTTGCTTCCCAAAGTGAAATTTTTGCAGAACAGAGTACATAGCTTTTTGGGCAGTAAAAATACCTTCATGCCAGAGCCTGAGCTCCTTGAGAGCAGAGACTGCCCTTTTACCTTTCTTTGTATCCCTAGTGCTTGGCACTTGGCCTCTTAAGAAATGTTACTGTAGGCACTTAATATATTTTTATTAAGGCACACAGTAGGTACTTAATAAATGGTAATCGAGTGTCCATTTCAGCAGGGTATTAGTATATGAGAGCATTTCCTTCCCTAACCAATACCTAAACCTTTAGATTTACTTCATGGAGGTTGGCAGGATAGGTCCTGGGTGGGTGCTAACTGCATGCTATTGATGCACATCCAAGCACTGATTCACCTTGGAGCTAGCTCTGGGGGCTTCTGAAAACACTTAATTCTCTGCTTAGTTTTATATTTGACTGTCGATCATAGTATCTTTCCGTTTAATCACTGAATTCTAGGAGTTCAGCAGTGAGTTAAGTGTTATGGGAGGTGCAAGAGAAGTTTTAAGTTTAATGACCATCTAGCAGCTTACAATTTGCTTTGGGAGACATGAAAAACCGTTAGAGGGTGTGACAACAAAGGATAATCATGGACTAAAGTGTATGACAGTCAGAAGATCCTCTGTGAATTCGACAAATTCAATTAAAATACATTTTTAAAAATTCAGAGGAATGAAGACGAACTCCCTTCCAGAGAAGTGATGGAGTTAAAATCCAGAATGAGACATGTATATTTGGACATGGCCAATGTGGGAATTTGTTTTGCTAGATTCTGCATATTTATTGTGAGGGTTTAAAAAAATTATCCTATTGAGGGGCAGTGGTAGAGAGAGAGAAAGAGAAAGGGAAAGTGTGAGAGAGAGAAAGAGAGAGGAGAGGGGGAGAGTGGGAGAGAGAGAGAGTGGGGAAGGAGAGTGGAGAACAGTAAAGTGAATGTCTTTATAGCCATGCTATAACATCTTCCTCCGCCTTTCCACCTTTGAATAACTAACTTAGACGGGAGTGTGGTTTAGTAACATTTTAAGTCATGTTTTTTCTTGGGAGTCTTGATTTCTTTATCTGTAAAATGAAGGGGGGTACGACTATGTGGTCCCTAAGACCTCTTCTAGCCATAACCAGTTAATGAAAATCACATTTATTTTCGACTGTTTAGGAACAGTTTCTTCTAAAGAGTCCCTTAAGGGCAGGGACTGTTTTATTATTGGTATCTCCAAAGTGGATCACAATGCCTTGTATATTACAGGTATGTCATATTTTTGTCAAATTGATTTTTTGTTGAATTGAAGTAAAAGGATCTAGTGGCGAAATACGGGTAATCTTGATTTATTTTTCTTTTTTCTTAAGAGCTCATTTTACTCAGTTAATGTATTTTATTATGCAATAATTGAAGATATCCATTTTCATCTCAAGTCCCTTGGCTTTTGGGCACTTCATTTAACCAGTGAAAGGGCTGGTAACTATCCCCATAGAGATGACTTCACTTGCCTTGTTTCCTGAGTGAGACGGTTATGTACCTGTAACTTATGCATTATGACATACTTCTGCTCAGGGAGTACTTTATGGCCATCTGGTGTGGTATAAGGTCCAGGTCAAGACCAAGTGCCCTATGAGTAAAGAAACTCTTCCTTTCCCAGAGGAGCAGAGCGTGGTTACAGCTGGGGAGGGAATAGCCATCACCTCAGTGTCTACATGTGGGTTGGAGAGAGGCGATTTTTCATGGAACGTATCGTTAGGACAGCGGGATGTGCACGTTAAACTGGCTTCTGTCAAGCATCATGTTCTGAAGGCAGGGGAAGGGTATAAGGAATTCTGGGAGCCTTTTAGCTGGCACAGGCGCACATTCTGTGGCAACATGGGGAGAGTACAATAAACAGTCATTAAGCATATATATTAAGGTGCTGTGATTATTGGTTCAGATGTTTCTCCTTGTGGTTGATGAAGGGAGTGTTCCTGAAATATGACTCAGGTGATGAGTTATAACCTCAAATGTCTATAGATATGCCTAGGTTACTGAAGAGGACATACAGGGGAGACACAGGGCATATGCCCCTAGTAATAAGAAGGCTATGTCCGGGGCAGCTAGGTGGTGCAGTGAGTAGAGCACCAGCCCTGAAGTCGGGAGTACCTGAGTTCAAATCTGGCCTCAGACACTTGATACATTTACTAGGTGTGTGACCTTGGGAAAGTCACTTAACCCCAATTACACTGCCTTCCTCCCTGCAAAAAAACAAAACAAACAAAAAAAAGAATGCTATGCCCTTCCCCTCCACCCCCTGCCCTACCTATACTTGCAGGGTCCAGACCCTGTGGCAGACGGGTGAAGCCTATGAACCCTTTTCAGAATGTCTGTAAAAGCATAAGATAAAATACATAGGATTATAAAGGAAACCAATTGTATTGAAAAGGTTATCACAAATTTATATATATGTATATACATAAATAATGAATATAGAAATATAAATGCATATGTGTGTATGCACACAAACATATCATAAATATAGGAATATAAATTTATATGTGTATATACTAATATTTACATTTCTATAGTCATATATTTCTTTATATATGTTTTTGGTAATTTTTTCTATATATATATATGTGTGTATATGTACGTATACATAGAATGGGCAGCTAGATGGTACATAGAGCACCAGGCCTAGAGTCAGGAATATTCATTTTCCTGAGATCAAATCTGGCCTCAGACACTTAGTAGCTGTTTGACCCCTGGGCAAGTCACTTCACCCTGTTTGTCTTAGTTTCCCCATCTGCAAAATGAGCTGGAGAAGGAAATGGCAAACCACTCCAGTATCTTTGCCACGACAACCCAAATGGGGCCACGAAGAGACAGACATGACTGAAAAATAGCTGAACAACAAATAGATAATACACACACACACACACACAAATATACATAGAAAAAAATACATATATATAGACACTCACATAAAGTTCATGAACCTCACTTTAGAACTCTTGACCCAGATGCAGGAGCAGAGGGAGGACAACGTTATCCCCCTGAATCCTTCCAACAACCCTGTGAGGCTGATGTTGTTATCATATCTTCCTTTGTTGTGTGTTATTGTTGTCCAATCATGTCCGTGTCTCCATTTACAGATAAGAAAACTGATACCGTAAGAGATTGTTACTTGCAGGGTCAGCATAGCATAGAAGTGTTTGAGGCAAGATTCAAACACAGGTCTTCCTAAGTCCAATACTGTGCCTCTAATATTCGAGTCTTTTCCTGAGGATGGGATGTAGCTTTGAGGGAAAACTTGTGTAAAGTTATACATAAATTGTAATAGAGGTATAGGAGAGGGAGGGTGTAGTGGTATGTTTTCCCATGAACTCACTGAAAAATATTGCCTGGGAACTACATTCCAGGGAGATCCCACAGTTCTGCTATGAGCAGCAATGAGATTGTTGCTGCTGGTATTGAGCATTTTGCATCCCTTGCACACTGCTGTGTTTATACTGGGCTGATATGTATGTATAGTTCAATACTCTTTTGCTGCTGCTAATTCCCATGGAAGAGAAAGCCAACCTGCAGGATCCCTCTGGAAGCCCTATGACTGCAGTGCTGGTGAGCAGGGTAATGAGGAAGGTGGGCTCATTCCTTTCTGCATGAGATCATTCTCATCCTTTTGTTTTTCATTCCCTTTGAAGAAAAACACTTTTAGTTTAAATGGAATGAAAGTGACACGGTTCTGGCGAATCATGATACTGTAGAAAGAGTGCTGGACCAAAATCAGAAGACCTGGGATTCTATTCTTGGCTTTGCAGCTAACTAGTTGAGTGATCTTGGGCAGGTTAATTAACCAGTGTAAGTTTCGATTTCCTCATCTATAAGATGAAATGATCTCTGAGGTCATAGGTTACAGAGCTGGAAGGAACCTTGGAGATAAATTAGGTCTACTCCCTTCATTTCATAGAAGGGCAGCTGAAACTTAGAAAGAAGATGTGAGAAACATGGTTTTGGGGATCACTGGACTTCCTAGGCCAAAGTCCTGAGGAAGAACCCTGTGATAATCCCTAGGGAAGGCTGTACAGACCACAGGACTCCCAGAGGAAGACCAAGTGGTAGCCATCCCTTAATCTGTGGGGATCACAGGAACTCCTAGGGGTCAGACCCTAAGGAAGACCCAAGTGATGGCCCCTTAGGATGGCAGTAAGATCACAAGGCTCCCGAGACAGGGCCGGAAGTCCCATGTGATGTCCCCTTAAGAAGGCCGTGCAGACAACAGGGTTTCCCAAGGGAATCCAGAGTGGTAGCCCTCTTAACACCGCAGTGGGGATCACAGGACACCCCAAGACAAGATCCAGGAGTAAGCCTGGCGAGCTTCCGCTGCCTGTTGCTTCCCTTCACTTGACCTTAGGAAAATCCATGTGTTTTGCCCATTCTCACCAAAAGAACTCAGGACCAGGACCAGAGTGGGCAGAGTAAAGCATTTTATTACGCTCCCCGGGAGAGCGGGTGCAGTGCTCGCGGGAACACTCACACCGATACAGCTGCAGGAGCAGGGGTAACCACTCCCTCCACTCCTGCTAGAGTCATGGTTAGTTTACAATCTTTGTTTTTTACATAGTTTTCCTAGGTTATATAGTTTATATAAATAGGATAATAAGGATACAGAAGCAAAAGTGAAGTTAATTAGATTTTCCTTGTCTTAGTTTAGGATTAAACTATATTCTTTTACTTCCCCTACTTTCCCTCTTTAACATATACAAATTAGGCCTGGATTCTTGACCAAGACCAGACCCTAGGTAAGCTTGAACTGGTTCAAGTGGGTTTGGCCTCTCTAATTCCCCAGACTGCCTTCTCAAAAAGCATGCACATGCTTAGAAGCCTCTGACCTCCCACCTGACCAACCTTGAGGCCTGGTCTCTGCTAAAGCTGGGGTGGGGGAGGGCAGGGAAGCACACCTTTAGTTCTGTGGAAACAAAACTCCTCCTCCCATTTCTTACAGAAGATCATAGACCTAGAGTTGGAACCAACCTGAGACCTGCTATCTAAGGCCAAGAGTTAATTTAAGTGATTTGTCCAAGTTTTCGCAGATACTAGGTAACAGAATTGTGATTCAGACCCAGGTCTTTTGACTCGGAATGTTGTGGTGGTGGTGGTGGTGGAGGAGGAGGAGAAACAAAATATAGGGGCAGCTAGGTGGCACAGTGGATAGAGTGCCAGGCCTGGGAGTCAACAAGACTCATCTTCCTGAGTCCACATCCATCCTTAGGCGCTTACTAGCATTGTGATTCTGGGCAAGTCATTTAACCCTGTTTGCCTCAGTTTCCTCATCTAAAAAATAAGCTGGAGAAGGAAGTGGCAAACTACGCCATGAAAACTCCAAATGGGGTCTGGAAGAGTTGAACACAACTGAAAAAGTGATTAAACAACAACAACAATATTCATGTTCACGTTAAGGTTTGCAAAGTACTTTGTATGTGATCTCGTTTGCTCTTCACCACAACTTTATAAGGTACACGGTATTTTCATCCTCATTTTACTGAAGAGGAAACGGGTGGGGTGAGGTCCATTGATTTGCCCCTAGGGAATACACAGCTGCTAAGGTTTTTGAACCTAGATCTTCCTGATTCTTAAGGTCAGAACTCTCTATATCCATGACACCTTCCTCTCTCTTCTCTTTTAATGTCAAGACCTAGGTTTATATAAAATCCTATCTTCGTGAATCTAGAAAACCACATCCTATTTATGGGGACAAACTGGGGTAGTGATCTGTTCATGGGAACTTCAGACTATCTTTCTCTTCTTGCCTGCCCTCCTGGTGTGAAATGGAGTGAAACCTTTGCCAAAATAAAAAAAAAATCTAGCTTCAGTGGAAAATAGAGATTACTCTGATGTTACAGCCTTACTTATCCTCTTAGTGAACACATAGACGCTTGAGACTCAGAAACAGAAGAGAAGCCTTAAGCAAAAGTAGCTAGCTCCTACTCTTTCTCCTAGGAGGCTGCTAGGTGGCTCGGTGGATAGAGCACTAGGCCTGGAGTCAAAAAGACCTGAGTTCAAAACTGGTCTCAAATACTAGCTGTGGGACCCTGGGCAAGTCATTTAACCTTTATTTGCCTTAATCTACTGGAGAAAGAAATGGCAAACTCCTCCAGCATTTTTGCCAAGAAAACCCCATGAACAATGTTGGCATGGGACTTGAATGGTCAGTCACAAGTGAACAACAACTCTCCTACTCACTGCTGTCCATGGATAGCTTGAGACTCAGAGGGTACAGGGCCATACCATTGAGTCCTGGAAGAAATCCTGGTGGGCTTTACTTAGAGTTATTTACCTGCCGTTGTAGCTCCATACGAGCCTTGGTTCCAGGCTCTGTCTTTAATTTCTTTCCCTCTTTCTGACTTGGTGACATGTCTCTGGATCCAGGAGTAGTGTACTAGAAAAGGTGACCTATGTTTACCCCTAACAGCTAGGATCCTGGATCTCCGTGGCCAGACCTTCCAAGCATAGATTTTACTTGAGGAGGAAAAAGCATGACATAGTGGATAAGTTATTGGACTGAGAGTCAGACCTAGGTTCAAATCCCATCTCATAGTCTTACTATATGTGTCAAGTCACTTAACCTCTGTTTGCCTCAGTCTCCTCACCTGTAAAGTGGAGATAATAATAGTGCTTACCTCCCAGAGTCGTGAGGACCAAATGAATAAAGCACTTATCACAGCGTCTGGCACATAGTAAGTGCAACATAAATGTTAGCTAGTATGTTAATCATTCCTAGGTGTGTGATCCTGGGCAAACTGATTAACTTTCTGGGGGATTTGGATTTTCTGGGAGTTCAATAAATTTGACTAAATACACATTTATTAAGCACATACTATATATGTTTATATACAGTACATATGTACTTCATATGAAGATATTTATCTTCATGTGTAACATGTGGAGGTTGGACCTGATGGCTCTAAAAGCACTTTCTAGTTCTCATTCTATCGTCCTCTTAGTGAGCAAATGGTCTGTCTGTCACAAAAGCTCTGATGAGTTTATTGAACACCTAGATCTTTTAGCACACATAGCTGCCTCATGCCTTATTGATGAAATGATCATTTTGGGTGGTACAGAACCAATGAGGCTGACCAAATTGTTTGCCACCATAAGCCTTTCTGATACCAAGGTCTAGTTCTTCCTTCTTTTGCCAGGGGTGGGGAACCTGGGACCTCAAGGCCACATGTGGCCTTATAGGTCCTCAGGTGGGGTCTTTTCACTGAGTCCAAGTTTTGCAGAACAAATCCTTTTATTAAGAGTTTTTGTTCTGTGAAGTTTGGAGTCATCAAAGGGCCGCACTTGAGGACCTAGAAGGCTACATGTGGACTGTAGACTGCAGGTTCCCCACCCCTGTTAGGCAGTCTGGGACAAAACTCTTGAAATGATGACGAGAACTCAGCTCACAGAGAGGTACCTCCTGACTGGGCTCCAGAAGTGTCAAGGCAGACTTGACTTAGCTGGACTGGCTTTCCAAATCTAAACTTTTCCACTTCAGCAGCAATTGACACACACTTGGTTCATGCCCAGCAGCGCTGGGAAAAGTCAGATGTGGGATGAAACCTCTTGTTTTCTCACTGTCAGAGAGAAGAGTGTGATTCACCCGCTACACAGCACAAGCTGTGAAATCCTCCTAAGGTTTCTCCAGATATCAGGCGATTGACATCTATGAAACTGGAGCAAATTAGAAGTGCATGCTGGGTATTGGCATACAAATGAGCAAGTTAATTAGTGAGGTCCCTTGGCCATCTTACTTGGACCCAGAGGCTCTTTTGGACAATGTTTTTCCCCTTCCACAGAAGGATAGCTCTATGGTTTCCCTGTAGGTGATTAGGAGAGGCTTCTACTCATGAGACTTGGTGGCTTCAGCCCCTCATTGCAGGTTTCTTCTGCTCCACTGGCTTGTTGGGTCATGAATTGGCCTGTGTTTTCCCCGGGGCTTGTCTTGAATGCCATTGGTCACTCATCAGTGCCTTTGTGCTGTAATTTAGTTTATCTGATGAATAAGGGAGCTCATCCATCATACTTTTGGCCTCATACCTTTGCATGGGGAGACATTTAAACACTCAAATGGTTCTGTGCTCTGGCTGGGGTAGCTTCTCCCTTCAGGGTTGAAGCTCATAACCTCTGTGCCTACTCATCTCACACTAGTCTCATTCATGTTGGCCCGTAAGCCTGCCATAGGGAGTTCACCCATGGTGATGGAGGCTTTCCTTTTTCTCCTTTGATCTCACGAGAATCCTAGTAGAACACGTGGTTGTTGTTGCTTAGTCATTTTTTTAGTCGTGTCTGCCTTTGTGACCCCATTTGTGGTTTTCTTGGTTAAGGTACTGGAGTAGTTTGCCATTTCCCTCTCCAGCTCATTTTACAGATGGAGAAACTGAGGCCAGCAGGGTTAAGTGACTTGCCCGGGTCACACAGCTAGTAAGCGTTTGAAGCCAGATTTGAACTCAGGAAGATGAGTCTTCCTGACTCCAGGCCTGGTGCTCTATCCATTACACCACCTAGCTGCCCAAGAACACATGCGCTATTCAACGAGTCCTGGACATTTTTGTCCCTTGCTCTTGCCGTAGGAGGATTTCACAGTTTGTTACTTATCCTTTGCTCTCCCTGTATTACCCTAACCTGGGGGACTAGAAGGATGCTGGTGCCTTTGACAGAAATAGGGCAGTTTGGAAGTGGGGAGGATTTTTTTTTTTGAAAGATGAAGAGTTCTGGACATGTTGATAACTGGGGCATACAGTTTGAAATGTCCAGTAGGTGATACAAGACTGAGGGAGAGATGGGCTAGAAATCGAGATCTGTGCTGTCACCCCACTACACCCCACCCCCCTTGAAATAATCACAAGAAATTATTTCAGTTTGCTACTAGAATGTGGAGATTGGAAAAGTGTGAGAATGATCTGTAAAAGAGGAAACAATTGGAGATCATATTCTCCTCCCCACCCCAAAAGGTACCTCTGATATAGAGGGATTGTCTTCCTTTCCTCAGTGAAGCTTTTCTGTGCTTTTTTCTTGGGGGGGGGTGGCAGTGGCGAGGCAGTTGGGGTTAAGTGACTTCTCCAGGGTCACACAGCTAGTAAGTGTTGTGTCTGAGGCTGGATTTGAACTCGGGTCCTTCTGGCTCCAGGGCTGGTGCTGTATCCACTGTGCCACCTAGCTGCCCCTAGCTGTGCTTTTTAAAGAGCCTGCCTGTGGGCTTTACTTTAGGTTTTTCACTATGTTTAAAAGCAAGTCTGCTTTCTTCAGTGGATCCTTGAAATGCTATGTACTATTATCATACCGTTAGTGGAAAGTCAGGCATCTTGGGTATCAGAGACTGATAAATGACCTGAAAATGAAGCCTGTATTTCCACTGATGGTTGCAGTTTCTTTTCTCTCATCTCTCCCACGTCCTCCCCCACTTTCCTTTCTTGCTTCCAGTTTCCTTCACAGGGTAGTGACTAGTGTTGTTTTGGGGTGAGTAATGCTTACACTCTTCTTAGACTCCAGCGTGAGGCTGCTAGGTGTGGAAAGATTGCTGAGGAGCCACAGATTTCTAGGGAGGCTGAAAATGAGAGAGATTTAGAGCGGGAGGGAATGGTGTCCATTTCCAATGGAGAACTCCTAAAATGGGCAGGGTACTTAGAGGCCAGCTGGTCTTGTACCTGCCTCAACCTTATAGTTGCAATTTCTTTAGAACCTCTTTTCAAATTCTACCCTGCATATTTCTATCTAATATACTACCTGTCATTATCATTTTGTGTTTAAGTGTTTATATGGTGCTTATTACTGCTATGCCCAGGCCACCTTGACATACTGGAAGAAATCTAAAAAGGGAAGAATTAATTGAAAATATTGATTATTCACTAGGCAAAATAATTACATGATTTAAAAAAAAGATAAAGATATTCACCATAGGATTCCTGTGACAAGGACTAAGCTTTTTTTAAAAAAAAAATTAAATTAAAAAAATATTACTAGAAATATATTTTCTTTCCATCCTACTCCCTCATCCCACTGAAAAAAGAACATGAAAATAAACTCTTTCTAATAAATATGTGTAGTCATACACAACAGTTTACCTCATTGGCTATGTTTAAATATGTCTATACAAATATATACGTACATACATACATACATGCGCTTAGATGGCTCTGGAGTCAGAGGACTTGAGTTCAAATGTTTCTTCTGATGCTTACTATTAGTGTGACCTTAAGCAAATTATGTAGTTTCTCTGGGCCTCAGTTTCTTCATCTGTAAAATGACCAGGTTGGGCCTATTTTTATTAAGGGTGTTTGTTCTGTGAAGTTTGGATTCAGTCAAAGGGCCACACTTGAGGACCTGGAGGGTCACATGTGGCCTCAAGGCCACAGGTTCCCCACCCCTGGTCTAGACTATCAGCAGAATTATAAATCAAGCCCTGATTTGTAGCATCTGCTGATTTCTGAGTTGTAAATGCTCAAAATGGAAATTTAACAATAGGCACTTACAAGCCTTTGGAGCTGGCTTCAGCATACTCCTGCATGGAACACATAGGATCATGAGTCTAGAGCTAAAAAGGATCTCAGTGGCTTTCTAGCCCAACCAGGGGTATTAACACCATAACAGGATATTCAAATCAGACCACAGAAAGGTGCTCTCTCACAATAGCTGAATTCAGTTACATTTCTAAGTGCCATTCACCCTTTGAAGCACCAGAGTCCCAGTCTGCCATGTTCCTAGTGGCGTGACCTTCATGTTGGATTCAATGTTCTAGATGTGGTGTATTATATGTTTTTAAAATATAATCTCTATTGTCTGTTCTAATTGATATATGTAAGCTTTGAGGCACATGGGTTTGCTCATCAATTAATCACCAAACATTTATGTGTCAGGCACATGCAAAGTCCTGGAGATACAAAGATTATAAATGAAAGAGTCCCTCCCCTCAGAGAGCTTACATTCTATTGGGGGGGGGGGATGAGATCTGCACGTATAAGTGCATGCACGTAAAGGCAAGGTAATTTTTTTGTTGGGTGATTAGGAAAGCTTGCTATCTTTTGTTCAGCCATTTCATTTGTGTCTAACTCTTGGTGACCCCATTTGGGGTTTTCTTGGAAAAGATACTGGAGTGGTTTTCCATTTCTTTCTCCAGTTCATTTTACAGAGGAGGAAACTGTGGCAAACAGGGTTAAATGACTTGCCCAAGGACACACAGCTAGTAAGTGTCTAAGGCCTGATTTGAAGTTGGGTCTTCTCGACTCCAGGCCTGGTGCTGTGTTCACTGTACCACCTAGCTGGCATTTGAGCTGACTTTTGAAGGCAACTAGGAATTCTAAGAGGCAGAGGTGAGGAAGAAGTGTATTTCAGGCATGGGGGCCAGTCAGTATGCAAACATAGATATGGAAGATGGAATGCTGTGTGTGAGGAACACACAGTATCTAATGAATAGAGTATCAGGAAGATTTTAGGCCAGATTTCTCAATGAAGTCTTCCAAACAAGCATTCATTCTTAAAGAGTGTCAGAACTTCTAAGGGTGGACCAGGTACTTGGAATCCAAGAATTTTAGAACTAGGAAATGCCACAGGGAGCATCCATTCTAGACCTTCCCCCTTCCCTTATTACAGATGAAGGAACTGAGGTTCAGAGAGTTAAGTGACTCAACAGAGCCAGGACTACATACCTGGCTTGTAATACATTTCTAATAAACTTACTATAGTGCACAAACCCCACTCTTGTTAAAAAAAAAAAAAATCACCCGGCCGCTCCCCCTTCCCTTTACACAAAGAATTTACCACAGGGCTACTTTCAGAGTAGGTAACCAGTGTGTTTCCTTTGGAAAGTTACAAGTGGTATAGAAATGTAAACTGTTCTTGTAGTGGTGAAAAAGAGCTTTTAAAACTCATAGGATTGTAGGTTGAGAGGTGGAAGAGTCCAACCCTCTTATTTTACAAATGAGAAAATTGAGACCCAAAGATGTAGCCCAGTCAATGAGGGGCAAAGCTGGGTTTTATAGAAATTTAAAGTGTTTAAACTCACTTTGGTTCATTCTCCTTTAAATCAGTCGGAATAGAGATCCCTCAGCCACGGGCTGCCTTCCTGTTATTTTGTTTGGCCCAGTGGCCAGAGTCCCAAGGTTTTTCATCCCACTTGGACACTCTCTGGTCGTGTCTAATGTATTGATTGATATATGGAGTGACCCAGGGTTTTTGTTTACAAATCCCCAGGTGAATTGTCTTTTGGGGGAAGCATTCATTCTCTGCTCTGCATGTTCCTGAAGTGCCTGTCTGTGCAAATAATTCTACCCATTACAGCTGCTGGACACCCGCTGGTCATTCACTCAGTTGCATGAGGAGCAGAAGTCAGACAACAGGAGCTCTGAAGGGGGCAGGAAATATAGTTGGGCTTCTCGTGGAACTGCTGCTGGCGACCAGTCTTTGCTGCAGTTGTTTGGAGGAGTGAATCTGGTCCTATTTGGAAGGGAGTGTCCCTCTGTGTTGTATTCATTTAGGAGCTTTTCATTTCAATCCATTTCTCGTGAGCTGCCCTCTGACCCAGATAACACAATAAGTGACCCGTGGGATCAGTCCAAGGCCTGGGATGCTGAGCAGGGCAGTAATGTTCCTGTGCTTTCCTGGCATTTGTTTCTTCTCTTGTAAAGCCAAATCAGGCTGTACTCTTTCTTCTCGTGTACAGCATTCTTGCTCGGTACACGTAGCAGGATTTTTTTGTTGGACAATTGTCACCCCCTAAAAACAAGCTGGGTCCATTGTGTGAGAAAGGAGGAAGAACTAGGCTGTCTGTTTAATCTACCTAATTTCTCCCACTGAGTGGGTGCCCCTCAGCTTTGTGGCCCCGGTTTCCTGCCAATTTTACCTCAAGTGTATGTAGGGAGGAGGAGGAAGCTGAGGGATGGTGGTCCTCGCTCACGTTAGCAACTATGAAACACATCTGAGCAAGAGTGTTCAGGCTCTGCTTCATCTTTCCTCTCTGAAGGAATAGGAATTGTATATTTTAATTTTGTTTTAGAGTGACCAACCCGGAGAGAGATGGTCAACAATTCTATTTGCTTTCTAGTGAGCTTTGAATAAAAAGGGTCAAGGCAGAAAATATTATTGTCTAATGTAAGCTTGTTGAAGGCAGGAACTAGGTTTTTTTTTTCTGTTTTGTTTTTGTTTTTGTAGTAGCTAATACATTGATTTGCATATACTGGCCACCTAATTGTTGGTTGAATTGTCAGGAGAGGGTGGGGAATTTCAGCTTTTTCAGTCATTGAATGAGGACCCTTGATGCAGAACTCTGAATTTTTAGATCAGTTCTTCAGTCAGATTCTACCTATTTAAAGTATTGTCAACTTTTGTTTGTTTCTAGGCCAGGAATTGGGAACATATGGATAGACCTACAAAATCTACAAGATAGACCTATGGGATGCCCTACATTTAGTGTAAGATCAAACTCTTTTCACCTATAAAGGTAGTTTAGTAAAAGCCAAAATTTTTATGCTAAAAAGGGATTTTCTCTGTCTGGTTTGTGATTCTCCTTTGTAAAAAGAAGACTTAGGGGAAGGATGATATTCATCTTCCTATGTTTGGAGTGATTTTATGGAATTGGGAGTAGACAGTATGGTTGGACACAGAGGGCAGAAGGAGGACATATGGTGCAAGTTACAAAGAGATAGATTTTGGTCCTACGTACATAATGAAGGACTTTGGAATAGTTAGAATGGTGAGTTTCCAATCATGGGAAGTGTTCAGGGTGAAGCCAGATGACTCTTGATCAGGGATATCACAGGGGAGATTTGAGTGGGAGACTGGTACTTTCCACCTAAGATTCTAAGGAAAGGTTGCCCGCCTGTCTCCACAATATGCCATAGGGATGAGTTGTAGCTGCTCTGTCTCTAAAAGCTGACCTAAATTAATTGCCAATTGGGACTTTGTGATTATTCTTAATATCCTTATTATTCATATCCCAGGAGTAGAGTTTCTCCCTAGGAGACTGGATGACATGTTTACTAATGAAATAATCAGAGAGAGTAGAATGTGGAAAGTGGAATGGTTTTTCCAGGGCTGTGTTTTACCTTTCTCTGTATTTTTAGAAATAGCCTATTAAACCAAGATAGCTTTTCAAAGGCACTGACTCTTTCACTCATGTATTTGTACCCTCAGTATCTAGCACAGTGCCTGGTACATATTAGGAACATCATAAATGCTTTTTGATTGATTTTAAAGTAATGGGTGTCCCAGTGGATAGAGCATTGGGCCTGGGGCCAAGAAGGCCCAAGTTCAAATACGGTCTCCCACACTTCCTAGCTGTGTGATTCTGTTACCTATCTTTTCTCTGTTTCAGTTTCCTCATTGGTAAAACGGGGATAAAATAACATCTCCTTCTCAGGATTGTTGTAAGGATCAAATGAGATATTTGTAAAATACTTTGAAAACTGTATAACGCTGTATGATCAACCAATAAACATTTATTAAGTGTCCACTGTATGCCTGGCACTGTGCTGAGGACTGGGTTTTATGCTAAGCATATAAACGCCAGCTATTACTATTTTTAATTGGCAAGGTGGATCAGGGACTAGAGTGAGGTAAAATAACTTATCTTGCATAGTCTATAAAATTTATTTGGATTAAATAACCATTGATTGCCTGTGTAGACCGATACAGTCCCAGTACCATACTTTTCCTTGGAGAAAATTCCTCCTAACGAACCATGGATGAGTCCAAGTCTGCAAGGTTCCTGTAGCTTTCAGGGAAGCATATTTCTCTATCTAATCTATCTGTACACGTTATCTTCCCTAACACTGGAGCCTGGCATGCCTGACTACCTTCCCTAACTACCTGGCATTTAAGTACATGGTACTGATTGTATGAATTTTCTTTATATTTATTCTCTCAAACTTATATATGTACTTATTGTTTCCCTCATTTCCTCCTTTTGATTAGTGATCGTTTCTTGTTTTGACTTTGTATTTGCAATGCCATGCACAGTGTGGCACATAATAGGCACTCAGTTAATACTTGTTGCTTAACTGATCTAGGAGGCATTTAGTAAATGCTTATTGATTGACTGTCAAAGCATAATTCACACCCAATTACAGAATTTCAAAAGGGAGAATCTATTGGGTAGTAATTGAGACATAATTGGTATGGGTGTGCTCCTTGTGAAGCATCATTGCCGACTAGTTTGGCTTCTCTGAGACTCAGGTTCCTCATCTGTAAAATGAAATGACCTGACTGGATGGATGTTCTTTATAGTTCCTTAATTCTGAAATTCTAGGATTTATTTTATTCTCATAGTTTTATTGAGACTCGAGGTACATACATTTCATATACATACACACATACATACAGAAACATATAGGTAACAGAATCACACATACATACAGAAACATATAGTTTCAATCCAGGGGTTCTTTTGACATTCTGGACCTCAGAATCAAAACTCCTGATGTCCTGTTAATGCCACCAGAACTGAACCTAAGGATTGAATTGGAGGAATGTGTGTTTTGAAAGAAAGGAAGATTTTTGCATCTGTGTCTATAGAGAGGCCTGAAGAAGATGTTCCAGATGATACCTGGATCATAGCCAGTCTGTTTTTCAATAGCCTATTGGTTTATTTTTTTTCCCTTTCTCACTTTATTTTTTCTACAGAGATTACGACTTACAATTTCTGGTTCTAGCCAGTTGAGGCTTCTCAGTGGGAAGGAAGCAGCTGTTGAAAAATCAATCCCTTACAGGTTTCTATGTCAAATTATATCATTAGCTAACCAGCCCTGGGGGGAAAGTCCATGACTGACCAGCGAAGCAGCCTTGACCCTTTTGAAAAATCTTCTCTCTCTCTCTCTCTCAGAATGTCCCTATGGCAAAATGGCCTGGAAATTCTTCAGAGAGTGTCACAAATGTGTCTAGAAGGGTTCTTTAAAGCTGTGAGAGAGAGGTGGGGACACCAAGTATGTGAGTTTGGTACGGATCGTCAATCATGATGGTCCTGGTAAGTGTGCAGGAATTAATGAAGGGTTCCTATAAATACAGGTATATACACAATCCTCTGTTGAAATCCTAGTGTTTTAATTTTCCTTTGACCCAGAGTTTTTTGTTTGAATGGCATCTTTAAGCAAAGAGACAAAAAAAAATCCTGGAAGGAGGGAATGGTTTGAATAGTTTCAGGATTTCAGGATTTTATTGGTATATAGCCAGTCCCTATGTTGGATGAAGCTGTGGAGCTAGCAAGGGAATGAAGATAAAATTGTCCTTCTCTCGTGGAAGGTTTGTGACTCAGGATCAACCCTTTGTTGAATCATAGCATTGACCTTTTAAAAAGAAACTCTGAAACTTAAGAAAAGAACCTGAAACAACACACACACACACACACACACACACACACACACACACACACACACACACGAGACTTGGAGGTGGGGGGGGACTCCCCCAGCTCTGACTGTTTTACTTGATTGTCATTTGATGGAAATTGCCAGGCAGAGTATTTCAACAAGAACACTGAAAAATACATAATAATATATGCTATGTTTTTGAGTGTTGAGGGGGAAGGTTCATGGCAAAATGAGCCCAATATGCGCTACTACTGCCCCATGGGGGTATTTGGTGCCTTCGATAGGGCTCTGGAGCCCTCCTTGCTTCATTAAGCCCTTTTTCTTTCCTTTCTTCTGTTTCCCTTCCCTTCTCTTCCTCTTAAGTAATTCCTTTGACATCCTAGCTGTTGCTGGGGCTTCTCTCCTGAAAGATTACGAAGAGTATTTGGCTAAACGCTGAGCACTCTGGGAGATGCAACATTAGGCCTACATTAGGTTAGAGGGAGCTTTAGGCAGTGTTTGTCACCCTCTGGGACCCTGAAGTGGGTTCTGTTGCTTCATCGATTTGGTATAGAGACTCAGATTATTTACAAAGTGAGTCCCACGTGTATTTATGGTGCCCAGAGGGTGTTAAAGAAGCTGGAGGGTCAAACTGGGTTCTAGTTTTCAAGTAGAAATTTGTTGACTTACTCAGTGACTTGAATTCTGGGTACCATCATATAATGTTTTCTCTGTCTGTCCCCTCTCTGCATCTTAATCAGAATGTCAAGTCAAGTCAGGAGGCATTTGTGAAGTGCTCACTATGTGTCAGACGCTGGGAATACAAATATAATCTGAAAGAAAGCATATACCTGCTCTCAAGGAGTTTGCATTCTGAAGGGAGAGGCCTGCATATGAAAGGGAGATGACAAAGCATGGCGGGAGAAGGATAATAGTAATATATTGTTATTATGTTCATCAGGTTTATTATTAATTAATAATTATATATAAAATGTGAAGATATAGAATATATTATAATATTATCGTGTTATTAATCATTATATAATTATTATGATCTATTATATTATAACATAAATTAGAAATATACTAAATTAATTATTAAAACATTAATTTAACTATTGATATTTATCATTATAGTTAGCAATTATGTAGCATTACAATGTATTAGGCACTGTGGTAAGATTTTTTTTCTTAAATTATCTTATTTGATTCTTGGGAAGTAGATGTTACTAATTACCCCCATTTTACAGACGAAGATACAGAGGCAAATAAAGGTTAAGTGACTTGCTCAAGGTCACACAGCTAGTGAATGTCTGAGGCCAGATTTGAACTGGCCTGGTGCATTATCCACTGTGCCATCTCATGTGTGGGTATGGTAGAGAGAATCCTTGAGAGTCAGGAGTGAGTGGAGCCTGGAGAGGGATGATGACATCACTGGCTTGGGTACTTCTCTTAACATGGAGGTTCTGGGAGGAACTGACCAATGAGAGGAAGGGACCACAAGGGGGAGGGGTCACAGGGGAAGAATGAACTTACAGGCTGAAGTCCTACCTTCTACACGAGGTCTTCCTTGGCAATCACAACCCTTGCTCATCTGCCCTTTTGGAGCTCATAGTACTTTCAGTGAGTACATTGAAACTGGTCCAATGACCAAATCCACATAAAGGTCACTAATGGTTCTATGTCCTGTTTTCTCTCTTCAAGTTTTCCTAGAGCACTTTGTTGCGTTCCCTTTTTTGCCCCCATTGTTGTCTTACTCCTTATCTCATAATATTCCACAATAGAGAGTAAGCCCTTTGAAGGTAGGTAGAGATTTTATGATTTTCAGTCTTAGCATCCTCAGTGCCAAGCACAGTGTCCTACATAGAGCAGATACTTAATAAAGAGAGAGTCTCCAGTAGAGTACCTCTGGAATCGATAATTTAAATCAATGACTTATAGGATCATTTAGATTTAGACCTGGAAAGGTCCTTAGAGGCTATCAAATCCAAATCCTTCATTTTACAGATGAGGAAACTGAGGCACGGATTTGGCACGACCTGCCAAAAGTTACCACCTAGTAAGTATATGGAGCAAGATTCCAGCTTAGGTCTTCCTGCCTCTAAGTCTAGCATTCCATCTCTCCTGGCTGTGCTTCTGACTTCCTGAACTTTACTGTCATGACTGAACTGTCTCATCATCCTGGAGCTTCCATAAGTATCTGGGATCACCCTGCAACATTCCTTTGCCATGCCAGCTCCTTGTCTCATTGGTTAGTTGTTCCTTTCAGGACCTCCACTTTGGGGAATGAGCTAGGTGGACCATATTTTATTCCCTTCCCAGCTGTGCTCGTAGGTCTCTCTGGACTTTGTCTCTATGACCCTATGCAGGTACCTTCTTCCATCCCTACCTCTCATTTTCAAGCTCCTTTCTTCTGTGTTATTGCACATCCCTGCTGCCCCCCCCCACATTAGAATGTAATCTCCCTGAGGGCAGAGCTTATCTTTCATTTTGCTTTTATTTGTATCCTCAGTGCTTAGTACAGGGTCTGGCACATAGTAAGCACTGCTACCTAACTGGCTCAAAACAAATATGGCAGGCTTACTAATATTTGGATGACAGTAAGGATCCAAAAGAATCTCAGTAGGATAGAACAATGAGCCAAATCTAACGTGATGACATTTAAAAAGGTTATATGTATAATCCTATGCTTGGGTTCAAAAAATCAATTGTATATGAACAGAATGGGAAAACATGGTTAGGGTTAACTGAGATAATGTATACAAACTGCCTTATAATTGAAAAATACTATAGACACATGAATGCTTGGATTACTATCATTCTGTCTCTTAAGACTTACACACTGCTGACTGGGGATCCCGCCCACCCTGACAAATCAACAAAGATGTATTTGGTCACCTACTATGGACCTAGAATAGTGCCACCTTTAAGACCATGGTCCTTTGCCTTCCTTGTTTCAGGTCTAGGAAGTGGACCAAATGAAGTTCTTTTGAATAATCTTACAACAGAAGCACAGTACAGACTGGGGCTATACTAAGACCAAGGAGAGTCAGGGCCTTTGCTTTCCTTAGGCCACAGTGTGGATTGATCTCCTATCTACCCCCTGGTTGAGTAGATTGTCAGTGTTCTTGAGTTGTTTCAGTCCTGTCTGACTCTTTGTGACCCCATTTGGGGTTTTCTTGGCAAAGACACTGGAGCGGTTTGCCATTTCCTTCTCCAGCTCATTTTACAGATGAGGAAACTGAGGCAAACAGGATTAAGCAACTTGCCCAGGGTCACACAGCTAATAAGTGTCTGAGGCCGGATTTGAACTCAAAAAGATGAGAGTCTTCCTGACTCCAAGTTCAGTGTTCTATCCACTGGGCCACCTAGCTGCCCCATTGAATAGATTAGGGAATTTTAAACACCAGGTTAGGGAATTTTAAATACCAGGCACGTATAAAACACATGGGCGAATTAGTATCTATAGCTGGGGGGTGGGGTTGGACTAAATAATTTATTAAAAATGATGAGCAGGATGCTCTCAGAAAAACCTGGAAAGACTTACATGGGCTGATGCAAAGTGAAATGTGCTACGTACAGAGTGACAGCAATATTGTAAGATGATCAGCTGTGAGTGACTTAGCTATTCTCAGCAATACAATGATCCAAGACATCTCTGAAGGACTTAGGATGAAAAATGCTATCCATCTCCAGAGAAAGAACTGATGGTGTCAATACAGATTGAAGCATACTTTTTTTACGTTATTTTTCTTGAAGGTTGTTTTTGAGGGGCAGGGTCTATGTTTTCTTTCACAATATGACTAATATGGAAATGTTTTGCATGACCGCACATATATAAAACCTATGTAGAATCGCTTACTTTTTCTCAGTGAAGGGGAATGGGGAGGGAGAAAGGGAGAGAATTTGGAACTCAGAGTTTTAAAAAGAAATGTTAAACATTGTTTTTGCATGTAACTAGGGAAAAATAAAATACTAAATAAATTTTAAAAGTGATTTCCTAAGATCTCTTCCAGTTCTGACATCTGGTGGTTCTAGGATTCAATTATAATTTGTAGTCGCAAAGCAGGAAATAACAAGTTTGTCTATTTCCTTTCCATTGTAAAGAGAGTGGTCTAGGGTAGGAGTTAAGCCTTTTTCACTTATGAAATTTCCAATTCTATTTGTGGCCCATCTTGCCTTTCCTGTGAGGTCTTTGCTTATAGACTCATAGATCTAGAAGTTGGAGAGACTGCAGAGACCATTTGCCCTAACCCCACTTCATTTTACAAATGAGGAAATGAGACCCAAGGAGGTTAGCTGATTTACCTAATGTTGTTGTTTGTCTTTCAGAAATGACCATACTGTCCATGGGGTTTTCTTGGCAAAGACACTGGGGTAGATTAAGGCAAACAGAGGTTAAGTGACTTGCCCAGGGTCACACAGCTAATGAATGTCTGAGGTTGGATTTGAACTCCTGTCTTCCTGACTCCAGGCCCAGCATTCTATCCACTGAGCCACCTAGCTAACTAATGTCACACAGAGGTAGTAAGTAGCAGAGTTGGGATTTGAACTAAGTTCTCTGACTAGAACTAGTGTTCTTTTTACTGTAACCTGGTGTCTCTTTGGTACTCAGTGTTTCTGGCTGAGAAATAGAAGCACCAGTCCTTCCTATTAACTTCCTCAGGGAGGGTGAACACAGCCTTTGTTCAATCATTTGAGTAGACAGCCTAGAATCAGAGATCTTCCCATCTTAGAGGTAACCTTGTCATTTGTGGTGTAATAGAAAGAACACTGAACTTAGAAGGACCAGGGTTTTACATGCTGGGTGATTATGAGAAAAGTATTGTGGAAAGCTCAAAGCTATTGATATAAATGCAAGTTACCATGATTAAACGAGAGCTTCTGAGGAAAACTGGGTCCCAGTGACTTGCTTAAGGCCAATGAGCTGTTTAGGAGCTGGGCTGATTCTAGAATCTAGGTTTCTAGAGTCTGGGTCCTTTACCCTTTTGTGTGTGATTAGGAGTCGATTTTTCTGTAATTAAATTATTTTCCTCAAGCTATATTTAACATGCATGGGGGAAACATGACTATATGGTAGGTGGTCCTATGCCAGCATGGATCTAGTGACATCATATCCTACTTGACTGATCTGTTTAAGGAAATTGGGAGAAAGAGTGAATGACAAAAGTGATTCGTAAAGAACAAAAAGTTCAGCTGCAGCATCATGGAATTTTAGAACTGATAGGGACCATGCCAAGCCAGTAGTCTAACTAACTTCCTTATTTTTAGAGGGAAAAGGATGGAGATTAAGTGACTCACCCAAGGCCATACAGAAGTCTGGTGATGGTGCTCTGCAAACATTAAAGATTGTTAGAAAATATTTGTGTGGAATGGGAGATGATACATTCATCAGCTGAACTGGCAAAGCAGCAAAGGCAGAGGCTAACTGAATTTCCATTTTGCTGCACTTTCCATTATACCACACAGTCTCTTTCATAGGAGCTCTTAAAATTATAGCTTTTCTCCAAAGGCTCCCTGTTAATCACCTTTAGGGAAATGGCAGTACATAATAAGGTGCCAGATGTGGTGGTGCATAATTATAATTCCTTCTACTAGGGAAACTGAGGCTTGCAGATCTTTTGAGCCCAGAAAAGCCAATGATTGGGTGTCTGCACAAGTCCAACACTAATGTAATGAGCCCCAACAATTGGAGGGCAACCAGGCTGTCTAAGGATGGGTGAACCAGCCCACATGGGGAGATAGAGCAGGTTAAAGCTTCTATTCTCATCGGCATTGGGATCAGCGTGTGGGAGACTGTTGGCACTTGCTGCCTGAGTAAGATAAGGAGACCCCATCTGTCTGTCTCCTTCTTTCCTCCCTCCCTCCCTCCCTACATCCCTCCCTTCACCTCTCTCTCTCTCTCTTTTTCCCTCCCCTCCTCCCTTCCTCCCTGTATCCCTGCATGGGGTTACAGAAAGAGGCAAAAGACCGTTCCTGCCTTCAAGAATCATACAAAATTTTCCTTCCTTCCTTCCTTCCTTCCTTCCTTCCTTCCTCTCTTCCTTCCTTCCTTCCTCTCTCTTTCTCTTCCTTCCTTTCTCTTTCTTTCTCATTCTTTCTTCTCCCTCTCTCATTCTTAATTCTCTCTCTTCTTTCTCCCCCCTTTCTCACACACACACACACACACACACACAATAATATACATATTGCTACATGTACATACATATATAGAACCTGAGTAAGATAAGGAGACCCTGTCTTCCGTCCTCTTCTCTCTCTCTCTCCCCCCCTGCCTCCACACACACATGTACATACACATAGAACATGTAAATGTACAAATATACACTCACATAGAACATGTACACATATACACCTATATACTTTGTGTGTATGTGTATGTAACTGGTGGGGGAGCCATAAAATGAGGGCAAAACCTCAATATCTGGAAGGTTCTGAGACTTTAAAAACACTAGCAGTGGTTGGAATAAAACCATTGTTATGGTAAAGTGAGAGATGATGTAGTAGCAGAACTAAGTTGCTTGAACCTGTAAGAGCAGGCTGAAAGGGCTCCCCCCTCTGCCCCCGCCCCCCGCATAGGCTAAGTGAAATCCACTTTGAAGCTCTGGCTACCCTGCCACTGATTTCCCAAATCACAGGTCTTTGGGAGAATTGAAATAACTATTTTGGGCTTCAGTTTCCTCCTCTGAGAAGAAAAGAAAGACTAGGCTGAAGAGGAAGAGGAAGCAAGTGAACAGTCCCTCTGGTATCTGCCAAGGGGTTCCTTGCAGCTTCTTGCAGAAAGGTACTTCCATAATAAGGTATTATTATGGTGATTATAGAGGACATCATCTCTTTGTAGTTTGATAGAGAATACAAGTCAGTATAATAATAACTGACTTTTACATATATCATTAGCTCATTTGATCCTCAAAATAGTTCTGTGAGGTAGAACTACAGAAATTATTATCCTCGTTTTGCAGATGCTCAGAGGTTACATGACTTACCCAGAGTCACACCAATAGTAAATATCACAGGTAAGATTTAAAATGAAATCTTTCTGACTCCAAGTCCAGCCCTCTGTAGACTGTGCCATGATCAGCCTCATTGACCAAAATGTGAATGTATTTCATCAAGTGAGAATCACTAATACGAGTTCAAATCTGGCCTCAGGCAGTTACTAGCTGTGTGACTCTGGGCAAGGCACTTAACCCCTGTTTACCTCAGTTTCCTCATCTGTAAAGTGGGATAATGATAGCACCTACCTCCCAGGGTCCTTATGAGGGTCAAATGAGAGAATGATTGTAAAGTGCTTAGCACATAGTAGGTGCTACATAAACGTTAGCTACTATTATTACTATTAGGATAGAACTTTTAATTTCTATGAAAGCCCTCCCTCTGGGATGCGAAAGTACATCCATTGACAGAGGAGCATGTGAGTGTTCTGTTTCCTCTTAGGCATGTTTCTGAATCTGTCTTCTGTTTAGCTCAGAGGCAGAAATATGTATGTTTTTTGCATCAGTCCCATGTTGGATGTAATGCTACATCCCAAGATGGGAGCAGAGGGTGGGGAAATCTTCCTCAAAGTATATTCTTCCACAGGGAGCTTTGTTGCTCATTTGTTCAGTCATGTCTGACTCTTTGTTACCCCCTGGACCATAGGAGGCCAGGCCCTTCTGCTGTCTCTTTAGGGAGTATTCTGTTGAACTTAGACCAGGGGTGGGGATCCTGCAGCCTGGAGGCCACATGTGGCCCTCTAGGTCCTCGAGTGTAGCCCTTTGACTGAATCCAGACCTCAGGGTCTGTCCAAAGTCTGTCCAAGCTCATGCTCATTGCTTCCATAACATGATCTATCCATCTAATCTTTTGCCGTCCCCTTATCCTTTTGCCTTTGATCTTTGCTAACATCAGGATTTTTTTCCAATAAGTCCTGCCTTCTCATTGTGTGACCAAAGTATTTAAGCTTCAGCTTCAATATTTGTCCTTCCAACCAGTAGTCTGAATTAATTTCTTTATGTGTTGACTGATTTGATCGCTTTGCTGTCCAAGAGACTCTCAAAAATCTTCACAGGAGAACCCAAAATCTTGGATGGAGGTGATTCTATGAATTCCAATTTGTGCTGAGCCTCCTATTGGGTGGGTAAAGTGGTCATCTTATTTAAGAATAAAATCAACTGTGAAGAGCTAATAAACGTTCTAAGAAATTTCCCTGGGGAGTGCATAAGTGATTGGGAGAACTGAGGCGGGCTTCTTGGCACTTGAGCTGAACCTTGAAGGCAAGCTTGGGATTCCAGGAGGCAGAGGTGAGGAAGGAGCACATTTCAGGAGTTGCATACATATAACCAATGCAAAGGTGAAGAGATAGGAGAGGAAATATATCTCTAGGGAACAGCCAAGAGTCCTGTTTGGTTAGAGCATAGAGTGTGAGAAGGGTAATTTGCAATAAGTCTAGAAAGTTAACTTGGGACCAGATTGTGGAGAGCTTTAAAAGTCAACCTGGGGTAGGGGTGGGGCTGGGGGGAGCTTGTATTTTATCCTGGAAGCAAGAGGGAGCCACTGGGATTTCTATCCTCTTCTCTCTCTCTCCCCTCTCCCCCTCTCCTCTCTCTCTCTCTCTCCCTCTCTGTCTCTCTCTCCCTCTCTGTCTCTCTCTCCCTCTCTTGCTTCCTTTCTCTTCCTCTCTCCCCCACTCCTCCTTTCTCCCTCTTTCCCTTCCCTCTCTCTCTTTTCCTCCCCCCCACTCCTCTTCTCTCCCCACCTCTACACACACACACACACACACACCCCCTCTAGTAGCTATTGAAGATGAGGAAAGGCTTCATGTAGAAAAAAGGTGGTGCTTGAGCTGAGTTTTGAAAGAAACCAGGGATTTTTAGAGGCAGAGGTGAAGAAGGAGTGAATTCTGGAAGACATCAGTGAAAGGGTCAGGAGATGGAACGTCACATGTGAGGAAGAGCAGACAGTTTGGACTAGCAGAATGTGAGGAGGAGAGTGCTGTATACTAAGACTAGAGAAGCAGGTGGGGCCAGGAACTTAGTACACTGCTAACATATCATTTATTGTTCTTGTTGTCCTTGATAATAGTATATTTTTGAGAACACTAACACCTTTAGCATTGTATTGATGATATTTTAACAATATCAATAATATTTTGAAAACTAAGATGAGCTAGGTGGTGCAGTGGATAGAGTCTAGAGCCAGGAGGAGCTGAGATTAAATCCAGCCTCAGACACTAACTAGCTGTGTCACCCTGGACAAGTCAGTTGACCCTGTTTGTCTCAATTTCCTCATGTGTAAAATGAGCCTTTAAGAAAGAAATTGCAAACCACTCTAGTATCTTTACAGAGAAAACCCCAAATGCAGTCACAAAGAGTCCAACGCGCCTGAAACAAGTGAACAACAACAGATGCTATAAGACCATATTTATCTGGTCTCCCCCCACTTGCTGACATCTGGGTTCTTTATCCCACACATGTGAGAAAAGAAAAGCTTGTGAACTTTCTGTTAGCACAGAGAGGGGCAGTTGGAAGCTTCAGCCACACGAAACAGCCTCGGTGCTAGTGCTGGCCCTGAATAGCATGTGTCAGTTCTGGAAGCCAGCCACCCACCCACACACGACAGTTCTCCACTGAAACCACTGTGGGGGACAGGTTGGATAATAAATCATAACAAAACCAAGGATGACAGAAAATGAAATGGAGGCTGCTACAGGAAAGAGCAGGCTAATCCTTAGGGGGAGGAAAAAGAAACCCTAGGGCCCGTTCTCGTTACCCTCCGAAGGGATAAAGAAATCCTACATAGAGGACAAATTGATAGCTAAACAAATATATATTGAATTCCTAGCAAAGGGGATCAAATGGGTTTTCCCCCCCTTGGAAAAGGGAAAGGGCAGTTATATAACCATGTTCTTCAATTTCTGTGCCTTCCCACTTTGTGATAAATGTGATCCAGCCATACAAAGAAATACCATTTGAAATACCAAGTGTTTCAATTCCTGAAGAAAGACCTCTAGACTTGAACAAGGTTCTGTCCAAGTTCAGATGCAATGTCTTTAGAGAGTACTCCCTTGAACCTAGACCAGGGGTGGGGATCCTGCGGCCTGGAGGCCACATGTGGCTCTCTAGGTCCTCAAGTGTGTCCCTTTGACTGAATCCAAACTTCTGGGATTTGTTCTGTGAAGTTTGGATTCAGTCAAAGGGCTGCACTTGAGGACCTAGAGGGCCACATGTGGCCTCTAGGCCACAGGATCCCCACCCCTGGTCTAGACTATTTTTCTATCTCTGCCTCTCAAGTCTCATTTCTTATCTAGGAAAATGTAAACTCTTTGAGGACAGGGACTGGTTTGTTTGTTTTTTTAATTGCCAATACCTACCTTAATAGGCCCATATAAGCCTTTAATAAATACATTTTGCATTTAACTGAATTCCAAGCCTCCCAGACCATTATCCCCATGAAGATGAGGTCCTGTTAGAGAAAGAACAGGTATTAAACAAAGCAGGTTCACAGAACTGTAGAACAAAAAGGAGCTTAAAACTACTTTACAGAAAATCTGGGCCCAGAGAAGTGAAGAAAGTTGTCCAGGGTCACCCCTACCTCTCAGGGCTGTTTTAAGGATCCAGTGAGATAACAAATATGAAACGCTTCATAAAAATTAAAGTGCTGTGAATGCTAGCTATTCCATTATTGTCATCATTATTAACATTATTATTCAGGCCCAAGAGAGCACTAACACCACATTGCCTAGAGAACCCAGACTACCACCTCCACAATGTATCTTGGCTCTGTCCTCTTCTCTCTACTCATACACGTCCATCGTCCCAGTTCAGTCTACAAGCATCTATTAAGCACTTACTATGTCCGGAGCACTGGCCATTCAAATATTAGCAGAAAGAAAGGCCGTCCTTGCCCTCGATGTCCTTGCATTCCAGTGAGGGAAGACAACACACAAAAGAAAGCTGTAAAGGGGTGGGAAGGAGCAAAGCCTTGGTAAAGGAAGTCCAGAGTGAAGCCTGGAAAGGAATAAAGACATGGTTGGCCTGGAAGTGTGTGTGTATGTGTGTGTGTGTATTCTCTATCTGTCCTTTTAGGACAGGGCCTTAGAGAAGGGGCTGTTCACTTTTATTTTTTGTATTCTCAGAACCTGATGCAGTGCCTGATACACATAGGTGGGTCATGATTGATTATACACACAGTTTTACATTCTCTTCCCAACAGACTCATAACCTGGAGTTCTTTAGCCCCCCTTTTTTTTGTATTATGGGCCCATTTGACAGTCTGGTAAAGTATATGGACACCTTTTCAGAATAACATTTGTCTTCAATTATAAATTTCAGTTAGAAGTTAATGAAAATAAATACGTAATTTTTTTTTGGTCACATACAAGGTCATAGACTCTTCTGAAATCTATCCAGAGACTTCTTTTTTTAAAAAAATAGTATTTTCCTCCAATTACATGTAAAAACAATTTTAAACATTTGGATTTTTTTTTAAAGTTTTAAAATTTTATCCCTTCTTCCCTCTCTTCCCCTCATGTCCAGGGACTTTTGGTGTGGCTTGTGTACCCAGGTTAGAAACCTTCGATCTGGACATATATTGTTGTCCTTCATATTCAGAGATGTTGAGGATGAGTACTGTATCTATGACAACAGGCAGTGCTTTCTTTATCATGTACACGTGAAGATTATCCTTTGGGCCAAGGCTTTAAGTGATTGTTTTTAGACTGTCATTCGTTGTCTTGCCTCTTTTCTTTCCAGGTTTCATGATGTATTTGCTTTTAAAAAAAAAGGCCCATAAAACAAGCTCTGTTATCTCCTGTCATTGTACCTCAGCATTCACCAGCTATGCAATTAGAAATTATCCTTAAACTGTCCTTAGAGCTACTCTTTCCTTCCCTCTGGTGGGCAGCATCACCACCTTCAGCTATGAGTCATAAAGTCACAGAATATAAGCACTAGGTGGGGCCTTAGAAATCACATTTTATTTTTAAGTGCCCTGCATATAGGAGGTGATCATTTCATAAGAATTAATTGTCCAATTTAATTGCCATACTTTGCTAGGTGCTAAAGGAAAGGAAGAAATTGAGGGGCACTGGAAAGTTTTGAACTTGAAGTCAAAAGGATCTGAGATAATAATGATAGAACTTTACAGCTAAGGTTTGAAAAGAGCTTTACAAATACTATCTCATTCGATCCTTACAACAATCCTAGGAGGTGGGTGCTTTTACTATTATCCCCATTTTACCGGTGAAGAAACTAAGGCAGACAGAGGTTAAGTGACTTGCTCAGGGTCACACAGCTAGTAAGTGTCTGAGGCCACATTTGAATTCAGGTCTTCCTGATTCCAAGTCCGGTGCTCAGTGCACCTGGGTAGAACCCCAGCTTTACCTGTCACTACCTGTGTGACATTAAGCAATTCAGATATCATCTCTGGACCTTAGTTTCTTCCTCTTTAAAATGGGGGAATTGGCTCAGGTGACGTCTAAGATCCCTGCCAACTCTAGATCCAAGATTCTTTGATATGAAAAGATCTCATGGCTTATTTTCCTTGAAACCACCCAGGGGTAGCCTCCTGACCACATTGCTTTTACTCACATGTAGAATCTTCTTTATAGAATTTGAGAATCTCTGAGAACATCTAGTCTAGCGCCTTCATTTTACTGATAAAGAAACTGAGGCTTGGATGACTTGCTCAAAGCCATCCATTTAACCAACTGCCTCTGTGACTTTGTCTGAGACATTTCCTGAGCTCCTTCCATTCCAAGCCTCTGCTCTTTGCTCTCTGACTCTTCATATTCTGGACCTCTATTAAGGCCCAAGTTAATCTCTTTTCCATGCTGCCGTTTCAGAGGCAGCTAGATGTTACAGTAGATGATTAGGCTTGGGGTGAGGAAGACCTGAGTTCAAGTCTGGACTTCAGACACTTATTAGCTATAGTCAGGTCACTTAACCTCTGTCTGCCTGTTTCCTCAACTGTTAAAATTTTAACACCTTGCATCTTCAAAGGTTGTTATGCGGATCAAATAAGATTATGTTTGTAAAGCACATAGCATATTGCCTGGCACATAGTAGGCACTTAATAAATGTTTATTCTGTAACCTGCTTTCTGACCATTCTGACTGATAGTAAGACCAGAACAGAGATTACTGTGGGCTGCAATGGCCACTTCTCACAGACTTATCTTATCCTTGAGGTCTTTACATTCCTTTCACTCTCGGCTCTTTACATTCCTTTCAGGGCTTGGTTCAGTATTTGGTTGATATTTTTATGATGTCCAGTGTTACTTATAGTTTTTAGGTCCTAGGGATGGAGCTGATAGAGAAGCCTTAGGTGCCATACCTGCTGGAGGCCTGTGCGTCAGGCCCCCATAGAAGCTAAGACACCACAATGCTCTGTTAGCCATTCACTTGTTTTGAAATGTAATGCCTTAGGGATGGTAATCAAAATTACCCAGACTGGACACTAGTACAGGAAATGGATAGAGATCTTCACCCAGAGGAAGGATGAGGGATAGGATGATTCAGAGGTCTGTTGGTACCTTAAGAGCTGAAGTCTACTCTCCCCACCCCCCACTCCCCCACTCCCCCCACATCCATTTTTAAGACCTTCCACTCTCTGAAGTCTACAGGCAAGAGAAAGATTGTTTAAAAATACCAGGGTAGATGACTCACATGGGGTGGGAGGTGCCATTTCAACCACAGTCATTTTGTTCCAGTGGGAGCCTTTACTAATCAAATTAAGGCCCTCAGAGAAGCTGGGGTTTTGAAGAGGGATTAGTAGCAGGAAAAACAGGTCAGACAGAAGCTGGAGGGCAGGACAGACAAGGCTGTTCTGGTTTTTTGAGTAGAGCATAGAGTCCCAAGAAGAGGACTGGATTTGGAAACAGAGGACGCTGGCTAGAGTCCCAGACACCTGTGTGAAATTGAGCAACTAACTCTTCTCTTTGGACCTCACTCTACTCAGTAAAATGAGGGGGTTGGACTGGTGACCTAGCCCCTCCAGTCTCAAGAAGCTAGAAGAGTATCACGAACAAGGTTGGAAGAGAGAGAAAGATTGAATTTGCTGGCTATAGCTTGCCCCAATAAAGGCCTGCAAAGTGGTCTGAGAAGAAGAAAGCGAAGATAAAAATATTTGCTCAGTAAAGATAGACCACCCCCGCCTTCCCCAGCCTGGGCAACACTGCATATTTCCTACCTTGGGGCTTTTACTCAGCTGCCAGTCTTTTTGTGACCGGAGGGTTGGTATGCTTTGCATTCAGCACTCACACACTTTTGCTTCTAGCTTGGAAATAGCCTGTATTAATGCATCAGCTATGTTTACAACTTTGGCTGACCGCTAATTACCATATTTATTAGACTATGTGACCACTTTTGTCTCTTGAAAAAAAAAATGGGCTTACACTAAAGATTCAGGCCACATAATTACTTTATGCCTTTTAATCTGACTTTTAACTTGAACTGAATGAATCATGGAATCATTGAATTTTAGAGCTAGAAGAAACATTATAGGTCATAGATTCTAACCCCTTCCCATTTTATAGATGAGGAAATGGAGACATCTGGCAGGCAAAACAATTTTTCCAAGGTCCCACATTACATCTTGATTCCTGGTGTTATTTTAAAAAGCAACCCCACCCCCATCCCCCATAGGTGTTCAAATATACCAGTGATCAGACAGTTCTTACATAGTAATGACTTACATTTATATAATGATTTAAAGTTTACGAAAGTGTCTTCCTCACAGTTACCCCATTAAGTAGATTGTACAAACATTCTTTTTCCCATTTATATATGAAGAAATTTAGTTTCAGAGAGATTATGTGACTTCCCCAGAGTCACACAGCTAGTAAATGCCAAAACTGGTATTCAAACCATATTTTCTTCTTAATCCAAGTTTGTCTTATCACTACTCAACAGAACCAGTTAGATGGGAAAACTAAACCTTTGAGCCTTTGCTAGTTGGTTTAGTTCAGTAGGTAGGATTTATAGTGGCATTAGTTGAACCTTCTGCCCTCTGAATTCTTATGGTACTTGTGGTCTACTATGTGTCCTGTTGATTTATTCTATATTGTCCTGTATTGTTCCCTTGGCATTTTATGGAAGAAAGATTAGATTGGTTCTTCTTGACTCTAGAGGCAGAATTGGGACAATTGGGTGGAAGTTATGGAGAAGGTGATTTCTGTTCATTATATGCCGTTGCGTGCTGGTAAATGTTTAACAACTGGCTCTTTCAGAAAAAAAAATGTGCATATAACACACTTATAAGCTTAATCTTCATTATTAATATTTTCTCCATTACTTTTGTAAGTCTAGACAATCAATAATAAAAAAAAATCAAGCCTTGATTGTCAGCACTGCTGATTTCTGAGATGTTGATGCTCATACTGAAAATTTAACAATCAGCTCTCAAAAGCCCTGGCTCCAGCACACCCTCAAAAAATAAGCAAAAACTTTTTACAATTCAGAAAGCAGTGAGTTCACCATCACTGAAAATCTTCAAGCAAAAGTTGAAGGACTACATACCTGTTCAAGATATTGTGGAGGGAATCCCTATTTGAAGTGGGGATTGGACTAGATGACCTCTAAAAATCACTTCCAACTCCAAGAGTCTGTGTCTATATCTTCTCTCGCTATCTAAACCATAAGCATCTCAAAGACAGGGTTAGACTCTGCAGCTAGTTTGGCTTCACTCAGAGCACCTAACATGGTGCTACATAAGTACACTGTATATGTCCATTTGGATGTTGGAGAAAAATAAATTCTTATCATCTTGACAGCCAAACAGCAAACCTCAATTAGGGTAGAAGCCCTTAAACATCCTGTGGAATAAGGTCCAAATGGGTACATGATTTAGACATAAGGGGTGATGTCATAAGCAAATTAAGGGAGTATAAAATATCTTACCTGTCAGATCTTTGGAAGAGGGAAGACTTTATAACCAAACAAGAGATTATATAGGGCATTATGGAATGTAAAATGGATCATTTTGATTACAGTAAATTAAAAAGGGTTTGCACAAATAAAACCAATGCAGCCAAGATTAAAAGGAAAGCAGGAAATTAGAAAGAATTTTTATAGCAAGTTTCTCTGATAAAGTCCTCATTTTTCAAATATATAGAGAATGAGGTGGCTTAGTGGATAGACTGCTGAGCCTGGAGTCAGGAAGACCTGAGTTAAAATCCAACCCGAGAAACTTACTAGCTGTGTGACCTTGGACAAGTCACTTAATCTTCCGTTTGCCTTAATCCACTGGAGAAGGAAATGGCAAACCACTCCCATACCTTTGCCAAGAAAACCTCATGGACAGTATGATCTGTGGGGTCATGGAGAGCTGGACAAGACTGAATAACAGCAACACAAGTCATTCCCCAATTGATAAGTGGTCAAAGGATATGAGCAGGCAATTTTCTTTTTTTCTTTAATAATATTTTACTTTTTCCCCAATTACATGTTAAAACAATTTTTACATTTTTTTAAAGTTTTGAGCCCCAAATTGTATCCCTTCTGACCTCCCTTCTTCCCCCCTCCCTGAAATAGTAAGCAATCTGACAGCCGTTATACATGCACATTCATATAAAACATTTCCATATTAGTCATTTTGTACAAGAAGACTCAGAAAGAAACAAAGAAAGAAGGAAAGAAAGTGAAAAATAGTATGCTTCAGTCTGTAATCAGACAATATCAGTTCTTTCTCTGGAGGTGGATATCATGTGTCATCATGAGTCCTTTGGGATTCGCTTGGATCATTGTATTGATGAGAATAGCTAAGTCATTCACAATTGATCATTGTACAATATTGCTGTTACTGTATACAATGTTCTCCTGGTTCTGTTCACTTCACTTTGTATCAGTTTATATAAGTCTTTCCATGTTTTTTCTGAAATCGTTCTGCTCATCATGTTTCTAGCACAATAGTATTCTATGACAATCATATACCACTCCTTTCAGCTCTTTTAAAAAAAATATGATTTGCTTGGTTATCTGTCAAGTAGCTAAAAGCCTCTTCAATGGGAATTCTGATTGTAATTTCTGGGAGGGCATTTATGCCTCAACTATTCTGTGGGAGCTGCATTTATTCCCCTTCATTTGGTTATCATTTACCCAGCCATTCATCCCTCCAAGATGACAGGTGTCCCTATAGACATCAGGAAAAAGGAGAAATTATAAACTGGAGTTTGTCAGTGGTTCTGGCTAGCCTCTTCAGTCCCCTCCTCTCTCTTTCCCCTCCTCTTCTCTCCTCTCTGCCTTCCTGCCTTCATTCCATAGAAGGTAGCACTGTTATGATGATCATGCACTGGGTGACAACCCTTAATTTCACAGCATACCCTATGGGTTGTTTTCCTGAGGGAAATTGCAAGGGTGGTGACTTTCTCTCAGTTTGGCCAAAGAATGTCCAAATGGACATTCTTTCCAGTTCAACTCATTCTTGGCTTACCTTAGGATGAGGGTAGGGGATGAAGTGAGAGTTAATCAATGGACTCTGTGTCCTTGGTTGTCTGAATGCCTTTTATTCCCTTTGGATACCTGCTATCAGAAAGGATTTTTTTGGTCTCTTGAAGCAGTTTTTTTTTTCTTTTTTCTCCTTCTTTGGAGTGGAGAATTCATGTTGATTACTTACTGTACTGCAGGCTGATTTTGACTGGTGGTCATATCTCTGGTCATGACATCTGACAAAGTCAGTCATCAAACAGGCATAGGGCAGTGTTGACCTTCCTCTGCAGATCAGAAAGGTTACTGTCACACAATGCCAGACTAGGCAGATTTGGGGAGAACTGATTGGCCCATGAGATATTGCAGTAGAGAGCAAATAGCACTAGAGTAGAAATGAGACTTGAATTCCAGTGTTACTTGGACTCTCTTACTAAATGGCAGTATGACTTTGGACACATTATTCCTTGAACCTCAATATAATTATCCATAAAATGATGGGACAGACTAGAAGATCTCTCTGAGATCCCTTCCAGCCCTAAAATTTGCCTCTTGCTTCATTACCACTTCTTCCTACTCCTTCTCTCAAGTAATTATAAGAAATATAGTTTGTCCCAGAAAAATGATCAGTTGCCCACACAAGCCATCTGGGCCCATATAAAAATGTTGCTTTGGACAGAGAACGGAGGATACAAGTTGCCTCTGAAGTTTGAATGAGGAAATTCTAGGGAAAAGTTTATGGAACTGACTAGCATAGGGGAAAAGCCCATTGAGAGAGGGTGTGTTGAGCAAGAAGGTCCCCAGCCATTGACTTAGCAGACGGTTTACTGAAGGTTCCTTCCTTTTTCCTTGGGCCTCATTTTTCAAATATATAGAGAACTGAGGTGGCTTAGTGGATAGGGTGCCGAGCCTGGAGTCAGGAAGACCTGAATTAAAATCCAGCCTCAGAAACTTACCAGTTGTGTGACCCTGGGCAAGTCACTTAATCTTCTGTTTGCCTTAACCCACTGGAGAAGGAAATGGCAAACCACTCCAGTAACTTGGCCAAGAAAATCTCATGGACAGTATGGTCTATGGGGACAAGACTGAATAACAACAACACAAGTCATTCCCTAACTGATAAGTGGTCAAAGGATATGAGCAGGCAATTTTCTTCTTTTCTTCAAAAATATTTTATTTTTTCCCCAATTACATGTTAAAACAATTTTTACATTTTTTTAAAGTTTTGAGTTCCAGATTCTACAATTCCAAATTTCCAATTATTGGTAACTGAAGGCTTTGGGTGAGCAGCACAAGGCAAGCAGAACAATCCTATAGCTGCTCTGTCATAGTCTTTGTTGTTCTGCCATTTTTCAGTCGTGTCTAACTCTTCAGTGACCCCATTTGAAGTTTTCTTGGCAAAGATACTAGAGTGGTTTGCTATTTCCTTCCCTAGTTCATTTTACAGATGAGGAAACTGAGGCAAACAGGCTCAAGTGACTTGCCTAGGAACACATAGCTAGAAGTATCTCTGAGACCAGATTTGAACTTAGGAAGATGAGTCTTCTGACTCCCTGACCTGGCACTCTATCCACTGTGGCACCTAGCTGCCCTTGTCTTATTCATTAGGGGTAATAAAATTTGACCTGAAAACATAGATGTGTCATGGGTGTTATCAGGTGGGATGGGACTTGAGAACAGTTCTAAAAGTGCCTTGCAGTTCATTAAATCTCATCTGCCAGCCTGGCAGTCAGAAGTGTGTCAAGATTTCAAAGGATGGTAAAAAAAAAATGACATGGAACTCTGGGTTGGTAGCCCAGGTATGGTAGACAGGAAAGAGGGGGAGGGGAGTCTGGTGGGAAGCAAAGGACACAAAATTGCTTTGATCCTAAAGCCTTAGAGGCCCTGATAACAATGAGATGCTGGGTAGATTCCAGGAAGGCGTTTGGAAGATATCCTTTTCATTGGATGAAGATGTCTGTTAGGTCTATAATGTATGTAAGGTTTATAAAAGCACTTTGTGGGGCAGCTAGGTGGAACAGAGGATCGAGCACCAGCCCTGGAGTCAGGAGGACCCGAGTTCAGACCTGGCCTCAGACACTTAACTGGCTATGTGACCCTGGGCAAGGTACTTAACCCTGATTGCCTCCAAAAAAAACAAAACACAAACACAAAAGCACTTTGCTGGGATGTCAGGATGTAGAGCTGGAAAAGATTGTAGAGATCACCTTGTTCAAATCCCTCATTTTACATGTGGGAGCTGAGGGATATTAAGATTGCTCAAGGTCAGAGAGCTAGACATGGGATTTGAATGTGGGTCATCCGATCCCAGAGCCAGGGTTCTTTCTTCATACAGTGAGCTGGTACCTAAAAGCGGTTAGACCTAGTTCTTGGTCTAAAAGTACCTTTTATGTGCTTGCTTTAAGCAATACTTGTTTAAATACAGATTGGTTTTCTGTGATATAGAGCTACAGTTCTTAATGGGGTCTTTCCTCAGACTTCTACTAGTTCCTTGGGTTCTTTTTCCTTTCGAGTGTTTTATTAGGAGTTATCCCGCTGCTGATAGACTGCTCCAATTCAATTAAATAAACATTTCTTAAGTGCCTATTATGTACTAGAAACTGTGCTGAGCACTGGGGATACAAAAAAAGGCAAAAGACGGTCCCTGCCCTCAAAAAGCTTACAATCTAATGGGGAGTGGGGGAAAGAGGAGACTACATGCTAACAAACATAAACAAAGCAAGTTATATACAGGATAAATAGGGAATAACCAATAACCACTGGAATTATGAGGGGTTGGGAAGGCTTCCTGTAGAAGGTGGGATTTTAGTTGGGATTTAAATGCAGCCAGGGAGGTCTGTAGTTGGAGTACCTGCTAGGTGCCTGGCATTGTGTTAAGTGCTGGTGATGTCAATAAGAAAGACAGTTCCTGACCTCCAGGAGTTTACAATCTAATGGAAAAGGCAATATATAAAAGGAAGCTGAAAAGGGAGTGGGGAAGGGAAGGCACCTTGTTTAAGGGCATGATGAAATCCAAAGGGAGTACAGCCGGGTGGGAAATAACAGATTCAGGCACATGTGCCCACGTTTGCTATGGGCACAGGGACTTTATATAGTGTTTAATAACAACTCATGTTTCTATAGCACATTAAATGTTTCAAAGTGCATTCCTCCTAGTAACTGGGCCACTAGGTGGTACAATGGATAGACTTAGAGTCAGGAAGATGAGTTCAAATCTTGCTTCAGATGGCTGTGTGACCGTGGGCAAGTCACGTAATCTCTCTGTGACTCAGTTTCCTCAGGTAATAAAAATTCCTACCTCAGGTAGGATCAAATGAGCTAAAAAATAAAAGCACTTTCTGGTTTGCAAAGTGCCTTTATAAATGACCTCATCTGATAATAAAAGCTAGCTATTAAGCTACTTTTTTTCCATTGTTTTTTGAAGAAACCAAGACCCCAAAAGGTGACTTGCCCAGTTACACATCTAGTAAGTGGAAGAAATTCAGAACCCAAACGCTAATCTGCAAACTTTAAATCATCATATAAATGTTATAATGATGTTGATGATGGTTATCGTGAGGATGATGAGAATGATGCCTCATTCATATCTCCACTCCTAATTGTTTCCTTCCACTAGAGGCTTGCTCATGCTATCACTGATACTGTAGCTTAATTACCATTGCAAGGTGGGCTGTGGGTTAAGATGATAGTTCATCCAAGATAGGGTTGTCTGGGAACCCTTCCCTATTGGAAGGTAGCCACCTTCCTGATGAGGGAAAAAGGAATGTTCTTTTCTCTACGTATGGAGCAGCCAAGTGTGTTTCTTTGGCTCAACATCTGGAGGAAGCAGGTTTCATATTAGAATTGGATTACAATAGCCCGCTGATTTTTGTTTGTTTGTTTTCACACATTAGGGAGGGAGGCAGGACTGAAGGCAACAGAAAAGCCATAATCGAGTCAGTCCTTCTGGGAGGACCATTTCCACAGCTGGGCTCTGGCCCATTTTTTCCTAAACCTCGAGTTCCCTTCCCTGGTCTTTTTTTTTTTCTCTTTCTCTTTTCCTTTCACTCAAAAGTTTGCATTCCACTTAACAATGAAGGCAAATTCCAACCAGGGTTCTTGGCACATCCTGAAATCTGAAGTAACCCACATGGTACAATTTCCTATTTGTAGGGCCCAGGGCTCTTTTTTTTTTTTTTAATGAGAAATTAAAAACAACTCAATTTTTTTTGAGGCCTAGTATTATAAGAATTCACCACCGTTTGAAAATTTTCCCCCCTTTTCCTCCTAACCATTCTGTCCTAGTCACTCAGCAAGCACCATTGTTTTCTTTGGGATTTGGTTTAATATAGTTGCCTGGTAGAGAGAGGAGTAGAGAATGAAGGAGAGAGGGGAAGGGTAGGACAGGGTTTAGCTTTCAGTACCAGGATTATGAATAATGCCTTTTTTTAAAAAAAAAATTTTTTTTCTCCTTTTTCCTTTTTTGGATTCCAAACAGGGAAGGGCCTACATCCAGTGTATCCTGTATGGGTCTATGACATAGATTCCGGGTCTCAGAAATTGTTCTCTGGTTTCCTCTCAAATTCCCAGCCTTTTCAGTGTTCCGGGAGTTTAAAACCACTTCTTGTCTGTACTAAGCCAAGTGGGCCACCTGTGGTTGAAATTTTCAGTCCACATGTTGTCAGGAAGTGCCAAAGGCTGTAAAGCATGGACTGTATCTAAAGGACTAGAATAGTCCATGCAGCCCCCCCTCCACTGAGAAAAGCAGAGCAAGGTCTGGACGGTAGCTTCTTAACCACACTTGGGTTCTCAGTGTCTGTATAGATAGTGCGCTCCAAACTTTGTTTTAAAGTAGATGTTGGTATCTTGTTTTCTCAGGCCATCGCCCATTCTACTGTCATGGGCTTAGGTTTTTGCCTTGGGTATCTGACCATTTTTTCTTAATTCCGTCTGGTAACAAACCTCCCTGTAAGCAACTTAATTCCAGCCTTCCAGATCCAACCAAATAAAAAGAATCTTTCAATCAGTCCCTCTCTTTGTGTAGTGCTGCCAAAAGAAGAAGGCAGTTCCTAGTTCATTTTCTTTAGATGTAAGAAGAACCATAGGGATGATCTAGTCCAAAGCTCGTTTTATTGATGATGAAACTGAGGTTCAGAGAGTTCTGAAGTAATTTGCTCAAGGTTACAGAGATCCTGTGTCACAAGTAAGAACCCAGGTTGATTGATTGCTTGGCTTAGTGTTGAGATTTAGAGCTCCACATGTGGATGCGTTAGATTTTAAACGTTTACAAGTCCAATTATAGGGCCTACTGTCCTCACAAGGCTGTGGAGAGGAAAATGATTTGGGAATCATCTATTTATCATACAGACACACGCACAAATGCACACATGCACAAATATGTACCTATATGTTTGACCAGACCTGTAATTTCATCCATGTAGGGAGAAGGTAAAGAACTCCCTTTACCATTGTACACAAGTACCCTCTCTGTAGATTATAGCCTTAGAGAGCTGCTTAGGGCATTGAAAGATCAAGTGACCTGCCCGTGGTTAAGCTAGTATATGACAGAAGCAGGGCTTGAACCCAGATCTTCTTGACTCTAAGACCAGCTTTCTATAATCACCAGCATCCACATCGAAAAGCAGTAATAGCCAGGAGCTTTAAGGTTTGCAAAGCACTTTGCCAATATCTCAGCTGATCCTCACAACTCTGTGAGGTAGGTGTTATTATTTGCTGTTACTGCTATTTTACAAATGAGTAAACTGAGGCACGGAGAAATTAAGTGACTTCTTTAGGGTCAGCCAGTGAAGTGAGTCAGGATTCAAAATCAAACCTTCTCCAGTCCACCCGGCTGTACTGATTGTTATAATATTGTAATTCATCTCAGCAAATAATTAGTGTTGAGCATGTATCATACTTGACGTTGGGGGGTACAAAGATCCCTCTGTTTTGTCATCTATAAAGTGAGAGGGTTAAAGCAGAAGGTCCCAAAGGGTCTTTTCCATTCGATATGGCTGATCGGATGGGCCCATCTAGGATTCCAAATCGATTGCTTTTCCCTGTATGCCACGCTGTGCCTGATAGTGAGAACGAGCAGGCTAAAGAGATTGCGCCTACAGAATGTTATGTTCCATGCTTTTCTAAAACTTGCACTGGTTTGTGACCTGATTTCTTGTAGACCTATTAGCCTCATTTCTCAGGCTCTGCCCTCCACACACCTGCGCTAGTTTGCATGGCCACCGTATCCTTTGCAGGCACGCTCACTATACGGACAAACCTCCCAAAGAGAAACAAATTTCACTGAAACGGCTCCATGCCAGCTGCCTTTGGGACTGCAGTGGAAACAACATCCTTCCCACGACTCACATTGTTTCTGAGCAGAATTTTCCCAATCATCTTGAAAGCCAACCACCCACTTTAAAACAACGGGAGGAACCACAGGGAGGCTTTTGCCTCGCTGGCTGAGATAAGGCACTTGCCGTATTGTGCGGAAAATTTAATTAAGTGAAGTGAGACAATTGGAACAGCATCCTGCCCCCGAGGAGGAAAGGGAATTAACCTTTGCCTGCTGCTGCCGTGCCCAAGGTCACGTTGAGTCATGTTATGATCAGACTTGCTCCCGAGCTCCAGGGCGGATGCCAGCTGATAAGCTGCCCCTGTGTAGAGTCTGGAGACAGCCCTCCTCCCTGGGCTCGGGGCTTCTAGCCTTTCTTCTTTGGTGATGTTTGGTCGGGAAGAGTGTATTTCTTGTATATCTTAGACAGAAGATAGATTCTCTGGGAACAAAGCCAAAGGCTGCTTTCTTTCAGAAGTTGACCTGGGAATCCCTCTGGTGGCTATCGATCTCTGGTTGGGTAAAGTCAGGGGCAAGCTCTATTTCATCATAGTTCATGTTGAACAAATAGTAGCTGAGCTTCATACATGACTCTTCATTTTAGAAAGCTGTTTCTATATAATAAATGTAATCCTCACAGTTGGTCAAAATAACTTTTTTTTAAAGCAACCTTTTGCAAGGGAGAGTTGTGGGCATTATTATCCCAATTTTACAGAAGGGGAAATTGAGGCTCATTAAGGGAAATTTTCTCCAAATGACATGCAGTGGTAATTTGAGTGGCCTCATTCTGATCAATACTACAAACAAATTATGTGTACATAGAGACCTCAAACCTGAAGGCTTGTTTGGAACCTGTAGCAGTTTGTTAAGAAGCTGTTTTGTTGTGTGAGAAATCATAGGGCCTAGCTCACCCATATTGGCTAGATCACCATTGCAAAATCTCTTAAATCAGTAAGTCAGTCAGCAAGCATTTATTAAGCACCTACATATGATGTGCTAAGGCCTGAGAACACAGATAAATACAAGCAAAAAGCGAGATAATCTCTACCCTCAAGCAGTTACATGGTAATAGAAGAAGACAAAAAAGATAGCTGAAAGGGGTTTAGGGGATTTGGTGGCAAGGTTCTGAGTGCAGTCTAGGAAAGAGATTACTGGCTGTAAGGGCCCTGCTTTAAATGGAGATTCTCAGATGAGTCAATCAGAGGGTGAGACCACTGCAGAAGGGTACTTCTGATGTCTAATTCCAGTACTGAGGTGATCTTCCAGAATAAAGAGGTTAGAAAAGCCTGTTAACACTACAATTGAATGGTAGCTCCAAACCATAAAAAAGAAGACTTTGGCTGAAACATTTGAAGGCCTGTTGTTTTCCAACCCAAGCTCAACTGTTAGTGAGCCTGTCTGATAAAGATTTCCTTGTTTGGGGTGGGGGTTGGGGAAAGACTCATATTTGTCACAGGTGCTTGCATTTAACTAATGGAATTTCCTCCTCCCCTCAAATCTTGTGTCAGTGTCTCATCACAGTGACCCTGGGCCCTCTAAAGCTATGCCCCTGGAGCTCCTTCTCTGATAGAGCCCACCAAGCTAGATGTGAGTTGAGTATTGACCCTTTAGGATTTATGCCTCTTGAGACCAGTTTACCCAAAGTTCAGAGGGGCTCATTACTTCTCTTTGACTATCAGCTAATAAAGAACTTCACAACTCCTAAAACTTGTCTCCTATGGAATTGAAGAAGGTTTAACAGTTTATATTAATGGAGGGAGGGCTCACACTAAAGAAACCATGGATCCCAGAAGTATTGTATTAGTTTCCTAAGGGTTGGAAGATAAAAATATTCACGTTTTCTACGAGAAGAAATGCAATTCAACTCAATAAACATTTTTTTTAAAGTACCTGTTCTGTGTTGAGCTAAGTGCTGGGGGAGAGAAAGACAAATCCCTGTCTTTATAGATCTTATAATCCAGTATGTGATTGATAACTATCTGTAATCAATGTCTGTAACTATCTGATATCAGTAACTATAACCATGATTCCATTGGTATGGCTCCAATCCACAGTAATGCATTCTACCTTACTTTGACATAAACAATTTTCCTTAAAGATTTAAAAAAATAAAACAGATACTTTCCTTGGGACACTGGCTAAGTCACTCAACTTTTGCCTCTGCCTAGTTTCCTGGTCCATAAAATGGGGTTAATAGGAACACCTATCTCCCAGGGGTGTAAAATGAGATTAATATTTATAAAGTACTTTGCAAACCTTAATGCACTATATAAATGCTATTATTACTACTACCGTATTCAAACCATTCATTTCTAGTGGCCAGTCTTCTTGCGATTGCCTCTGAATATTTAGCTAGGCTGATGCTTAGATAATGGCCATATATAGCAATGTCCAAGTCTGTGCTCTTGTAAACTTGTAGCTTGGGGGACCCACCAAAACTTTCTTTGTGCTGATATAGTTTTCAAAAACCCAGGGTCACCCTCATGCCATGATGAGGTGTGGGAATAGGGCTTCCATGGAAGAAAACAACCAAACTTGTAGACAAACCAACCTCTCTTTTCCTTTTTGTTTTTGCAAACTTTCTTTCCTAAACATTTAAAGGGAAAACTAAAATATTCTCAAGATCTGACCAGGGACAAAGGCAACTTTGGCACTAAAATATTGTCCATCTTCTGAGTAGGCTTCATAAAAGATGATGTTGTTTGAAAGGCTTCTGAGGGGCATGAAGAGCTCTTACATAAAATTGCAAAGAAACAGCAAAAGCACGTTTGATTTTCCATTAGCCAGGGAGGCATTTTGTTTCCTACAGAAATGGTAGCAGACAAGAAAGCAATTAGTGTTAGTGGGTTTACAGTGACGTCCCTGGAGTCGTCATAATACTTGGGCCAGATGTCTGTGCTTTACTGGTTCTCTGTTCAGAGAACATGTCAGAGTTATTTCTAATCCTACCCTGTCTCCCACCCTGTCTCTCCATCTCTCTCCTCCCTCCCACCCTCACACACAGCCCCAAAATAACCCAGTTAAGAGAACAAAATATTCCCTGAACAGCTGAAGAAGGGCTGTTCTTTGGATAATGAACAAGCATGCAGCTTTTTGGGACAGGAAGTCAAGAACAGGGAAAATGGACTAAAGGGCTGAGTCACTAAACAGCTTAGTCTCCTAATTCTCCCTCCCCCCACCTAATGAATCTGTCCCAGGGGTTCCTTCATGCCAAAGCTTATCTGGGACTATGTATGGGGTGAGGAACCTGTGACCTCCAGGCCACATGTGGCCCCCTAGGTCCTCAAGTGGCCTAGTAGTCACGAGGTTTGGATTCGGTCAAAGCGCTGCACTTGAGGACCTACAGGGCCACATGTAACCCTCCGAGGCCTTGGGTGTGGCTTTTTGATTGAGTCCAAGTATTACAAAACAAATCCTTTTGTTAAGGAGATTTGTTCTTTGGATTCAGTCAAAGGGCCACACTTGAGGACTGAGAGGGCCACATGTGGCCTTGAGAACACGAGGTTTGGATTCAGTCAAAGGGCTGCATTTGAGGATCTAGAGGGCCACTTGCAGACTCAAGGCTGCAGGTTCCCCATCCATGGACTAGCTCTTAAGGTGGATTGTAGGGGGAGGGCAGGAAAGGAAATGTTATATTTCCCATGTCTCACTCCTACTGTCCTAAAACTCTGAACTTGCCCCCAGAAAGGAGAATTGAGAGCAGAGCCAGGAAAGAAAAGGTAGAGGGGGAAGGAAGCAGAGAAAAAAGAAAAAGATGAGAACTTTTCCCACCTACATAAATCCCTGGAATGCTATTCCAGCTTCTTCCTCATTTCAAGTCTTTTTTGGGGCCACAAAAATCCCTGGGATTAATGAATTAAACTGGCCAATGTTGGACATTCATTCTGAAGTGGCACCGTCACTTCTTCCAAGATTGGGTTTTCAGTGGTTTTCAGCAACACAGCATTCAAAATCACAGCAATGATATATTCATATAGCCTTTTTCAGATACCACGCAGTTTCACAGAAATCCTCATCTGAGAATTTGAGTGTCACAAGTCAGAGGTATTTAGAACCAGTGTTGGTCTTCCTTTTACAGATTGTGAAACTGAGGCTCAACGACGTCATGTAACTTGCCCCAAAGTCACATGGGTAGTAAGTTAGCCAAGGCATGATTCAAATTTGGATCTTCTGATTCCAAATTCATTATTCTTTTCTCTATCCCCTTGCTGCCTGTTTAGTGAAAGGTTATAAATCAGAAAATTTGGGTCCTAGTTCTATCTCTGCCCTTTAGCTATGTGACCCCAAGCAAGTTATATAAATTCTTTGAGCCTCAGTTTCCTCACTTATTAAAGGAAAGCTGAACTAGATGATTTCCGAGGTTTCTTCCAGTTCTAAAAAATATCAGGATTCCATAATTCAGTAGATATGGGCAAGAATGGGTCTACCCTATACTACAATGTTTTCTTAATTTATCCCTGCTTTGAAACATCCAGCAACCTCTCCATTTCATTGTTTTGGTATTATACTCACCCAGGAGATTTTCAATATTTTTCACATCAAGAGAGCTTATGCCTGTCTCTATTGGATAGTGAATTCAAACCATCAATGCCCAATGGTAATAATTTTGTAATGTAGTAGATGCAATGACCTCACCTAATCTAGTCTTTGCTATTCAGTCACTCATTCACTCACTCATTCATTCACTCGTTCATTTGACAAGCACTTATTTAGCACCTCCAACAGTGCAAAGCACTGTGCTGGGTAGTGATACTGAAGCAAAAGAAAAGCAATCTCTGCCCTATAATATACAGCTGCTAACTGAAAAGAATACCTGATGTGGAGTCAGGAAGACCACAGTTCGAATTTTGCCTTAGACACTAATTAGCTATATGACCCTGGGCAAGTCACTTAATCTCTGTCTGCCATCTATTTCCTCATTTGTAAAAATGGGGATAATAATAACACCTGCCTCCCAGGGTTGTTATGAGGATAGAATGAGGTTATATTTGTAAAGCACTTTGCAAACTTTAAAGTACAATATAAATGTTTGCTATCATAACTATTACTATTGAGAAGATATAATATTTCTACAGGTAAGTCTGAGGGAATTTGAAGAGTGAGATGATAATAACAAATATTGAAATCAGAAACAGCTCCCCCTAGGAAGGATCATTATTTAAAAGAAACAAACAAAAAGATCAAGAAGACATCCATAAGTACCAACACAAATGCCTAATATTTTATCTTTATGAGAATGATCTTTACATTATCCAGACCATTGATAAAAATAGGAGAAAGACTATAGGGCAGCTTTCTGCAATAGATGTCAGTTTCATAGTCACATAGTTAAAGATGTGGAGCACTCCACTGTGTTGTTTGTTGTTTTAAAAGCATTTGACTCTGTTGAGCAAAAAAAAGGTACCTGGGTGGCTCTTTTGTCTCACTGGTACGGGTGCTCCTGACTGATACAGATTGGAATCCACACACATATTTTTCATTGTATGAGATTTTTATCTGTGTTTTCTCAAATTTTCCAAAGTTTTACCCCAAATATTCTTCCTCTTGCTCTTTTACTGTCCCAGGGGTACTTTACTTAGATTATCCATCTATTGTCTCATCTCAGTATGTGACTGGCTCACTTCCTTTCCACTGCTTAATAATAAATACCTTGCTTGATATTGGTGCTCAGAAGATGACAGAATGATGCTATCTTCATATGCTTGTCTACCATAGAATCTTGTATGATTTTGCGGTATTCATGAATTATAGACTTCTCAATCTAGAACAGGAAGATACTTCAGAGTCCATCCTCATTTTGCAAATAAGGAAGTCGAAGCCTAGGGAGTTTAAGTGACTTGCCCGCTTTTTCTCTTGGGGAAGCCTTTAAGTCTTCATTTTTGTCCTGTCAGGTCAAATGCCTTCTTAAAATCAATAAACAGTAAGCATCTTATATCCTCTATGTCTCTCAGCCAGTTGAAAGACTGTTTCCAATATAGCGTGTTATAGAAAATTGTCTGTAAAAGCTTATCTATTCCCTTATGTTTTCATCATGAATCCTCTCTAGGCATGCATGAATGATTCTCATAAAGTTATTTTTGAATAATTTTAAATTTAAAAATACATTTATTGATATCTTTTATTCACATTGTCCAGATTTTCACCTCTCTCCCTTTCTTCCTCCCGTAGAACTATCTCTAAAACACAGTATTTTTCTTTAAAAAAGGAAGAAAAAAACTTGAAGGTAATAAAAAAATTTTTTTAATCTAACATTATGTATAATGTTCTACACTCACTCATGGACCTTTTCCTACCTCTATCTCTTCTATGGAGCTTAAACTTTTCTTTGTAATTTTGTTAACATTAATTTTCTTTCTTTTTTTTTTGGTGGTTCTTTCCATTTACATCTACTTTGTTTCCAGTTCTTTTTTTTTTTCCCTACTACAAAAAGTGCTGCTATAAGTATTTTGTTGTATATGGGGCTTTCCTCCCTTCCTTCCTTCTTCCTTCCTTCCTTCCTTCCTTCCTTCTTTCCATCAATGACTTCCTTGGGGGTATGCCTAGCAGTGAAATCTCTGGGTCTAAGAGTATGAACATTTTATTTTCATGATTCCGAATTGCTTCTCAGAAGGGTTATATTAATTCACAACTCCATCAACAATGAACTAATGTACCTCTCTCCCCACATTCCTTCCAACATTGACTATTCTCATCTTTTGTCATCTTGATTAATTTTCTGGGTATGAGGTAAAACTTCAAAGGTGTTTTGATTTGCATTACCCTTATTATTAGAGATTGGTTCATATGATTGTTAATAGTTTGTAGTTCTTTTGAGAACTGTTCCTATCCTTTAACTACTTATTTATTGGAGGGTGGCTTTTGGTCTGATTTCTATTAGTTGTCCAATCAAATACTTATCTAAGAAATTTGAATCAAAGATTTTTTTTTAACCATTCAACCAACCACTTCCCTTCTTATCCTAGATGCATTAATTTTCTTTTCAATTTTATGTAATCAAAATTGTCTGTTATATCTTTTGTAAGTGCCTCTGTTCTTTCTTTGGTTAAGAATTCATCTCCTAACTGTAGTTGTGAAAGTTCTGTGATCCATTTCCTTCTAATTTTGTTCCTGGTGTGATCTCTAATGTTTAGCTTTCATTTTCCATTTTGAATTTGTTATGGAATATGGTTTAAGATGTTGCTCTAAGACTAATTTCTGCTAAGCTTCTTCCTAGTTTTTCCTTTTACAGTCTTTCTAAGATTGACTATTTCCATTTTTTTTGCACTTTGAAGAATGTAAAGTAAAACTTCACCATTGTTTCAATTTTCACTTCCTTTATTATTGATGGTTTAAAGCAAGCTTTGATGTGCTTGTGGGTAGTTTTTTTAAATAACAAAAAAACAATTTTTTATCAGCATTGTTTATTTGCCCAGTATTTTTTGTGTGCATTGCAATTTGTTTTCTAAAAAATGTAGAAAATTGCGACGTGCATTTATTCTTATTCCTTTTTCAAAATTCTGCATTTACTAAACATCATTTAAAATAAGCACTTCCATAGACGTTGTAGAACCAAGAGGACTATACATGGAACTTTGAAGTCCTTTTGAAAAGTTTTTTATTTTATATCGACCAGTTATTCATTGAAAAATGGCTCTTGGTTTTTTATATTTGTGTTCATTTCTAATCTATCTGGAATAGCAAACTTTAATCAGAGATAGTTGATGCAAACATTCTTTCCCAATTGACAATATTCTTTCCTGTCTTAGTTTATAAAGATTTTTAGAGCTTAAAAAGCAAGCATATCCATATGATGTCTTAGATTTTTGTTGTTGTCATTTGTTTTATTTTGGTGTGTTTGTGTATGCATGCATGCTTTGGTTTTGGTACAAGTACCATCTTTGAACCTGTCCATCCTTTTGTGATGCCTCCAACACAGATGTCTTGGGCGTGTATTTTTTAAGTGTAGGCTTTATGGTCAAGAAATTTGTCTTTAATGTGGTCTCAAACCTTTCTTGCTGTATTAGGAAAGAGAAGACAAAAATAAAAAAAGCCAAGATATTTTCTTAGAAGAAATTTCTTTGGTTTCTGATTTACAGTAATAGATTAGAGATAGTGGTATATTGAAAAGATTGTCTTTTTAAATCAGACCTCACGTATGATCTGAACCTCTCTTCCTTAATAATCTCTATGGCCTTTGATAAATCATTACCCCTTTCAGGACCTTCTTTTCCTCAACTTGTAGCATGATGGGTGGGACTAGATGATTCTGATGGTCTCATCTGGCGCTAAGTCCTATGACCGTTCCATAGAAGTGCTATTGCCTCTCTGATAGAGCACTTATGAAGGAGAGACCTTTTTTAGTGGAGGTATAGGAAAAGACTACCGCTTATTTGTTTTCCCTTAAGCTGATCCAAAGACCCACTGTTTAGTAGAAGGACAACAGCCGAAATATTACCCATTTCCTTCTGGGATGGGAAAACTGTTCCCCATATGTCCTTATCATTCTTATGCTAATTGGATCTTCAAAGCATTTTCTAAATATTAGCTCATCAGCACAAAAGCCTGCGGTGGAAAGAGACTGTCATTCATCCCATTTTAATTGGGGAGTGGACAGCATCAACCAAGGAGTGATTTAGACTTGGGATTTAGACACTTCCTCCAAGGTTAGCACTGGCTCTTGAGTCATGGAAGGCATTTTATTTCTTAGTTGTAGTGCTGAGTTCAAATCACCAGACTGAATTTTCTCCCTAGATTTTCCAAACTCTTACATTTAAAGAGCAGAAATGGAAACTAGATACAGTTCTTCATTTGGGGCCTAATCAGTATATAAGACAAAGTTACTTAACTCCTTTGATACATTGCCAGACTCATACTTGAAAACAGGAATTCATGGTTGACTCACATTTCACTTGTAGCCTTCTAAACCTCTCAGATCCCTTCCTTTTTTTTTTTTTTTTTGCTATATTTGTGCTTAGTCATCTGTTCCCTGTACTTCATTTCTATTTTCATCTCCAAGTATACCACCCTTATTGAGTTGCTCAGAAACCTTCAGTGATACCCCATTGATTAGAGAATGAAATAAAATAAAAGCTCCTAAGTCGGCCATCCAATCAAACTCCAATGCATTTCAAAACTTACCACCTACTGCTTCCTTTTTTGGGGGGTTGTTTTAGGTAATATAATTATTTTTATTATATTGACCCAACTTAATTAAACAATTAACGTTCATACAGTGATTTGTCTATTTTATATCTGTAAATAATATTTTATAAATCAGATTTATATAATTCCTGGGCAACTCTTGGTAGACAGTCTCTCAAATGTTCCATAGTTTCATTTTTAAAAAAAAATTCTACTACTGCCTTTTACTCAGTCTATATATCAGCCAAACCTGACTACGTGGATTTCTTTCTGTCCTCTTCTACCTACATGCCTTTATACCCATGATCTCTGACTTCTGGAGTGTTTGCCTTCAGCGTCTTTATCTGCTAAAGTCTTTGAAGTCTTTCAAGGCTCAGCCTAGCTATCCCCTCTTCCATGAAACCTTTCCCTGAATACTCAGTGGCCCAGCTGCAATGAATTTCTCCCTTCTTAAATCTCTCATTCCATTGTGTTTGAACTTTTCTTATGTAATTATCCTAAGTCTGGGTGTATGTATTTACTTCTACACCCATTCCCTTACTAGATCGTAAGTACCTATAGAGCAGAGATCAGTCTTGTTCGGTTTTATTTTTCATCTTCGTATCTCTGGGTCCTAGAAGAATACCTTGCATGTGCTGGGTGCTTAATATTAAATGTTTGTTTATTTTAATTGAACTCCATAATGATCAGCCCACATATCCCAACAAATATGCTCCAATTATTCTCTGTTTTATTTCTGTGGAGCTGGCTCTATTTTCCACTTAGGCATTGGAATGAAGAGATTTTATTCTCTTAGACATCAGGGAACCTCTCCTTCAACACACAGCCTTATGATGAAATGACTGTGGGACGTCACAGGCTATAACTTTTTTTTTTTTTTAGGATAAAAGTTCAACTTCTGGGAAAGTGAACAGGGACACACACACACACACAGCTTTTAGGAAGAGTCTGAAATAATCATCTGACTATAAAAACAGGAACACTGCCCTAGAAACAATACCACCTTTCTCTTTTTAAACACATTGTTACTGTAACTGGCTCCTGAGTAGTGTTTCCAGGATTGGGAGGATGAATAGAATTAACTTGTGTCCGTGGAGTTATTGTGAATAGAGCTTAGAGATGGACTCAGAAAAAGGACTCAGTTGGTGTCCAATAGGACTATGAGTCTCCCAAATGTCACTCCTTGTTCCCATCCTTGAGTGTTTGTGCTCAGGAAGCAATTCCAGCTGGTGTTAACCCAGACCAGGAGACAGAAATAGTTATTCATATCTAGCAGAGACAGTGAGCTGAATGGATCCAGCTATGAGGGCCTGATTCAACATAGTACCTCTGGAATACAGGATGACCTCCTTTCAGATGGAATCCAGTCCTAAATATGTGATCCTGGCATAAGGATAAGCATCTGTCATTTTGGGGGGGGGGAGGCAGGGGAGGGGCAATTAGACCCTCAAGTTTGTTTGAGAGTCCTGTTTGTTTTGCCCATCACAGTATTTAGGCTGGAAGGGAAGCTCCGAAACCACCTACACCTCATATTCAGGCTTCTACCTTCTGATGATATGGCAGAGTTGGCCAGTGCCAAGACTCTTCAGAGGCCTGCCTAGGACATGGTATTTAGAACTTGAAAGTGAAAAGGGAAATGAAATGAGATTCAGTGATGGGCAAGATAATCTTATCACAGCAGACTGAAGAGTGAAAGAGCAGCATTATATCCCTACTTTTGGGGGGGGCCTTTGTAGCTCTTCTCTTTATAAGCTCTGACAGAACTGAAGGAGCAGGGTGGTGGATAAGACATGCTTCACTATTAGCTGCATTACAGATGGTAACCATCTCCTATTAGGGCAATGGGTCTGCCCATGGATGCCTTCTCGTAATTCGGGTCTCAGGCCAGTGAAGAAACTGATTTTGAGTCTTCAGAGTGTGCCCATGTGAAACACACCACATCTATAAATTCTTTGCCTTCCTTATTCCATGATGGCGGGTGAGAGAGAAAGAGAAGGGAAGGAAACCTCTTCTGAACCCCTTAGCCTGAACTGCTAGTGTTTAGAAACTTTTTGAATTGTCCTGTATTTTCATTAGATTTGAATACTGGGCATTCCTGGAAAAAAGTGGTGGGCAAGAGGACCCTCTGCCCACAACAAGGCTGAAGAAGGTTAGTGTGGGTATTTTGCTTCTTTGGGACACATGATAACAGCTTTGAAAGAGTCAGTGTGTGCTGGGCATAGTATTAGAATTATAGAGGAGTAGGATTTTGGAGACCAAAGAGACCTTAGAGTTCATCAAGCCTGCCCCCCTCATCTTTTCTAAAGCCCAGAGTGTTCAGGAGACTTGTTCAAAGACACACAGTTGGTTGGGAGCTCGGAGATTAGAACCCAAGTCACCAGACTTTATTTCAATACCGTTACTCTCCAAGGTTCAGTAGTTAAGGTGAACATTCTTCTCATAAACCAACACTATAAATTGGGCAGAGAGTTTGTATTCCCCTCACCTTGTGTGGTACCTGGCACTCCTGTTATAATCAATGCTTGTTGATTAATTAACTTGCTTATCACGTATTTGGCAAATACTTCATCCTTCACCATCCAAGCAATACTTCATCCTTCTCTCACCCTCCCGTTCTCAAATAGAGGTCTCTTTTAGGGCCTAGGTAATTAGCCTGTACTAGAGGAGACCATTCCCCTCTGGCTAAAGCTTGAATTATCTTGGCCTCTCTTGGGCCAAGGATAATCCAGAGCCGAACTGAACTTCTCAATATTCCTTCAGATTAGTTAGGAGCCACATCCTTTGATTGTGGTCAGGAACTAGACCAATTTCTAGGAATGAAGGTGTGAGGGAGGTAGTTACACTATTGAGAAGAAAGGCAGTAGGGGCTTCCGGAAAGAAAACTGTACCTGTAGTCGGGAAAGTTGGGTTTTCACCCTTGCTCTACTATTCAATCTCTGAGTAATTCTGGGCAAGATATATGACCACATTGGCTCTTTGTTTCTTCATCTGTAAAGGATTGGACCAGATGATCTCTAAAGTTCCATCCATCTCTAACGTTTTGTGATTTTACTTACTTCAGTGTGTTAGATCCAATGTGGGACTTCGTTTAACGATAACAAGTACCTTTTCACCCTGGGTACAAATGATCTCAAATCGTTCCTAAGATTCTTCGCTCCTTCCTTAATCCTTGTCCCACTCATACCCGTACCCTCCAAGTCCCAATGTCCCCCAAATCCACCTTCCATTTCTATTGAATTAGTTCGATGAATACATTGTTATTGTTGCTTCGTCTTTCAGTTGTGTCCAACTCTAGGTGACCCATGGAATTTTCTTGTGGGAGATGCTAGAGTGGTTTGCCATTTCCTTCTCCAATATGTCCCCATTTTACAGATAAGCAACTGAGGCAAATAGGGGTTAAGCAACTTGCTCAAGGTCATACAGCTAGTAAATGTCTGAGGCCAGATTTGGACTCAGATTTTCCTGACTCCAGGCCTGGTGCTCTAACCATTGCACCACCTAACCGCCAATGAATACATAGGATCTCTTAAAAATTATACTTTTTTGAATTGCTTTGAATGGTTAGCTTAGCAATGGTTCCCTAAGAGAAACAATATCTTAGTTGAAAAATTATATTATTGTTATATATAATATAATTATATTAAAAATAATCATATAATATATTATTATAGTAATTATGATTGTATAAAATTATATAACATGTAGAATGCTTGTCTTTTTAAATAAAATTTCTTTTTTTATTCTCTTCCCCATTTAATAATTGACATGTCTCTGTGTAAAATAGCAGCTTTAGTTACATTTGGAAATCTTATATCTTACAGCTAATATAAGATATTATGGGGCAGCTAGGTGGCGCAGTGAGTAGAGCGTTGGCCCTGGAGTCAGGAGGACCTGAGTTCAAATCCAGCCTCAGATACCTGACACATGTACTAGCCGTGTGACCTTGGGCAAGTCACTTAACCCCAATTGCCCTGCCCCCCCAAAAAATAATAAAAAAATAAAATAATATAAGATCTTATAATATATATATCGTTAACTTGTTTAATGACTTCATGGTTTAGAGCCAGCATTTCTTTCTAATGGGCTAGACCAATTCATATAAGCTTATGCAAAAGGTCATGACAGACAACCCTGTGAGCAAAGCCCTGTGTAGTTTAAAAAAGTAGGGTAAATAGAATTAGGAGATTTGAGTTTAAGTACAACCTCTACCATGTATGAACTCTGTAATAATATGTCCATATGACCTCCCCAGGAAAACTCAGACTCAGTAATGATAGATGACTTTATCATTTTATACACCAATTAGAGTGTAAGCTCCTTGGGCTCAGGGGGCCAAAACCCCCCAACTTTCTTCTTCCTCATCCTCCTCTAGCACCTACTATACAGTGGAAACCCAATAAATACTGAGTGACTACTCTTAATGAGTAAAAAAGAATGTGAGTTTGCCTTTTAAGGAGTTCTGTGGAGTTATACGATATTATACATGAAAATGTTTATAATAACGCACAAGCAAATGTTGCTGGGAGTCCAGCTGTGCAGAGAAATAAACACTATTGATTTTTCTTGGTTGCTCTGTGATATTTAAACCAAAGACTCCCAGTGTTTAAAGATCTGTAATGATGGGAATATAGGTTTACATGGAAAAAGATCGATATGAGTTAGCATATATCAATAGAACCTCCAGAGGAAAGTGATTTGCTAATTCAGCCTTAATCCTTTCTCCTCCCCAGGAATTATAGGGTGGAATACAGTATATAGCTATAGAGAATATGCTACACATTAAGATTCCTGTGAATTTCTAACCATTCCAATGAAATGCATTTTAATACATGTTTATATGAGTGAGGGTAGTTGTGATTATAGGACATGAAATTGTATGTCAACTCACAAGCACAACTACTGTGCTATATTTAAACACAACAGGCAGGCAATAAATATTTGTCTGTGTGTGTGTGTGTGTGTGTGTGTGTGTGTGTGTGTGTGTAAATTCTCCCACCCCCACCCATTACATGTTAAAACAATTTTTAACATTTTTTTTTTCTCTCGAAGCTTTGAGTTCTGAATTCTGTTCCTCCCTCCCTCCCTTCCTCTCTCCCCAAGATAGTAAGTAATCAGGTATAGGTTATACATATGCAATCATGTAAAACATTTCCATATTAGTCATTTTGTACAAGAAGACTCGAATAAAAGAACAAGAATGAAAGGAAGTGAAAAATAGCATGCTCCAGTTTGTATTCAAACAACATCAGTTCTAGTCCATTCCATGGAGAAGAGAGAGAAAGACTTTTTCTGCTAATGCTGTCTTGAGGGTACTGCTAGTCAATAAGATGTTGCTGTCACTTGAATAAGGAGCAGTGTGGGTGGTTTTCCCATAGACTGATGGAGGAGAAAGGGAGTTAGGGTAAGAGAATGATGAAAGTCCCCTTGTCCCCTCTCCCCACTATTTCCTGTCTATGGAGTATATCTATACCAACCTCTGACTCATATCTCTCTTGTTCTTATCTGTCCTCTTCCTGCAGCCTGTAGCAAAAAGGTGAGCTAGCTAAGGGTAAATCGAGTCAAAGGTCACTGCCCAAGAAAAAGCACTTTTCATTGTGGCAAGAGGAAGTGAGTTGGGTAGATAGATGGTGATCAGGATGGCCCTTCTGTGCCTAATCAGACCTGTTCTGAAATTATCCAGGAAGAATGACCACATGAGTCCTTTTTACACATTTTCTGAGAAAGAACCTCCCTTGATAACAGATTTCTCACAATAAGGAAGTTCTTAGTTCCTAATCTAACTGTCTACTGCTATAATTTAAACTAGTTCTCTTTTCTGTGGTCTTCAGGGCAGTAAAAAGCAACGGCTCACCATCACTCCATTTGCTTCCACATGCTTGAGAGTTGTAATCATGTCCCCCTTTGCTGTTCTTCTCCAGATTAAAAAACCCTAGAATGGTAAAGTGAGAATAGCTAAGAATCTCTAATAATAGCTAACATTTATCCAACACTTGCTATGTGCCACATACTGGGCTAAGCACTTTGCAGTTATTTTATTTTGTCCTCACAAAAAGTGTAGGAGCTAGGTGCTATCATTATCCCTATTTTACAGATGAGGAAACTGAGGCAGAACAGAGGTCAAATGACTTCCCCAGAGGCACAGGGCTAATGTGTTTTTGAGGCTGGTTTCAACCTCTGGTGTTCTTGATTCCAGATCCAGCACTCTACTCATTGTGCCTTCTAACTGCCTCTAGGTATAGCACTGGACTTGGAGTAAGAAGATTAGATCCCTTTGCCTTTTGGCCTCAGTTTCTTCATCTGTGCAATGGAAATAATAATAATAATGATAATAAATAATTTCCTTAAAGGATGGTATGGGGGAAAGCATGAAGAGCACTATGTAAGTGTGAGCTACTGTAAATTTCCTCCGAGGACTAATTTCACTCAAAAAGCATTTTTTGAACATTTGATATGTTCAAAATCCCATTTGTAAGCACAACAGGCAATACTAAGGATTTTGTAAGATAGAATCCCCATTCTCATGGTTTTTAAAATTTAGCTCTAGAACAAAGAATGGACACATGAAAAATTAACTCATAATACAGGGCCATAATTGCCAAGTGCCAAAGGATCTGTACAGAGGGGAATAATTAACATCAGTGTATGATAGAAAACACTGGATTTGGAGTCTGAGGACTTGGCTTTGAATCCTGACTTTGTTCTTTACCACCCATGTGACTTTGGGCAAATCACTTTAATTTCTCTGGGTTGAACTAGATACCCCCTAACACTTCTTTTAGTTCTAATGTGATTCCATGAGGAAATGGCATTCCGGATGGGAGTCAAGCATGAGCAAAGGCACAGAAATAGAAACAAGCAAAGTATATTCAGATCAGCCTCGTCAGAGTAGAGTTCCCGTTTGACTTTCATAGGCAATGAGGCTAGAATAGTAGGGAGGCCCCAGGTTGCAGAGAGCCTTGACCCTGGGCTGAGGAATTTTGACTTCTGTCATGTGGGAAATGGAGAGTCACTGGAGGTTTTATGACTTGATAAAGGATAGTAGCGGTGATGTGCAGAATTAGAAAATGGAAGAAAAATTAGAAGTCTGGTGCCATTGTTTATTGAGATAGAAAGAGAGGAACATTGATGTAAGAGACCTTAGGAAGGAAGCACTGACAGAGTTCATTGACTGATTATGAGTAGGTAAGCAGTCATGGACAACTCCAAAATCAGTCCTATTCTTGTGATGTTGTTAAAATGCACATACTGTTCCATCATTTTAAAAAAATGATATAGCACATTTTGTAAAATAAAAAACAGACTGATCCATACTTCAGTACCGACTATTAAAAAGATCCATCCTGCCAGTATTAGGATGAGTTGATTATATGACCATCATGCTGACCTCTTTCTTGACCTCTTGTCCATACCCTGTCTTTTACTGCTTCTGCTTGCAGCCAGCCACAGTTGACTCACAAAACTGGAGGGATGGAAGTGGTCATTCTTGTGCAGATGCTTTCCTCAGATCTACCTTCTTCCTGACCTCCTACAAGCATGGAATTGATTTCATTAAACAATATTGTGCTAAGCTCTGGGGACTCAAAGACAAAATGAAGCAATTTCTGCCTTCAAGGAGCTAACATGACTATTGGGGGAAAACGCCCTGAAACACAGAGAAGTAAATAAAAAATTGTTGTTTGTTTGTTCTTGAAGAGGACCAATGACATCAGCAGGGTGATATCTTGACTTTCAAGTCAAATACAAAATATATTCAAAGTAGACACAAAGTTAGTTCCAAGGGTAGGGAAGGGCACTAGCTACTAAGAGGTTGGGGGTTGGGGATGGGGACAGAAAGGGAAGAGATCAGGATGGGCCTCCTTTGGGTGGTAGCCTCCCTTTAACCTGATGTTTGAAACAAGCTGGGGATTTCTAAGAGCACTAGGGCAGCCTAAGTGAAGGTATGGAGATGAGAGATGAGAGATGGAATGTCATGTATAGGGAACAGCAAGTAAGCTGGAGAAAATGAACTGTTGGCCAGGTATGGCGGTGCATGTCTTTAATCTCTGATACCAGGGAGACTGAGCCTGGTGGATCCTTTGAGCTCAGGAGTTCTGAGCTGCAGTAGACTAAGCCCACTGGGTGTCTGGCACCAACATGGTGAGACCCTATAAGCAGGTATCCATCCCCCAGGCTGCTTAAGGGGGACCCAGGTTGGAAATGGAGCAAGTCAAAGCTTTGGTACCAATTAGCTGTGAGACTGGGCCCTTTAAGAAGTTGCTGTACTTCTAGCCAGGGGGAGATAGTACCTCTTCCATGCCTCACAAAAGAAAGGAAAATAGACTATTTTATATTCATTATCTATTGCAGTAGAACATTTCCAGATGAAGCATACTCCCAGTTTTATTTTTTGTTTGTTTATTAACATTTTTAAAGAAAAAGGCCTAGGCTCTGGTTAAACAGAATGTTTCTGGAAATACCACTTAGTATCCTTCTAGGTCAGGAAGAGATGTTCATGGTGTTTTCTTATGTTTATGTGGCACTTTTTGTCCTATCTGACCATGTCACCCTCTTATTCCACAAACCCAAGTGGCTCCCTATTACCTCCAGGATCAAACTTAAAATACTGTGACATTTGAAGCCCTCCATACCTTGGTCTCTTCTTACTTTTGCAATCTTTTTGGCTTAACGAGGTAGTGACAGGAATAGTGTCCTATTTGAAGCTTGTGAAATACATCACTTCTAGGAGTTAGAAATGAAAATAAAGTTAAAAAACTAAGATTGAATCATTGAATCAATTTCCTTCCCTGCTTCAACCAAAAAAAGGATGTGCTTGCAGATGAAGCTTCTTTAAACCTCATTCTGCTTTTAAAAACCCATGCCCCTTTAAAACAGCAGCAGCAGCAGCAGCAGCAGCAGCAGCGCAAGCGGGATGAGCAGTGGAGTGAAGGCCATGTTTTGGGGAGTAAGCAGGCAAGATTGGAAGAGAGCTGCAGGCAGCAGGGGACTGACCTGTGAAGGTTGTTGTTGTTGACTTTGGTTTCTGCCTAATGGTTGAGCTTCTCCCAAAGGACGGAGGCTCCTCTGCCTGGGGGGCAGTTAATCTACTCCTCCATCTCTGGGGAGCCTGGGTAGAGGTGTCCCTGATTAACTTTCAGACCCTTGATTTAGACCTGCTGACTCATAAACCTCAGTCCTTTTCCTCATTGTTGCTGTCCAGTCTTTTCAGTCAGGTCAAATTCTTCATGACCCTATTTGGGGTTCTCTTGGCAGAGATACTGCAGTGGTTTGCCATTTCCTTCTCCAGCTCATTTTATGGATGAGGAAATGAGGTAAATGGATCAGGTGACTTGCCCAGGGTCACACAACTGGTAAGTGTCTGAGGCCAGATTTGAACTCAGGTCTTTCAGACTCAAGGCTTGGAGTTTCTATACACTCAGCCTACATTAAAGGACACAAACATGTGTTTATACAGAACTTTACAGCTGACAAAAGTATTTATATTCATTATCTGTTGCATTGGAGTGCGATAAAGCATTTTGTTTGTTTTGTTTATTGTCATTTTAAAAGAAAGAGGCCTAGGCTGTGCTTAAACAGAATATTCCTGGATAGCCTTCTGGGTCAGGAAGTGATGCTTATGATGTTTGACCTTGGGGGCAGCTAGGTGGCACAGTGAGTAGAGCACCAGCCCTGGAGTCAGAAGGACCTGAGTTCAAATCTGACCTCAGGCACTTGACATACATTGCCATGCCTTCCCACCCCCTCCAAAAAAAAAGACCTTGGCCCCCTCCTATTCAATACACTGAAGTGGCTTCCTGTTAGCTCCAAGATCAAACATAAAATACTCTGCTTGGCATTCAAAGCCCTTCGTAGCCTGGCTCCTTCCTACTTTTCCAAACTTCTTACACCTTCATAACCTCCCACCCACCTAAACATATACCCTGGGAACCAATGATACTGGCCTTCTTACTATTCCTTGCATAGGATACTCCATCTTCCTGCTTGAGGCTGTCCCCCATGCCTGGAATGTGCTTTCTCTTGTTATCTCCGTCTCTTGGCTTTCTTAAAGCCCCAGCCAAAATCTTATCCTCTAGAGGAAGCCTTCTCTGATTCCCTCCCACTCCCATCCCCAATCCTAGAGCCTTCCCTTTGTCAATCATCTCCAGTTTCTCCTGTACTTAGCCTGTCTGTACGTAACTATTTGTATGCTGTTTCTTCCATTAGGCTGTAAGGTCCTTGAGAGCAGGGACCATCTTTTGCCTTTTCTCCCCCATCCCTACTGCTTAACACAGTTCCTGGATCGTGGTAGGTGCTTAATAAATGCTTGCTGACTGAATATATGGTTTTTATCTCTGTGTCTGTTGCTAAGGCTCCTCCTCAAGATCAAGTTCCTTTACCCTTCATCTCTGACCATCTAAACCCCAACCATCCTTTGAGGTCCAGCCAAAGGCTAGGCATTATTATTCCCATTTTAGAGAGGAGAGAACAGAGGCTTATGAAATTTAAGTAACTTGTCTAAGGTATCAGAGGTAAAATTGGAACTGAACCAAACCCTGGTCTTCTGGTTTCAAATCTCTTGTGCTTTCCGTTATAGCATATTGGCACCTACCTATGGCATTTACTATCCAGGGTACTCATTTCAGGGCAGGTAGGTGATACAGTGGGTAGAGTGCCAGGCCTGGTGTCAGGAAGGCTCATCTTTGAGTCTTCTAAGTATCTGCCCGACCCTAGGCAAGTCCCTTAACCCTGTTTGCCTCAGTTTCCTCATCTGTAAAATGAGCTGGAGAAGGAAAAGGCAAACCACCCCGGTCTCTTTGCCAAGAAACTCAACAGCAAAAACAGTACTCATTTCACACTTGCCAGTAATGCCTTGCAATAACCCTGGTATTTTATTGTTATCTAATTCATTGTTATTTAACTTTTTAAAAGTTAGAAGACATTGTCTTCTCAGGTCATCTGTAAACTGTTCGAAGGCAGGATCCTTTTTTCTTAGTTCTATCTTGCAGAGCCCTAAGCAGCGTTGGGTCCATAGTAGGTGGAGTTGTATGAATGGAAGAATGAACTTTGGCAGAGCTGCTTGTTAAATCCTTAACTAGGTAACATCACTCTGGATTCCAGATTCCTGAGGGGGTTGATCCCTAACGTTCTTTCCAGCTCTAAATGCAATGATTTCATCATAGCTACAAGAGTGAAAATTAAGCAAGAACAAATCGCCTTTCATAACTCATAGCTAGAGGTTTTATTCTCTCTTTTCATACCCTGGAAGAACAGGGTAGCAAGCTATGTTCCCTTTCTCTGTATGATGTTTCAGGGACAGCAGGACCTTTTTGCCAACATGTTGGCCTTTCCAGAATAATAGATAAAAAGTTAAAAAATACCTTCAAGTCTTCTACATAGTTGGCTCCTTTCAGGTTCCGATACAATCTAGTTATATTGGAACAAAGTTTCACCTAAGGAGAGGCTCAGCTACATAGTCTATCTTGATAAACCAGTAAAAGGAAAGGCACATACCTGAGATTAACCCACATTAACATCATAACATTACAAACCCCTCTTCTGGTCTTTTGGAGCCATGAGCAGTAGCAGTTGCTGGGCAACTAGATTATCTGTATTCTCCCAGGGTGGCAGAGTAGGGCTAGGCTGTTCCCATTGTCTGAAAAGTGCCAGGTAATAGGGAGTCCCTCAAACAGGAGGTTAGAACAGTGATACTCTTGCCAGGCAGCTGGGTATCATCCTCTGGGCAGACTTCTTTTTGGAAAGATGATTGTCTTAAAAAGAAAAAAAAAAGAGGGTTTCTCTGTGTAGGTTAATTAGACAGTAGATCAAATGGGATCCTGATCTAAAGCTTGACTTATTAAGACCCAGCCATATAGATCATCATCACCATCACCATCACCACCATCATCATTATTGTTATTAATTTCCTCTCTGGCTGCTCCATTGAACTTTCTGCATTGTCTCCAGAAACTCATCTTCCTGAAAAAATCAAATCAGCTCTGCACTGCCTCAGTACTCCTTGCCCCAGGGCTACGCCCCCTTTGACTGGAGAGGGTGTAGGGTAGACATCAGAGAGCTCCTTGGATCCTCGATTTAAGGAAGGCACCCACCTGGCTGTAGGACTTCATACCCATTAGATTGTGAACTCTTTGAAAGCAAAATTGCCTTTACCTTTCTTTGTCTCCCTGGCACTTAGCATGGTGTTTGGCATATAGGGGGTGCTTTATAAATGTTTATTGACTGGTTGACTATTTTTTCAATTTTTATTTTTTGACTATATTATTTAATGAGAAGTTCAGGTATAATGCTTGTGCTGATGTGGAAAGTGTATTGAGCTGGTAGTCAGAAGACTGGGTTCTAGTAAACTCAATTCAACCAGTATTTATTAAATGCCTACTATGTGCAGAGTATAGAAAAGCAGAGTGGTTTAGAGTTGGCCTGTAATTCAGGAAGACCTGAATTCAGATGCTGCCCCTGGCATGTAGTGGTTGAGTGACCCTGGATGAGTCATTTAACTTCTCAGAGAACTGCCCCCCACCCCACTCCTTGCTTCTGCAACTCAAAATTCTAAATTGCAAAAAGAGTAGCCAGTCTGTATTGGCAGATGTTATTCCCTCATGTGAGCATTTCCTATACCAATGAATACCACCACAATTCACTTGTGGTGTTTCGGTCTAATCTCTTCAGGACCCAGTACACAGAGTTTGTTTTGTTTTTTCATTTGTCTTTTGGCTTGTTGTATTTGTAGTTTATACCTTTGAATTTTTAAAAAATACCTTTGTAATTTTAGTTTATACACTTGAAAACATTATTCTGAGAAGGGGTTGATAAGCTTTACCTGTTTGCCAAAGGGGTCCATAGTATGAAAAAGGTTAAGAAACTCTCCTTGAAGATTATAAGGTACAGAGATGCTGACACACATTGGTCAATTGTGTTACCTCATTCAGGACTACCCTTTACCAATGAAATTACAGGTTCATTCCCATCCCTGAAAAGTCTAGGAGATGCCTGACATTTCTCTGATCCACACCCTGTGCACACCTGAGACTCCTCAGTAGGATACAACATTATACACATACATACGGGTAACAGACTCCCATCCCCTAGACTGGGAACAAGAACCACAAATGGAAAATATTGCTGTATTCAAGGGAGTTGGAATGTGGCTTATTTATACTCATGGGTATAAAACTGGTACAAAACTACTATCCCATATCTGCAGACAACCCTTGGGTGTTTAATAACCCCAAATGGGCAGGACCCGGGCTTTCACATCAACTAAATAGATATTGAATAGTGTAGTAGTATTTTATTGAGTATATGAATTTTGTGTTTCATCTAGTATATTTATTATTTATTTTGAGTGTATTTGTTTTATTTTATTGAGTGTATTTATTGAGTTCTGCAGCAGGTTTTTGTTTTTTGTGTAGTTTAGGAGGTAGTAAAGTATGAACGTTCTCATTTTACAGATGAGAAAACCAAACTTCAGACCCATGGTGGTCATGAACTGTGAACTCAAGTCTTTTGACATCCAAGACTAGGGCTGTTGCCCCTGCAGAAACATGGAAGCCGAGAATAGAATTGTACCTACCTCCGGCAATTTTAGGGTTGCAGGAGTGCTTAATATCTTCAGGCCTCAGTTTCCTCATTTGCAAAAAAGCAAGAGGGTTAGACCAGATGTCCTTGGAGATACCTTCCAGTTCTAAATTTATGATCCCTTGTTACTGAGAAAAAGGGGAGTGGATACTGAGGGTAAGAGAGATAAGAGAGCCATTCCTGAGGGAGGAAAGTAAAAAAGGGAGTAAGAGGAAGGAGGGGTGGGGAAGCTGGACAGATAAACTTGACAGCTTGGCCTAGGGTGGTCTGTATAAGGGAGCAGATTGTATGACATTGCCTTAAGCAAGAAAAATATAGCTAGCATTTAAATAGAGCTTTAAGGTTTGCAAAGCACTTTACCAGTGTCTCATTTTATCCTCACCACAACCCTGGGATGTAGGTGCTATTATTATCCCCCCATTTTATAGATAAAGAACTGAGTTTCAGTGAGTTTAAGTGACTTGCCCAGGGTCATAAATCCAGTAAGTCTCTGAGGCTATAGTTGACCTCAGGTCTACCTGACTCCAGTGCCAGCCTTCTGTCCACTGCAAGGTTTCTTTTAATAAATTGGAGCTTCTGTGACTGAGTTTAATCCTTTTTTTTGAAGACCCAGAGGATATACCTGTATAGCTGCTTGTCCCTGGGCCTTCCTGTTTCCTCATTTCCTTCTCTGGGCCCCTATGACAAGGGCTGGGTCTTAGACTTCAGTATCCTCCACCCTTTAGCAAAGTGTCTTGTTCATACTAACTTTAATATTCAGAAAGGTCTTTAATCTCACCCAAGGAGGAATTCCTTCTACTGACACAGATTACAGCCACACCCTGCCTTAGTAGACAGTCTACTTAAATCGCTGTGGCCCCAAACAGGCATCAATTGGCAGCCAGCCTGCTGGGAATGAACTTCTGGGAGCTCACCTGGTTCTGGCTGGTCCTTGAGGGGCAGAAACAGTGTGATGCATCTCCCAGTATTCGAAGCCTTTGTCATCTTGGTAGGTTCTTGTGGGAGTTTGTGATTGATTAACAGAGTCATTGAGAACAATGTCTTGTTCATATAGCACCTTAAGGTTTGCAATGCACTTTTCTGCCACCAACAGCAGCAACACTAGCAGAATGCTCCCATGGTGCAGAGCAGGAGATGCCACCAGAGCTGGCTTTTGAAGGATAGAAAGAGCTTTCATAGGCAGAGATGGAAAGCTGGAAGAAAGAACAAGCCCGCTGGGATCCCCAGAGACAACTGAAAGCCACAGGTCAGCTGTTCCCTGGAGAGTCACTTCTTTCTAACCCTCAGTCTCCTCCTATGGGAATAATAACCTTCTCACTACCTCTCAGCGTTGGTATGAAGAGAGCCCTCTGTAAACTTTAAATCACTAGAGAAGGAAAAGCTTTTCCAGGCACGGCGATGCAGTGGAAAGAACGTTGGATTTAGAGTTCAAGAATCTGGGTTTGAATCCTAGCCCTGATACTTACCACCTGTGTAACCTATGGCAAGGCATGCCTTAGGCCTCAGTTTCCTCATATGTAAAATAGAAAGGAGGGACTAAAACTTGAGGTTTTTTTTTTAACCTGAAGTCCATGAACTTGTTTTCACAAACATGTTTGATAACTGTATTTTAATATAATTGGTTTCCTTTGTAATCCTATGTATCTTATTAAATGTATATAAAAATATTATTCTGAGAAGGGGTCCACGGGCTTCACCATGTGAGAAACAGACTTAGTCTATGAGTAAACAATATTCGTTGGAAAGCCAGGAAGATTTTCATTACATTTATTTTACATTTCTTCTTTCTGAATAAGTGGGTAGCTCCCTTAATGGAGTACCACTTGTTTAGACAAATGGGAGCCCTTTTATGCTGTCCCCAATTCTAATTTCCCCCCTTGCTCTCCATTGGCTAGATGCCACCTCCTGAACTGCCCATGTCATGCCCTCCCCAACTCCCAACAGCTCGTTAAGCATGAGTACAGGCTTCTAACCTTTTACCTGATCAGAAGTCTTGTTCTGCTAAGTCACAGCTCTGACTAGAACCAGTAACCTCTGACTTACATTCTGCTATCACTCAAAGCTAGGAGGAGTACTTTTAATCCTGTGGAAACAAAATTCCTCCTATTGTTTCCCACAACCAGAATGCCAAAGGGGTCCAGGACACAGAGTTCTTTTTAGAAAAAAGTTTTATAACTATGTTCTAATTTAGTTGGTTTCCTTTGTAATCCTATGTATATAAAAACGTTATTCTGAGAAGGGGTCCATGGGCTTCACCTGAATGCCAAAGGAGTCCAGGACACAAACAAGGCTTCTGAAGTTTGGACTAGATGGTCACTGAGGTCCTTTCCATATCTAGAGCTATGAAACTGTAAACCCTGTGAGGTGGGTAGTACGAATATTATTTAATACTTATTTTATAGAGGAAATTTCAGCTCTGAGAAAATATGATTTTCCCATGATAATATAGCTAGTAATTATCTGAGCTAAAGTTCAAGCTCGGTCTCTTCAATTCCACTCTCTACATAGCACACTTCCTCTGAGTGAGGACATGGTCACCCCTCTCACATAAGGCATGGAGGACTAGTACAAGGAAGAAAGGAATGAGTAAATGAAAGAATGAAGAAAAGATTTGTGTAGGAGCCTCAGGTGAGCCTTTCTCAAATTCTGGCTGGCACAGCCTCTCTTTCCTCCCTCACCTACAACCAGTGAATGAAGCCCTCTTTTCCCCAGAAAAGCTTCAGTTGTATTTATAAAATGATCTTGGTGGCGTGCAATGCTGCAGACAGGGAGGATATTGGATAGTCTGGGGTTTGGTGGGTGCCTTTATGCTGACCCTTTCCCTCCAATAATCAGATCATTGTCTGAAGGAATTAAGTGAAGTGACCCCACTCCCACCCCTTCCTGACTACTTCCCCATCTGTAAAATGGGGACAATCCATCCTCTGTCACTGCCAAGAAGAGCAAAGGAATACGAATCTTTCCATCAAAAGTGCTTAGAAAGGGTGGCCTGTTTTAAATTAATTCCAAGAGTTTTAAAAGTAGGCTTGTCTGCCAGGTTTTACTGCTTAAAAATAGTCTGTATTATTTGCAAATGTAACAAGCTGAAGGGGAACACAAGCCAATCCTTGGGGTTGGTGCTTTATATGACTCTCTCCACAGTGGAGTGAGTGATAAGCCAGCCTTTCCTTCTGCTGGGGGAGAAGAATTGGGTGGCTTATCACTCTTGGCTGGGGTGTGTTGTCATCAGACCCAGTTGGTAAAAATAAAGGCTCTATCTCCTTAATACAAATGGTGGCAGGCAGGAAAGAAGAAAAAAAAACCTGATGTGGGGGGAGGAGAAAAGGCCCGAGGGTGAGCCTGTCAGGGTAGCTTGTAAACTGTTCCTTGTTGAAGACTTGGCTGTCTCTGTCACTTTGTCTCTCTCTCTGCTGGCAGGGTTCTCAGCCCACAGCAGGCAAAACGCTGATGTCTAAACATGAGCCCAATTCATTATGCAGAGAGGAGGGAGGCCTGGAAGTTTTGTTCTCTGGGGAGACAGGTTCTGTGTCTCACCAAAAGAGCTGATGCTTGACTTTATTTATTCATTTACCTGCAGTAGTATTATATATTTACTTATCTAGAACAGCTAATAGGGAACTCACAGTGATGGCAGTGTCTTCCTGTTTTTACTCCATAGTTGTATGTGCAGAAGATACATAAAGGAGATATTTCCCACTTCTATTCTGCATAACCCATTCCAGTGAACTGGGATCAGCCTTGAATTACTACACATCTTTTAGAGAAAAATGAGTAGTGGCCATTTGAGAGCTGAAGGGCCTGTGTTCGTGAGGCACAGATACCACTTTATGCTAGGCAGTAGAGTTATGGAGGGGGAAATGTATCCCAATGCCTCTTGTCCAAGAAGAAGGGAAGAAAGAAAGGAAGGAAAGAAGGGAGGAAGGAAGGAAGAAGAAGAAAAGAGAAAAAAGGAAAGGAAGAAAAATAGAAAAGGGGCCACAGGAGGCCTCATGGACACAGGGCCAGGCGCCTCTGTCTTCAGCCATTGTCCATGCAGTGTTTCCATGCAGCCTGGGAGGCAGGTAGAGCAGGCCAAGCTTCTCACTTCCCTGTCAGAGAGACAGCTGGGGATTGGGGAAGCACAATAGTCATTGATGGGCCTGCCCTGGCAGCTTAACTTGTGTCTCTCCTGATGAAATCAGAAGGGTTAAGGTTAAGAGACATTGAGAATGAAAGCTGAAACCTTTTCATAGCACATGTTGCATATAGTTGTGATATTAAACATTTGTATGCTACTTCAACAAGTCCCAAAAGTACACAGGAGAAGCCCAGACCCCTTTTCTGCTAAATTGTGAGATGAGAGCATGCTGCCAGGGGTAGGTGGGAGTGGGAGCAAATTTCCTCAATCTTTGTAGGGGGCAGTATAGGTTTCATTTTTAAAATAGACTTTTATCTTTAAAAGTTGGTGGTGGAGGGGCATAAAGGGCATGGAGGAGTGTGTCAATATGTTAGATGTTATGGAGGGGGAAATATATCCCAATGCCCCTTGTCAGGAAGGAAGGAAAAAAAATTAAAAAACAAACTAATTTAATATAAAATTACCTCTTTTTGAATCCTCAGTCCTTAGCACAATGCCTGACACATAGTAGGCACTTAATAATTGTTTACTGATTGATTGGTTAAAAATGTAACACAGAAAAAAAAAGGGCAGGGGTGAAGGTATCAGTAAAAGGAGCAAGTGCCCAGGCAAAACTCTGGCCTGGACATCCTTTGGGGCTTTTCTTTGTCCTGTTTTCAACTTTCCAAGTGTCTCACATTTAGCTTTGAGATCCTTGGCACAGTTCTGGTGCTTATATTTTTTTATCTTATTCATTCTCTACTCATTAAAATTTTGTCTTTTCAGTCATGTCCGACTCTTTGTGACCTCATTTGTTTCAGACCTTTGTGACCCCCTTTGGGAGTTTCTTGGTAAAGATACTGGCGCAGTTTGCATTTCTTTCTCCAGATGATTTTATAGCTGAGGAAACAGGCAAACAGGTTTAAGTGACTTGCCCAGGGTCACATAGCTAGTGAGTGTCTGAGGCTGAATTTGAACTTAGATCATCCTGATTCCAGGCCCAGCCCTCTATCTATTGTACCACCTAGCTGCCCCACTAATTAAAAACCACATTGTGACTGTGTGAAGTTTTATCCTACCCAAACTGCTTTTACATCAAGACCTCCCTATGTCCCCATTTATCTTCTTTTCTCTGGTCTCAAAGGTGTTAGAAATATGCTTGACACTGAAATTCAGGTATCAAGGGCAATTTATTATTATTGAGAAATCTAAAGGAATTGGGCTTAGGTTCCTGGCCAGGAGCGTAATCCACCCTTCTTTAGGAAAAGGGAATGGGGAATACAGGAGTGAGACCAACTTTATTCTTTTAGGCTAACATAGATTGATGCACCATCAGCTCAGTACCTCCCTTCAGAGAAGGGATTGGTCTGCTCCCTTCTGGGTTACCATCTTCCCTACAGACCCCCCCCGCCCCGCCCCACATGCAACTCCTTGGTCTGTCCCCCCCAACATATGTCCCATGTTCAAAAATGGTGGAAAACTCCTCCCTATGACGGTGTAAGGTAATATTCAATAAGCCAATTAAGCATGCATGGTAGCCATTTGACCCTGTTTTCTCCTTGGTATGTCTCCCCCCAACATATGTCCCATGTTCAAAAATGGTGGAAAACTCCTCCCTGTGAGTGTGTAAGGTAATATTCAATTAGCCAATTAAGCATGCGTGGTAGCCATCTGACCCAGTTTTCTCTTCAACCCTGACCATTCTCCGGCCAGTTTAGACCAGTTTTCCTAACATCCTGAATCTGTGGTTTCTGCAAAACCGCAAACTTTATTCCGATTGGCTGGGGCCCCTCATCCTGGTTAATTTTTACTCCTCTTCTTTGTTCAAGCTGACACTTCATTAATTATCCTATGGAACTTAATTCTTCTGTTGAAACCTAACTTTGCCTAACTTTTACCAGTCTCTCACAGTGGCCTCTGTCCTTGCTAATCCCTCCACTTGTACCCTTAATATTAACTCTCATCTCTGGAAGCAAATCCAATGGCATTCTCTCAGTCTGGATCCTTGACTTACCTGCAGTATTTGTCACTGCCCATCAGCCCCTCCTTAATAGTCTTCCCTCTGTGGGTTTCATCGACACTACTTTCTCCAGCTTCGCCTATTGGAGGACCCGTCTGACCTGATTCTTTTTATTTCTTCACTGGTTAATCTTCCTCCTCAGTCTTCTAACCTCTTTTTTTTTCTCTCCTCTCTATACCCCCACAGCTAGGTAGCATAGTGGATAGAATGCTGGGCCTGAAGTCAGGAAGAGCAGAATTCAAATCTGGCCTCAGACACTTATTAGCTATGTGACCCTGGGCAAGTCACTTAACCTTGTTTATTTCAGTTTCCTTAGCTATGAAATGGGGATGGTAATCATAGTACCTACCTTCCAGGGTTGTTGTGTGGATCAAATAAGATAAAATTTGTAAAGAACTAAGCACATAGTAGATGCTTAATAAATGGTTGTTCCCTTCCTTTCTATTCTCCCCTGTGGCAGTCTCATCCACTTTCATGGATTTAATTTGATTCCCAACTTATATAAAGTGCTTTGCAAACATTAAAGTACTATATTAATAAGGCAGCTAGGTGGTGCAGCAGATAGAGAGTTGTTATACAGTCATTTTTCAGTTGTGTCTAACTCTTTGTGACCCCATTTGGGGTTTTCTTGGCAAAATACTGGAGTGGTTTGCCATTTCCTTCTCCAGTTCATTTTATAGATGAGGAAACTGAGGCAAACATTGTTAAGTGACTTGCCCAGGGTCACTAAGCTAGTAAGTGTCTAAGGCTGGATTTGAACTCAAGAGGAGGAGTCTTCCTGATTCCCAGCTCAGGTGCTCTATCCATTGGGCCACCTAGCTGCAGATAGAGCGCTGGACCTCAAGTTAGGAAGATTTGAGTTTAAATCTAATTTTAGACAGAGTTATTAACTTTGTGACTCTAGGAAAGATTGTTGTGAGAATAAAATGAGATAATGTTTGTAAAGTGCCTTATAAACCTCAAAGTGTTTAATAAATGCTATCATTATTATTATTAATTATTATTCCTCAATTCTCCTTCCTGAGCTCCAAGTCTACATTTCCACCTGCCTGCATGACTTTCTCAGACAAATGTCCTTCTACCACTTTAAACTCAACATATCCAAAATAATTATAATAATGGTGGTGGGGGTGGCGATATCTAATATGTAGCACTTTACGGTTTAAACTAATTTGATCCTACTTTATGATGGAAAAACTGATGCCAAGAGATTTTCCCAGGCTCACACAACTAGTGAATATATCTGAGGTAGGATTCCTGACTCTAAGTTTAGACTGTTATCCACCCTATCAACTTCTTTCCCCCTAAAGCCTGGCACTTCCCTTAACTTACCTATTTCTCTTGATGACACTGCCATCTGTCAGTCATTAAGGGTCAAAGCCTTTGGAGCCATCTTTGAATCTGCCCTCCCTCTACCCGTACACCTAATCAGTTGTGAAATCTACCTCCACAACTTTCCTTCCTCTCCCCTTAAATGGCCGCCATTGTAGTTCAGGTCCTCATGCCATCTTTCCTGATCTATTGGTCTCGTCCTCTCCAACATCTGAGAGTTCTACTGTTTGGTTTTTAACGTCTTTGTCTGTGAAGTCCCCTCCTCCCTGATACTGACCCTCCCCCCAAGTTCAAGGTGCACTTTCTTCCCTCAAATTTTATTACAGCATCTTACCCATCTCTCCTTTATCCTTCTTTCATTTTGCCTTATATCTCACTTGTGTCTCTGCTATATTTTCACTATTGGACCCTAAGTGACCGAAGGGCAGAAACTGTCTTTCTTTCATCTTTGTAGCCCCAATGCTTCCCAGAAGGCTCTGATTACATGAAATTTTGAATAACAATTTGTTAAATTTAAAACATTATTTCAGTCACTGTTTACCAACCTTGTGAGGTAAGTAGTATCAATGTCATTACGCCTATTTTATACTGAGGAAATAAATTCATTTAGAGTGATTTGGTGATCAGACCAAGACAGAACCTGGGTCTCCTGATCTGTCACTTCTTTTCCATTGTATGTCACAATCTTTCACTGCTTAAGATGTCTCTGACCATCCATCCTCCACCCCACCCAGGTTCTCTTGGGTCCCGTCTCCCGTTGAGCTCCTAATAGGGATGAACTCTAAGGCGTCTCTTCTAGCTCCATGAGCTGAGAGCAGATGTTGTCATTTTTTATTTAGAACTATTTAAGAGATGATTCCAGGTTGCTTTCTTAGCACATACGCAGAATTAATAGAACAAACAAAATTGTCCCTTCCAGGGCATAGCACCAGGGCCGAGAGCACATGACTTGGAATCAAGTGACCTGAATTCAAGTCCCAGGTCTGATTATGGGAAATCCATTTAATCTCTCAACCTTAGTTGCCTCTTCTTCAAAATGGGAATAATATTTGTAAACCTACCTCAAAGAGTCATTGGAAAGAAAGCATTTCAGAAATCTTACAAAGTTATGGAAATATTTTAGAGAGTTTTTTTTTTAATTTCATTGGTAATTGACCATAAATTAATGCCTGGTGAGTGAATGAATAGGTTGGGATCCCTTTAGTCAGTTTCCCTGACATAAATGTACTCCTAAGTTATAAATTAGATAGTTCCTTTATTTCTAACTACCACACCTTCTTTCTCCAATAGTTCTTTTTCATGAAATTAGACTGTGCCTAGGGGATAGGATGCTGTGCTTGAAACCAGGGAATGTGGGCTCTATTGGTTCTGCTAGTTACTGGTTTGTCCGTACCAACAAGAAGAATCCTTGTGTTGGAATCTATAAAGTAGATGTGGGTGATGCAGACAGTTCACAAAACTAATTGCTGTTTGATGGGCCCGGAACAGCGAGGGGGAAAAGAAAAACTACCTCTTTTGCTGGGTGGGGAGCCAGAGGTGGGGTGGATGGCCCTCCCTTCCTCTTCCTGAGAGAGCCCTTTTACTACACAAAGCTGCCCTTCTTTCTGATGGCCCAAGAGTCCCGCCTGGGCTTTGGCAGGCTGTATGTCTTCAGGCAGCACCTCAAGTTTCCCTGACAGCCAGCTCATTGCTTTCATAGAAGGTGGAGCTCTGTGGCAAGCCCTTGGCTAGCAAGGCCCTTTTCTGTGGTGTGTGGTATTCCGTTGGGCATGAAACTAGACTCATCTCGGAGGCTTTGCTTGAAGAGAAACTTTTATGGCTGTGAATGTCACCTAAAAGTAAATTCTGTTTGGGTGTGGAGACCTATCAATCTATCCATCTATCCATCCATCTATCCATCTATCTAGATATCTATCTCCACACCTAAACATATATATGCATGTGTGTGTGTACATATATATACACACACACACACACACACACACACACACACACATATATATATACATAATACATATACATGTTTCTTTGACTCTATCTCTTCCAGTTCCTTCCTTCTACCCTTTGCCTGGTTAGTGCCCTGAGTGTGGAGCATTCCGACCTTGAGATGGTCTCTGCTTCCTGTCTCTACCCTGATATCCCCTCAGTTGATCTGGCCCGATCCAGTACCATGCATGGGAGGCTTGCCCTCCTCTGAAGACTGATCTGGGGCAGCAATCATCATAGCGACCTTTGTAATACTTTGTAGTACTTCCCTCTCTCTCTGGCACCTGCTGCTCCTACTTGGATGCCAGCCTGAGTCACCTCTGAAGCACCCTGGCTGAGGTCTGGTAGGTCTGGAGGAGCCTGAGGGAAGGGTCATGTTTCCCCGACTCACCTTGTGTGAGTCAAGTCGTTTGTCTCTTGTTGAAATGCCCTGGTTCCACCTTTCCAATAACAGCAATAAAATGTTGATGGTTTGCTAGATTGAAAATAAACCTCTTTGTTCCTGGGCAATGCTCAGAGGTCATATAAGACATTTTGGTCCTTGGAAGCAGAATTTTCAGGAGCTGACTTCAGATGAACTTTTCCACTGTTTTACCAGGTCAGAGAAGTTGATACCTCCTACTGCACATGGGTCAGCTGGTTTTGTGCAGCTGAAAAGCAATAATTATCTTGGATTTAAAGTCAGGAGTCAGTCAGTCACTCACATTTATTAAAGCAAGCATTTATTAAATGCTTACTATATGCCAGGCATTGTACTTGGTGCTAGAAACATAAAGGCAAAAACACAGTCCCTATTCTCAAGGAGCTCACATTCTGAGTTAGACAACATGCAAACAACTATCTACATATGAGATACATAGAGTGTAAAAGGAAGGTAATCCCAGAGAGGAGGCACTAATGGTGTGGGGGATAGGGAGGAAGGAGGGGGTGGGAAAGGTGCCTTGCAAATATTGCAATTTGAGCTAAGTCTTGAAGGAAACCAGGGAAGCCAATAATCTGAGGCCAGGAGAGAGCATTGCAGACATGAGGGACAGCCAGTGAAAAGGCATTTTGGGAGATTGAGAGTCTTGTGGGGGGCCAGTGTGGCTGTAACAGACCATATGTGGAGAAGAATAAAGTATAAGGAGATTGCAAAGGTAGGCAGGAGCCACATTGTAAAGGACTTTCAAAGCCTAAAAGAGGACTTTAGATTTGATCCTGAAGGAGATTTTGGTTCTGGTATTGGTTCTGCCGCTCTGTGTGCCCTCATATGCAGTCTCATTGAGTCACAACTTTGTCAAAACAGGATAACGCCAGTCCTGTCTCCCTCTAAGGGTTATTAGGGGGACCAAATGAGAAAATGCAACATGGAAACCACTGGTCTGAGAGCTAACCTTTGGACTTCCTTCTCTGAGCCTCAATTCCCTCATCTGAAAAAAATTAGGAGGTGTTGGATTAGATAATCCCTAAACTGTCTTCCAATGCTAATATTATGTGATTCAGTAGATCTATTGATAAACAGATATATAAGTAGCTATGCGACAGGTGCTGTGGTAGGCACAGGTGATATGCACTGTAAGAGGGGAACAGTCTCTGCCCTTGAGGTGCCTACAATCTAGCTAGGGGAGATAATACGTCCCTATACAGGCATAGACAAAATAGGTAATAGGTGATTGAAGAGGGGAGAAGGGAGGGAAAAGCTTCATCCAAGACGCAGCAGTTTAGCTGAGCCTTGAAGTAAACTAGGAGTTCTAGAGAAACTAGGAGGAACAGAAGAAGGCCAGTTTTGCTGGACTATAATGTGAATCGAGGAGAGTAAAATGTAAGAAGGCTGGAAAGGTGGAGTGTTGCCAGGTTTTGGAAGTCTCTAAATGCTAAACAGAACAGTTTATATTTGATCCTAGAGGTTACAGGGAGACTCTGAGGTCTTTATTGAGTAAGGAAGTGACATAATTAAGAGTTGAGCCTTCGGAAAATCATTTTGGCAACTTTGTGGAGGATAGGTGGAAATTGTTAGAGACTTGAAGGAAGAAAACCAACTACTACAAGAGATAGTAGTTAATAAATAGTATTAATAAATACTAAAAACTATTATAATCGTAATAGCATTGACTATGATAATAATAGTCCAGGGAAGAGGTGATCCTAACATATAGAAAAATTCTTTGATAACCAGACAGTACTATAGAGTGTAAGACATTATTAATACCATAGGAAATGATCCTGATTTAAGGATTCATGATTCCAGGTGCATGGTATTTTCTGTGCGTGATAACACAGGTAAAACTGATTGTTGTTTCCTGAAGCTGCTCCAGGCCCTCACTTCTCTCCCCTGTACTGTGTCTCTATAGGGAGGGTATGAATAGGCTTCTGTTGAAAGGGAGATTAGTGGGCATTAAAAATATATTAGCATCTAATTAGGATGTTCTCACTGCTATAATCAGAAAAGCCGAAAAAGTAAAAAAGGTAGAACTTTGGAGAAAAAAGAGCAGGTAGCCATAAGAAAAATTATAGGCTCACATTTTATAGTACCTACAGGGTTACAGAGTACTTTCTTCCCAACAATCATGTGAGGTGAGGTGGTTAGTGCATATATTCTTATTTCTTTGGATCAAAGGGGTCTTTTGAAGCCACAGCTCAGGAATCTGTATTGGCACATCGATTCTGATATATCATCACAAATAAATATGAGTTATTATTCTTATGAGGTCCTTCCAGCAGCACCAGTCAGAAGAATCAAACACTTTTTAAAAAACTCCACTTTTTAAAACCCACTTGATTCTGATAAATTTCAAATGAACTCCAGTCTGCTATTCAGTGACTGGCTATAGGCTTCCTTTCACTAGGCTTTTGCAGCCCAAGAGGATTAGAATATTGAGCTGGGAGAGATCTTAGAGATTATATAAATTCATGCCTTATTTTTTACAGATGAAGAAGCTGAGGCCCAGAGAATGCCCACAACCAGTAAAGAACAGAAGCAAAATTTAAATCTAGGTCCTCTGACTACAGTGGGAGCCGTATGAATGAGGCTAGTTTTCCTCTATAGCAAACTCATCCCCGTCTTCTCCACATGGGGCTAGGAATATTAGAAGCCTCGGCATGTGGAGCCGAATATAGGTCATGGTGACCCATTTCCAACTTTACGTTTGAAATGAGAATAGAGACTTAATCAAATCACTTTGGGACTTTTGTATTCGGTCTCAAGCTAAGAATCAGCATACTTCTGTATCTCATCACAATGTGTACTGGTGACTTTGGACACCCCCAGTGATCTGTGTGTGGTAGGGTGTGCTTATATGAGCGTGGGCACTCACCTCAAGTAGAGAGATGCATATGCTTTGACTTCTAAACTCCCAAATTCTCTTCTGGATACTTACAATTCAGACATGCCTATACCCACATATCATCATTGAAAATGATGGAATACAGGATGAGTTTGCTCTAAAGGAAGGCTTGCCTTCATTCACATGGTTCTCATCGGCAGCATGATAGAAAGACAGAAGAGATTCCCAGCTCTGTTATTTCTTGGTTATGGGGAAGTTGTCTTGCCTCTCTGGCCTGTGTATCTTCACTGAAGATAAAGATAAAGGCATTCATTAGGTTCATAAAATCAAAGAATTTTAGAACCAACCTCATGTTGTCATGGAAAGACTGACCGCTGGATTTAGTCAGAGGAGCTGGGCTCAGATCTCAGCTTTGCCGCTTACTCCCCATGTAACATTTTGCTAGTTATTTCTACTTATTGAGCCTCACTTTCCTTATCTTACCCTTTGTAGACCCATGCTTTCCTCAACTGTAAAATGAGGGGGTTGGACTAGGTGACTTTTTACGTCTCTTCCAGCTCTAAATCTATGATCCTAAGGTACCTTAGGAGAAAGAAATGGCAAACCACCCCCGTATCTTTGCCAAAAAAACTCCAAATGGGGTCATGGAGAGTCACACAGAGCTGAAAAATGACTGAACCACAACAAAAGGTACCTTAGAGGAAAGTGGCGCCCTACGGGGGTTAGGTGATTTTGCCCAAGGTCATAGAGCCTTGTGGCTGAATTGGGTCTGGAACCCATGGTTCTACTACCCAGACCATTGTACCATAATACCTCCCCTGGAAGGAGTTTAGTTCAAAGAATAGATCAGATCAAGCAATTGAGAGTCTTGTTTGCTACAGGAGCTACAGGGAGCAATGCAACCAGGAGAGGGGATGTCCCAACTTCAGCATTCACTAAGATGCGATTTTAGCTAAGTCATTTAAACTCTGTCAGGCACAGTTTCCTCATTTATAAAGTGAGTGTACTGATTCTTATGATGCTTTCTTTACAGGGTATTTGTGAGGGAAAAGTATGAACTTAAAGGCATAGTGGATAGGGAGCTAGCTTTGGAACCAAAAAGTTCTGGATTCAAGTATTGTCTCTGACGCTTATGTTTATATAACCCCTGATGTATTACTTAACCTGTCAGCGCCCTAGAACTAAGACTAAAAGTTGCAGAGATGGTGCTGAGCTTATAGGACTAGATTTAGAGATAGAAAGGACCTTACAAAGCAACTGTTAGTCCAAGCCTTTCATTTTACAAGAGAAGTTAAGTGACTTGCCCAAGGTCACAGGGTAAACAAGTGGCACAACTGGGATTTCAATTGATAAATACCAATCAATTTATTAAGTGCCTGCTATGTGCCAGGCAGTGTGCTAAGCATAGGGATACAGAAAGAGGCAAAAGACAGTCCCTGCCTTCAAGAATCATACAAAATTCTTCTTCCTTCCTCCCTCCCTTTTTCCTCCTTTCTTCCTTCCTTCCATCCTTTCTTTCTTCCTTTCTTTCTTTCCTTCTTTCCTCCTTCCTTGACTTAGAATTAACTCATTTATTAATAACTCACATTGTAAATCATAAAACACTTTCAGTCTTGCAAAGCACATTCCTGTGAGGTAGGCAGTACAAATAGTTCTGATTTGCAATTTAGGAAAATGAAGCCCAGTGACGTTAAGTGATTACAGCTAGAAGGTATCAAAGCCAGCAGTTGAATTCCAGTCCTCTGACCACAAGCCTCTTCACACTTACAAATGCAATGTTTTCCAATTATGTTTTCATAGTGCCTCTGAATTGTTTAATTGTTTTATGTCCCCATGGCCAAAAAATTTGTCATCTAGTTGCCAACCTACTTTTAATAAACTTCTCCAAACTGAGTTAGGTTAGTCCTTAACCAATAAATTCAAGTCTCTTTTTAAAAAGAAAAGCAAAATTAAACACTTATTTAATTCACTAGGTTTGGAGTCCCCCCAACCTAAGTCCTTTGACTCCAAATGCAGTCCTTTATCATCAAAGAATCCCAAGTCTGGTCCTTATCCCTATGCTATTATTTTTATTACTGAAGTCACTTGCTGATGCAGCCCATTCTCTTCTCTTGTATTCATCTTCCAAGCGAAACATGGGTCATGGGGGTCAGGGTGCTCCACTATTGGTCTAACAGGTTTGAAGTTTGGGGAGGAAGAGTCAAATAGAGTAGGCTGAGAGCTGAGCAGGAAGTTTAGATGTTTCTGCAAGTGAAGTAAAGGACCGATTGCGTGAAATGTGCATGTATGTCTGGTCAAGGTTATAAAAAAGGTTTTATCTGTTCAGACACAGCTTCTGCTGCAGTTCTCATTCTATATCTTGCTGGGCCACCTTCTGCTCATTCTACCTCTCTCTGAGAGAACATTTGGCAAAGAAGACCCATCTTCCTTCTGTGTTATCCCATGTACAGGAAAGTCTGTCTTGTCAGTGAAGGTTTGGATCACCTGCCTAGGCTGGAGATGGCTTTGGTTGGTACATCCCTGTAACTGGGAAAAGGCGGGAAGGCCATATCTGATTATGATTGCTTGTGGAGAAACACAGCTACAAGGCCAAGATGGCCCTAAGTTAACATGGAGTGAGGACTCATGCATCTGATTTGGCTCCCAGAAGAGCTGTAGCTGTCAACAGGAATGGAATAATAAGAAGGAAGGCTTAGGGATGTAGTAGTGACTTTGCAGATTTCCACCATTGATTAGATAAGAAAATGTGTAACTGGAAATGTTCCAACAGTGCAGAAAAGCTCTGATCATACACTGATTCTTTCAAGGAATTGCTGGAGCTTTTCAATGGTTGATTGGTAACAGCACTGTGGGCGACCAGTGATAACCCCTGAGTCAATGGGCCAACGATCCATTTGGAAAGCTGCTTCTATTCGTCCTTTCCTAGAAAGTATAATGGGAGGAGACCTTTCGCAGATAGTCTTGGGATCTTCTTTGCATCTCCCTGCATAGATTTGGGCTTTCTCCCAAATCTTATAGTTATCAACTAGTGGACAACGAGATAGCAAATGGTGGAAGGATACTGGGAGTGTAAACTGACGAGGGAAGGGCTACCCACTGATATTCTCTTACCCACTTACATCCCTGAAAGCACAGGGAAAGGGGTATGGTAGTAACAACCAGTTTGCAAATCAACCAGAGAAAGCTTTCAGATCTAGCCATTGGTTGTTCTTGCCCTACAGTGGAAGTCCTTAATTTGGAGTCCACCAAACCCCTCCTTCCCCACTACGGGTACGTGGATAGATTTTAGCAGGCCTAAAAACTTGGATGAAAATACGCACAAACACACATCTCTCTTGCTCACTTTATTTTTACTAATCTCTAACTGAAATTCAGTTTTGAATATAGGCAACAAACATTATTCTGAGAAGGGGTCCATAGGTTTTACTAGTGTGCCAAAGTGGTCCATCACACAAACATAGTGAAGAACCCCTACCTCAAAGTGTTAAAGATAACACTCTTATCTTTTATGGTGGACTTTTAGCACTCAGTGGGCAGCTAGGTGGTGCCATGGGTAGAGTACTGAGCCTGGAGTCCGGAAGACATATCTTCCTGAGTTCAAATCCAGCCTCAGACACTTACTAGCTATGTGACCCTGGGCAAGTCATTTAGCCCTGTTTGCCTCAGTTTCTGCAACTGTCAAATGAACTGGAGAAGGAAACGGCAAACCACTCCAGTATCTTTGCCAAGGAAAACCCCAAATGGGGTCGTGGAGAGTTGGACACAAATGAAATAACAGAACCCAACAATAACAGCAATTAGCACTTAAACACTAAAGTTTGACATTCAGTTCAATTCCAGAAATTGAATTAAAACAATTCTCGTTAAATAGTCGACTGGTCCTTGAGTGGAGTCTTTGGAGGTGGCTGACTATGTTTATCACAAGCAGGGGATGAGTGTGTTACTGTGAGATAGATGACGAGAACAGTAAAGAAATTCCTTCTGAAATTATTGTGTAAGGCCCTGGGATTAATAACAACCACGACACTGATAATAATAGCACGGGGAGTTAGGACATCTGTAGAGTCTGGGATTAACTTCCTGTGTGACCATGGGCAAGTCACCTCCCCATCTGGACCTCATTTCCTTATGAAGGGGATGGACTAGATAATCATTTTGGTTAAGTGGAACCAGTGGTGGGTTTGAACTCTGAGTTCTGTTTTTTAGATTTCAGTCTTCTCATCTGTAAAATGAAGGATTTGGACTAGATCAAGTCAACAAAGAAAGAAATGAACATTTATTAAGTGCCCACTATGTGCCACGCACTGTGCTAAGCACTGTACAAATATCTCATTTGAGCCTCACAATAACCCTGGGGGTAGGTGCTATTATTATCTTCATATCCCAGCTGGGGAAACGGAGGCAAAGAGAGATTAAGTGACTTGCTCAGAGTCTAGCTAGAAAGGGTTTGGGGCCAGACTTAAATTTGTCTTCCTGACTCTGTGTTCTAAACAGGCTTTTGGGGGGCACCTATTATGTTCCGGGCATTGTGCTAAGGGCTGAGAATACAAAGGAGGATAAAAACAAACTAGGGGAGCCCTCAGCTGTCTCCAAGTCTAACATCCATTGGCTGTCATTTCTTTCATTTAGCACTTTAACTTTTTATCTGACCGTCACTGCTCTAATCTTGTGATATATTCAGTGATGCAGTGAAGGCATTAACCCTGTCATTTTGGGGATGAGAAGGGAATGGGGTTTACACTTCGTTTTATTTGAAGAGGGGGAGGGGGAAGGGACGGAGAACAGTGAAATGTTATTAACTGACTTTCTTCCTTCCTTTTTCTTTCTTTATTTCTCTTTTCTTCCTTCCTTCCATTCTCTCTCTCTCTCTCACTCTCAGTGTCTTGCTCTCACTCTCTCTATCTCTTTCTGTCTCTCTTAGTCTCTCTATCTCTGTCTTTCCCTCCCTCTCTCCCTCCCTGCCTGTGATTCCATCACTATAGGGAATTCCTGTTGAGGTAACTTCCTCTACCAATACAAATTAGTAACAAATACAACTTATACCCTTCATGTCTACTTCTTCATTTTTTAAATTAATAAAAAGATTGACCAACACCAGAATCCTGGACAAGATCTACTTTCTGTGGGAATCACTCAATCCCTTACCAAGATGCAAATAGCCTGTGACAGACTTGTATCTTGTTGCAAAATGGGGTAGACCCCTGCCTGAAGGTGGTAGTAGTGTTTTAGTAGGAGTCATTTTGATGGAATTGATTGCTTAGAAATAAATTATTTAATTGAAAACCCAGTACCTGAAGGGAAATAACTTCTTGAATGCTTAGCTCACAGACCTAAGTGGATCAAGGGTCACAGTGTCACAAGTGTCTACTTTGGGGAGGAGTAAATGGCATTTTCTCTCATTTGGACTGATCAGCCAATAGCATTTATTAAACAACTTTTACATAGATCACCCCTGTACTAGGCATTTGTGTTTGGGCTGGATGCAAAAGGAACTAAAAGCATAGTCGCTGCCCTTCAGGAGCTTACAGAACATGGACACCAACATATCCTAAATCTAAATGAGTGAGCAGTTGGATAACCCAACGTTCACATAAGTGCAAATAAGTATTATTCAGAGCTAGAACCTTAATATTCAGGAGAAGGTAAGAGAAGAATTAGGGTCCAAATGCTGAGTTGAGTTGAAGGTACTTTCTACCCTCTGTGCTATCAAGAATCGCCAGGGCCAGGAAGTGAACTGGGTAAGGGTTTGGGGGGAGATCAAGGGACACAGCTTCATGAAATCCATTTCTGAGTGGGTGAAAAACATAGGTGTCTCCAAAGGGTGAATGGGAGAGTTTATGGTATGACAGCTAGTATAGGCAGGCCATGTACTAAGCACTAAGGAATAGTGCTAATTTTTTTTAATCAAAGAGACAAAGCAACCAAAAAGGGCCCACTCGTTGGGGCGAACAGAGCGAGATGGTGTTTTGGTGTTTTTTTTTTTTAACATCTTGAGCTGCTTTGGAAAAGTTTGGGGTTTGGCAAAACACAAAACACTTTTTCCAAAGGACTCAATCTTTTTTTCCCTTCTCCATTTTGTACTCATGTTTATTTGGAGGGAAATAAATGCAACCCATATGTTTCAGATTCCTTAACTTAATTCTGTGCAGCACTATTTTCTCTAGGAGCTGTTTGATGTTTAAGAAGCTTTTTGATCTTTTGTCTTAGAAGGAGGAAGCAACATTTTGTCATGAGAGGATATAAAACCAGATCCCCAAATTTTTGCCTTTGCTGTAGAACTGAGACATCTGGGAAAGAGCAGATTTGGGACTGTGTCCCTTGGGCTCGTTCTCAACCTGCTTCTCTAAAGCCTCTCATCCTGTGGTGAGAACTCATAGACTCTGTCCTTAGACTTGGCACAAAGGAGGGAAATAGAGTTTTACCATATCGCTGAATTCCATAGCTTTATCACTCTTCAGTTAAAACCATAAATCATAAGTGGTTGTCACTTGGAACCTTTTGGACTCAAGAAGGAATGCTCTCCCTTCATGTCATACTAGGCCAATTTTTTTTTTACCAATCAGAGTGAGAATTCAATCCCGTATTTCCCTTATCCCTACAATTATGAGAGTAGTTGCTGCCAACCATCATCTTTGTGGTGAAGGTAAAAGCTAGTCTGTTCTTAACTACAACTCAAGGGAATATCATGTCAGGTTCATGGCTTTGAGGGGACATGTAGGATGTATATGTATCTTTGTTTGGGGGGACTAGGGACATGGAGATTGAACACTCTTCCTGTTCCCAATAATCCCTACCTTCATTCTAGCTTCATAGAATGGAGGGAATTTTTCTTCAAAGACCCAGTTTTTTGCTATTTCTCTTCCCTCTTTGGGTTGTCCACAGGTTATCGCAACTTCATGAAACTTATGTAAAAACTGGGTTTATTACAAGAGAAACGAACATGCATGTGGACCCAAAAGTGTCATAGTTTGTACAGAAGTTTGCATTTTTATAACAGTAGTACAAAGGAAGGAGGAGGAAACACAAATCTCTACCTAAAGGGGCCTGGCATGAGAGGGGAAAAGGTGCAAAAAAGTGGGGAAAAGGACAAAACAACTCCTGAAGGAGAGGAGCAAGGCTATGGCAAAAGCCACATTCTTTTCCCTTGGGAACGGCTAGACTAGGAAGATGGGATGGTCTGCTTATCTACAAGGGTCACAGCTGCACAAGCAATTTCTCAACCTAGAGCAGACTGACTGGCACCGGTCTTAACTCAGGGAGTCTAACTTGGGATGCAGACAACACATTATGTCAGCTCAGTGGGGGTTTTGACACATTCAGGGCCTCCTGCATACTCAGGGTCCAGTGTTTGTGGAAAATATGACAACTCAAAAAGACAAGTTCAGGGGACCCCTTAACAACAGGGTATAGGGAGAAATCTTGTGTGTTAATTATAATTATAGGTGTAGAAATACCAGAAATACCTGCAGTATTGACTCAAGTACCAGTGACCTAGATTTGTTGAAAAATAAAAACAAATTGGGAGACAAAACACTGTTTACACTTTCTGAGACAAAAGTGGTCTCTACAAGTTGTGTTTTCTAGGTTGTAGAGACATTTGGCTTTAGGCAAGAGAGAGTAGACCATGTGATGGGAAATTTCAGGGAATCCTGGACATGTACTATGTTCTAATGTATACCTTCCCCTACCCACTGTTTGATGAAATTCTGCAATCAGAGCTTCTTCTCCTTGACTTAAGTCTTAGGGCTGAAACTAATTTTGATGGTGGTGGGTCTATGTGTAGGAGAAGTAAGGTATTCGATCAGAATATCATAATATTAGGATGTTAGATAGAGGGAGGAAAAGAAAGACCAACTGGAATCTGATGGTCCCAAATCCAAGTTTCACCTAGTTAGTAATATTGCTAGAGCGGATACCAACATGATTGGCTAGTAACGAGTATTGGTGTTTTTTAAAGACTTGAAGAGAGCCTCTTTCTACCAACAGGTCACTAAAGATTTCAAGTAGGGTCTTCAGATTGCACGTTTAGAGCCTCCTTCTTCCACTCTTCTTTAAAGTCCAAAAGGCAGGTGCATTTAGTGAAAACTTTGGTGGTTTGGATACAATCTCTGATGCTTAGGTGCCATGGGAAAAAGTCTTCATTATTTCTCAAGATGAATTGGAACATAGATGAAGGGAAGGTACTAGTCTTGTGTCTGACTTCCTTATTCCTCAACTGTTGTTTTAAAGTGCCAAACCCTACAAAAAAATCTTTTGGATTTTGAAGATAATGTATTGAAAAATTGTTCTTGAACTAGTTTAAAAGGCATGGATTTCATATACACATAACATACCTGTATCAGCAAGGCAATAAACACAACATCAACAATAATTGTGAATATGCCTATGTAGTTCTGTATCGCAAAATATGAGACTCTCCATGTAGAAGGTAGAAGTAGTAAAACATTTATTCAGACACCAGAGGACCAGATCCCAAAACCAATAAGTCCAGTCCATCCAAGCAGCAAGCAACTCCCAAACAGTAAGCCCACTTTATCATAACACAAGAAACTTAAAACACAATATCACAACATGGAGCCTCACTGTCCCATAACCTTCCAGGCTTCCTGTGACATAAGCAGGCCACATGGGCCTATTAATGGACAGGGAAGATCTTGAAATTTACATTACCATTACAGTACATAACATTGTTACAAAGATTTAAAAAGAAACAGAAAAACAGTTTGGAAAAACCAACTAGCACATTGAATATGTTTGATAGTATATGCAGTGTTCCACTCTCGTAGTCCACCATCTTTGTAATGAAGAGAGGAAGATGCATTTTCTCCATTCTTCTCTGCAACCAAGCTTATTCATTATTATTAGTTTATAGCTTTCGGTTTCATTTTATTGCTCTTTCTTCCTTATTGTTGTTGTCATTGCATATATTGTTTTCCAGGTTCTTCTTGCTTTTCTCTGTGTCAATTTATATGTCTTCCCATGCTTCTCTAGATCCTTCATATCCAGTGTGAAAGCATGAATTTTGCAGGACAGTGATAGCAGAATCTTAGGGAGGCAATTCTCAGACAATACTTCTGGAGCACCTGCTGGTTGCAGAGCATAATAATACCTTTGTAGGTGCTGTGGGTACCAGGTTTACATAAATAATGGGGGAGCCAATAGTCACCCTCAATGAGTCACTAACCTGGAAGTACAGAATTTGAGGGCTAGAACACCAGCTGTTCCAATCCTTTTTCCTCCACTCCCACAACCCATTTTATAGATGAGGCCCAGAGAAATCAAATGATTTTCCTAAAATCATATAGCTAATTAGTGGACAAGCCAGAACTAGATCTCTGGACTCCTGGCCTCAAATCCTGGCAATTATGCCCACAGGAAATAGACTATGTATATTTGCAATGATTTTTTTAAAATATTTAAAAAAGATTTTTTTTAAAAAAAAAAGCAAAGTTTCAAGTGTAAATTAATTTCACTTGAACAGATTATGTTGAGAAAGTACCTGCTAAAGGCCCTAGTTCTGGGGTCCTAACTGGGGTAGGCCACTGTGTGTATCTAACAAGTCTCATGTTCCTTTTGGCAATACCACTAGTCATGAGCAAGCTAATATGCAACGACTTATTAACCTGTTTATAGATGAATTTGCTCCAAGTATGTGAAACTGTGTTAAGATTCTAGGGATTCTATGACCACATTAGAAAAGTATGATGTTTGGGGAAGGCACAAAATCTTAACATAAACCAAAGTCCTGCCACTCCCAGTTCCTTCTGTCACTTTCTGAACCTGTTCCTCTGAGTTAAAGGAGCCCCATGATTTAATTTGACCTGTTGTTGCTTTTTCATTCATGAATGCCAGGGGTACAGAGTCAGCTTGACCTATATGGAATAGGATAAGAGATGTAATCTCTTACCAGCTATTTGCAGCCATTTTATTCCAGGGTCAGAATTATAAAAATATAGCCAGCCATTAATTTATAAATGTGTAGCTATTTAAAATAACATATATACTATAATACTCGCATGAATACACATATGAATATATGTGGAAAGAGCTATATAAACAAACATACATGCACAATAATACCCCTTTGTAGATGCTATGGGGATCCAATTTTCTATTACACACATATGTGTATATATATGAATGTGTTATGTGTGTGCATATATTATATATGTATGAATACATGCAGGCATATATACTAATCTATTGAGAAATGCTTCTCGAGTCTTGATGCTATGCCAGGGAGAGTATAATGTAATTTACCAGGCTGCCATTTTGTATGGGCAATTCTCATGTAAAGGAAATACAGTCTGCTGGAATCCACATTTGAAAAAAAATTCATCAGAAAAGACGTCATTATTGCATAGTTTTTATATGGATCTGGACATGTTTGTAGATCAAATTGTGACCTGCAAACCATAATAAAAGCCCAATGCAATAGAGTTAACCTATCAGTCAGAACTTAGCCATGTACTCTGACACTGGGAGCTGATTAATTTAATGGCATCTGTGTTGGGCACAGATGGATCCCTACCTTTCCTGCAACAACCTAAAGACTTGGGGTCCTCAATCTCAGCAGCATAACCTCCTCCTTCCCCTGCTCTGGGGATCTTGTACTCATTTTTCCCTAGGAATGTATCATGACTCTCAGGTCTGTCTTCTGGAGTTCTGTTTCACTGTAGATAGGAAGATGGATGAGGGTGTAGATAGCCAATTCCGGGTAGCTAAAGCAAATACAAAAGTCTAGAGATAAGACTTATTGATCTCATAAATCTAACTCCAGACCTAGAATTTTAGAGTTGGAAGGAATCTTAGGGAATGTGAAATTCAACCCCATCAATTTAAAGAAGAGGAAACTAAAGCTCAGAGAGGTGAAATGGCTTGGACCCACAGCATGTAATCATTGGAACAGGCATTTGAATGCAAGCCCCTTGGTTCTAGCGCTGTTGCTGCTGCACCAGGGGTTCCTACCCATTTTTTTTCTTTTTTTGTCCTGGACTTCTTCAGCAGTCTGGTGAGGTCTAAGGACTTCTTCTCAAAATGTTCTTGGATGCATAAAATCAAATGCAGAGGATTACAAAGGAAAGCAATTATATCCAAATGCAGTCAGCAAAATATGAAAAACCAAGTTAATGACCCTCCTGTCCTATACTGTACCATGCTGGTTCTCTGACTCTGATTGGCCTAGATTCTTCTGGCTAAATTTCCTGAAAAGTCTAGAAGAAGGTACATTCTTTAAGGGCCAGGACCATTTTTCATTTGACCTCTGTATCCCTGGAGCTCAGCATAGTTTCTTGTTCGTGGTAGGTGCTCAATAAATGCTTGATTGATGTCTATATTCTCTTTGGAGTTGTCTTCTTTTCCCATTTTGGTTGAACTCTTCTGGATCCCTAACCTCTATTGTATTAAAATTGCATTTTCTTTCTCTAAAGTAGGAACTCTTAACTTTTTTGTGTGTTTGTCTTGGACCCCTTTGGCACTCTGATAGAGCCTACAGGAAAAAAAAATCTATTAGGAAAGGGTCTAATAGAGCCTACAGATCCTTTCCCAGTAGAATTTTTTTTTGGTTGGTTGGTTTTTGCTTTTGGTTTTGGAGGCAATTGGAAATTAAGTGACTTGCCCAGGGTCACACAGCTAGTATATGAGGCCACATTTGAACTCAGGTCCTCCTGACTCTAGGGCTGGTGCTCTATTCATTGCACCACTTGCCTGTTCCAAGAATGTTTTTAAATGACTAAAATTCATAGGATTACAAAGGAAATAAAACATATTGGAACACAGTTATAAAAATATTTTTAATGTATTTTTAGTTTAACGACATTCAGTTCCACAAGCTTTTGAGTTCCAAATTTTTCCCCCTCCCCGAGACAGCATGCAGTCTGATATAGGCTCTACATATACATTCACATTAAACATATTTTCACAATATAAAAATATTTTTAAAGAACAAGTTAGTGGAAAAAATTTTAAAAATAAAAAAAAATTTAAAAAGAACAAGTTAATGGATCCCAGTTGCAGGCCCCTGACTTCCTCTTTGATCTGTTTTTCTCTGGCCCAAAGTCTTTTAGTTCCTTTTGAAAGATTCAAATAGCCAATATTTATTTATCCTTTATGGTTTAATATTAAACCCTTAACTACTATGTAATAAATATATGTGTTGTGCCTGTATTCATGCTGTAGTGTCACATAGGAACACGATAAGGTCTGGACCTGTGACTTTATTGGTATAGGGAACTTCCCAGGAGAAAAAACTGACATTAACAATGCAGGCCAGCACCTTGTCAGCAACAAAGAGTCTAAGAGAGCTGCCTAAGTGCAACTTAGAGTTTAAGTGACTCACCCAGGGTCACAGAGTCAGTTATGTGTCAAAGGTAGGACTTGAACCCAGGTCTTTATGATTTCAAAGCCAACTCTCCATCCACTATTCCAGTCTGCTTCACAGCATTACATGAATGGGTAGGAGGATGGACTTTGAGACCTGTAATTGAATCCCACTTTTGACACTTACTTGCTATGTTACCACTAATTTAGCCAGCCTCCGGCTGCTCTCCAAGACTTACCTATGGAGTTAAAGAGGTATTGTGTCCTATGGATGGAGGAAGTTCCCAAACTTGGGGGAAGTTGGTTTGTCATGATTTGCCAAAAATATCCCTTCCTCCCTCCTCCCAGTCAATCACATCTAAGAGGATGAGGAGACTGTTCGTGGTGACAGCACCTGGTACCCTGACCTATAGAATAAGTGATCCCTCACTATATAAAGAGCTTGAAAGAGACACTAAGCAACCATCGATGAGCACTAGCTAGAATTGTCAAATGAACAGTTGAAGAGATGGCACGGGAGATGAAGTCCTTTAAAAATATCCTCTTTACATTTGTCCCTTTATCATCATGAGAATATCTTATAAAGTCACCCGAGTCATTCATCCAAGCCCAACAATAACTTTGGGAGTAGCAGCGCTAGTAGTATTCTCATCTCCTGATACACTAGTGATCTCTTACATTCTCTTTTCTTCCTTAAAGGTATTGGGAAGAACGTCATCTGTGACAGAACAGCTACCCCCCTGGATGCCTTCCGGATGATGTCGGCTGCCCACTACTACCCCAAACTGATGAGCATCATGGGCAACGTCCTGCGCTTCCTGCCTGCCTTTGTGCGTATGAAACAGCTCATCCAAGAAGGCTACGTAGGGGACCTGCTGGTATGTGAGGTCCAGGTGCACAGCGGGAGTCTCCTGGGCAAGAAATACAACTGGAGTTGTGATGACCTGATGGGAGGTGGGGGCCTGCACTCCGTGGGTACTTACATCATTGACCTTCTGACCTTCCTCACCAGCCAGAAGGCAGTGAAAGTTCATGGGCTGCTTAAGACCTTCGTGAAGCAGACAGACCACATCAAGGGCATCCGCCAGATCACCAGCGATGACTTCTGCACCTTCCAGATGGTGTTGGAGGGTGGTGTGTGCTGTACTGTAACCCTCAATTTTAATGTGCCAGGGGAATTCAAGCAGGACATAATCGTGGTGGGTTCTGCTGGGCGGCTGATGGCAGCTGGCACAGATCTCTATGGCCAGCGGAACAGTGCCCTGCAGCAGGAACTCCTGCTTCAGGATGCTACTCCCGTCAGCAATTCCCTGCTGCCAGAGAAAGCCTTTAGTGATATCCCCTCACCGTACCTACGGGGTACCATCAAGATGATGCAGGCAGTACGGCAGGCCTTCCAGGACCAGGAAGACCGACGGACCTGGGATGGACGGCCCCTCACCATGGCCGCCACCTTTGATGACTGCCTCTATGCCCTGTGTGTGGTAGACACCATCAAACGGTCCAGCCAAACAGGGGAGTGGCAGAACATCACCATCATGACTGAGGAGCCAGAGCTGAGCCCTGCCTATCTGATCAGCGAGGCCATGCGCAGGAGCAGGATGTCTCTGTATTGCTAGCATGGGTTAGGGACAGTGGTGGCCATAGGAAATTTGGGGATGGCAATGGGGCAGTGACATTGGGGAGAGGGAGAAAGAATGCAGCTGAATGCTTTTGGAGGGTGGAGGAAATGAAACCCCTTCTTTGCTGCAAAAAAAGAATACCTAAGGGTTTGTGGGGAGTAGACCCCAAACAGGATTCTTTGTGGGCATGAACTAACCATGTGAGGATTCAGAATCCTCTGGGCTGCACTTGTCTGGTGAGCAGTCAGTATTGCTAGCTGACTGAGCTCAAGGTAGAAATTCCTATGTGGTTTATCTGCCTCTTTTGCATTTACTGTGACAGGTAGAGGGCTTTTTTTTTTTAACCTTCCCTGCCTTCTCTTTGCATCACTTTTCCCTACATGTGGCTGTATACCCCACATATACATCCATCCCCACTTTCCTCCCCAGCCACATGGTGCTGTTTGATCAGGCTGCATTAAATGGTAAATGGCTAGCTCTGTTTGCTGCTGACATGAATGACCTTCCTGATACCCAATTCTGGCACCATGCGGTCCCGCAATCTCTCATCTCCACATAGGCCCATTTTCTCTAGCAGACAAGAATGAGCAGAATGTGTGTGTGTGTGTGTGTGTGTGTGTGTGTGTGTGTGTGTGTGTGTGTGTATGTGTGTGTGTGTGTGTGTGTGCGTGTGTGTGTGCACAGTAGATGGGTATGAGGGGATTGTCAAGTGTGATGGTTTGTAGGCTGGGCAGCCACTTTTCAGACTATAGGATTTAAATGAGAAAGCATCACCAAACCTTATTCTGTAGGGAGGAATATTGCTGGGTGACACAGTCCCCCTTCCACTTGCTGTCTGCTTCTTGTCCCTCCCTCCCCTTGCAGGTTGTCAGTGAGGGTTTTTGAAAAAATTGGCTTACACCAATTGGTTTCTCCCCTCCTCCCACCCCATCCCCTAGTAACTTTGATTAGGATAGCTTGATGAGAAGCAGAAAGCAGAGCCCACTTTGATTTTTTTTTTTTTAACAAAGTTGGGTTAGGAGACAGGGCTAGAATTGAAGAAACCACCTGAATCCATCAACAGTTTGAATAACCATACTGAAACCTCACTGAAACACTCATTAGATTTTAATATGAAGTTGGATTAGGATTTATGGGGATCAGAGAGATCGTAAGTTACTCTAATATGGTTTTGTCTGCCAAGGTGATTGCGCAGCTCAGTCCTCAGGTGCATGCGATGTCACAAAAGCTAGCAGCTGGTAAGGTCCAGGTATACTTGGCCTGACAGCCCCATCTGTTCTTGGTATAGAATGAGGAAAAGCAGGTAACTTGACATCGTACATATGATAGCCCAGACTGAATTTAAAGCTCACAGTACTTTTGGAGTTGCCTTGAACTGAGTTAAACCTCTTTCTATTCACCTGGACTGTCCCAAAAGAGGTGCTCAGATTTTTTTCCTGTAGGTCTGAAAGGGAAAGAGCTGGTTAGTCCCTCATATCTCTCTAAAAAGAATCCTTTCTTCCCTGCTTCCTTAGAGAAGTAAGAATCGTCTGACTTGGCTCTGTTCCCAAGATCTAGGTCAGCATCCTGATGGATTTTGGGTACAGCCTTTTAGAATGAAATCAAAGGGCATGATTTTCAAAGTTTTCTTGGTTTGATGGGTTTGTGTCCCTCTGATTTGTGACTACCCCTGTAAGAGTACTCTGCCTTGGACAAGTCACTTAGCCCCTGTCCTCAGTTCCCTATTCTGTAAAAGGAAGGAATCAGACAAGAAGACCTATAGTCCCTTCTGGCTCTAAACCTATGATTTGGTGATTCTCTGGGCCAAAGGCTGAGTCATTGATAATGTGTTGCTTCCCTGTCACAGACCCATGCCGAAGGAAGAAGGCCGACTTCAGTGGGTATCACAAGAACTTTGAGCTACTTTTCATTTAATTGAACATAGAAGAAACCTCTAGAAGTCATCTGGTACAGTCCACTGCCACTGGGTAGATGCATGTCTAAATTGACTGGGATCATTAGCTTTTTTCTCTCTCTTTCCTCCCCACCACTGAAACATACTGTGGGTCCCTGGGCTACTATAATATATTCAGTTTTTAAAAATAAATTGAAATCCTACTGGAAATGTTCTGCTGTTTCCAACGAAAAGAATTAAGTTTAAGAATTATCATGGTTGAAACAATTCACCCTCTCTGCTGGGGGATCCTAACTGTAGCATCCTGTACATTTTGGTCACTGACCTAAAGCCATCACATGAAGAATTCTAGCCTTTTGCTACAGTAGATTTAAAATGGGAAATTTGGTAGGATTTAGAAGTCTCCTTGGAATCACTTTAGACTTCTTCAGGAGCTCCATTTCTTTGAGGTATTCATCTGTGGTGGAACCTCCCATCCCTCTTTTCCTAGGTTTCAGAGATAGGTGGAATGCTTACCTTTGGGTAAATAGATTCTGTGGGTCCTGAGTGAAAAAAATGCTTAAATTCCAGCCTGTTTGAAAAGAGATGGTTGTCAGTAGGAAGAGAGAGGGGGAAAGGCAGATTAGACTATTTTCTTTGTCTCAAAATTCCAAGTTGCATGCTAAAATTAGGAGACTCTTTGGGAATTCACCATAACAGTAGGGAGATATTTTTAAAGACTATATGGGTAGAAATTCAGGGTCCTTTTTCATAGCTTGTGAGTGCCCCTTTGAAGATGGAATGTGGAAAGAATGTGTATTTCCTAGTTAAGAAAAACACGGAAGTAAACATTTTAGCCAAGAAAACCCCAAAGAATGGCTCCTGGGATGCCTCTGGTGCAGGTATAGGAAAGAGGAATGACTAAAGGTATGATGGTTTTCTTAGTTAAAAAGTCAGAAATAAAATCCAACATGACTCAGTTCTTGAATCTTAACTTCTGTCTCAGTGCCCATGGATTCAGAGTCTTTGTGGATGGAGAGAAATAGGCAATGGCTTAAAAAAAAAAGATTTGTATGGGTATCTTTTGTTTTTACATTGCCTAGACTTCCCCCTGTGAATGTTCTTCCTCCTTTTCCCAGAGAGCCATCCCTTATAATGATGATTTTTTTAAATAAAGGAAAAGAGGAAGAGAAAAAAAAATTAGTAAAACAGATCAATATTTTAAAAAATCTGATGTTATATATAAAGTTCCAGACTATGGATCTGAACCTCTATACAAAGAGGCTGGAAGAGGTCTCTTTCCATAGCTCTAAATTCCCTGGTAGACTTGGGCTAGAACTCTAGAGGCTACTGGGACATCTATTAAACCCCCATCTACTAACGCTGACCCCCTTCTGGCTGCTTGCAGTGATGCCAGGGAGAGGAGGCTGCCCTTCCATTTTGCTTAAAACTCTGCTCCCTGTTGCTCTGCTGATTTGCACCATCATAGCCTGTACCCCTGCCCAGTTAAGAACTGTGGGATTATACCAAAGATTTCCTCTCCAATTATTTTATAGGAGGAAACATAGGGGATTGTGCCACCATAGACTAAGACTGTGAAGGTGATTTCATTAAGGCACCTGTGCATTTATAGGATGGATGCAGAATTCCCTGACTAAGGGAACTGGGCTAGTCCTGCTAACTCCAAGCTCAAGATGAGTTCCCTGAGGGGACCTCCCCAATGACTCTTGAAGATCACAGAATGCCATTTGGAAAGAACGTCACAGGTCACTTAATCCAGACCGTACTCAAGCTCAAATTCCTCCTATAACTTGCACAGCAAGTGGTTTTTCAGCCTCTACTTGAAGACATCCAGAAGTGGAGAACTCACTACCTCCTAACTCAGCCAATTTCATTTTTAGACAGTTCTAAATAAAAGGAGTTCTTCCCTTGGATTGAACTTAAAGCTTTCTCTTTATACTCTCTGCCCATTGCTTCTAGTTCCACAATGCATCCCTTCCCTTTCCCTACTTTTTCTTCATTTTAGCCATTACTTCAACCAAGTCTTTCTGTGGCATGATTTTGATTCCCTTTACCACTCTGGTCCCTCTTCCCTGGTTGTAGTCCAGGCTGTAAATGTGATTCCTAAAATGTAACACTTATCAATAACAATGCTCCAGATAGGATCTGACTAGAGCAAAGTCAAAGAGTCACCTGTCTTGTTCCAAACACCGTATTTCTCTTAATATGGTAGAAGATTGCATTAAATTTTTTTGGTTGTCATGTCACACTCTTGACTCACATTGAGTTTGTAGTACAAATGAAAACACCCACATCTTTTTTCCATATGCGCTATTGTCTAGCCATCTCATATACTCATGCAAATGAATTTTTGAACCCAAGTGTAGGATTTTACATTTATCACTAGGAAATTTTCTGTTAATTTGGCCCATTGCTCAAGCTTATCAAGATCTTTTTTGGATCTGATGTATTTTCTATTCCCTTCCACTTAATACCATATGAAAATTCAAAATATAACATTTGTGCCTTCATTCAGGTCACTGATAAAAATTGTTAAATTGAATAGGGCCAAGGACAGAGCTGTAGAGCGCCACCAAAGACCTCTGGGATCTGCCAACCATCACTTTTTGTGACTAGCTATCCCCAGGTTGCCAGATAGTTTACTCTAAGTCAAGATCTTTCTACCTTGTCTCAAAGATACCACAAGAGGCTTTGCCAAATGCCATGCTTGACCCAATGAGATAACAGATATAAAGAGCAAAACTTACAGCACTATGTAAATGCTAGACAATGAATTATTGTCTATGATCTTCCACTGAACCGCCAGTCAAATAACCAAACAGGGCAGTGAGATTAGTCTGACCTAACTTGCTCTTAATGGACCTTTGCTGCCTTTTAGTGATTACTCTTCTCTAAGTGCTCAGATCAATTAATTTCTCCACTCTGTAGGAGACAACCTTCCATTTGGTATACTTGACTTTTTGGAATGTTGTTAGCACTGAAGAAAGCAGATGTAGCATCATCAACCCAGAGCTGGAAAAGATCTAGGAGGCCAAGTAGTATGACCTCCTCCTTTGACAGGTAAGGAGACTGAGGGCCAGAGAGGTTAAGTAATTTGTTCAATGCCCACAGGTAAAAATGGGATTTGGGCCTGGAGTCTCTAATTCCACATTCCATGCTCTTTCTACTGTATTATGATGCCTCTCAGGAAAGTGGTTCTTTTATCCTTGGCTTCTTTTATTGGAGCAGAGATCACTCTCTTCCTCTGATGACTTGATGAGAATATTTTCCTGCTTGTTCATATATGAGTGATTTTAAGGCATCTCTATACCAAATGGTGACATCCATCCTCCTGCTTTGTAGGATGCAGTGCTTGATGTTGGGCCAGAAAATTATCGAAATGCAAAAAGTAGTCAATTTTTCCCCCTTTTAGAATGAAAATGTCACTCCCTTTAAAATCTTACTTTCTGAGAGTTAATTTTGATTGCAGGTGACATAAGAAACCACAGAGCCAGGCATTTTTGAAAGACCTATGATTGACTTAATGGATTCTTTTTTATCTCTGGCTTGCTTTGGCTTAAGTATAATAGGGGAAAAAAAAGATCTTGTCTCAGTGAATAGGGCTTTTTGTATTCATTTGTATATATACTCAGAGCCTGAGCCCTGGGGAGTATTGTACTGCCTTACCCGGTTCTTATCACAAAATTGTACCATAGGGTTCTAACCAGCATCTGTGTTCTAGGTTCAGCAGGGCTTAAACCAAGTGGGATCTCTCATGAGGTGGGACAATCAACTAGCAGAGCTGGAGGGGGCCTTCGTGTTCCCTTTCCCCCTTACCTTTTCATCTTACAGATGAAAAGACAGATTTAAGCAAATGAAGTAAGTTACCCAAGGTGTAAAACTTCTTAATATCAGGACTGACCCTGGAACTCAGCTCTGTCAACTTCTAATCCAGAGTTCTTTGAGGTGTAATGTTGCTTCTATGATCCGGTCAGTACTTTTTAATAGGCATAGGGCAAAAAGGTTAGGGAAGGTGACTACTTAGGGAGAAGGTAAACCTCTGCAGAGAGCAGGAGAAAAAAAAAGGCTCTACTGTATCATAGTCATGAAATCTTATCACTGAAAAGATCCCCTTCCAAGTTCCAAGATCAAGAAATTGAGTACTAGAAATGGAAAATGACTTGCCCAAGTTCACTTAGATATTGAGTGGCAGAGTCAGAATTAGAACCCAAGGCTCCTGTCTTCCTCTCCTGTCCCTTTCATTATATCATTCAGCTTCCTTAAAAAGTTACACATAAAACATTCCTCTCTTAGCTAAATAATACCCTGTAATGATAGGTTTAGAGCTAAAAAGGACCTGAGAGGCCAGCTGGACCAACCTCTTCAATTTGTAAGTGATGAAACTGAGGCCCAGGGAAATTGAGGCATTTGTCCAAGGTCACACAGGTAGTAATCAAAGGTAGGGTTTGAACCCAGGACTTCGTACTGCAGAATTACTGCTTTTCCACTGTACCAGACTGCCTCATTGTACATCCCAGGAGTCCTTACTAACAGCCCTGCTTCCATTTCTACCTGTCATTGAATAAGAATACACACACACACACACACACACACATACACATATGTATGTATATACCTACACATTATTTTTCCTTTTAACTTTCAAACTAGGAGATTTAAAGGCTGCACTGGAGTTCATGCTTGGCTTAGAGCTAGGAAACCAGGGTTTGATACCCAGCCTTGCCACTTATTGAATGCATGGAAGTCACCTTATTTCTCTGGGCCTCAGTTTCCCGGTATATAAAATGAAAGCGCTGGCATTCTTGCAGTCTGTGTTTTTACATTGGATGTCCCATTAGAGTAACCCTTCCCCTTCCTTTTTTTTTTAAAGTCCACAACTCAAAATATCATGTTTCTTTTATACTTATGTTTTCCCCAGGGTATAAGGAGCAGTGAAATAAGATATCTATAGATTTATAGGGGCATGACCACTCCATAATCTGGAACTTGGCTTTTTTTATTTCCCGCACACCCAGAAAGGGGCAGAGGTCCCAGGGAGAATGAGCAGTTTTTCACCATCCTGGGCCTTCTGTACTGATAGATGGGTGAGTTGGCCACTGGCTTTGTCACCTATCAAGGAGATGTTGCTGCCATTAATATTAATAGTTTCATTTGTTTCAAAAGAAATGAGGACGATGAGGGGAAGGGGGCTCTGAAATTAGATTAGCATTATGTCTAGGCGATTAAGGCCATTAGACTGGGAATGCAAGAAGGAAGGAGACCTGTTCTCTTCCAAATGGATTAGCTTTCCATTGCAGAGAACAACCCTGTTGAAGTTATATTTCAAGATAGTACATTCTGCAAATTCCTTTATCTCTTGTATTTTCTTTCTGCCCCTCTTTTCCCCAATTTCTTGAATAAAGGGTAACAAGAACAGAATGCATGCTTGAAGTGGGAGAGGGAGGAGGGAGGAAAGCTGCTGTTGGGAGTGTTGGTTCAATCATCAAAAGAGTTGAGCTCTGGTGTAGATGATCTAATAAACAATTGCCTCCCGGAGTTTGGGGTTTTGACCCAACTGCCCTTCTCCTCAGTCCATTCTTCTGCTCATCTCTCCGGATGATCACCTTTCCCCTTCTTCTCCCCACCCACTCCAGCCCAACCGTAGAGCTAAGCTGCAGAATGAGTCAGCTGCCCTCAATCCTTAGCCTTGCTCCAAAGCTGCCTTCAGCTCCAGGTTTGGCCAACTGGGCGGGATGAGTGATTTCTGATCCTGAGGCTAGTCCCCAATGAAAGGAGTTAAATAAAAGCAAGTGACCCCCCCCCATGAAGGGAATCCCTTGTCCTTCACATCTACGTCATTAACATGCCCGGTGCCTTGTCCTGGGGAAGGACTGAGCCCCTTGCAGTTTCTCATTCCTGAATGCTGCCTGGTGCTTTCCCAGTACTGCCTTTGTTCTTGTTTTTTTCCTTACCGACAAAACTCGCATTCATTTTGTTGCTGTATCATTGTGGAGTATGTATTTATTGTGTTTTACATATATGTGTACAAATGCAAACCTATATATATATATATATATATATGAAAAATGTCAACGCATGAACATATGTACAGTAGATATTTTAAAGAGCTATTTATCAAAAAAGATGTGTGTTATAAAGTAAACAGAGTCTATATTTTATATATGATGTAGATAGAAAAAAAATAGCATTTAAGTTATAGAAGGAGGAATTTTTTTTTCTTTTGGTAGCAAAAAAAGGACAATGAATGTGGCCATTCTTGGTGTTTTGAGTCTATGCTCTGTGATCCTCATGTTTTAGCAGCCAGACTGCTTGGTGAGGAAGCCTTTCTTCCCTACCTGGCCTCTTCGAGGCCACTTCCTCTGCTCCTGGGGGGGCTCCCTTGGCACTGCTCTGGGGAATGTCATTTGCCTCACTCGGCCACCTGGTATGTGATGCATAAAACACGGTTTCCAGCTGTTCTACATGTTTGCATTGATGGGATAAAGGAACTCAAAGTGGCAAATAAAGACATAAAAGAAGAATGTCATTCCAGCTGGTTTCCTTTCTTTTACATTGCATGTTTTTTACCCCACCATAACTTGCCATCTGCACTGGGAGGCTAGAATTCTCTTCCAGAGGACCTTGGGGAGTGGGTTACTTGGCCAGCCTAGGTCTGTGTGATTTTCTTCTGAGGGTAGGGAACAAGGAATAGGAAGCCTGTGTGGCAGCAATGACCAACACAAAGGCCAGCATCATGAATCAAGAGGTCCTTACATTTGGGATCACAGAACATTAGATCTGCAAGGGAGATCATCAAGGCAATCCCCCTCTTTAATATATTTAGGGAAATTGGGGCCCAGAGGCCCTACATGAGGTCTCATGGTTAGTAAAAGGCAAAGCTGGATTTGAACAGGTCCTCCCCCTCTAATTCTAGTGCTCCTCCCACCACACAATTGTCTCTGTACCTTCTTATGATCCTATAAGCATGTTAACTGTTTCAAGGTTACTTGTCGCTTGTTAGAGGCTGGTCTGTTTTGGACCAAGCCCTTTGGATTAAGGTTAGAACCAGGTCAGTCCAAGACTGTCCCCAGGGAGTATCTAGACTTCTTCTGAGAACCCCTGAGAAATGGGTTAATTCTGTCCTTCCTAAGGATATGATTCCTGTTTAGCCAGCTGCAAGGTCTGGTTTAATCTGGGAAACTTCTAGGTCACCCCAATGGCTCCAAACTGTCCCTATCACTCCAGAGACCTCCAGTATAACCCAGGGCTACCTACTCAGTTAATATAGAATGTGTGGCCACACTGGATCAGTCTACAACTGTAAGGAAAAAAATCATTCAACAGGCTATGTTATCTTACAAAAAGGTAAGATATTAGCAGTACAGAGTATAGGATGAGATGTATATTCTGGAGTCCTATCTGATATTAGAAACTCAACCAGCCACTTATCCTTGAAAGATAACTTCAAAAAAATTAATGTTATTATTTTTTCCAATTAACAAGAGTTTATTTTCTCCCTCTCCAATATTCTACCGCCACCCCCAATTGAACGATAAAGAAGAAAAAGAAAGCCCTCATAATAAATATGCTTAGTCAAGCAAAAGAAATTCCCACATTGATCATGTCCAAAAATGTCCATCTCATTCTTCATCCCAAGTCTGTTGTCTCTCTGTCAGGAGGTGGGGAGTAGCATGCTTCATTTTCAGGCCCCTTGAATCATGGTATGTCACTGCATTGCTCAGGGTTCTCGAGTCTTCAAACCTGATTTTCTTTATGTTTTTATTATGGTACTGCTCACTTCACTCTGGCCAAGTTCATAAATATCTTCTTGGTTTCTGCTGAAAATGCCAATTTCATCATTTCATATGGAGCAATACTATTGCCTCATATTCACATACCATATTTTGGTTAGCTTCTTCCCCAGAGGTGAGCAACCCCTCAGTTTCCAAGGGTTTGGTTTTTTGGGGTTTTTTTTGCTACTATGAAAAGAGCTACATAAATATTTTTGTATATATGATTCCTTTTTCCTTGATCTCCTTAGGGCCATGAAAGATAACTTGTAGCATCATAGAATCGTAAGGTTTTTTGAAAGCACTTTTGTCTTCCCTTAAGTGTATTAAAGTGTAGCATTTGTCAATAGATGGAATTCTAGAGTAATCCTTAAGAGAATGAAATTCAAATGGATACTAAATGGGTCTTCTATCTTTTGTCAATGACATGAATGATATTAGGGGACACAGGAACACAAAAAAGATCTGTCTACTGTACTATTCTATGCTGTATCTCAAATTGTTATTTACCTCAAGTTCTTAAAAAAAGTTACCAAAGAGCTATGCCTATGTCGCATGCTTCTTGATAGGGAGGACCTGACATTATCGCATTTCCTGTCTAGATTTGCACCAAAACCAGTTCTGCATATGGCCTCCAGCCAAGCACACTCCAAGGAAGGTCAGCTGAGAAGACGCTTTTGGTCCTTTGATAGATACATGATTTCGCTAATTCTGCTGATTCAGATTGTAATCCTTCCAGGCCTTCTCATCAGAGTGCAAAGGACCTATAGATTGGAGTCAAACGACCTGGGTTGAAATCATAGCTCTATCTGTGTGCAAGCTACTTCCCCCCACTTTTTGTTGGTGGGGTGAAAGGCAAGGCAATTGAGGTTAAGTGACTTGCCCAAGGTCACACAGCTAGTAAGTGTGTCAAGTGTCTGAGCTGGATTTGAACTCAGGTCCTCCTGACTCCAGGACCCGTGCTCTACTCACTGCACCACCTAGCTGCCCCTACTTCCCTTTTCTGGGTCTCATTCAATATCTAAAAAATCTAGGGATCGGACAAAGTGACATTTGAGGTCCTTCCCAATTCTAAATTGATGACTTTTATTAACCATGTTTTCTGACAAATCTTCTATAGGAGACCTTCCCAACATGTCTTAGGCCTTCCTCTGCCCCTGATAGTATTTTTGTGTTCTGACAATTTAAGCTGTCTGTCTATTCTCTTTTGTTCTCAATACATGATGAACCACCTTTTTTCATCATGGTCATATTATGAGTCTTTATATGTTTTATGATACTTCTCCATGTGAAATGATGTAATTTACCTGATAATAGTTTTTCCTTGGTGATTATAATAAGGCCTGAAACACCACTAAAGGCTGACATTTCTTATAAATCTCACTTTTTAGAGCTCTTTATGCTTGTTAAAAAAATACCAAACCACTTTACTTTCTGCCCCCAGACCAGCTATGAAGAGGCCCACACCATTTTCTCATACATTTTCCATATATTCGTATAACATTCACAGAGACATGGGGAATGTTTGAGTTCTCTGTGGCTGTTTCAACAATCCAGGTAGCAGCTATTGTGGGGGTAAAAGAGCAACACAAGCCCAACAACAAGAATGCTGCCAAAGTGCTGCAAAAGCACAGGTTCTTTTAATCTGCTTTACTAAGGAAAGCAACCTTAAGGGGCTGACAAGCTTACTTTAATTAAGCATACAAATATCATTCACTTAGTTCAGGGGAAAAGACCAGCATCCTGAACTTCAGAGCAAAATACAAACAAAGTACAAACATTGACAGACAGACCTTGTCTGATTCAAATCCCAATACATAGTTACGAGAGTTTAACAAAGTCTCAGCATCCAGGTTACAAGCTGGAGGGCTCTTAGCTACAGCTGCCCGGAGTCTCCACATCAGCACCACCGCGAGTGAGAGCCCTGTGCAAATGGCTCTGTCTTCTCTTCTTACAGGATTTCAGACGTCATCAAACGTCATCTGAATGACCAGAACTTGGGCTCCTATGATTGACTCTTGGGTTAGCCCCTTCCCTTAAGACCCTGGGAGGTTCACATCCACATAGGTTAGGTTAACACCTAATAGGGGTTAGAGCCTGGGGCTTAGCACTTAATGAAATACACTGAATTACTCAAAGGAAACAAAAGCCAAACTCTTCTAGGGCACTTGGTTGAACTAAGTGCTAAGAGCCCATTTTGCTTACCAACATAGTGGCCTGGTAGATTTATTGATCTTGAGCTGTTCTCTATCTCATGTAACAAACACCTGCACAGAGCATTGTAAACCATAAAACCCTGCATCATCATAAACTGTCAATTTTTTTTCTCTGTAAACCAGGGATAATCACGACTTCTATCAATTCACAGGCATGTTGTGAATAATGTATTACAAAAAGCGTTAGAGCTCTTGATTAAAAAATAATGGATAATATTTTACACCTTGCCTTGCATGGACTTTGCATCGTCTGACCAAATGCAAAAGAAGATATCTTTAGTGTTTGCACATTTTTTTCCATCCCTTAGAATGCATCTCCTTTCTAGCACAGGCCCTTAGGACCTCTTCTGGCCAGGCCTATGGCAATTAACTTGTCTCCTGTCTTAAGTCTCTCCTCACTCTAATCCATCCTCTACTCGGCTTCTGAGGGGATTTTCCTAAAGCACTGGCCTGCCCATTTAACCTCCTTGCTCCACGAACTCCAATAGGTTCCTATTACTACCAGTATCAGAAATAAAGTCCTTTATATGGCATTCAAGTCTCTTTCTGACCTGCCCCCTTCCTACCCTTCCAGTCTCCTTCACTTACTCCCTTCAGTCCCACTACATTGACCTGCCCCTGGCTGTCCCTCTTCTTCCCGCCTTCCCCCCCACCCCCGTGCCTGGAATGCTCTGCCTCCTCTTCTTAATTTCCTTGTTCTGAGACTCATTTCAAGTCTCCCAAGGTATTAGTAGTGCCTTTTCTATGAGATTACTCTCCATCTGCTTTGTGTATTTCTTGTAGTATCTAGTTATTTACATGTTGTTTTCCCTATTGGAAAGTAAGCTCCTTAAGGGCAGGAATTATGAGGTTTTTTGTTTGTTTGACCTTTTTATTTTTGTTTTTTAATTTTAATTTTATTTTCTGTGCTTAGCACGGTGCTTGGCCTATATTAACTGTTTGAGAAGAGCTTGCTGACTGACTAATCCCCCAAATCCTTCAGCATGTTTTTCTAATTCAGCCTCTGATTTGTCCTCCTTCCCCCACCTCCTGTCACTTCTGTTTCGTGTTGGGATGTCTCAATGTGTAGAAAATAACTTGCCGAGTTTTACTGAAATGTGTCTGCCCTTGACATCGGTAGTAGTTACAAGGAGGAATTAGATGTCTGTAAGTTCATTTCGTGTGAGTAGGTGAGATTATTTAAGTCCCCCTAAATAACACAATGATGAGGTTCTCTACTTTATTTGCTCCATCTATTTACCCTGTTCTTCCCTGAGCAGAAAAGATTCATCTTTATCAGCTTCAGGTTATAGCCCTCCTCCCAGCTAACAGCTGCAATGCAGTGCCTTCAAAAGGTGGGCTCACCAGAGGATCTTCAGTCCGTCTAGATGGAAGAGATGAAGAAGACATACCATCTCATAGAGTTCAAGTCAGGTCATGATCAAGTGCCCAGATAGCACTAGATTTTAGCTGAGCCAAAACCTCAAGTTAAAAAATAAAAACCAACTGATGCTAATTGAAACCTCTCAAATGTGGAGCACACATGAGTCAGGCTTTCACTTGAACCTCCTCTCTTGATTCTTGATCTGTGGAATGAAGGTCTGCTTGATTATGGGACTATTCAATTCAAATCAGTAAACACTGATTATGTGCCTACTGTATGCAGATCGCTATCTAGGTTGAGGAGAGAATAGTCTAGTTTGACTAGAGGTTAGAATACACATGGGGAGGGGTATGTGCTAAAGCTGGAAAGGTAGTGTTTCTAGTTAGTGGAAGCTCTTACATGCCAGGTAGGGGAATCTGAATTTTACCCAGCAGGCGGTAGAGAACCACTGTGAACAGAGGAATTATGTGACCAGATCTGTGCATAAAGAAGATGCCTGGCAGTGGTGTCAATAAATAGTCAAAAATGTTACAATAAAAGTTTATTTAAAATAATGTGTTATAAATGTGTGTAATAAATAAATATGTAAATAATGTAAATAAAATAATATAATATATAATAAAATATAGACATAATAAGGGTTTATTTATTAAAGGCCTTCCAAGTTCCAGGCCCTATGCTAAACACTGGAGATACAAAAAGAGGCAAAAGACAATCCCTGCCCTCAGAGAGCTCACAATCTAATGGAGGAGACTACAAGCAAACAAATATATAAGAAGCAAGCTTTATGTAGGTTAAATAGGAAATAATGGACAGAGGGAAAGCGCTAGAATTAGGAGGAGTTGGAGAAGAGTTCCACTAAAAGATGGGATGATAGTTTGGACTTAAAGGAAGCCAGAGAGGTCAGTACACAGCAGGGGAGGGAGAGCATTCCAGGCATGGAGGATGACCAGAAAGAATGCCAAGAACTGAGAGATTGAGAGTCCCGCTCATGGAGCAGCCAGGAGACCAGTGTCACTGAAGTGAAGAATATGTGGGCAAAGTTGCGTGGCAATCTGATCACAGTGGCTATGGTCAGAGGTATGTATGACTGTAAGAACTTCACTAGTTGAGATTAGTCCAGGCTGGATTCCTCTGGAGCATTCATCTCATCAGCACCAATAAGCTCAGAAATCCAGATAACATTCAAGTCCGACTAAATACTTTGGGCAGCTTATTAGGGACTACAGATTGCTCCAGTAGGTATAAGGTCTATGACCAAACCAGGGAGAGAAGAAGACTCACAAGATGGGGAGAAGGGAATTAGAACTCACTTGGTCTCCACAGGACCTTTAGAACATGGCTGGGTGGAACCTTCTGGTATGCAGAATACAAAGAAAATGTGAGGGAGGAAGCCTCAGAGTAGAGAGTCCCACCTGAAGCCAGGGAAAACATCATGTATAGAAGAGGCCTACACAACATATGGCCCCTGGGCTTCTTGCGGCCCATCAAAGGATTTTGGGTGGTCCTCAAAAAATGTAGGGTTTCCACTGTGTACAATCCTATTGGTCATGTGACCTGCAGCAGTCAACCATCATCAAACTTCCTTTAGTCTAGCCTATCTGCAGCCTGAAGTTTAGCCTATTTTAAATTTGGCCCCTACCTACTGCCAAGTAGTGCAGGTCTGGTATAGAGGAAAGACTCTTGCCTGAGAATTTGGACACCTGGGTTTAAATCCCAGGTCTGTCACTTGCTAGCTATATAAACGTGGGTGAATTCCTTTTTTAATCTCTGAACCTCAGTTTATTTGCCTATGAAATAGTGGGAAATACCTGCATTTCCTGTCACATAAGATTGTTAGGAAAATGATTCATTAAAGCTTAAAATGCTTTAGAAATGTAATTTTTTTAAAAAAAATTATTTCTGCAAATGCAGTATCAGGAGTCAAAAGAGTTCAAGTTGCTACATAAATGGTCAGTGGCTGCCTTGTTAGACCATGTGGCTTTTTCTTTTTTAAAGAACACTTGCTTTGGAATCTGAGGACTTGGGTTCAAATCTCACCTTGGCTGCTTATAATTTGTATACCTTCTTGTTTCCTTATCTGTAAATGAGGAATTAAACTCAGTTATCTATGGCAATGTGGTTCTGTAAGCATTTAGTAAACTCTTACTATGTGGGCAGGTCTGTACTGGGGGGTCATAGGAAAAAACAAAATAAACATGGTTCTTATGGAGTCCCCAAGAGTCTGGCATGACTGAAAATGACTGGAAAACAAATGCTTCCTACCTGTGTGACCTTGGACAAGTCATTTAACCTCTTTGGGTCTCAGTTTCCTCACCTGTAAAGAGAGGCGATTGAATTAAATAACCTCTAAGGTCCCTACCCCTCTAGTTCTATGATTCTGGTTGAGAAGACAGCACATTCCTGTGAAACAATATGAGAACAGTTTTAGTTAATCATCACATTGAGTACTCATTATGTGCCAATGGCAAAACACTCCCTTACCTGAATGGGAATGACATCACTCTGTATAAGTTTGAAATGTTTTTAATCTTTTTGAAACAATGATAGGATTCTGGACCACCCTTGGCAGGGTCAGGAGCAGGTCTGAGAGATGTCATCAAAGAGAACCTACTAACTTATACCAGGAAGACATAACCATTTATTGTGACCAGACTTGACTAGTCATCTCTGTCCTGGGAATGTGATGAGAGCTGAAGGTCTTTCCTAGGAGGATGCCAGTAAGTTCAGTATATGGACCAAAAGCAAACACAGATTTTTTTTCTATTAAAATCATACTGATACCCATTTTAAAAAATACCAGTCATTCTCTGGTATTATGCACATCCCATGTGGCAAAGAAAAATAATTCAGTAAAATATATCAAGAAAACAAATATGCCCAATGGCTTATGCAACATTTTGTGCCCATAATTTCCCACATCTCTACCAAGAATAGGGAAATGTGTTTTATCATCTGTTTTTCTAGGATCAAGATTGGTGGGGAGTATGGCTTTTAAAATAAAAAGAGACAGGGAGTCTGCCTTTTTGTGTTTGAAGTAATATGATGCCAAGTTAAAAGGCTCCAAGTAAAAATGGAACCACCATCAGGTTGCCAACAGGCTGATATTTATCACAGTTACTTCATACCGACATGGGCCATTATGACTATTTCATTTATTTTTTTATATTTCTGGTCTAGGGACATAATTGGTAGAACAATAAGTTATTAGCTTTCCTGGGAGAAAGTAACCTCTAGCTTCAATTTACCTGTATGTCTACTTCCCACCAAATATGACCATCACCCACCACATATGACACTCCCACCAAAAGACCATCGCCAATAATGAATAGCATTTACCCAAGCAAATAGCATACAGAAATCAGAGAAGTTATGCAGATTAGAATGATACCAGAAAATATGAAGAGTAAATGAGCTCTCCTGCTGGGAACAAGACAGAACAGCTCAAACCAAGTGAGAATCTCTGATCTCACCCAAGGGGAAATTCCCTAGAGCCTCTAGGCAGGAAGCAAGCTGGAAATCGGGGCATCTGGAGGAGTCTGTTCCCCCTACCTGTCTGTAGTTTCCAAAGCCTGTTTCTCTCTCCTCACATGTCTGAAGTTGGTCCCCAAGAGAGTCTGGCACTATGTAGGTTCTCCTGATGATTGTGTGAGGATTGTCTCTCTTTTCCAAAGTTCTCACATTAATTCCTCCTCTCATGCAGTCACACTGCATTATATCAGCATTCTCTCCCCCAGATAAGACAGTCTTATGCAAAATGTCCCAAATTTGGCTATAAACCTGGGTTTCATGACATAATTAAAATGATGTTTAAGGAGGACTAGGGTAGCAGTTTTTCTTAATGTAGTTTGAATGAGATTCAAGATTACAAAGAGAAGGATAAGGAAAGGCCACAGTCTTCCTCAAGTGGCATCGATTATGTTGCTAGGGGAAAAGCCTGAGGGGCGCTGTAACAACAATGCTATTTGCTGCTACTGTGGCTGAGTAAGGCCAGCAACACCAGTACACAGGAGGGCTGCTAGCACAGGGTCTTTGATCTGCTTTTCTAAGGAAAGCAACTTTAGGGGTTAACAATCTTACTTTAATTAAACATACATATATCATTCACTTAGTTCTGGGGGAAAAGTCAGTACCCTGAACTTGAGAGAAAACACAAACAGAAATTATATAAACAGAACAAAATAACACAAATCAATAGACAGGCTTCTAGCTGTCTGACCAAGACATTACATACATAGTTACCAGAGAGAGAAGCATCAACATCTGGGTTTTTCAAAGCAGGGGGTAGGGGTGGGGTGAGCACGGGGCTCCTTAATGGCTACCCAGAGTTTCATCTGGTCAAATCACACAATACTCTTCCAGTGAGTGAGCCCCAAGGAAAATGCTAACCTCAGAGTATATATACACTTCTTCAGGGTCAGAAGGCATCACAACCATGCGACTCAAACCCATGTGATCTAGGCCTTTCTGTGAATTAAGCAGGTCATCAAAGACTCCTGATTCAATCAAAGACTCTTGATTCAAACCAAGGCAAGACTCAAAGGCATTTGATTGCCTTAGTGCTGAGAAGCGCTCCAAAACAAAAGACAAGAAAAGTCTGACTTGCTTGATTCAAACAAAGGCAAGATTCAAAGGCCCTTGATTGCCTTAGTGCTGAGAAGCACTCCAGAACAAAAGACAGGAAAAGTCTGACTTTACTTGCCATTATGGGCACATGGTTCAGAGAATTCCTCCAGTCAAAGTGGGGGAGAAGGGGGTAGGGCTTACTGTCAAGGTACAAGGTTTCCAGTTCAGCCTTTATGTTCTGCATTGCCTTAGAAGTGACTTGGGAGGTAGATGTGGCTGCTGCCAAGACTGTTCGTCCCAACCTTGGTCAAGAGCTGATGCTTCTAAGGAGTTTGCTCATCTGTAAAACGGGCGTAATAGTAACACCTACCATAAACATGAGATACATATAATATGCAAGCATTTTGCAAACCTTAAAGTATTATATAAATATAAATGATGTATCAGAGAAAGGATTTGAATTCAGGTTCTTTGAGGCCAGAGCCAGTACTCTTTCTAAGGTACTTGTAACACCAATGTTTCTAGAAGCTGTTGTGGGGGTGGAAGGCCAATAACACCAGCACACAGGAGGGCTGCAAGCACAGGTTATTTGATCTGCTTTTCTAAGGAAAGCAACTTTAAGAGGTTTACAATCTTACTTTAATCAAACATACATATATCATGCACTTAGTTCAGGGGGAAAAGTCAGCACCCTGAACTTCAGAGAAAACACAAACAGAAATTATAAGCATACACTATATAAACAGAGCAAATAACACAAATCAGCAGACAGGGCTTCTAATTGTCTGTCCATAGCAATACATATATAGTTACCAGAGAGAGAAGCACCAACATCTGGGTTTTCAAAGCCAGGGGGCTCCTTAATGGCTACCCAGAGTCTTGTCTGGCCAAATCACATGAACATTCTTCCAGTGAGTGAGCCCCAAAGCAAAATGCTAACCTCAGAGTATATATATATGTATATATATGCTTCTTCAGCGTCAAAGGGTGTCACAACCATGTGACTTAAACTTTCTTGTGACTTAAGCAGGTCATCAAAGACTCTCAAGTCAATCAAAGGCTCAGTCAAAGGCACTTGATTGCCTTAGTGCTGAGAAGCACTCCAAAAGAAAAAACAGTGAAAAGTCCCACCTTGCTTGCCATTACAGTACTATACTGCCTTTCTAAATAAGCTCAGAAGGGTCTTGAAGGTGATAGATACGAGTTAGCAGAGGGAAGGTTAGAGGATAGTCTCAGTATGGCAGAATGCCCTGAGCAAAGGCGCAAAAAAAATTTACAGGGTGGGGCAGAGCCAAGATGGCAGCTGGAAAGCAGGGACTTGCTTAAGCTCTCCCCCAAATCCCTCCAAACACCTATATAAAAAATGACTCTGAACAAATTCTGGACCTGCAGAACCCAGGAAATAACAGAGGGAAGCAAGTCTCCAGCCCAGGAGAGCCTGGATGGTTGCTGGGAAGGATCTGTCACACGGTGCTGGTAGTGGCCTCACCAGGACCAAACAGACTGGGAGTCAGGTGGAGCAGGCCTGAGAGACATGAATCATTGAGCTGTAGCAGTTACCAGACTTCTCAACCTACAAACACCAAAGACCATGGAGCAGATAAGTGGGAAAACTGCTGGATAGGGGTGAGAGCACTCCAGCCCCAGCCCCGAGGGTGGCAGAGGCTGGCAGCAGCAACAGGAAGCTCCTGTGGCTGCTTCTGGAGCTCCAGGGTAAGCTGCTTCTGGAGTCCCTGGCTCACACAGTGGGAGAAATCAAGCGGCGGGTCAGAGCAGGAGTGCAAGGAGTGCTTTGCTGGCAGAGAGGCAGGTTCTTTTGCTGTGCCGTGCTTGGATCTGGGTCTCGGTCCTGGTTGGTAGTCCCTGGGGGAGGAGGAGCGCTGCCTTTGCAGACCTTGCGGTGATGGTGGAGTAGAAGTAGCTCTGAAAACATCAGCGCAGCCCCCTAAAGCTTGAGACAAAGTACTCTCTGCTCAAAGGTCAAGTAGTTGGCTGGGAACATGAACAAGTAGCAAAAAAGGATTCAGATCCAGACTCAGACTCTAGAATTTTTTTTGGTGACAAAGAAGATCAAAACATACAGCCAGAAGAAGTCAACAAAGTCAAAGAGCCTACATCAAAAGCCTCCAATAAAAATATGAATTGGTCTCAGGCCATGGAAGAGCTCAAAAAGGATTTGGAAAAGCAAATGAGAGAAGTAGAGGAAAAATTGGGAAGAGAAATGAGAGTGAGGCAAGAAAACCATGACAAACAAGTCAATGACTTGCTAAAGGAGACCCAAAAAATACGGAAGAAAATAACCCCCTAAAAATAGACTAACTCAAATGGCAAAAGAGCTCCAAAAAGCCAATGAGGAGAAGAATGCCTTGAAAGGCAGAATAACCCAAATGGAAAAGGAGGTCCAAAAGACCACTGAAGAAAATACCACCTTAAAAATTAGATTGGAGCAAGTGGAAGCTAGTGACTTTATGAGAAATCATGATGTTATAAAACAGAACCAAAGGAATGAAAAAGTGGAAGACAATGTGAAATATCTCATTGGAAAAACCACTGACCTGGAGAATAGATCCAGGAGAGATAATCTAAAAATTATTGGACTGCCTGAAAGCCATGATCAAAAAAAGAGCCTAGACATCATCTTTCAAGAAATTATCGAGGAAAACTGCCCTGATATTCCAGAACTAGAGGGTAAAATAGAAATTGAAGGAATTCACAGATCACCTCCTCAAAAAGATCCCAAAAAGAAAACTCCTAGGAATATTGTCACCAAATTCCAAAGCTCCCAGGTCAAGGAGAAAATACTGCAAGCAGCCAGAAAGAAACAATTTGAATATTGTAGAAACACAATCAAGATAATACAAGATCTAGCAGCTTCTGCATTAAGGGATCAAAGGGCTTGGAATATGATATTCCAGAGGTCAAAGGAGCTAGGATTAAAACCAAGAATCACCTACCCAGCAAAACTGAGTATCATGCTCCAAGACAAAATATGGATTTTCGATAAAATAGAGGACTTTCAAGCTTTCTCAGTGAAAAGACCAGAGCTGAATAGAAAATCTGACTTTCAAACACAAGAATCAAGAGAAGCATGAAAAGGTAAACAACAAAGAGAAATCATAAGGGACTTACTAAAGTTGAACTGTTTGATTTACATTCCTACATGGAAAGACAATGTGTGTAATTCATGAGACCTTTCTCAGCATTAGGGTAGTTGAAGGGAATACATACACACACACACACACATATATATATATACATATATATATACACACACACATATATATATATATATATATATATATATATATATATACATATATAGGCAGAGGGCACAGGGTGAGTTGAATATGAAGGGATGATATCTAAAAAAATAAAATTAAGGGATGAGAAAGGAATATATTGAGAGAGGCAGAAAGGGAGATGTAGAATGGGGTAAATTATCTCACATAAAAGTGGCAAGAAAAAGCAGTTCTGTTGGAAGGGAAGAGGGGGCAGGAGAGGAGGAATGAGTGAATCTTGTTCTCATTAGATTTGACTTGAGGTAGGAATAACATACACACTCAATTGGGTATCTTACCCCACAGGAAAGTAAGGGGAAGGGGATAAAAAGGGGGGAGGATAGAAGGGAGGGCGGATGGGGGAGGAGGTAATCAAAAGCAAACACTTTTGAAAAGGGACACCATCAAGGGAGAAAATTGAATAAAAGGGGACTGGGTAGGATGGAGGGAAATATAGTTAGTCTTTCACAACATGATTATTGTGGAAGTGTTTTACATAATGATACATGTGTGACCTATGTTGAATTGCTTGCCTTCTTAGGGAGGGTGGGTGGGAAGGGAAGAGGGGAGAAAATTTGGAACTCAAAGTTTTAAAAGCAGATGCTCAAAAAAAAGTTGTTTTTGCATACAACTGGGAAATAAGATATATAGGGAATAGGGCATAGATATCTATCCTGCCCTCCATGAAAGTAAAGGGAAAGGGGATGGCAGTGGGGAGTGGGGTGACAGAAGGGAGGGCTGACTGGCAACGGGGCAATATGCCATCTTGGAGTGGGGTGGAGGGTAGAAATAGGGAAAAATTTGTAACTAAAAATCTCATGGAAATCAATGTTGAAAACTAAAATATTAAATAATAAAATGTGAAAAAAAATTTACAGTGAGACCTAAGGCATTTTGGGGCTTTACCTACAGGTATCTCTTTACTGCATGCTGCTGCTGTTCTGGCTGCTAAAAGGAACCAGACACAGAAGACCAGTTTGGTATAAATGAGCCTACGAGGTGTCCCATCTCTGTGTGTCACTGAAGATGCAATGGGAAAGGAGGGGGAGGAGAGGAACACGAGAGAGAGGAGCAGCTTATGCCAAGAGTGAAAAGAGGTGAGGAGGAAAGCTGCTTGGTGTGAAAAGTTATGGAGATGAGTGAATATTGTAGGAGAGCTTTGTGCCATGATTCTTCTGTGGCTTTTATACCCTAATCTCTGAGGAGGAAAAGAAAGGTGACAAATGAGGAGGGGTGGTGGTAGTGGTGGGACCTTATAGAAGTTTTTAAAGATTCAGCTCATTCACTTTTATAGCTGGGCTAATACTTCATCAAAGCAAGTTATTTGCTGAAATATTTTTAATAACTGCTCAAAACCCTGACTGCTCTACCTGCAGGAGTTCTAGCTTAAGGCTTCCTCTCTCTGACCACATCCTTCTTATTTTTAAAAGATTTTTTTTACTGCCTTTTTTGTTTCATTTTGTTTTATAGACTGTATCTCCCTCTCTCACCCAGGCTAAAAGTACTTGGGCTACTCACGGGGCAGGTCCGACTCTGATTAACACAGGAACTTTGACCTGCTCTATTTCTGACCTGGGCTAGTTCACCCCCTCCTTAGGTAGCCCGGTAGCCCCCTGTTCCTGGGGGTTCACCATCTTGGTGCCAAACTTAGTGTGGACACCCAAGGAGCTTAGTCCTACTGCAGCTCAGAACTCCTGAGCTCAAGCAATCCACTAGCCTCAGCCTCCTTGGTAGTTGAGTTTGGGTGTGCTCTACCATGTTCAATAGAGCCATTATTATTATTATTATTATTATTATTAACATTACATCCATTTCCTGGTACATCCTCCACACTACTCTCTATCAATGAGCCTACTATGTAATTGTGTTGGCAAACAAAATGGGCTCTTAGCACTCAGTTCAACCAAGTGCCCTTGAAGAGTTTGGCCTTTGTTTCCCTGATTAGATTTGGGAGTCCTTGGTGGCCTCCTTGCCTCAGGGGAGGGCCTAGATTACACATGAGTTTGAGTGACATGTTTGGGACATCAGAGGCTTTTAGACCACGTAGGTTTAAGTACCCTTTTTGTGACGATTCTAGGTCATATGAGTGAGTCGCATGTGTGACTCACCCTTTGTCCCTGAAAAAGATATAAAACCAGGGGTTGGCTTTCTATTTTTCAGAGCTCTTACCCACAGCCATGGTGGCGCACATGACTCTGGGCCAGCTCTTGTTATGAGCTCCCAGGCTGAACCTAGATGTTGGTAACTATGAATTGTATTGGGTCTGTCTGTCAATGTTTGTAACTTGTTTGTATTTGCTCTGAAGCTCAGGGTGCTGGCTTTTTCCCCTGAACTAAGTGAATGGTATTTGTATGCTGAATTAAAGTAAGCTTGCCAACCCCTTAATGCTGCTTTCCTTAGTAAAGCAGATCAAAAGAACCTGGGCTTTGGCAACATTCCTGTTGTTGGGCTTGTGTTGGTCTTCTACCCCCACAACAGCTCCTAGCCGGATTGTCGAAACAGTAATAAAGAAAAACAGTTAAGCCAAACCACCCACACAGTGACCACTGCCACATGTGACCACATATGCAACATTTTGTACTCTTGGTCCCCAACAATGCCAACTGAAGAAGGCTTGATCACAGCCTTATTTTACTGTCAACCTCCCACCTTTCCCCACCCCACAAACCTACTAAATGGGGCCTTCTCAGAATAGACCCCCTGCTACTCTACCCTGATTATCAACCTCACCCTGTTCAAGTCAGTCTAATTCAACAAACTTAAGAGGTATCTATGTGTTAAGTACTGAGCTAAGCCCTGGGGGCACAAAAATAGATCCAATAATAGACCTTCTTCTCAAGAAATTCAAAGACTGATAGAGATGAAAAGTCATATACACAAACAATTGTGAGAGAAAATGAAGTAGGATGGGATGAAGGAGAGGTGGTCACCAAGGGCTCTGCCCTGATGGTCCCTGCTGGGGTCACTGGATGCTGAGCTCAAGGACTTCACTGCAGGCTTTCCCCACAGCCCAGATTCCCTGAGCCACACCACCACCAACCTTACAATGAACCACATGTCTCCCTGTTCTCCCATTTCCAATCCTGGATCACTCCTACCTTCTCTTTTCTTCTCTCCTACACCTAGATAGCAAAGCACAGTTAGAGAACATCCCATAATAATTGACTTATGGCCTAAATGTCCACCAGAACAAAGACAAGCAGTTCAACTCTCCCACATCTACTAAGTTAAAAACCTAAAAAAAAATGTTCAGTAAATCCGGTAAGAAACTATACTATATTCATGAACTCCATAATTGTCCTGCCCCCCACATCCACTAGAAGCCCACAGGCAATAATGGGGAGCATTAGAAAAACCAGTAACCATGCTAAGGCAAACAAGTAGGAGGACTCCCAGAATGACCAAAGACACTCATAGTCTTCCAGTGTTTAGCACACTGCCTGGCACATAGTAGGTGCTTAATAAATGTTTATTAATTGATAGGCTACAAAGCTCTGTATCCCAAACCAGTAGTAAATAATCACTTCCTGTAGCAAGTCCCATGGTTGTTTGAAACTCACAGTAAGGATCTTGGAAGGGGCCTGGAGAGCTAGGAACTGGGAGCAATAGAGATTGGTCATGGCAGTACATATTGAATCTACCAATCACCTCCTGAAAAAAACCCCAAAGTCCTAGTAAAGTCATATACAGAATCTAAAGCTTCCACATTAAAGAAAAACAATGTACTTCCAACATCCAGATTGAAGCAGCTCAAAAGCCAAAGAACTGCCAACAAGGATTGTAAAAGACTTGGTAACTTCTATAAATAAGGAAAGATCTTGAAATACAACATTCCAAAAGGCAAATATATATAAATATTAAAAATATGCAGGCTTGCCACCAAGAATAACCTGCCTTAAAAAGCCAAATATAATCCTATAAAGGAAAAAATGGATCTTTGGTGAAACAAAGGACTTTAAAGCATTCCTAATGAAAAGAATAAAGCTGAGTAAGATCTTAGAAGTGCAAAAAGAGTCCAAAGAAGTCCAGAGAAATGCACAGAAGTTTGGAGGAATCCAGAAAGATAAATTTATTTGAGCAACTGGAAGAAGCTATCTGATGGGATAGGTAGAGCTAACACCTTAATAGGGGGAGAAGAAATACATGTTTCTTTGGAACCTTAGTGTCTTCAAAGAATATTGAGGAGTACATAAGAAAAACAGAGATTTTGGGGGTGGATTGGCTCTGTTCTAAATGTTTGAAGAGGGAGGAATTGCTAGTATAGTATAGTATGGTATGGTGTGGTATGGTATGGTATGGTATAGTGTAGTAAGTACTAGTATATTAAGAAGGAAGAAGGGTATGGAATTTGCCATTTTTCATAGTGGGAACATTCCATTCCCTTCTTCCTCCTTACTATGCTAATATATTCCTTTTATCCTAACTTAATACCCATAGTGACTGTTTCAGACTTTGTCCTCTCTCCTTAAATTCCCAATCTGTGCTCTTCTCTCCCCAGCTCCCATCAAATAATATGCTACTTTTCAGTTAAAATGTGAATTCCTTGAGGACTGACAGTTTTTCCTTTTCGTTTTTATGTCCTAAGGGCTTTACACATACAGTAGGTATTTGTTGAGCTGAATTTCCTATAAACATCCTCTTGTTTACCTCTCCCAAATTGAGACAGTTTAACATCAGCTTCTTCCTCTATTCCATACCCCCCCACCCCACTTTTTTTACCTTAAATGCATTGCTTTGCCACCTGCCAGAGCATCTGATTATCAAACCAGAAACAATCTCCCAGTTGGAGAAAAGAAAAAGACAATGGATGCTCTAGAGAGAGGAACCCAAAAGCTGCTGTTCAAGTTAGGAAGGAAAAATCAGGCATATGTGAATCACAAAATTCCAGAATCTTGGCATTGGAGGGGACCTGGGAAGCCTTCTAGCCCAACCCATCAAGAACAAAAATCTTCTCTACTATATACCCAACAAGGAGTCATTCAGCCTCTACTTGAAGACCTCCAGTGATAGGAGACCTACTACTTCCTGAAGCAGCTCATTCCACCTAACTCTAAGTTAGAGGTTCTTACTCTGTGGTCTGTGAACTTAATTTTTTTTAATAGCCATGTTTCCACATAGTTGGTTTTCTTTGCAATTCTATGTATTTCATCGTAAGGGGTATATGGGTTGTTCCAGGAAAACTAGCACCTCTGGTGGGAGGCTTCATCCACCTTTGGTGGATGACCCCGTCACCCAACTCTCATCTGTGGCTCCAAGAAGCTATAGCACACACTTCGTAAACTCTTAGCAGATGGGCTAAACCAGGTTGAGGGTAACCACCAGGCCTCAAACCCATTGGTGAGAAAGGGACGTCTACCCCAGGCATGTAAACACTTTCCCTGGCAAAATGGTCATATGAGAACAATTTGCTCCAATGGTCAGGAAGGTGGCTGAAGCAAGCACTGTGGAATGCTTAGAGCTTGGTCAGACATGGCAGATGCCAAGGTCATCCACTGCATCCTGAGCCATTGTCCCACCACTGGACTTGGATGATTGAGGAAGAGAGAGTGAGACTAATGAGTCTGTGCACCTCTACCTCACTTAAATACTGTTCACCCCCAAGTAAAGACATCATCTGTGATGTCACTGGTCCTCTTCAAAAATGCAGTACAATCAACAACAATCTCATTGTATACATTTAAAAACATTCTTCTGAAAGCTGTCCATAGGTTTCACTAGACTGCCCAAGGGATCCATGACACACAAAAAGGTTAACAACATGTTGTTGTTGTTGTCCTTCCTTCTAGAAGGGGACCAAAATGACATCACCATGCTAGAGTCAAGTTTCAGTGTGTCCGACTGTGGCTGATCAGACCAATACGAGCTCAGAATGCTGTACCACAGGTCGGCACAAATAGTCTGTGTGAACATTTGGGGTGGATTCTCTAAATTTGCGCATCCTGTGTTTCCTTTGAGCTGTTATTCTGCTTTGCTCATAGAGCACAGCACCTTCTCTGATGTGGGGCACTTGGGAGTCATCGCAAGCAACATCTCAGCTGACCAATTAAGGGGGAGTGTCTCTTAGATGTTGGAAAGGAAGTGTTCCTCAAAGGTCTCCCGGAGCCACGGTGAGGGGCTGAAGCAGTCCAGGTCAAACCAGAATACAAGTCCTGCCTCAGATCCTTACCAATTGTGTCACCCTGGGCAAGTCACTTAATCTCTCAATGCCCTGCTTTCCTTATCTGTAAAATAGAGATAATATTAATTCCTATCTCACAGGTTTGTGGTGAGGATCAAATGATATAACATATATAAAGTGATTTGAAACCTTAAAGAGCTATTTAAATGCTGGCTTTTATGCTTTTAGAGGTAGCTAGGTGTCATGATGGAGAGTACTGGACCTGGAGTGAAGAAGAAATGAGTTAAACTTTAGGCTCAGACACTTACTAGTTGTCTAATGCTGCGCAAAACGTTTAATCTCTGTATGCCTCAGTTTCCTCATCTGTAAAATAAGGATAAAATTAATATCTACCTCCCAGGATTGTTGTGAGAATAAAATAATGTTGGTAAAGCACTTTGTGACTTTAATACCATGTAAATGCTATTGTTATATATACTCATTTTTATTTCAACTACTTCCTTACATCTTTTCCCTCATATGTTCCTTTTTTTCTTAGAGACCTTGGGCTAGTTGTTTTGTTTTACCACTCTTGGACTCAGTTTCCTCACCTGTAAAATAGATGATCACTAAAGTGAATCTTATCACCTTACACTCCTTCACACATCACTTTTTTTCTGGAGGGGAGAAGGCAAGGCAATTGGGTTAGGTGACTTGCTCAAGGTCTCGAAGCTAGTAATTGTGTCAAGTGTCTGAGACCAGATTTGAACTCAGGTTGGTGCTCTACTCCACTCATCACTTCTTTTGCCCTCTTCTCCTTCTACAACGTTTCAGGGGGAAAGTTATTCTTCCTCTTTTCCCTGTGTGGTGAATTTCCCTTGCTTTCTAGTTTCCAAGGGACCTTGGTCTCACTTGGTCCCATCTATACCATTTATAGCTTTCTTAGTGTCTTCAGTCATTTGCCCTCCCCTGGCTCCTTCCATTCAGCCTTCAGGTAGGCACCCAAAAGCCCTTCCCTTGACACTACCACCCATTCAGCTCTCATTCAGTACAAAACAACAATGGTTTGTTAGACAGATGGTTTACAGACACACAGTTTCTGTGATGACTAACACTGATAGACTTGACTCTTTTCAGCAATACAAGATTCTAAGACAGCTTCAAAAGACTCATGATGGAAAAAGCTATTCACATCTAAAGAAAGAATTACAGAGTCTGAATACAGATTGAGGCAAACTATTGGCCCTCTTTTTATCCCTTCTTTTTTGGTTTTGTTTCTTCTTTCTCATGATTCATTCCATTGATTATAATTCTTCTTTACAACTTGACTATTGTGTAAATAAGTTTAATGTGAAGGTATATGTAGAACCTATATTGGATTACATGCCGTCTTGGGGGGGAGAGGGGAGGAGAGGGAGGGGGAGAAAATTCGCAATTCAAAAACTTGTGGAACTGGGTGTTGTAAACTAAAAATAAAAAATAAATTAAAAAAAGGAAAAAAAAAGACAGATGGTTTATGAAAAAAAGAAATGGCATCAGTTTGAGCCAGTTTAGGATTCCTCAAAGGCAAGTCATCTCAGACTAATCTCATCTTCTTCTGTGATAGGTCTTTAGACTGGTTGATCAGGGAAACACCACAGACTGGTACTTCAGGAAGGAACTGAACGATGTTTCACAATGCCCTAGAAGACAAGATGGTGAAATAGAGGTCATTTAGTTGGTTTTGGAACTGGTTAAACAACCGGAACCAGCATGTTGTGTCATGGATCAATGTCAACTGGCAATGTGCTGTAATTGATAAGAGTGCTTGGAGTCAGGAGACTTGGGTTCAGATGTCACCGGAGATACTAGCTATGCAGTGATGGGCAAGGGAGCTCACTTCTCATCGGTTTCCTCATCTTTGAGCAGGGATTCTTTACCTTTTTGTGTGTCCTGGACCCTTTGGGCAGTGTGATAAAGCCTATGTACTTAGAATGATGTTTTTAAATACATAAGATTATGAAGGAAACCAATTACATTAAAATATGATTTTCAAATTTAAAAAATAATCACAGACCTCAGGTTAAGGTGCTCTGTAAAAGACAGTCTGACTCATAGATAGAGTACTACATTTAGTATCAGAAATATCTGGGTTCAAACGCTGCCTCATATGCTTAGTAGCTGTATGACCTAAATTCAAATGTGCCTTACGTACTTAGTAGCTGTGTGACCCTAAATTTGAATGTGCCTCATACACTTGGTAGCTGTATGATCCTGGGTAAATCACTTGATCTCTTAATTTCCTCATCTGTAAAATAGAGATAATAATAATAATATGTACTTCACTTGCTTGCTAGGATCAAATGAGATAATGTAAACCAAGAGCCTAGCAAAAGTGAGCTATTATCTGTCAAACAGGGACGATGATACTTGCATTACTTTTTTCACAGTCTTGTTCCAAAGGCACTTTGCTAGCCTTAAACCACTATACAAACAATGATAATTAATAATAATAGCAATAGTTCTTATCATTACAGCTAGTATTTATATATCACTTTAAAGTTTACAAACCACTTTAAAAATATTTTCTCGTTTGGTCCTCACAGCAACCCTTAGAGATATGTGCTATTATTATTATCCCCATTTTACAGATAAAGAAACTGAAACAGAAGTACAAATTGGGGAAGATCTGGCATTGTAGTTCATGTGAAAAAGACTGCATTTTGATTTTTTTAATTATTTTTTTTTTTGGTATATCGCAAGATCAAAATGAGTCAACGGCTTAGAGTGGCAGGCCAAAAAACCGACAAAGACAAGGAAAAACCAACCCTCTCCAAACCTAATGCAAAATTAGGCTTTACATTGATAGAAATATAAAATCTGGGGTGAGGGAGGCAATCAGCAATTTATTAAGGCCTGGTCAAGCAACAATCAGAATATTTTGGCTAGTTCTGATGGTTGTCAGATAGCTATAGCATATGCCAGAGTCAAGACTTGAACATAGATCTTCCTGAGTATTCCAGTCTACGTTTCCATTGTTAGATAATGACACAACTTCTGTGGATTAATGTTTTCTACCTGCTCATAAACATGACCCATTTAAGGATATTGCCAAGTTGGACTATATCCAGAGGAGAGTAAAGAGAATAGTGGAAGAACTCAAAACCATGGACTGGCTGAAGGAACTTGGGGATATGTAAACTCAAGGAAAGACTAGTGAGCAATAAAAACAGAGATAGGATGTTAGCCAGATCTAATAGCTCTTTGGCTACTGTTACTGGCTTTGAATAATGTCTGGGCCTCAGTGTCCTCATCATTAAACTAGGAAATTGAATTAGATATTCCTTAAAGTCTTTCTAGGTCTAAGTTTCTATAGTGGAAATCTAATCAAAAAATGGATAGACAGTTCTCATTCTGAAATTACTTTCTTATTAAGCCTTAATTACTTTATAGGAATTGCCTCAGTCAAACTGAGGCCTGTTAAAGACCTTAGTTTGAAAAGGCCAACATCTGCCACTGCATCCTGGGCCATCTCCAGTCATTAATTCAATTTAGGGTGCAGGAAAGGGAACATACATGTATATAACACCTACTATGTGTCAAACATCTAATCTGTAAAATGAGCTGGAGAGGAATATGGCTGACCACTCCAGTATCTTTGCCAAGAAAACCCCAAATGGGGTCGTGAGGAGTCAGACATGACTGAAATGACTGAACAACATATGCCACACCCATGACAATTTGTGTTTCTGTTTTAGTTTTCTTATGTGTTAAAGGGGATAATGATAGCACATATCTCTTAGGGGTGTTATGAGGACCACATGAGATAATATTAGAAAGTGGTTTGTAAACCTTAAAGTTCTATGTAAATGCTAGCTGTAATGATAACTATTGCTGTTATTATGATTAATTATTATCATTCGTATAGTGGTTTAAGGATAGCAAAGTGCCTTTGGAACAAGCCTGTGAAGAAACTGTTATTATCCCCAACAACAACACTGTTGAGGTAGGTAGTATTATCATCCCCATTTTATGGTTGGGGAAGCTGAGGTCAACAGAAGTTAAATGATTTGTCCAGAGTCACACAGCTAGTCAGCATCCAAGACTGAGATTGAACTCAGCTCTTCCTGACACTAAGTCCTGTGCTCTATCCCCTGAGCGACCTACCTACCTAAGTTGTTTTCAGTTCAGGCCTGCCCAGAGGCTGTGGAAAGGATGAGATGTTTGCTTATCCGATTACTAGGGAAATGGTAATGGGGGAGATTTCAGAGTCTATGGTTCTTGTAGAGCCAACACCTAGATTTAAAACAAAAAGAAAAAGAAAACATCAATCAGTTAGCAAGGCTTTATGAAGCACCTGTTGCATTTTCAAGAACTGTTCCTCATGCTGGGAATTCAGATCAAAGAATGAAAGCATCCCAGCCGTGAAGGACCTTACATTCTATAGGAGAGAGGGGGAGAGAGGGGGAGGGGGGGAGAGAAGAGAATGAAGAAACCTTTATTGTTAACGAGCAGGTAATGAAGATTAATCCACACAAGCTATGCCATTACTTAACAATGGGAATGTAGACTGGACTATGGCATAGAAGAGAAGTTTAGATGTCAGGAAGGTCTATGCTCAAGCCTGGTCTCTAACATATGCTATAAACCATGACTAAGACCATGGGCATTTGCCCTGTCAATGCTGTAGGCAACTTTCTAATACTATCAGCCGCAAATGAATTGCCTATTTACATTTGTGGAGAGAGTGTCCACTCTAGGAGTATCCCATACTGATAAATCACTGGTCTGGACAAAAAGAAAACTGCCCACCTGCTTGAATGTTGTGTCCAAGGATCTTTAAAAGGGATATATTGCAGTCAGCTAGAACACATTAGGGAGAAGCCAATTGTTCGATTTTCAAAGTGAGCATTTATACCTTGGAAATCAGCAAATGTCTACAAACCAGAGCCTGATTTTCCATTTTGCAGATTATCTAGACTGAAGAAAGTAGTAGAGAAAATGTTCATGCAAATTAAACTCAGTGTGTTGTGCATACTTTTCTCCCCCAGAGAGCTGGTTATTAAACATTTACCAACACAACCCTCCTTATTGGTTTTTAAAAGCATAGAAATGATTTTTTTCTTTGAAATAGTATTTTATGTTTTCTAATTACATGTAAAGACAATTTTTAACATTTATTTTTAAAATAAAAATTTGAGTTCCAAATTTTTCCCTCTCACCTTCCCTGCCCTGCTCCCTAAGATGGAAAGCATTTTCATATAGATTATATATGAAGCACAGAAATAATTGCTTGTAACCAGTAGAAGTGGAAAAAATCTATTCACTTTGAAGAAAATTAGCCTTAGATGAGTAAATAAACCCTTTCTGAAACAAAAGGAGAGAAAACTGGCAATTCCTTTAGTTTGTAAAAGAATCGAGGTATGTAAACCATTCAGTGTTAACACCAGAAGAACAATGACACCCTGTTTTCACTTTTTCTCCTCCTTGCCCGGTTTAAGGGGTGTATCCACACTTCGATTCTGCTATTGCAGAAAGCAGCTGTGTGACTGGGCTGCTGCTAACTCCCCTGGAGGCTGCTCCAATCAGAAGGACTTCCTCCTAACCTCCATCACAATGGTATTAAGATGGGAAAGGCTTACATAACGCAATTTTGGTCATATCAATGCTATGTACTTAACATGAAACAAATATTCTGAAATCTGAATTGACCTCCTTCTAAGTATTCCCAACTCTGCCCAACTCATCATCCAAGTACCCGTTGGTTCTTTTTCAATCAAATCCCTTCCCCTTATCTTTTGCTATCCAACTTGGAGACAAAATGACACAGATGGAAAGATCACTGGCTCTAAATTAGGGGTCCTTAAAGATGACTCTGGAGGAGAAAGTGAGGCTAGTGACCTTGCATAGCCCTCCCTCACTCAAATCAAAGTCAACTGCAAGTCATGTCATCATTTCCCTGATGTCATGGTCCCTGCTTTAGAGCCAGAGGACTCTAGTTCAAATCCTGCCTTTAACATTTATTATCTGTATGACCAATTTTGGGCAAGTCCTACAACCTCCCCTAGCCCTCAGTGTCTTGATTGTAAAATGATGATTGTGGTGGCAAAGATCTGGAAAATAAGAGGATTCCCATCAGTTAGGGAATGGCTGAATAAGTGGTGATATATGATCATGACAGAATATTACCGTGCTGTAAGAAGTGGTGAGTAGCTTGGTTCTAGAAAAACATCAAAAGACCTGCATGAAATAATGCAAAGTGAAAAGAGTAGAACCAAGAAATCATTGTATACAGGTAACAGCAATATTATTTGAAGGAAGAGGAACTGTGAATGACTAAGCTATTTTGAGGAATATAAGAACTTAGAAAGGAAAATGCTATCCACTTCCCAAGAAAGAACTGATACATAAAGGTATGTGTTGTATGGTTGTGACCAGAATGGCCTTTGTTTTCTGTGGGTGGCTCAGTTTATCTCATTGGGCCTTGCTGGGTGCTGGGTCTGCGGCGTCTCTTTGGGGCAGGAAGCCCAGAGACCATGCCTGGGAGCAGAGAACTTCCTGTGTGATGATTCAGGGGGCTGGCTGAGGGGAGGTGTTGACTCCGGAGCCACACCCTATTGGGTGTTAGCCTAGTCTACACCAGGGGGAGGGTCCAACTCAAGAACCAATTGGCCCTGGTCATTCAGGCGGCGCTTGATGATGTCAAAAACTCTATAAGAGGGGAGAAGACGGCTCGAAGATTCCTCTTTCCTTTTCCGGTTGGTGAGGGAGCAGTGGCGAGCGTGACTCTGGGCCAGCCCTTGCTCTCGGGCTGAGCCCAGATGTTGGTAACTATGAATTGTATTGGGTCTGTTGATATTTGTAATTTGTTTGTATTTTATTCTGAAGTTCTGGGTGCTGGTTTTGTTTTCCCCCGAACAAAATGAATGTTCTGAACTTCAGGGTGCTGGCTTTTTCCCCTGAAGTAAGTGAATGAATCTGTGTTTGATCTGTCTGTTGATGCTTGTCTATATGCTCCCCTGAACTAACTGAATGCTGGATTAAAGTAAGCTGGTCAGCCCCTTCACCATGCTTTCCTCGTTTAAGCAGATAAAAAGAACCTGTGCTTTCCCGGCATGCTGGCAGCCTCTTGGGTGCATCTTATGCCCCCACAGAAGCTGCTAGCCAGATTGTTAAAACAATGGTTCTATATATACATAGACATAGAAATAAATAAAATAAAATGGTGTTGGGGTATGGTTCCATATATACATAGACATAAATAAAATAAAATGGTGTTAGACTAGATGACCTCTAAGGTTTCTTTCTGCTCTGGCTCTATGATCTGTGTTAATGCCCATTTAGTCTCTGAGGATCAGATATGCAGCTCTGTGCTAATCTGTGAGATACGCCATCCTTGCTCACGTCCCTTTTCTTTGTTGTGCACTGTTTTGATGTGCTGGAGTAGTCCTGCTGAATCACATGTAGACTTGTGTGTGTGTGGGGGGGTGTAGGTGTGGGTGGAGGGGGGAGGGAGACAAAGACACAGCCCACAAGCTCCTGACTGCTTCCCCTAGAAGAGCCCTGACCAGCAATACAGAGAAAGCATATGGCATGGGGGTTGGGGGGGGGGGGCGCGGGGGGCGTGGCAGGGACAGCCACATAAAAGACCATCAGAACTTTACTGCATCCAAGGCTCATTACTGCTTTCCAAGTCTTACCAGGACATTTGCTCCCACACTCTCACATAGATAAGATGGTAAATAAACACACCAAACCAGCAAGCTTGACATGTATATACCAGTGCCAACTGTAACACAGACCTTGTGGAAACACCCTCTCCTCTCTAATCTAAGTGCAGGTGGAACTGCTGGAGTGTGAGGCCCCTGATATATTCTTCTACTTCCATGCTCATTACCTCATATGCCCTTGATCAAGTTGCTTCATTTTCCTGGGTCTCAGGTTCCCCATCTGTAAAATGGAGAGGTTGAGCTAGATGATCTGCGGTGACCCTTTCAACTCTAGCACTCTGATTCTGGGCTGCTAAAGTTTTCTTTTGCCTCATCTTGATGGCCTATGGACCCCTGGCTCAGGGCATATTGCAATTCAAGTAGCTCTTGAAAATTGAATGGATCTGATCCCTACCTGACATCTTGGAGAGGCTATAAAGAAAAAAAAAACTAATTAATATTTCTTTATGAAAACGAGTTGTCTTTTTTGTTATCTCAGAAGCTATTAAGAGAATTCTAGTGACTAGATAGGGTTTGTCTTTTCCTCTGACCACATTGGAAGTGAATAGATGGATGGCATTGCCAAAGAGAACATGGTTATGATAATGAATCCTTTTCAATTCTGGAATGTCCTTAATAATAAATAGCAGCAGACATTTGTTAGAGGGCTTAAAGGTTAACAGAGCAGTTTGCACGTATTACGTCACATGAGTCCAACAGGTACCATTCTTATTTTGCAGATGATGAAACAATGTCAGAGAGGTTAAATGAGTTGTCCATGGTCACAGTGCTAGTCAGAGCAGGATTCAAACTCACATTGCTCCTATCTTAAGTACAGCATTCTCTGGCTGGCATACTATGCTGCCTTTCATCCTGGACTCTGAAAGTGGATGGATTTGGGGATTTTAGACCAAGGGTTTTCACTTTGGCAGCATGTACCCTAAAAGAAGGAAGATCAAATCATGTTCACTTCAGCACTGTCCACAGAGTGCCCCTCCCCCCGATATAGCTAGGGTAGAAAAAATCGTTGGAAGAACTCAACTCTTTCAGTGTGTGTGATTGAATTCTTCTCACTCCGGCCCCTCACTTCATCACCCACCCATGCATTTTCCTGCATCTGACATTTGTATTCTGTGCCCAACCAAGGACCATGCAAATTAACAATTTCCCATGTAACATTTTTATGTAAGTTAAATTCTCTGAAATTCAACAGAGTAAGTTTTCTCTTCATAGGCTAATAGTAGTTTTATTGATTCATTGATTCTTTAGCAGCTCAGAGATCTAAGGGAGGAAGAAAACCTTTCTAGAATATATAATTGAATAATCTTAAATAGAGATAGATTGTCTCAGCATTTGTCCTGGACCTGGGTTGTAAATTAGATACCTTGGGAAGTTGCCATAAAGTAGATGTATTGGGAGAGAGAATTGGAACCAGAAGAGCTGAATTGGAAGCCCAACTCTTCTCTTTACTATTTGTGTGACCTTCATCTCTGAGCCTCAGTTTTCTTATCTGGCAAATGAGAGGAGTTTCCCTAGGTGATCTCTATTGTTCTGTTCAGCTCTAAATCTATGATCTCACAAGATTATGTGCCTGACGGTATATCTTGATAGAGTAACCTACACATTAGGATGTTGGGAGTCTGAAAGTTACAATTGTTCTCACAAATATTTAACATAGTCTTAGGTATAGTACATCAAACTTGCCAATTTGAGGTGTTTGTTTAAGAGAAACTGATTCAGTGCATCTTGCAGTTCGAGCAGCTTTTGGAAAATGGCTATGTCTGATCCCTGCCTGCCAGTGTTCTTGGTGGTGGTGGTAAGGTTAAATTCAGCATTCTTTTTTTTTTTTTTTGGAAACCTGCTATCTGCCTGGTATTTGGTCACATCCCTCAGAATCTACCCTCTCATCACTGGGCATCAGTGTTTCAGGAAAAGTAGCTTAGAATCACAGTGTCTGAGTTGGCAGTGACCTGAGAGGCCATCTAGGTCAACTTGTACCTGCACTAAGGTGACTTGGAGGGGACCCTAGATGCTCAAAAACATCCTTGCTTTTGACATCTACCAGAGTAGAAGACAAACTTATCCTCCTCTTCCTCCTCCTCCTCAGCCTCATCACCACCACCATCATCATCACCACCATCACCACCACCAGCATTTTTATAGTGATTTAAGACTTGCAAAGTGCTTTACATATACTACTCCAAGTCTTACCAAGACTTCCCTGTAATTATTGCTAAGGGTAATAGATTTAAAGCTGAGCTAGGATCTTAAAGGTCCTTTAGACCAACCTCATTTCCAAAAGTCTATTTTCATACCTTCTCTTGTGAATGTCTTCCCCCATTCAAATTATATTGTAATCTGTTTCTTCTGTTGTTTCTTCCACCAATAGAACATAAGTTCCTTGAGGGCATGGCCTACTTAATTTTTGCCTTTATATCCCCAGTGGAGTCAGGAAGACCTGAGTTTAAATCTGGCCTCAGACACTTACTAGCTGTCTGACCCTGAGCAAGTCACTTAACTCTGCCTCAGTTTCTTCATCTTTGCCAGTATCTTTGCCAAAATAATCACAAAGAGTCAGACATGACTGAAATAACTAAATAACAAATCCCCAGTACCAAGCAGAGTACCTGGCACATAGGTAGATACTCAGTAAATGTTTGCTAACTGTCTGACTTATAGGAAATGGCCCCCTAGCAAGGCTTGAGCTGGCCACAAAGACTCTGCAATTTGTGGTTTTTTCCCAGGGTCTTTGTGGCCAGCCTAAGCTTTCCCAAAGCATTATTGTATACACATGAAAAATATCAGGCATAGTGGGAGTGGTTAAGTGACTTTCCCAATGTCCCACAAGCAAAAAGGAGGAGAGGTGAGATTTGGACACGCAATGACCAATCTACTGATCTTCCTGCTACGCTATTCTGTGGCTTCAAGTAAGAATGGAGACAGTGTTAGTCTGTTATCCAAGTATAAGTCTAGCTACATTTGGAGAATCTTATCACTGAGTTGATTGCAGGCTGGGTAATGAATTTTTCAAATGCAGAAACTTTCCCAAATCCACGCTGACAGAACTTTGAAGTTTGCTTTCAGGGGGCTTGACAATGTAGTCCTACTTAATAACCAATAAAAGTAGAGAAGCATTATTAACTTGAGCTGTCCAACAACCATAATGACAAGCTTCTTAGATTCTAAAGCAGAGATACTCACTCTTCTTGTGAACCAGTTAAACACTCATTAGATATAGCCTCCTGCCCCAAGGAGATAATGATAGTGTGGTTATTCAGTTATGGACAATTCTTTGTGGCCCCTTTTGGGGTTTTCTTGGCAAAGATACTAGAGTGGTTTGCCATTTTCTTCTCCAGCTCATTTTACAGGTAAGGAAACTGAGGCAAACAGGATTAAGTGACTGGCCCAGGGTCACACAGCCAGTAAGTATCTGAGGCTGAATTTGCACCCAGGTCTTCCTGACTCTAGGCTTGGTGCTCTATCCACTGCTCCACCTGGTTGCTTCATAATGTTAATAGCTAGCGGTTTACAAAACACTTAATACATGTGTTATTTTATTCTCACAAGACCCCTATAAGGGATGTACTTTTATCATCCCTATTTACAAAGGGAAAAACTGAGATAGTAATTTGCCCAAAGTGACATAGCTTACAAGTATCTAAAGCCAGATTTGAACTCAGGTCTCTCTGACTCTTAGCCTAGAACTCTAACTACTGTGCCACCTATCTGCCTTTAATGAGATAGATTCCTTTTCCTGAGGAAAGTTTCATAGAGTTGGAGACAGCAAAGGAATTGAGAAAGACTGCATCCTTTGGATCAGAGCGGCATGCCAGCCAATTCACCCTGCTTCCCTGATCGATTTCCAGTGCTCTGAACAGATAGCAGCCCCCACTTCTCTGGGTTATGTCTCTGGAGCTGCTCATTTTTTTTCTTCTGGCTTATTTGCAATTATACACCTATGCTTCTGTCTCCTACCTCTCCTCTTGCCCTGGATTTCAGATTTTTCATCCACTCACAAACTGTTTCCTTTATTGCAAAAGCCTGCTTTTTTTCCCACCAAATTGCTTTGTCCATGGTTGTCTGTGCTTTGGGTCATCTTTGAGAAATAGAGTCAAAAGTTAGCTACGGATGAAGGCTAACAGGTTTGTCCTCATGGCTGTCTTCTGCCAAAAGTTAAATTATCACTTTGTACATGGGTCATCAGAGTATTTTTCATTTTGCAAATTAAATAAAACTATCTTTCCAAATGTTATTTCATGAATAAAATTCTGGCAACTTCCTTATGTGGTAATAAGTGTGAGATAAATGAGGCTAAAGGGTGGAGGTTGATGTAGTCCCTTGGTAAACTTGAGAACTGGGCATCATGGTATGTTGGACAAAGGATAAATTCTTGAATCTAAGGATGTGGGTTCAAATCCCACTTCTGATGCTTATTACCTGAGAGACCTTGAGCAAGTCACTTAACTTCCTTGAACCACAGTTTCCTCTTCTATAAATTGAGGGGGCTAGATTAGATGGCCTCTGAAGTCTCTTCCAGCCTTAGCTGAAGCCTTTGAATTTCATGATTTTCTTTTGTACGATACCCGCAAGAAATTATTTGAAGCCCCTTAGAGACTCATTCCAAGACTAAGCCATTGACTTAAATATACAAGCAGATCTGTGACCAGATCTCCTTCTTCTGTTTTATTTCTGTTCTTTGGGATTCCTCATTGGTTATATCTTGTGACTTGCTCATACCTGATTGCACACCCAACTGCTTCAACTGTAAAAGACTGCTGCAATGGAATAAGCACTGTTTTTGTAATCAAATGTCCCAGATTGGATCCTAATCTGTTGTGAATTTCACAAATTCCAAGACTCTTAGAGTGAAAGTGACCCGAGGGAATCCAATCCAACTTGTACCTGACCAAGAGTTTCCTCCATGATAGTCCCTATGAACAGGTGGTCCAGCTCCTGTCTGGAGACCCCAGTGCCAGGGAACATGAGGCAGCCCAGCTCTAAGAATTGTACAGCTCTAAGAATTTTTTTTTTCTTACAAAGAGTTGAAATCGGCCTCTCTGAAATTTCCACCCATTGTTCCTAGTTCTGTCCTCTGGAGCCAAGCATAACAAGTTTAATTAATCTTCCATGTGATAGCCCTTCAAATACTTGGAGATAGCACCCCTATTTCCTTCTGTTCTGAGTCCCCTCTTCTCTAGTCTAAATATCCCCAGTTCCTTCAATGAGTCTCATTATAGCACATGTTTAGTTGTTCCCCTCTCCCCCACCCCCCCATCCTGGTCATCTCCCCTGGACATGCATTAGCCTGTAAATATCCTTCCTAAGCTGTGCCCAGAACTGAGCAGAGTGATACAGATATGTTCCAATCAGGGTAGAGTACATCAGGATCATCACCTCCTTTGTTCTGTACACTATGTCTGAATCAATGGAGCCTAGAATGAATGACTGAAAAAGCATTTTATGAAGCTGATAAATCCTGGGGATAAAAATACAAAGGCAAAGATAGTCCATGCCCACAAAGGAGAATATGTTCTAACAGGGGGAGCCAACATACAAAAGACAGTGGGGGCCAGGGATATTTTGATTTAGAAAGTTACAGAGATGGCAAGTGGAACAAAAAAGGAGACAGAGCTGAATTGGCTAAGGCTCCAGAAATGTAAAGGTTGGGGAGAGGAGGAACAGAAAGGGAAAGAGCCATGCTTAGGGCAGAATGTCAGCTGGTGAAGAAATGGTAGGGGAGAGAAATGAAGCTTGGCGGGAGCCCCTGAGTGTCTGAAGATATCACCAAACATGACATTGGGGAACCAGGGGTGGAATTCCAAGCTGAAAAAGTGAAGTCTTTGCAGTTGGGGGTGGGAGTGGGGCTCTCACTTTAGCTTAGGAAAAGAGAACATTTAGTTCTTAATTCCAGTCTCCACATGTCCAAAATCAAGGATCCATTATTATTTATTATACCCATGCATGATTATTATCATATTAACATAACTGTAGATGGGCTAACGTGGCTTAGTAATAGCCACTTTCTCATTTTCCCAGTTCCCATGGAACTCTCTTCTGGGTAATTAATAAAGATTTATTAATTAGCTGCAAGGCATTACAGGTTACAGAATACTGTCCTATGAGACAGCAGACTGGGGTTATTTATTGTTCCTCTGTGTCTAATCACCTGCTTTATGGCCTTGGAAAAGTCACTCAGATTCTCTGAGTCTCAAGTTGTGTTTATATAATGAAGATTACCCAATTTGGACGTAGAAGAACATAAAATCTGTTCAAGTTCTTTCTAGTTCTGTGATTCATGACTCTAAGTGCTTACTGAAGATGCTCCTTGGTCAGAATGTTCATTGTATTTGTGTTACCACCCGTGGGATGGACTGGCAGAAGGTTCACTGAGCTGATCATTTCTGTTTGCAATTCTGAGCCACTAGAAAATGCCAGTGCTGTAGTAACAGCAACATTGTGCGATGATCAGCTATAATAGACTTCTCAGCAATACGATGATCCAAGACAATTCCAAAGGACTCATGATGGAAAGTGCTAACCACATCCAGAGTAAGAACTATGGGGTCTGAATGCAGATTGAAGCATATTGTTTTCACTTTTTTTTGTTTTTTGTCTTTTCTTTCTCGTGGTTTTTCTCTTTTGTTCTGATTCTTCTTTTACAACATGACTAATGTGGAAATATATTCAACATGATTATACATGTATAACCTATATCAGATTGCTTACTGCCTTGTTGGCGAGGGGGGAGGGGAGGGAAGGAGGGAGAAAAATTTGGAATTCAAAATCTTATAAAAGGGAAAGTTGAAAACTACCTTTACATGTAATTGGAAAAAATAAAATATTATTAAATGTTTTTTAAATGAAAATGCCAGTGCTCTGAATAGGATATAATCTTAAAAACAAAAATAAAATTAACCAAAAATACTATTAAGAAATTAATATTCACATACTAAAGCCTATTTAGAGATCCAAATGGATCTGTCACCAGCCCATCATCTCCTGTCATATGATTCCCAGATTACTTCCACCCCTCTTCTTCTTCAGGATTCCTCTTGGGTTATATGTTGTAACCTACTCACACCCAATTACCATAGCCCCAAACAGTGGAATGGGTCGGGGGGGGGGGGGGGGGGGGGAGGGGAGGCGCGGAGATGGGGAGGGGAGTGAGGAGGAAGGGAAGGGAATAAGCATTTATATGGTGTCTACTGTATACGGTTTGTTTGTTGTTCATCCTTTGTTTTCGAGGAGGACCAATGACATCATGGGGAGATAATGATTTGCTTAGGATCTGAGCGAGGCACGGTTGTGCAAAGATGCACAGAATTGCATCAGCTTCACTCTCTCTTCCAGAGTCATCAAAGTCCAGTGGCAAGACAAAAGTCACGATGACTGTCAATGGCTTGGGATGCAGTGATTGACCTTGGCATCCTCTATGCTTGACCAAGCTCTGACCACTCCACAATGCCCGCTTCAGCTGCCTTCGTGGCCATTGGAACAAATTGTTCTCATTTGCCCGTTCCACTGGGGAAGATCTTCACACGCTTGGGATGGACATTCCCCTAACTCACTGACCAGTTTCAGGCCTTATTGGTTACCCTCAACTGGGGTTAGCCCATCTCCTGAGACAGTTTTACTGGGGGGATGGCTGCTGCGTATGTGACAACTTCTTGGAGCCACAGGTGAAGTAGGATAGAACTGAAGAGAAGAAAAAGATAATAAGGTTGAACCAAAGAAAAAGCATATATTAGATTGGAGTCTGGAAATTACTTTTAATGATCTCAGGTTCTCTTAGACATAGTTTTTTATACTATATATACTACTATTATAATAATGTATGTAGTACCAGGAACTGTGCTAAGCACTTTACAAGTATTATCTCGTCGCTGGGTTTAGAGTTAGAGGGCCCAAGTATGGATCCTAGGTTGCTATTTGAAGCTCAATTTTTTCAACTGCAAACTGAGAACAGGCAGGATAATAGAGTGCTGGATTTGCAATTAGAAAGATCTGAGTTAGAATTCTATCAGAGAAGCTGACTAGCTGTGTGACTCTGGGCAAGCCATTTAAATGCTCTCAGCCTCAGTTTCTACCTCTGTAAAATGAGGATAATAATATCTTCTCCATAAAACCTCTATAAAAAGAGACTAATAAGACCCTTCCTCACAGGGTTGCTGTGAGGATCAAATGAAATAGTCTATATAAAGTAACCTGCAAATGTTACAGTGCAGTATTTTTAAGTCAACTAACATAACAGAAAACATAACATAACATAACATAATATAACATTTATAATAGGCAGGTAGGTGGCACAGTGGATAAAGTGATGGGCCTGGAGTTGGGAAGACTCATCTTCCTGAATTCAAATCTGGCCTCAGACACTTACTAGCTGTGTGACCATGGGTAAGTCACTTGGCCCTGTTTGCCTCAGTTTCCTCATCTGTAAAATGAGCTGGAGAAGGAAATGGCAAATCATTCCAGTATCTTTGCCAAGAAAACCCCAGGTGGGGTCATGGAGACTCAGACATGACTGAAAAACAGCTGAACAATAACAAAAACGTTCATGTAGCATGTAAAGTTTGCAAAGTACTATATATTTGTGTGTGTGTGTGTGTGTGTGTCTTTCCCAAGAAAACCCCAAATAAGGTCACAGAGAGTTGGATATGACCAAAAATGTCTGAACAACAAAATTATTATATAAAGTTCTTCCAGCTCTCTGTCCTATGATCAAGGGAAATGCAGATTAACAGCCTATAGATTACTTTCAGCGAGTCCACAGAATTCTATAGCTCCCATCCATATCTATGATCCTACCATCTTTCTCTACTAACCCTCCTCCCCTCTTCATACTATATCCTTCACTGTCCTTTATATTTGTCAGTACTTAGAAAATCTCTCTTAGACCTGCTGCTTCATTTTCCTTAAGCTTGCTTCTTTATTTTCTGAAAACTAAGGTTTGGCTGTGCCCCTTCTGTTTCCCCCTCCCAGACACACGTACACAAAAAGTAGAAGCGAAGGGCTTGTTCTAGAGAAGAAAGATGACAAACCATTTGAGAGTGACTCCTTATCAGGGGTAGTTAGTAAGTGGTAAAGTGGACCTGTCATATCCAAGAATCCCTTGAAAAAGAAAGAAAAGAAGAATGGGAAGACAGCCAGGGAGGGGAGCCAAGCTTTCCCAGCCCTGTTTTAAGTCACCATAGAGACAGCTGAGAACACAGGACATTATGTTTCAACCTCTAGTCCCCACCTACTGACATTCTCCACTCCCTTCCCTCACCTCCCTGCCCCCACCCCTTCTTTATTTCTATAATCAAAGAAACATCCCTTCTCTGGAGGAAACTCTGGGGGATGAAGCTTTTATCAGTCACTCATCAGCACAAGATCTAACTAGATTTGGCTAACTACCCGTTCATCCCCCTCTTTGGCTCAGGTTTGTAAGGGCAGCTGGCAAGGAACTGAAATCTTGGTTTCTGTCTGAAGGAGATTAGGTACCCTTATCAAGATTAAGGTCTTTTATTTTGTTCTACATGTTATCTATCCACTTGCTGGAGATGGTACTGTAGCTAAGGCACCAGCCTCTTGGGTTCACCTGGTGCCATTCAGAAGGTTTCTCAGGGCTCAGTTAGGTCCTCAAGTAGTACACACTTCAAGTTTGGGTTCTCGATGTTACAGAGAATTATTATTAGTATTGGTGCTAGTTTTTCTTAATATTTTTTTTTTAGAATTTCCCAACATAGACAATTTTTTATATCTAAAGTTTTTGGGGGTCCAAATTTGATTTTAAACAAAAAAATTTGTTTTTAAACCATGTTTTATTGAATTGGGCATGGTTCACAATACAAATCCTTGATTTTAAAAAATAAATAATAATAGGGGAACAGTTCCATATTGATAAGATGTGTAGGTCATAAGGTCAATGCTCATGGTCTATATTAAAATAACGCCATCCTTTTGTATATGTGGAGAGAAGGCCGATACAAAAATTGTGGGATTCAAGGAACATCGTCAAGGAGCCTCATCCCAATACCTTACCAAAAGGAGACGGCCCAGAAGTCTGAACTCAAGAGCCATGGGATAGCACAGTTTACAGCCTAGTGCCCTTTGCCATCATCCTGGAAAGCAACCTGTGTGGTGATGTAGCCTGGCAGCTACTCCCGCAGATCTCCAGCCACAGCTACTGAAGACCCAGAAAAGAAAGTTCTTGCCACCAATGTCTTTGGCAAAGTCAAATGGTTCAATGTCAGAAACTGATTACAGAAGAAATATTACTACCCACTTTCCTGCTGCACCATAAGGACCATCGGACCTTTCCATCTGACTTACAGTTGAAACCTTCCACATGTATCGTCTCCTCCATTAGAATGGGAACTCTTTGAGATCGGGGCCAGTCCTGTTTTTCTATGTGTATCCTCATCCATTACCACAGTGCTTTGCCTATTGTAAGCATTTAATAAATGCTTCATTCATTCATTCATTCACTCATTCAACATCTTCCCACCTTTGCAGATAGCTAAAATTTCACCATTATTCTTTTAGTTAATATATTGCCTTCTGTGAAAATACAAATATCCTTGGGAGAGGCAATATGAAAAGCCTTACCAGCCAGTCATTAGCATCTTAATATAAATAGGATGATCCATCATTGACTCGTTTCAGTAGTGTCTGACTCTCTGTGACCCCATTTGGCAAAGATACTGGAGTGGTTTGCCATTTCCTTTTCCAGCTCATTTCTACAAATGAGGAACCAATGTGTGACTCTCCATGACCCATTTGGGTTTGTCATTTCCTTCTCTAGCTTATTTTTATAGATCAGGAACTGAGGCAGAGTTAAGTGACTTGCCCAAGGTCATACAGCTAAGTAAGTGTCTAAGGCTGGATTTGACTCTAGGGCCAGCACTCTATCCACTGAGCCACCTACCTGCCTAATAGAATGAACTTTCTTTCCAATGTGACAATAGCATGATGACACCTCCTGGAGCCCTTTCTGGGTTCCCAATGTTCCTCCCTGTTCCTCCTCTCTACCCTAAGAGTTCTTTCCCTCTTCTAGGTTCACATAATACTTTGTGTCACTTTTTATGCATCTCTTATCTTCTCTTTTAATAGTTTTGCCTTATCCACTAGATTGTAGATAACTTCCTTATGAGCAGGAGCCCTATCTTATTTCTCTTTCTAACTCTCTCAGTATCTATTGCAATGCTTCCTGGTCTTGGCCTATTTCTTCAGCCTCTCCTGTATCAGAAACTGCTCTCAGCTCAAAGTCTCCTGGAAGAATATCTAATTAATGAATGAAGTCAAGGTGCTGATGATCAGCAAAGCTTAAGGTATTAAGTCCTCCAATCTTTGGGTCAACCAGGGGAAGCATGAGAGCACTGGACACTTAGGAGTGGTTGGCACAGGACCATATGGTAGCATAAGAGAGTCGCCAGAGGAGGTGGGAGAGCACCCAAAACAAACTTCAATAAGTCTGAATAAGTTTCAGTAATATTTTACAATCTTGACTTATGATGGATAGAGGTAAAACCCTTATAACTTTATACTGAAACTTCTATCTGGACAGCCTAAATGGTGCATTGGAACCACCAAAGCACTAAATGAACCAGAGATAGTACAATAGCTCACTTTGAAATAGCTTTTTAGGATTTTATGTATATATGTATGTGTTTGTGTGTGTGTGTGTGTGTGTGTGTGTGTGTGTGAGAGAGAGAGAGAGAGAGAGAGAGAGAGAGAGAGAAAGAGAAAGATGATTATTAAATAACTAATTGTTAATATTGGGAAGACACAGGATTTATCCCTTTCTGAAACCTTATTCTCTACTAGGCCAAGTCAGCATCTGAAGGACATTGCTAATAATGAGATTGGATTAACTTTTTCCTCAATCTTGTTGGGAGGGCAGGGTTGGGGAAAGGTCAAATTTGGGTGGGGATAGATTTTTTGATTAGATTGCTCAAGGCTGAGGGTGATTTGGAAGTAACTATCATTATCAAAGTCACATCCTCTAGCCCCCCATTAGAATAGGTCCACCTCTCATTAGAATATTCATTCTATCTTGTTAACAAGAGTCAATTGCCACCCTCAGGAATACCCACTCTTCCAAGGGCATATGAGCATTAAGTGGTTCCATGAGGTATCTTTGGCATTCGAGAGTTTATTAATTATTGCTAGCATGATTACTAAAATGACTAATTACCCATAAATTATGTCTCTTGAACTTTTTATGTCACATACGTATGTATGTATATAAAATGTATATACACATGTAAATATATATGGTTATATATACATGAACTTAAACACCAAATAAAATATTTCTGCACACATAGTAGAACAGGCAAAGAGAATTTGTACATGAAACTGAGAATCTCTATTTCGCACAGCTTATTTTTAAGTGCATAATAAATTCAGCTTGTAACTTTCAAAGTTGGCCTGCCTGAGAATGATTCTTTCTGGCTTTCCTTCTATTCTTTTCTATGAATTTAAAAAATGATCCTCTTTCCTTTCTTTTCTTTTTCTTTTTGTCAACATTGTCCTTTGTTCCTTTCTCTGTCTTCTACCCCTTCAACCCCCCACACCCCAACAACTGGGGAAAAAACACACAAAGAAAAGCTCATAACAAATATGTCTAGTCAAGCAAAACAAATCCCCACATCAGCATTTCTTTAAAAAGAATTTCTTAATCTCTACATTTTCAGTGTATTACCTCTTTGCCATCGGTCTTCTGGAATTATGGCTGGTCATCCCATCCATCATAGTCCTTAAGTCTTTCAATCCTATTTTTCTTTATAATGTTGTTATTGCAAAACTCAGTTTCCTGGTTTTCTGCACACTTCATTTTGCATTAATTTGTGCAAGTTTCCCCAAATTTCCCCAAAACCATCTCTTTGAGCATTTCTTACAGCGCGATACTTTTAACGTCCAAATATGATAATTCGTTCGAGCATTCCCCAAGTGATGGGCACCCCTTAGTTTCCAGACCTTTAATGACCCTTTTCTTCTTTCTTTGATCTCTTTGTGCTATAAGCTTAATGGTATATCTACTAGGTAGTCATACCTTGTAGGGTCATGGTGTCAAATGTTCATTTTAGTGACTTTCAGGGCATAGTTCAAATTATTTTCCAGAATATCTAGTCCAATTCACAGCTCCACTAATATTGGATCACCATGCCTATTTTCCCCTCAGTCCCTCTAACAATTCTTATTTTCCCTTTGTTTGGTCTTCTTTGCCAATCTGATAAGTGCAAAATAGAATGTCACAGTTGCTTTAGTTTCTATTTCTTTAATTAGTTGGACAGACAACAACCACTTATTAAGCATTTACTATATACCAAACACTGCTGAATGCTGGGAACACAAAGACTGTGAAAGAAAAAAGAAAGACAGTGCCTGCCCTCAAGGAGTTTACATTCTAATGGGGGAAAACAACATATAAAAAGAAGCCATTATTAGTTATTTGGAGCTATTTTTTCATATAGTTGTTAATATTTTGAATTTCTTTCTTTAAAAACTGCCTATTATTTATATAGGCTTTCTTGAAATGGAAATTTGTTGCTGAATATTTTAAATCCTCTCTTACATTTTGCTGTGCACATGGCAATGCTTTTTTTTCTTTTCTTATTTTGTATTTATGTTTCAATATTTAAGTTTATAATATGGTTCTTTTTCTTTTCTTATTGTATATTTAAGTATTAGTATTTAAGTTTAAAATTAAAAAACAAAAAAAAACCTGCCTGTTCATTTCCTTTGATTATTTATCTAAATGGAGAGTGTCTCTTAATCTTTAATCTTTTCAAAATATTTTACGTGCATTTTCTCATTTTAGTCTCACAACAACCTTGTGAGGTAGGGATGAGCATTACCCTCATTTTACAGATGAGGGAGGTAAAGCTCAGAGAGGTTACACAACTAGTGAGCATCAGAGGCAGCATTTGAATGTAAGTCTTCCTGACTCCAGATCCAGGGCTCTATCCACTGTCACGTTGCAGTGGGTAAAGATTTTTTAGATTATGTCCAGTAAAAAAGTGAACTAGGGAGCACAAGACACTTTCATAATTCTCTGCTGGGGCTTGAGAGACCATAGATACTGAACAGTTACATCAGAGATCCATAGCAGAGACAGTACTCTCTAGGAGTGGCACTGCTCATAATGTAGTTCTATATTGTTCAATAAAATAATTAATTATATCATTTTGACTTGTTCTGCTAAAGCAATAGTTCTTTAACTTGAACTGATGTCAGTGAGCTCCAACAAAAGGGACATAAATTAGCATTCAGCATAACAGTTAAGAGAATACTATCGGTGGTGTAGCTACAGATTTCTAGAAATGTTCTGAGCCCTATATTTACTTTTTGTGATTGATCATTAGTGGCCAGTTCAGAAAACGTTTTTTCCTTTGTATTGGATTTTCCACTTGCATCCTGTGGATTAAAGCTCACATTTCCAGGCATTGATTTCACAGATATTGCCAGAGACACTGTTATCCTTCATGTACTTCCTGACTTCAAAGATTCATGTCTTTTCTCCTTCCATGGAGGCAGCTGATGATCCCTCTCTAGCTCAATAGATAACCTCTTATATATACTTCAGTAGTCTGCCTCAAGCACGGCCGTGGCTGAAAATAATCATCTTACTGCTTGGTGCTGAATCTCTCTGAATTTTCCAAGGTTGGTCCTTGGGTTGGTCCTTCAAGCTGTTGCAGAGATTGTACTCAAAGCTCTTACTCTACTGGTATAGTCTTTGAGATTCTAGAGTGACCTCCAAACCATGATGAGGGATGGAGGAGGAGGACTTTAGAGGAAAACTTTTTATGTATATATGCTCAAAGAATGAATCGATTGTGCTAATGGAGAATAGGTGTAAATTGTCTGGACTGCTGGAAAGGTGCCAGTCCCAAGTGAACACCAAATCCTCTAGGAGGCAAAAGCAGTGAATTAGTTGAGACCTAGGCACCAAAGTAGAATCCTTCTGATCACACTCAAAAGAATAGGCCTTGAGAAGGGACTGGAGAATAAGGCAGAGTTACCTATTTCAAACTTAACTTGGATGGGCTAGACCAGGGATGGGGAACCTGTGGCCTCAAGGCCACATGTGGCCCTTTAGGTCCTCAGGTGTGGCCTTTTGACTGAATCCAAACAAATCCTCTTATTTTGGGGATATTTGTTCTGAGAAGTTTGGATTCAGTCAAAGGGCAGTACTTAAGAACCTAGAGGGTCACATGTGGCCACAGGTTCCCCATCCCTGGCACAGAATGTGGAATTTGGAAGAGAGGATCTATTTCTCAGGGATAGCAGATAGAGGAGAAATTGGGACAAGAATGAACCACCTGGGAGACTGGCCATAGGTACCCAGAACTGGAGAATTGCTAAATAAGACATTTCCTAACTTAGGGAGAGCAGAATTCTTTTGTGTTAGGTGTTATTTGTTCTTCTCCAACCTTGGGCTTGATTGGGCAGCTTGGAGTTAGTGATTGAAAGGGCATGTATTCTTTAGTCTTGGCACCTGGAATTCAGATGGCTAAATGAATTAAGGTCTTTTTGGTGAATACTTTTTCAACAGTGACTGTCTAGTTGCCACTATCTGAAGACCAGTGTGATCCATATCACCCCTCTGGTACCCGTAGGGAGTTTGGGAGGGAGAGTCTCTCAATCTCTGCCATTGGCTCAAGCACCCACCAATTGCATTACTCCAGTTTTAGGGAACCAGTCACCTCATTCCATTTAACCACTTAATAATCATATTATAGCTTTTACAAAGGGTCATTTACTTCAAAAATATAATAAGAACGCAATCCAAAATTCTTCCCCCAACACCTGGGAGGGCTTAATCCCTTCTATGCTCTCTCTTCTCTGGATAAAGGAAGGAAATTATATTCACAGTTTACATAATATCGGTCCTATCAAGTTCCAAGTCCAATGCCCCTTCTGCACTTGAGTTCTGGGACATTGGCTTCTCAGGGCTTCTTTGCTGAGCTGATTCTAACATCTGGCCAGGAATCCTGGAGTCCAAGAACCCCAAGGCTTGAGCTCCTGGGCTCAGGGACTCTACTTCCTTCACCTAGAACTGAAGAGGGCAAATGAAACATCATGAAAACTCCAAGCCTGTTTCTTGTGGTTACAGGGACCTAAAGGGAAGTGAAGGTGGCCCTCCTTCCTCACTATTAGTAGCATGATGTCCCTGCTGTGAATGAATGACTCTTCCATCTCTACATGCTGCAGGAAAAAAAGAGAGAGAGAGAGAGAGAGGGAGAGAGAGAGAGAGAGAGAGAAAGACAGTGACAGAGAAACTGTCCTCAGTCCTGTAGATTTAAAAACACAAATATATCCAGCTACACAGCCAACAGAAAGAGGCTGCCCCCAAACATGTGGTAGGCCAAGGCAGAAGACAGTCCTGTACCAGTTCTCCTGTCTCCCACAAGCAGGTTACTGGCATCTCCCATGTGGATACCCTTCATCTTAGATAATCTGGGCATCACCAAACACTTTACACTATATAAACTATTTTTTTGGAAGGACCTCATGGACCTTTTATTCCCTGTGGGTTCTGTTATAATTATGGTGGTGGTTGTTTTTGCCCAGTCATGTTCAACTCTTCACGACCCTATTTGGGGTTTTCTTGGCAAAGATACTGAGTTGCTTGCCAGTTCCTTCTTCAGCTCATTTTATAGATGAAGAAACTGAGGCAAACAGGGTTAAATGACTTGCCCAGGGTCACACAGCTAGTAAGTGACTGAGGCTGGACTTGAACTCAGGAAGATGAGTCTTCCTGACTCCAGTCCTGGCATTGTATCTACTTTGACACATAGTTGCCCATACAATTATGGACCTGGGAGCATATACCCTTGGATGAGGACCTGGAGAGCTATCCTCGTCAGTGCTGAGTGTTTGTATTTAGTGAAAGGGTTTTGAAAATCATCTGGTTCATTGCTTCACCCTCTCCAGTTCCTGAACTTGCACTGGGGCCAGCCTGCACCTGGCCCAAGGCAGTTGTTATTTATAGCTATAATTACCTGGGCATATGTGCCTCTGATAGATAACAGCTATGTAACCCAAGCAAATACTGAAGACTCTAAACTGCTGATAATTTGCCAGTATACATCAGCAGAGGGAGCGTCAATACTAGGGATTCCCTATACAATCCCAGTTCCGGAACAGCAGTGACAATATTCTTAGGAATCCTTAGCTGGTAAAGCAACTTTCATTTTATTCCAGACAACTGGCTTGAGTGAATATTATTGTGGATGAAGAAGATGATGAGAGATAAAAGAGAAGGACCCCCAAGGCCTCAGGCAAAGGCAAAAGTGAGAGGGAGGCCCTCCTTTCATTAATGACGGAATTGGTTGTTCTTACTTCTACCCTTCTCAGCTGGTGTCCCTTTTGGCTCTCTAGTACAGAAATGATCTCTCTTGTAATTCGAAGAAAAAGAAATCAAATAAAACCTGAGAATAAATTGAAAGCTGATTTGGACCAACCTAAGAGCAGCAATGAATCCAACATACTAAGTCCCCTCCCTGATCCAGTGGTATTTTTCAATAAGAGCTTGCTTTTATTGGTATGAATCCCTCACCATTGGTTTGAACTGGAACTGAATTACAGATGTACTCCAGGTTAGCCTTAGACACAATCGTGGAGTCTTTGAATTTTGTCTTCAGTGTTCCCAGACTCCCCAATCTGAACTTTATGCATCTCAGTGGAAAAAGCTATTTGTAGCTGTATTGGCAACCAAAAATGGGCTTCTTAGCACTTAGTCAACAAGTGCCCTTGACTAGTTTGGCTTTTTCCCTTGAACTGAATGCTGTTTGTATGTTGGACTGGAGTAAGCTTGTCGGCCCCTTCACCTTGCTTCCCTTGCTTAAGCTGATAGAAAGAACCTGTGCTTTCCCAGTCAACCCCTTCACCTTGCTTAAGCAGATTGAAAGAACCTGTGCTTTCCCCGGCGTACCTTACACCCCCGCAGAAGCTGGATGGTTAAAAGCAGCTCCCGTTGGAGCCAGAGGCTGCTATAGCTATAGCCACAGCCGAAGCAGGAGCTGCCAGTAGCAGAGCTGACCTACGGGAGGAAGCTGAACAAAGACTTCAGGCCAGTGGGTAATCTTTTTACCATAGAGGGGGAAGCATGATTTTGCTTTACGCAATCATGCTTCTCTGTAGCCTCCTGGTTACTCTTTCAAGGCGTACTTATTGGGCCTGGAAGCTTTTGATCAATATATCAAAATGGGGTTGCTGGTTCATGGGTTGGTTACTGTGGAGCCTAAATATATGTTTTGATTCTTCTGCCTTCTACTTTGAGAGTTTCTTATATCCGGCGGTTCCGAACCTTTCAGACATGTTTATGATCCTCTTTGAGATTATAAACTCTGCCCTCCTAATACATTTGGCGACGAGGATGGGATCGCTAGGTATAAGATCTCTATTTAGAAGCAGAACAATTCCAGAGGAAGAGATGAATATCCCAGGATGGGAGGATCCATTTTATTCCTCCCTAGCAAAAGAATTGGCTAAAAAAGCTGGACCCTGTGAAAACTGGGAACCAAGGCTACGGAGAGGAGATCCTAGGGATTTAGAAAAGTGTTTACAAGAAGTTGGGATTCAGTCAGGGGCATCACTATCTAGGCAAAGCTGGATAGTGTTATCAGCCTACCGGCTAGTATACGAAAGATTGAGATTAAGTGAAAGACATGGGGGCACTCCTATCCCACAGCAAGAAGGGGAATCTCAGATAGCAGGAGACCAAACTGACTCAAATGAGAATTTTTCTCTTAATGTGGCTAAGAGCAACAGGAGACCAAAAAAGCCCAGAGTGCATTTCAACCCGGCCCAGAAAGAGCCTGACTGCCTGCTTCGTCCTAGCCGTGGTGGCAGAGGAAGTGAGTGGGGGGAAAATGAGACAATGTTAGGGGCTGAGGCACAAAACACTACTGGGGTTCAGGATGTGCCTCACACAGAGAATAGGAGATGGTTAAATGATCAGACAAGGGCTCGACCCATACAAAGGAGGAAGACAGAAACCCGAGGTGAAGATTCATTTACAAGGGAAATTCAGGAAGATTTCTCACCGCAAGAGGTCACAGATATTTTGAGTAGATTCAGCCAAAGAATAGGAGAACCATTGATATCTTGGATGGTAAGACTCAGTGATCAAGGTGCCAGTGGAATATCAGTAGATAGGACAGACTGTATGAGATTCATAGGTATCAGCCATGATCCTCTAGTTCAACAAGCTTTTAGGGAACATCATCAGCAAGGAGATGGTGATAGCAGGACTACTTTGTTGGCATTAGCCGCTGTGGGATGCAATAAGAGATATGCTACTGATTCTATGTGGCCCACTGAGCACAGACCCTGGTATTCACTTAGAGATTGTATCATGAGACTAAAGGAGGAAGTGATGAAGACTGCCATTATGATAGGAACCGCAGACAAATATTACAATGATCCAATGGGGCTGCCTCATAGGAATTTAATAATTAGGACAGCTCCCCCTGCTTATAAACAACTAATTTTGAATTTATTACTTGGAGAAGTAGGGAGCCGTCTTACAACAGTGATAAATAAGATTTTACAGTTACATGACTTAGGTGACTGGGGAAGGGATAGATCTCCTCGAGAGAGAAGGGTGAATAACCAGCAAACTTGGCGCCAAAGGAGAGTAACAAGGAAAGAAATGTTTACTGCTTTATTGAGAGCAGGGGTAGGTTTTGAAATGATAGATGGAATTCCAACCAATGAATTATACAGAATGTATAGAGATAAAGGACTTGATAACAGGAGAACTAGGGAAATAAGAACTGCTCCTGCAAGCCCACAAGCCACTCAGACTGAAGGTGACCTTGTGTGATTAACGGATGAAAACTTGTACATTTGGGGAAAGGCTGGGAGGACAATCCTAGTCTCTATCTAGGATGGGATCCTCTTAGTTTAATTTTCCCATTGTGTTTCCTTGTACATTTGGGGAAAGGCTGGGAGGACAATCCTAGTCTCTATCTAGGGTGGGATCCTCTTGGCTTCCTCATTATGTTCCTTTTGAAAAGAAACATTTCCCACCTGAGTTTGGCTCTGATGTTGGATCTTTGCATAACTGAAATCTCAACCAAACTTGAGATGATTTTATTTGAAGAATAATAGTCCATACTTGTCTACTCTTTTTGTCCTTTGTTTTGGCTAACGTTGTTGATAGTTCTGTTTCCTTTAGGCTTAACCACCCTGCACTTTCCCTGCACGTAGCATTCTTGGAATTCCTGCCAGCTCGTTAAAGAACTGACCTCTGGAATGGGACTTTTTGGGGGCAGGGCCATCTCTACATCCAATTTCAGCATGAAGAAGCTATGGAAAATGAGATCTTCACCCCTTGCCCCAAGATTTTGAGCCCCAATCGTTCAAGGGGGGTGGGAATGATGATAGTGTTCTATGTTTACTTATTTTGTGTTATCTTTGCTATGTTTTATTATTATGATATTATTGATCCTATGTAATGGATACAAGGATTTAGGGGTGGACATTTGAATTATTAATAATTATTTTTGGGATGATTGATTGAAGAGATTATCTTGCTGGGACCTAGGGGTGGATCACATTTGAATCCTAAACCAATATTTAGGAATGTCACCAAATGATATGTTTTGCTTTATAATGAATGATATGTTTTAGTTTCCTTTGTAATTGGATCACGATGCATGTTCTAGGATACATGGCTGATTAGATTATGTATCCTATAACAAGGGGTGGAGTGTATTGGCAACCAAAAATGGGCTTCTTAGCACTTAGTCAACAAGTGCCCTTGACTAGTTTGGCTTTTTCCCCTGAACTGAATGCTGTTTGTATGTTGGACTGGAGTAAGCTTGTCGGCCCCTTCACCTTGCTTCCCTTGCTTAAGCTGATAGAAAGAACCTGTGCTTTCCCAGTCAACCCCTTCACCTTGCTTAAGCAGATTGAAAGAACCTGTGCTTTCCCCGGCGTACCTTACACCCCCGCAGAAGCTGGATGGTTAAAAGCAGCTCCCATTGGAGCCAGAGGCTGCTATAGCTATAGCCACAGCCGAAGCAGGAGCTGCCAGTAGCAGAGCTGACCTACGGGAGGAAGCTGAACAAAGACTTCAGGCCAGTGGGTAATCTTTTTACCATAGAGGGGGAAGCATGATTTTGCTTTACGCAATCATGCTTCTCTGTAGCCTCCTGGTTACTCTTTCAAGGCGTACTTATTGGGCCTGGAAGCTTTTGATCAATATATCAAAATGGGGTTGCTGGTTCATGGGTTGGTTACTGTGGAGCCTAAATATATGTTTTGATTCTTCTGCCTTCTACTTTGAGAGTTTCTTATATCCGGCGGTTCCGAACCTTTCAGACATGTTTATGATCCTCTTTGAGATCATAAACTCTGCCCTCCTAATACAGTAGCTCTAATTGTCTGTCCGTGGGGTGCCTGTACCCTTAGAAGTTCTCCTCTGGTAAAGTAGCTCTCATCCCTTGTCTCCTCCCAGGACTAATTTTTGTTTTTCTGCCCTTTCAAATTTATTCTGAGGAAAATACCATCCATTCCCTTCGTTCTAGTGATGCCACCACCCTAATTCAGTTCCTGGACTATCATAACAACTTCTGAAGGGCCTTTCTCTTGAGGCTCTTCCTCTGATCTCTCTCCTCCCCCATCTATCCTTCACAAAGCTCCCATAGCCACCCTAATATATGGATACGGTCAGATAATTTTCTTGATGTGCTTAGTTAGCAAAGTGCCTGGCACATAGTAGGTGCTTAATAAATGTTATTGAATTTAATTGAATTGAAAAACTTCCAGTGGTTCCCTAGTAATTAAAGGACAAAATACAAACTCTTTAGCATTCAAGGCCTTCCACACCTCTCCAATGTACTGTTCTGGCTTAATTTCAGATCCCTACCCTTCATTCGTTCTGTGTTCTAGCCAGATTGGACTAGTAGCTGTTCCTCCACAATCATCCTGCTATCTCTTGCTTCTGTGTATTTTCCTATCTCTGGAATGGTTTCCTTCCACATTCTTCCCTTTTGAAATCCTTCTCTTTCTTCGAGGCCCAAGTCAGGTGCCAACTCTTCCATCAGGCCTCCCTCTCCAGCCTGAGAAGAGCCCACTCTACTCCATCTCTTACACCTTTGTCCCATGTACTTTTTTTCTATGTACTTCTTCTCTTATGTACTTTTTTCTTTCTTCTAACTACATAATATACACAGAATAGTAGGACACCCCATTGACCCAATAAATTATAAGCACTTTGAGGGCAGAATCTGCATTGATTTTTTTACCTTTGAATCCCCAGAACTTGAGCACAGTAGTAGAAATTTAAATGTTTGTTGAATTTGACATTGTTCAACCTGATTCATGCTGAGATGTTAATGACCAGTGAGGTTTAAAGTATTAACCTTCCAATGTATCCCAGGGGATAGAAGTTTCAGCCAAAGGAACAGATCCCTAATTACGGAATTTCAGGAATTAGCTAGTAAGGTTGTTTCTGGATCAGGGTGCCTTCCTTGAGAAGTACACCTCTTGGGTGGCTGCCTAATGTGTGTTCACTTAAGGCCTGCCTTGGGCTCCTATCAATCTGAATCAGACCCGACTAGAACAATTCAGATTTGACTTCCTACAGGAAGGATGCCTTTTTGCAGCAGAAAGAGGACCTTGGCTCTTTTCCCCCTTTCCCTACCGCATACCTTTCTTTTCCCCCGGGCTCTTCATGTGCTCTAGCAAGGCTTTTTCTTTTCTTCTTGAGAACATTCCCTTTTTGCAGGGGAACTTTTTTCTTAACCTCTAAAATGAAGGGGAAAGGGAAGGAAGGCCTAGGTCCATGGGAAGGCAAGCAGGCTGGTGGCAGGCAGGGGGCTCTGGGAACATAGGAGACTGAAGAGTGGAGTATTAATCTGGAAAAACAAGAGGTCTAGAATATCTAGGGTATTAATGAAAAGAAATGCTAGAGAAGGTGGCCTAGCCATACCAGATATTAAACTGTACTACAAAGCAGCAGTCATCAAAACTACCTGGTACTGGCTAAGAAACAGGGGTGTGGATCAGTGGAATAGGATAGGGACACAAGATGGAGAAGTCAACAACTATAGCAATCTACTCTTTGATAAACCCAAAGAGGCCAGCTTCTGGGCCAAGAATTCCCTATTTCACAAAAACTGCTGGGAAAATTGGAAAAGGGTAGGGCAGAAACTGGGCATAGACCAATATCTTACACCATATACCAAAATAAAGTCAAAATGGGTTCATGATCTAGGAGTAAAGGCTGATACTATAAGTAATTTGGGAGAGCAAGGAATAGTTTACTTATCAGATTTATGGAAAAGAAAAGAATTCATGACCCAAAAAGAGATAGAGAGCATTGCAAAATGCAAAATGGATAATTTTGATTATGTTAAATTGAAAGGTTTTTGTACAAAAAAAGCCAATGCAACAAAAATTAGGAGGGAAGCAGAAAACTGGGAGAAAATCTTTGCAACTAGTATCTCTGATAAAGGCCCCATTTCTAAAATATACAGGGGACTGAGCCAAATATATAGGAATACAAGCCATTCCCCAATTGAGAAATGGTCAAAGAATATGAACAGGCAGTTTTCAGAGGAAGAAATTAAAGCTATCTATAGGCATATGAAAAAATGCTCTGGATCACTACTGATTAGAGAAATGCAAATCAAAACAACTCTCAGATACCACATCTCTCCTGTTAGATTGGCTAAAATAACAAAGCAGGAGGATGACAAATACTGGAGAGGATGTGGGAAAATTGGAACATTGTTACATTGTTGGTGGAGTTGTGAGATGATCCCGCCATTTTGGAGAGTAATTTGGAACTATGCCCAAAGGACCATAGGAATGTTCATACCCTTTGACCCAGCAATACCACTTCTAGGGTTGTATCCCAAAGAAATCACACAAGAGGGAAAGGGACCCATATGTACAAGGATATTTATAGCGGCTCTCTTTGTGGTAGCCAAGAATTGGAAATCAAAGGGATGCCCATCAATTGGGGAATGGCTGAACAAGCTGTGGTATATGAAGGTAATGGAATACTGTTGTGCCATAAGAAATGGGGATGATACGGACTTCGTAACAACCTGGAAAAACCTACACGACATAATGCTGAGTGAGCGGAGCAGAGCCAGGAGAACATTATACACAACCAGAGATATATGGATTCCGTGAGGACCAACCCTGACAGACTTCGCTCTTCTCAGCAACACAAGGTGCAAGGACAACTCCAGGGGACTCACGATGGAGAATGCTATCTTCATCCAGAGAAAGAACTGTGAAGTTTGAATGCAGATTGAGGCACACTACATGCTCGCCTTTTTTCTTTCCTTTTGTTTTTGTTCTTGGGGTTTTTTTTTTTTTTTTTGGTTCTGTCTTTTCTTTCTCATGACTCATTCCTTTGGTCATAATTATTCTCCACAACTTGACTAGTGTATAAATTAATTCAATGCAAAGTTATACATGGTAGTTATACGAGCTTCCATGCCATCTTGGGGAGGGAGGGGGGAGGGAGGGGAGAAAATCTGGAACTCAAAATTATGTAGAACCGTGTGTGGTAAACTAAAAATAAAAAAAATATTAAAAAAAAAGCATCAGGGAAGCAGAAGCTTCCAGGCAATATGAAGGTCCCAGGTAATGAGGGTGGTGGCCTCAGGGCAAGTAGGGAGGCTGGGAAGCAAAGACTTTGGTGACTGGGGTCACAACGTTTTGGATGCTGGGGGGAAGAGAGGAGACAAATATATGGGAGACAGGGCTTGGGAGCCAGGGGTAGGTAAGGGAAGGAGAAGGGCAGCTCCTGTAGGTATAGCTTGGTCTGCCTACAGGGTACAGGCCCCTGTCATAATCAGGAGGCCCTGCTAGTATTAGAGTCAAGAGAAGTAATATTAATGAAGTAGAAAAGGTACTGCCTTAAGGAGTGAGAACCCTTGGGTTTAACCCTACCTCTGCTGTTTAACTGTGTGACTTTGGACAAGTCCCTTGTTCTTCAGGTATCAGTTTTTTAATCTGTAAAATGGGGCAAGCATGGGGATTCAGTCCATCCTTTCTTGTTTGTTTTTTGTTTTTGTTTTTAAATCATAACACAATGAGTAATAGTTTGTTATTTTTGTCATGGGTTCCTGAACCCTTATACACCTCAACATGTACAAATAGTTTCACTTCCTACCACCACAATCAGAGGAAAAACTGCCCCCAAATGGACATAATCTAGATGATAACAGGCCTGATTTCCTCCATGGTGTACAAAAAAATTTGTTTTCGACAAAGGGGAGAATTTGAAAATGCATTTCAAAATGGGTCACAGTCTGAAACAAGAGTGAGAAGATCATTTCTTTGGAACTAGATGAAGCTTACAAAGCAACAGTGGTGAGAAGCAGCATTCACAGGGTTTCTATCTGGCCACATTCAAGTTGGGTGGGGACCTAGATTGGGGAGGGTGCTATACCCATCCTCCTTCACCCCGCAAAGCATGATCACCACCCCTGGCTTTGGATTGACCAGTTCACATTTATAAGCACTGATCATTCACTGTTGTCACATCTGCAGAAAGGAACAAAGTCACTTTTGGAAAGCAGACATTGAGAATTGGTTCTTTACAAAGATCCTAGGATTTTTAAAATTAATTTATTTATTTTTAGTTTTCAACATTCATTTCCACAAGATTTTGAATTACAAATTTTCTCCCCATCTCTCCCCTCCCCCCCACCCCAAGATGGCATGTATTCTGATAGCTCCTTTCCCCAGTCTGCCCTCCCTTCTATCACCCCACTCCCTCCCTCCCTTATCCCCTTGACACTAGGATTAAAGTACCTCTTCTTCCCCCTCATCTGAGCTTCCCACTTTCCAAAATAGAATTACGGTTCCATATCTTTGGGGCTCCTTAAGATATGAGGGCCACTGTCTATGAGTGTCTTCAATTGCTAAGACCTATTTCCCCCATGCCTAAACCAATGAGATCTTGCTGTTTCTAGATTAAGGAAATCCCATGCCCTCCTCCCTACCTCCAAAAAAATCTGTGTTCATTTATCCTCTCATATTCTGAGTGAGGTTATCAGGAGACACTTTGGGAAGCAGCCCTAATTCCAAAATACACATAAACAAACTGCTAGTAAAAATGAGGCCCTCTGGCTTTAGACAAATTCTTAATGAAAAGGATTTTAACATTTTTGATAACCCATTGTTTTCTTACAGCATAATCTAGAAAACAGGGCGATTATACCTATATTTCAAGGATCCCTGACCTTTATCTATAACTCCTAGCCAATTTATACATGGTACCAACACAGGGAATGTTGCACTAGCAAATGATATGAACGTAAGACATATGTCCCATCAAAGGCATATAAACAATAATAAAAATATCATAAATTTTTTATGATAAAATATGACCTTTTTTGATTCTACCCCACTAGGACAAACCTAATCTCTTTTATACATAACAGCCCTTCAAATACTAGAAAAGAGCTTTGTTATCTTTCCTATCCTCTACCTTCTCTCCAAACCAGAAGTTCCTGCTTCCTTCAATTGATCCTTGCCAGCTAAGGTAACAACTACGTGGTGCATTGAATAGAGCAAAGGGCCTGGAGTCAGGACTCTCTCATACACTACCCAAACTTACATCAGTTAAATTTTATTGTAGACGGCTACCCACTTCATTTCTTGTTGTAATACCAAAGATGAAGCAAACCCAGAGTAAGCTAAGGAGACGATTTAGACTAGGATTCTAAGTGAATGGTGACTATGTAGCACAATGCAATAGATAGAGTATTGGTCAGGAAGACGTGGATTTGGAATCTGATACTTACCCACCTGGTAAGTCACTTCACTTCTCTGAACCTTAGTTTCCTCGTCTATAAAATGGGAGTAACTATACCCTCAGTATCTACCTCACACAGTAGGCTCAGTCAAGACCATGTATATAATTGAAAGCTTTGTATGCTCTAAAGGTTGTTATAAAATGGTTGGATGTTATTATTAATAATAACCAGCAGGATGAGGCTGGCTTTATCACTGAGAACCTTTTAATGTATTTGAAGTAATAGTGCTTTATAATTGGTTGGTTGCATATGTATGTATGTATGAAAATGTGTATGACTGTGTATGTTCATTCCTAACACAGTTCTGTGTATGTTGGTATTTAATAAGTGTTTATTAAACAAAAGCTGAATTATTAATAATAGCTCATATTTCTGTAGCACTTTACAATTTATAAAGCATCTCCCTCCTAACAACTCTACCCTATGAGGTCCTGATCTAAGATCAGGAGGTCAGAGAGGGGTGAAGGTACTCAAATCACATTGACTGAGACTCTAGGACCTGGTCTTCTGACTTTAGGCCTGGTGTTCATGCCACCACCTCACACCTCAGAGAGTACTTTTGTCTCTAAATTCTTTGAAGTGGTTCAAGGGAAGGATAAATGAATTTGAAGATGGGTAGGTAAAGCAAGTTTGGCTAGTGGGGTAGTGGGGTGACTGTCTTATTGTAAGAGCCCTGCCCTTCTGAGACCAGGCCTGAAGTGCTGTGTGCAGTACTGGACTTACTTCACATTTAGGATATAATGCTGAGAACATGCAGAGGAGGGCAACCAGTGTGATGAAGGGCCTGGAGTTCTTGGGATATAATAGCTAAGAGCTTACATTTTTATAGAGCTTTAATGTTTGGAAAGTACTTTACAGATGGAATCTCATTTATCTTCACAAAAACCCTGGGAGGTAGGAGCTATTATTATCCCTATTTTATAGATAAGAGAACTAAGGCAATCAGGGCTTGAGGGACTCGCTCTGGATCACAGTTAACAAATGAGGTCAGATTTGAACCCAGGTATTCCTGACTCCAGGTCCTTTGCTCTATTCAATGCATCACCTAGTTGCTGCCTAACTGGGGAGAATCAATTGAAGGAAGTGGGAACTTTTGGCTTGGAGAGAAGGTAGATGATGGGAAAGATAGCAAAGCTCTTTTCAAGTATTTGAAGGGCTGTCACTTGTAAAAGAGATTAGGTTTGTCCTGGTGGGGTAGAATCAAAAGAGGTAGATTTAGATTTAGGCTTAGATATTAGGGAAAACTTCCTAGCAGTTAGAGCTTTTTAAAAGTGTGTGTGTGTGTGTGTGTGTGTGTGTGTGTGTGTGTGTAACTATGTATGTATGTATGTATATATGTATGTGTGTGTGTGGGGGGAGGACTTGTGCACACATTTATTCAGGAGTGGGTGGGAAGTGTAGCAGAATTCCTCTTCTTAGAACTATTCAGGCAGAAATTAGCTGACCACTTTTTGGATATGTTGTAGGGAATTTTTTTCCCCAGGTGTAAATCAGATTAGATATTCTTTGAGGTTCTCTCTAATTCAGTGATTTTACAGAAGAGGCTTTTCTGCTAGGTAGGGATACCTACACAATCATCTTCATAGGGTTTTTGTGGGGAAAGTGCTTTGTAAACATAAAAGCAAAATATAAATGCTCAGAACAAAAGCAAAATATAAAAGCTCAGAACAAAAAGAATATAAAACTATATATAAACATGGTCCAACCCCTGAATTTTATAGATTAGGAAACAGAGTCCAGAGAGGTGATGATCTGCCCAAGTTCTCACAGACAGTAATTAGCAAACCTGGGAACCAGACCTGGATTATTTCATTGAAAACCTTATAATTACACTATAATTGCACTATACTACCAACCTTTCCTTTCTTGGTTGATCTCTTTTTAAAAATTAGCCACCAACGATAACCTAAAAATCCCAATCCCCTTTTGCTTCTAATTGATTAGAATGGAATTCCCTTTTGCATCCCAGAAACAGCAAAAGAAAACTTCAGAAGGGCATGACTGACTCAGAATTAACTGCTCTCACAGACACTTACGGTCACCTAGCAGGCACAGGCGCCATCTTTTGGTAAGGTGTTTCCATTGTTGTGTGTGGTTTACAAGTAACTATCCAAAATACCAACCTGCCCTCTGCTGTTTTCGTCAAGAATCACATCACAGAGTTTAGACTTCTCTAGCTAATCCAGTCCCAGGAAGTGGGAAAAAGATTTCCAAATAATTTGCTAATAATTATAGTTAATATTCTATGTTTTAGTCTAATAGTACCTCTAAAACATTTTTATATATTTACTTGTATATATGATGTCTCAAATACAAGCTGAGAGGGCTGAGACCATTTCATTTTTGTCTTTGTAGCCCTATCCAGTGCACTACCTGACACACATTGGCTCTTAGATCTAAAGCTAGAGGATTCTCAGAGGCTATCGTGCTTAGTAAATACTTGAGCCATCATAGTTTTTCTAATCTCTTTAGCATTAATGGGCACCAAAATTAATAACTGCTGAACATTTGATAAGCTTTCGTGTGGAAGAGGGATTGGACATTTTCTGTTTAGCCCCAGAGGGTAGAACGAAGAGCAATGAGGCAGAGTTTTAGCTTTTTGGAAGGATAAACTTCCCAAAATTTAACTTTGGGCTGGTTATGGTTGTTATTGTTTGTACTTTGTTCTTGAAGAGAATCATGACATTAGAAGATGAGGCCATAACTTGCAAGTGAATTGGATATGTATGCTTGCAATTTCTGCTATTGGAAAGGCCAAGGCTAGTGGATCCCTTGAGCTCAGGAGTTCTGAGCTGCAGTGGGCTAAGATGAATGGATATCCTCACTAAGTCCAATACCAATACAGTGAGCCCCTGAGAGCAGGCTGCCTAAAAAGGGGCAAACTAGTCCAGGTCAGAAACAGAGCAGGTCAAAGATCACATGCTGACCAGCAGTGACTGTCTGCTGTACTTCCACCCAAGGCAAGATAGGGACCCCTACTCTGAAAAAGAAAAAGAAAAGAAAAGAAAGAAAGGAAGGAAGGAAGGAAGGCAGAAAGAAAGGAAGGAAGGAAGAAAGGAAGGAAGAAAGGAAGGAAGGAAGGAAGAACTTTGTACCAATGGAATGGTCTGCCAAAGGATGTGGTAGATTCCTTATCACTAAAGTCTTCAAACACACTTCCCAGAGTGGGTGATACTGCCCCTTGGGGGTGCTGGAATGATTCAGAGGGGATGGTAGTAGCCTTAGGTGTAATTTGGGGGGTGTTGAGGAAAAATAAGGGGGTGGTAGAAGCATAAGGAAAGAAGATAAGATAAGAAAACTTTGAAAAACTGTTTGTACATGTTTCATCTGTTGTGTAATAGAGTTATAGTGATTACATTATTTTCCAAATGAACACCCAAAATGCAACTAAACTAATCAGTGGTCAAATCTGCCAACAGGTCTTAACAAGCAAGTGTTGGCAGGTGAGCATGTCGAACATTGTTGGGAAGTCCAGCATGTATCAGCAGGAATATGTGCATGTAATGGCTGGTTTACAATTTGATACTATAAGGTTACACATCATCAAAATTTCAATGTAGGAAAAACCAACAAATTTACAATAAATTATTAGATTTAAGATGCATCATTTAAATAATATTTTATATTTTTGAAATGACACAAATTTTTAAAAACTGGTAAAGAGTAAAGTAGAAAGTAGATTTCTAGAGGGGTGCCTAGTATTTTCTTTTTGGGAGCCTCTCTTCTAGATGGCTATTGGTCATGGATGTTGCAGAAAGGATTACCTATTCAGATGTAGGCTGGACTAGATGGGAGATGTCAAACACATGGCCAGGGGCTGGCAACACTTCTGAAGAGCAGCCCTACCAGATTAAAATGTAATGGGGAAATACTGGACAAAATAAGTAAAAATACAATAGAACACAGATAATGTTAATATGTGATTATCTAAGCCAATATGCAGTCTGCAGGAATCCTTATGTACATTTAGTAGCCTCCATTTCTATTTGAGTTTGACACCACCAAACTAGATGACCACTGAAGTTTATTCCAACTCAGTTTCTGTAATATTGTGATTTGCACCTGCATGGGAGTTCAATAAGACTTCAGTTTAAAGTTTTAACATCACCTCAAACTCTGTTCAAATATAATTAAACCAATCCCCTTTCTTCATTCTCCAAGATAGCTCATTCTATAGATTTTCCCATTTCTACAGACATTACTGCTACTCTCACAGTTATCTAGGCACCAAACTTCAAGGTGATCTTTGACTTTTTCCACTGCTTTGTTTTCTCCCATATCTAATCAGTCACCAAGTGTCATTGATTCTTCCTTTATATTGTCTCTGTCATCACTCTCTCCCTTTTTATATCCCTCCTGTCAGCAAAAATCATAGAGGACTTTGGAATTCAAAAACCTGGGTTCAAGTTTTGGTTTTGCCATTTGCTATCTTCAAGGAAGAAAACAGGAAGAAAAAGGATTGGAAGAAGCTGAGGAGAATCCTGACTAAGCTGAGTCAGGTGGTTGGAGGACAGAAAAAACATGTGGCACAGAGAAGTTAAATATTAGGTCTGATGTTCTTCCTGTATTGGGGATGCCTGAAACCTTTCAGAAGAAAGCTGCTTACTGCACTCTAAGGATTGAAGATAATGCTCTGTACCCACAGATATCATCAGGAAAGAAGCCTTCCAATAATGGCTGGAGGAATGAATAGTAGGGGAACTGAGGACTATTCGTTAACCTAATAATAATAATAATAATAAGGAAATCTATTGTTTTCTTAGGGCTTGTATCCAGGACATAGCAGAGAACCTGCCTTGACTTCTCAGACTTGATCATCAAAAGACATCATGTCTTAGTGGAAAAATATTTAAAGTCAAAGAACCTAGGTTAGAATCCAGGCTCTGCCTAGGATTCCTTGCCTTCCTTCCTAAACGTCACATCACCTCACCCATCTTCTGTTTCCTTATCTATAAAATGAGGAGGTTAAACTCTGAGGTTCCTGTTAGCCATGAATCACTACCTGCTGATTTTTGTGCTATTGTCAGAAGAGAAGCTACATGGCTTTGCTAGGAATTGTGAAGTTCTGGGCAAGAAACTGAGGACCTTAAGTACACAGATGGTTTTTCACTGGGCCTGGAGTCATGAAGACCTGAGTTTAAATTCAGCTTCAGATGCTTACTAGCTGTGTGACTCTGGGTAAGTCATTTAACCTCTGTTTTCCTTTGAGGCAGGCAGTAGATAGAGTGCTGGTCCTAGAGTCAGAAAGTTGTTTTTATTATTCAGCTTTTCCAGTTGTGACTGACTCTGTGAACCGCTTTGGGGTTTTCTTGGCAAAGGTACTGTAGTGGTTTGCCCTTTCTTTCTCCAGCTCATTTTACAGATGAGGAAACTGAGGCAAACAGGTTAAGTCTGCTTAGGGTCACATAGCTAGTAAGTGTCTGAGATTGGATCTGAACTCATCAAAGAGGAGTCTTCCTGACTACAAGTCCAGTACTCTATCTACCATGTCACCTCCAAGGCAAACAGAGATTAAGCTAGTTAAATTAGAAGTTAAGGAGTCAGGAAGACCTAAGTTCAAATTTGGCTGCAGACATTTACTATCTTTGTGACCCTGGGCAAGTGATTTAACCTCTGTTTCCCTTCATCCACTGGAGGAGGAAATGGCAAACTATTCTAATACCTTTGCCAAGAAAACCCTATGGACAGCATCGGCATGCTGTGGTCTGTGGGGTCACAAAGAGTGGACATGACTGAACATCAACAACAGCTGCTTAAAGGAACATCAGAAGAGATAAGCAAACTTCGGAAGTGAACAGTCCTAAGAAAGTGGGGGCAGAGAAAATGCCTTAGATGTCTGAATCATGGCTTAACTATGGGAATGCTGAGAATTTCACCAGGGATGGAATGAACCTGATGAGGACTAGTTGAAAATTAATGTTCCTGGAATGTGATAAATCTAACCAAGGAGATTTTAAAGTGAAAATAGAGGGAGGAAAAAACTGTTCCTACAAATCTGCCAAGGCAGATATGGCAGAGAGTTAAGTACCATGTAGAACATGGGAGAACTGGCAATTCTCAGGAAAGGTAAGAGTCTATGCATAAGGACGTAGCCATACCTTATTATGGGTGATAAATGGAGAGATCTAGAATTCTTAATGCAACAAGGCAAACTTGTCCTCATGGATATTACTACATGGTATCACTTAGCAGTATGGGACCCAGGACTGGAAGACAGCTCTTAAAGGATATGCTTAATCCCAGGGAATGGGATAGAAATCTTCTGGAATTCTCTGGCAAACCAAAAGCAGAGAAGCTGGTAAATTCTTGACTTGCCTTAATGATAATTTCATTTTTCTGAAAGTGGAGGAACAACAAGGAGAACTGCTCTTCTGAATCTTATTCTGACTAACAAGGAGAACTAAGGGCTAGACTAGAGAGGATGGGAAGGTTGGGGGCAAGTAGCTGCTCCATCAGTTCTAGCAGCTTCTTAATCTACCTTGGCTACAATCACCAGGCTTCCAGTACGGGATGACTTCATTCCTTGAGCCCTCTACTGTGCTCCTGCTGAGCTCAAAGCAATCCAGGAGGGAAAAAAACTATGGAAAAAATGTGTGCACACACTTTTTAGTTTAATCTGCATTAATAACACTTTCTTAAGTTTAGGCAATGAACAGAATAATGAATCAGGTACTCATTTGTAGATTGTGGATTTCTGAAGTGTAAACACATTAAAATTTAACAATAGGCTCTTTTAAATTATTTATTTATTTTTAATTTATGGAAAAATTAAACAAGCATAGTATAACAAAAAAGGATGATTGCATATGAAACTGCAAATCTATTATGTACACCTTGCTATTATTTTTAAATATATAATAAAGTTATCATATAACTTTCTTTTTTGTTCTTCCTTCCCCTCTCTCCTGCCCTAGAGATAGCTATCACTAGACATAAATATGCATAAATATGTAAAATCATTCTATATGCATATAGTTTGTCAAAGAATTTTAATTTAGAGAATAAAATAAGTATTTCCATAGCATAGTATAAAGAAAAAAGATGATTGCACATGAAACTACAAATCTATTATGTATAACATGCTATTCCTTTTAAATATGTAATACAATTATCATGTAAATTTCTTTTTTCTCCCCCCTCCCTGAGATGAATACATTAGACACAAATAGGCGTATATATATTTACATATATATGTATACACACATAATATGTAAAATTATTCTATACATGCTTCTATTTATCAGTTTTCTCTGGATGCAGATAGCATCTTCCTTCATAGGTCCTTTGTAGTTAATTTGGGTATTTATAATAGTCAAAATGACTTAGTTGCTCAAAGCTGTTCTTTTTTAAAAATTTTATTTTATTTTTAATTTATGGAATAAAATAAACATTTCCATAACATAGTATAACGAAAAAAAGATGATTGCACATGAAACTGCAAATCTATTATGTATAACTTCTAATTCTTTTAATTCTATAATACAATTATCATGTAAATCTCTTTTTTTCCCTTTTTTCTCCCCCCCCCCACCATGTCTACATTAGACACAAGTAGGTGCGTATACACATACATATGATATAAAATTATTCCATACATACTTCTATTTATCAGTTCTTTCTCTGGATGCATCTTCCTTCATAGGTCCTTTGTAATTTGGGTATTTATAATAGTCAAAATAATGTATGCACTCAAAGCTGTTCTTAAAACAATATTACTGTTACTGTATACAATGTCCTCTTGGTTCTGCTCATTTTGCTCTTTGTTATTTTTGCAAGTCTATCCATGTTTTTCTAAGATCATGGAGCTCATCATTTCTTATAGCACAGTAGTGTTCCATCATGATCGTACACCACAACTTGTTCAGCCAAGCTGCTTCTAACATGCCATGTTAGGGATAGATCCAATATTCTCCTGCAAAGAGGGGATGTGAGAACAATCTGTAAGTATTTGGAGAGCTGGCCCATGAAACTAAATTAGTTATATTTGGTACTGTGCTGATTCCCCTTCATAAAATTTTTGTGATTTTTCTACCTAGTGGGGCCATCTGCCTACTGGTCCTGCCCCTATTTCAAAGGAAATATTCCCCTTATATGTCTGTGTGAAATTCCTTCAAAGCTCAAGTTTAGTGTCAAACTTTTGACACCAAATTAAAGGAGACCATAAGGAAGTACCTTGCACAACTATGCCTAAGGGGAGAATATTAACTAAACATGGGATAGATTGCTAAGTAGCATAATATATAAATATTTGGATTTGGAGTCAGGAAGACCTGAGTACAAATTCTGCCTTAGATACTTACCAGCTGTGTGACTCTGGGCTAGTCACTTCATTTCCCGTTTGGCTACTCTCCTGCACATGATCTCCAGAAACCCATCCTGCAAGATGACATCAGTTTGGAAACTCAAGCTTCCTCAGCTCTCCCTGCTCCTGGGGGCCTCTCCCTCCCTCTGATTGGAGAAGATGGAGGGTGTACATTGGAGAACTACTCCCAGATATTCCACCACTTAAGAGGGTGTCCAGGGAATCTACCTCCTTGCGTTCTGCTTGGCTGCTTCCCTGGATTCCATGATCTCCAGAGACTCATCAGTCTGCAAGATGAAATCAACTCTGAAACTCACCTCTTCAGATCATTTCCCATACTGCCCTCCCAGATGACTTTTCAGCTTCTATTTATGTGTTGTCTTCCCCCATTATACTGTGAGTTCCTTGAAGGCAGGAACTGTCATGTCTTTCTTTGTATCCCCAGCACTTAGCACAGTCCCTGGCACATTGTTGTTCAGTCATTCAGTTGTGGCTGACTGTGACCCTGTGGACTATTTTTTCTGTGGGGTTTTCTTGGCAAAGACACTGGAGTGTTTGACATTTCCTTTTCCAGTGGATCACCTTTTTATCACTTTTTTTTTGGTCAGAGCTCTTCCCTATGACCTGTCTGTCTTGGGCAGGGGTAGGGAACCCTATGCAGCACAGTTCTAGGTTTCATTAAGCTACAGCAGTACCTCTGATCCAGGAGGGGCTTTTTTTCCTTAAGGCAAATAGAGGTTAAGCGACCTGTCCAGGGCAAGTGGTTGGGCTTAGGTCTTTCTGTCTCCAGGACCAGCACTCTATTCCTTTTGCTTATTGACTTAACCAATCAGTGCCTGCTTCCTCAGCCATAAAATGGGAATGGTAACAATTAGCAACTACCTTATTGGGTTATTATGAGGATCAAGTGAGGTAACATACGAAAAACACTTTGCAAACCTTCAAGTGCTATATAAATGTTAGCTATTAATAGAGATGACCATAGAAGATCAAGTAGACAGTTGAGATTATATAAAATTTTAAAGCTTTTTAATGAACAAAATCAATACAACAAAAATGAGAAGAGAAGCAGTTAATTGGGAAAATATTTGCATATGTTATTCATTAAGGTCTGATAGAAAAGATATATAAAGCAAAGGGAGCCAAGTGCATGAGCCATGAAAGTGCTGGAACTTTGGACAAAAAGTTACCCATGACCAGATGTGGAACTCAAAATACAAACAATGTCAGAAAAGTGCCAATTGGTCAGGAACTATATTCACCCAGGGGGAGGGAGCAGCCAAGCTCTTTATAAATAGGTCCACTGATGCAAGAATATTCCACATAAAGTCTTAATTTAGATTCTAGAAGACTTTCACATACTTTATGATCACATATTTTCCATTACTGAGGCTGGGAATATCCTGGTTATCCAGTCATACTAGATTAGGACATCAAAGTACAGAAAGTACTGGTGAGTTAACTGTTGGTATGACTCAGCCCGACTCACCAAACTTCAGCCTGTTCATAGTGGTTGCTTACATTTCTTGTACCCAACAGGTACTGACATGCATGCATAGTATTGGGGGGGGGGGAAGGGGTAGGGTAGGGTAGTTCTTCAAGTCTATAGGTTCATACCATCATTCTCAGATGGACTCATATCTTCCCTAAGGTTCATATTTCATTATTGGTGATACCTGATGGTCCTGGCTCCATTGATCTCGAGATAGTTCCACTCTGGGCTATGGGAACCTGTTTAAGCCCTTGTAAGTGGTTGCTCAAGACTTTCAGTGGCCATGACTGTAACAAGATGCTCTCCTTTATGCCTAATTTTGTGAAACAGGTACTTGAGTGGAAGGCCTCAGAATAGCCAGCAAGTTCAATTCATTCCCTGCCAACTCCTTGGGTAGGAGTTATGCTAGATTTCAACATGGATCTGCTTTTGTCCTAGGGTTATGGGGCTCTATTTGTAGTTAGACATTCAGACTAAGATGGCCCACTTTCTTCCCTGCACTAGACTTCTCACCAAAATTGAGGTTGTTCACAATGTGTCCTCAAAAGGAATTTTCCTGTTTCACAGTATCCCGTCTCACATCACCTCCAATAAGGGTCCCCAGCTTAGCTCATATTCAGGGACTGCCTTCTTTATAACGCTCCAAGTAAAAATTCACCTCTCCAGGTATATCGTGTTCAGGGTGATGGGCAGCCAAAGCATGCAGCTTAAACTGTGGTACACCATTTCTGGTGCCACACCTTCTATATATGGGATTATTACGTGTCTTTATAACCAGCTTTGGGGTTCTGTCTGGGCCCATTCATCTATCTAGCACATATCCTTTTATATGCATGATGGCTTACACCTGTAATTTTTCTCTGCGCTTACTATGCGCACTGCCATTCTCACAGTTAAAGACTCCTTGGGGGTGTTGGGAGCTGCACAGGATGATATATAGCATACCATTTGGGCAGCCAAAGTAGGAAGCTGCCTGTCATTGCACCTGAGGGAGCAATGAAGTGATGAGGATCAATGTCTAGATATCTTTCTGCAACCTCTGTAGCCACAGGCCTTGTTAGAAACTGGTGTACAGTTGGCAGTTGGAAGAGAAATGAGAGCTGTAGAAGAAAGCACCAGAAAGAGAATTCATAGTGTGGTACGAAAGTTTCATAACATCAGTAAAATCACATGCTTCCTAAAAGTTAGACCAAATAGAAACCAATGACTCCAGGAGACAACAAGAATTAAAAAAACAAAGTTAAAATATGGAAAAAACAGAATAAAAGATAAAGTATCTCATAGAAAAACAACTGAATTGGAAAACACATTGAAAAGATAAAAAGTGTAGGAATCATTGGAATCCCTGAAAACCAAGACCAAAAACTGTATTTCAAGAAATATATTTTTAAAATTTCCCAGACCTCTTGGAACCAGAAAGCAAAGTGGAAAAAGAAAGAATCCATCTGTCACCTCCTAAAAGAAACTCCCAAATGAAAATTCCTAGGAATATCATAGCCAAAATCCAGAGCTTTAAGGTCAAAGCAAAAATACTGCAGGCAATCAGAAAGAAAGAATTGAATTACTGAGTAACCACATCCAGGATCACACATGAGTTAGTCTCCATGAGTATAAAGGATCAAAGATGTTGGAATTCAGTATTCCAGAAGGCAAATGATACAGGCTTACAGCCAAGAATTACTCAGAAAAACTGAATAGAATCCTACAGGGTGAAAAATGGATCTCTAATGAAATAAATGACTTCCAAGGATTTGTAATAAAAAGTCCAGAGCTGCAGAAAAACTTTAATGTACAAACACAAGAGGGAAGAGAAACATAATAAGGTAAATATGAACAAATAATAATAAGGGAGTGAACAAAAATGAACTGCTTTCCTTCTAATAGGGAGAGATGATACATGTGTCCCCTCTGAAGCCTGACACCATCAGGGGTCATAGTGGGAGTTCAGTTAGACAGAAGGCTTGGGAATGGTTCTGGTATGACTCATTGACCTCAAAGGAAGATTAGAAAGGGAAGAGGAACATGCTAACTAGGGGATGAAAGGGAGGAAAAGGCTAGGGGACATTATCTCACATAATCAGGATATACAAACAAGTCTATACAAACAAGAAGGGAAGGATGGGGAGAGCTGACCTTTAAACCTCACTCTTATCTGAACTAATCAAAGAAGGGAAGAGTACACACACAATTGGCTATAGAAATAAGTTTCACTCAACAGGCAAATAGGAAGGAAAGGGAGAAGGGAGAAGGAGGACATAGAAGGAAAGTAGATTAAGGAAGAGATTAGTCCTAAGCAGAACAACCTCTAAATAAGGATCTATTTGTAGTTATATATTTGTAACTCTTTGTCTTGGTGGCAATGAATTTGAAACTGAGGGGTTGCCTATCAATTGGGGAATGGCTAAATAATCAATAAAATAAATAAATTTAAATATATTATTTAATATTTAATAAATATTTAAATATATTAAATTTAAATTAAAATGTGATAGAATATTATTGTACTATAAGAAATTATGAAGGGGATAGGATCAGAGAAATCTTAAAAGACTTGATTGACTGATACAGGATGACATGAGCAGAACCAGGAGAACAATGTATACAATGACAACAATTGCAATTAATAATATTGTAAAGATAAACAACTTTGAAAGACTTTGGAATTCTGATAAGTATAATGACCAACCCTGATTCCAGAGGTCTGATCATGAAACATGCTGCCTCCCTTTTTATAGAGAGGTGAAAGGTTCAGAATGCAGAATGAAACTTTTTTTCATGTAGTCAATGTAGTATAATACGATATTGTGATTATAGGTATCCTCAGTTTAGTTGATAATCAAATGGGTGATGGTGGGTCTGGGTGGGTGGGTGGAGGGACAGGAAGAGATCTAGAGTCGATGTTGTGGTAAAATAGTACTATATCTTATCTAGCCAGAAGAAAGAAATGAATGATAGGTTTTGGAAACAATTCAGTTGAATTCAACAAGCATTTATTAAGTGCTTACTACATCCAAGATATTATGCTAACTGTTGAGGATGTGAAGACAAAAGAGAAACAGTCCTTGCCCTCAAATAGATTATATTCTACTCACAGATGAACATGTTACAGGAATGATCCGGGATATAGAGTTGGACTTGTAGTCTGTTTGCTAATATAACAGAGCAAGTCAAGTCAAAGTCAACAAGCATTTATTAGGTGCTTACTATGTGCCAGGTATTGTGTTGAGCACAGGGAATGTAAATGCAGGCAAAAAGAAAGATGGGTCCTACTCTCAAGGAGCTTATATTCTAATGGGGGAAGACAACACATAAAAAAAAAGCTAAAAAAGGGTGGGGTGGGGCATAGTGGAGAGTCAGGAGTGGGTCAGAAAAGAGAGAAAGATGGATTATTTGGGAACTTCCTCAAGCTGGAGGCTCCAGATGGGGAGAGAAATCTTCCAAGATGAGATGGCCACAAAGACAGAGGGTTTTCTAAGATGAGAAAGCAGCTGAGAGATGATGGTGAAGTCTGGAGATGAATTGGAGATGGAGATGATGGCTGGACTGAGCACTTCCTTGGATTGGAGGCAACACTGATTGGTCAGACCCCTGTGGCAGAAGCTGTGTTGGCCACTAGTGTCTATCTTCATGACTCACAAGAGTTCTTCCTCTCCATTTGACTTTTCACATCATCTTTTTTGTTGCATAAACCCTTACTGTACCTCCCATAGCTCTGTGGCATCGTCTAAGAACTCCCTAGTCTGCTTCTCTGCTAGACACCTATCCCTGGTAAGTCTTAGGAGCTCTGCTATTGCTGTTGTCTTAGTTGTGACCCTACTGGGGGTTTTCTTAGCAAAGATGCTGGAGTGGTTAGCCATTTCCTTCTCCACCTCATTTTGCAGGTTAGGAAACTGAGGCAGACAGGGTTATGTGACTTGCCCAGGGTCACCCAGTCAGATTTGAACTTGTGAAGATGAGTCTTCCTGTCTTCAGGCCCAGCACTCTATCCACTGAGCCACCTAGCTGCCAATTCGGTCCTGTAAGCAGGTGGTGCAAATATCATTATCCCATTTTGCAGATGAGGACCGAGGTTCACTAATCACATTTCCTCTTTTTATTTTTTTAAAATAAATAGAGTTACTAGCCTGCTAAATTAGGGCAATGCTGTAGAAAGAGTACATTTTTTTTTTAAACATCAAGACTTCTTCCATTAAGGCTCAGCGTAGTTGCCATGTCCTTTCTGAAGCCTTCTCTGACCCCTTTCCCCTTTGATTCCATTCCTTCTTACTTAGTATTAGTATTCCTAATTAGTATTAGTATTATGGTCATCTTTTTTGCATTTATTTATTTATTCATTTATTTACTTTTAAGCCATTAAAAATTCTGGTTTCCAATTTCTCTCCCTTTTTTTTCCTGTTCCTCTCTATTATAGTTACCTTTATACATATTATATCTCCCCTCCCCTCTGCCTCCACTAAAATGTAAGCTTCTTGAGGTCTGGGAATGTCATTAAAAAAATCTCTGTATTACTAGAACTTGGTAGAGGGCCTTAGCCTTAGTAGATACTTAATAAAAGTTACTTTAATTTCAGCAAAACATTTGACAAAGACTTATAATATCCCCACAGAGAAGATGTGAACTAGATGATGGTCAAGTTAGGAGGATTTGGAATGGGTTGAGTGACTAGACTAGACCCAAAGAGTGCTATTGGATATGGACTGATAACAGCTTGAGGAAGCAGGCCTTAAGTGCATCTCCTCAGGCATCTTTCCATGGCTTAGAAGAATAGCCAGGACTCTGGGTGACAGAATTTCAATCCAAAAAGATACTGGCAGGCTAGAATGATGGACTTCATGGAGGAGATGGCAGTTGAGCTGGGGTTGGAGGAACTGATGGAATTTTTAGCAGGTGGAGATGGATTGGAAGCAAGCAAAAAGATACATCTTGAGAAATATCGTGGGATTAAGAAAAGGTAGCACAGATTTGGGCTACACCTTTTTAGTTTTGAAAGGGCATAGAGGTATACAAGATCATGCATAGATATGCCTAGAAAAATTGTCATTTTCAAATGGCTTGATTGTGGTATTCTTAATAATTTATAAGGGGTAGCTAGGTGGCACAGTGCTGGGCCCGGAGTCAGGAAGACTAATTTTCCTGAGTTCAAATCTGGCCTCAGATACTTACTGGCTTTGTGACCCTGGGCAAGTCACTTAACCCTATTTGTCTCAGTTTCTTCATCTGTAAAGTGATCTGGAGAAGGAAATGGCAAACCACTCCAATATTCTTGCCAAGAAAACCCTAGAAAATGGGGTCACAAAGGGTCAAGACTGAAAATGATTGAGCAATCACAACAACAAACTAAGAATTTATAGGGACTTAAACAACATTGTCCAATGCTTTACTGATCCAGTGACTCAGCTTTCTATATATTTAGAAATAAGTTCTTTATCAGAAAAAACCGCTATAACAATTCTTTTCACAGCTATGATTACTAACTTTGTGTTTCCCTCCAACTTATTTTCCCCCATTTACCCTTCATCCTTCTCTCTCTCCCTTTCTCTCTCTCTCTCTCTCTCTCTCTCCCCTTTCACCCTATCCATCCTCAAAAGTGTTTTGCTTCTGACTTTTACTTTTACCTCCCCCAATCTGCCCTCCTTCTATCAATCCCCCCTCTCTTTTCTCTTATCCCTTTCCCTTCCTATTTTCCTGTAGAGTAAGATAGATTTCTTTATGTATATGTTATTCCCTCTTTGAGCCAATTCTGATGAGAGTAAGGTTCACATGCTCTCCCCTCCCCCATCTTCCCCTCCACTGTGAAATCTCTTTCATGCCTCTTTTTTTTTTTTTTTTTTTTTTGCTTTTTGGCAAAGCAATTGGGGTTAAGTGACTTGCCCAAGGTCACACAGCTAGTACATGTGTCAAGTGTCTGAGGCCGGATTTGAACTCAGGTCCTCCTGACTCCAGGGCCGGTGCTCTACTCACTGCGCCACCTAGCTGCCCCTTTCATGCCTCTTTTATGTCAGATAATTTACCCCATTATACCTCTCCCTTTCCCCTTCTTCCAGTGCATTCCTCTTTTTTACACTTTAATTTTATTTTTTTAGATAATCATCCCATCATATTCAACTTACACCCATACCCTCTATCTGTGTATACTCCTTTTAACTGCCCTAATAATGAGAAAGTTTTAAGAGTTACAAGTATTGTTTTCCCAGGTAGGAATGTAAACAGTTTAACCTTGTTGAATCTCTTATGATTTCTCTTTCCTGTTTACGTTTTTACACTTCTTTTGAATCTTGTATTGAAATTCCAATTTTCTATTTAGTTCTGGTTGGTCTTTTCATCAGGAATGCTTGAAAGTTCTCTGTTTCATTGAATATCCATTCCTCCCCCCCCCGCCCCGAAGGATTATACTCAGTTTTGCTGGATAGGTGATTCTTAGTTATAATCCTACCTCTTTGTTTTCCAGAATATCATATTCCAAGCCTTCTGATCTTTTAATGTAGAAACTGCTAGATCTTGTATTATACTGACTATAGCTTCATATTATTTGAATTGTTTCTTTCTGGCTGCTTGCAATATTTTCTCTTTGACCTGGGAGCTCTGGAATTTGTCTGTAATATTCCTGGGAGTTTTCATTTTGGGATCTCTTTCAGAAGGTTCTCAGTGGATTCTTTCAATTTCTATTTCATCCTCTGGTTCTATGCTATCAGGGCAGTTTTCTTCCATAATTTCTTGAAAGATAATGCATAGGCTCTTTTTAAATTATTATCATTATGGCTTTCAGTAGTCCAATAATTCTTAAATTATCTCTCCTGGATCTATTTTCCAGGTCAGTTGTTTTTCCAATGAGATATTTCACATTTTCTATTTTTCCATTTTTTGGATTTTGTCTTGTTCTTTGATGTCTCATAAAGTCATTAACTTTCACCTGCCCAATTCTAATATTTAAGGAATCATTATCTTCTGTGCACTTTTGTACCTTGTTTTCCATTTAGCCAACTTTATTTTTCAAGTTCTTTTCTTCAGTGAATTTTTGTACCTCTTTTTTCCTTTTGGGCAATTCTGCTTTTTAAGGAGTTCTTTTCAGTGACTTTTCATATCTCTCTTTCCATTTGGCCAACTATGCTTTTCAAGGCATTCTTCTCTTCCTTGGATTTTTGTGCTTCTTTTACCATTTGGCCTATTCTGTTTTTTATGGTGTTATTTTCTTCAGTATTTTTTGTGCCTCCAGGCTGTTGATAAATTTTTTGTGATTTTTTTCTGTATCACTCTGATTTCTCTTCACAGTTTTTCCTCTATGTCTCTTATTTGTTTTTAAAAATCCTTTTGAGCTCTTCTATGGCCTAAGACCAATTCATATTTTTCTTTGAGGCTTTAGATGTAGCAGTTTTGACTGTGTTGTCTTCTTCTGACTTCATGTTTTGATCTCCACTGTCATCATAGTATTTTTCTATAATCAAGATCTTCTTCTGTTGTTTGCTCATTTTCCTAGCTTATTTACTGACTTTTGTCTCTGTGCTAAAATGCAGCTCTGCTTCTGGGGTGGAGGGGTCACTGTCCAAAACCTTCAGGTTTTTTGTGCAGCTGTTTTCAGAGATAATTCTGAGGATGTGTAAGTTTCTGGATCTTCAAGATGGCACGATTTAGGAAAAGGTATGTTTACTACTCTCCTGGCCTATGCACTGTTCTGTGAATCACCACAAGTGTTCTTTTCTGCCCTGTGGCTGTGACCAGGGTCCTTGCTCTCCTGTGGCCCACAAGCTCTGGCATGCTACAGAACTGCATCTGATTATGGGCAATGCAACAGAGTCCTGCCCTCAGTGATAGCAAAGGGACCCCTGTAATTTCCTTCTGACTAGTTGTCTGACACTCTTATTGTCTGTGGGCTGAAAGCTCTGGAAGACATCATTGCTGCCACTGATTCAGTCACCCCCAAGGCCTACTGCTAGTTTGCTGGGGCCTGGTCTGTGCTGGTGCAGACTGCTCTGGACTGTATTCCATTCTCACCTCAGGGCAACAGATATTTCCTGCTGACCTTCTAAGTTGCCTTGAGCTTGAAAATTGTTTTACCTTGTCATTTTGTGAGTTCTGCTACACTAGAATTTGATTTAAGGTGTTTTTTAAAGTGCTTTGAGGGGACATTTGGGAGAGCTCTGCCTTTTCTCCACCACCTTTGGAAGATGATTTCTAAAGATCCTTCTGGATCTAAATCTTATGGCCCTTTAAGGTTGTCTTAATGGTAATCCATTTTTTTTAAAGCTTAACCACCAGAGGGCAGTAAAATTTCAAAGCAATTTATTGCTATGAGGCCTGGCACATGTTATTGTTAAATCTAGAAAGAATTCAGTTTTACATTTTAGGATTCTCTCATCTAATTATCCAGCTTAACCTGTGTTGTGACCCTTCAATCAGATCTCCATATGTCTTTTGGACAACTTGAACTAGATATCCCTTAGACATCTTAAATGCAACCTGTCCAAAACTAAGTTTATTGTCTTTCCTCCTAACAGGGGTAGGGAACCTGCGTCCTCTAGGCCACATGTGGCCCTCTAGGTCCTCTGGGGCAGCCTTTTGACTGAGTCCAAGTTTTACAGAACAAATCCTTTTATTAAGGGGATTTGTTTTGTGAAGTTTGGATTCAGTCAAAGGGGGGCACTTGAGGACCTAGAAGGCCTGTGGCCTCAAGGCTACAGGTTCCCCACCCCTGGACCTAAATCTTGACTTTTCCTAACTTCCCTTTTACTGTGGAAAGTGCCATCATCCTCCCAGTGACCCAGGCTTGCGACCTAGTCATTCAGTTGCCAAGTCCTGTTCATTATACCTTTATATCATTTTGTATGAAAGCCCCTCTCTCCTTGGACACTTGCTACCTCCTCATCACCTCACGCCTGGACTATTGCAGAAGCTTGCTAGTTGGTCTTCTCTCCTGAAGCCTCTGCCTATTTTGGTCTGTGCTCCACTCAGCTAACAACATGATCTTCTTAAAGGTCAAGTCTGATAGTGGTCACTCACAGACACCCCCTCACCCCTATTTCAATTGTTCTCTAGTATCTCCAAGGCCAAATATAAATTCCTCTGGCTTTCAAAACTCTACATACCCTGGCCCTTTCCTACTTTTCCAGTCTTTGGACATCTTGGTTCCCTCTAGTTACTATAGGATCCAATGACATTGGCATCCTCGCTCTTACTCACCCGTGATAAGCCATTTTCCAATACTTGCCTTTTTCACTAGCTGTCCCCTATCCCTGGAATTTTCTCCCTTCTCACTTCCCTGGCTTCCTTCAAAGCTCAGATAAAACCCCACTTTCTATAAGATGTTCTGGACCTCCATTACTGTTATTCTGTTTTCTACCTGGGATTACCTCCAATTTACCTCGCATACTTCTTGTTTGTACATAGTTGTTTGCATGTTGTCTTCCACCAAAGACTGTGAGCTCCTTGAGAGTGTGGATTGTTTTTCGTTTTTGCCTCCCCAGTGTTTAACACAGTTCCTGGCACATAGCAGACACTTAAATGCTTGCTGGTGACTTATTATTACCATAGTTTAATAGTAACTCACATTTCTATAGGTGTGAACAAGTATTTTCCTTACCACAGATCTGTGAGGGAGACAATTCAAGTATTTAATCTCCTTTCCACAGACAGAGAACCTGACACTCTTTGCTCCATAATCTAGGAATGATATAAATGTTGTCTGTTCCTTCATCTGCATTCCCCCTCTCCCTAATCACTTTCCAAGGTACCGCTTCTGGTTTTGAGATGAAGCCCAAATGATTGAAATTTTAAAACTTTTCTCTATCCCTGCCCATCATATCTCCACGATGTCTCGCTGCGCCTGTGGTCCCTTGGAAGCAGGCCTAGAGCTTCCGGGCCAAGGGGAGAGGGTGCACGCAAAGACTCAGGCAGATGCCTGCGTGGGGATCGCTGGCAGCCAGACTCCAAACCCTGAGGATGCTGAGATGCTTCTTACTGACCAAGCGAGAGCTGGAAGCGGGAATCCGGCGGGGAAGGACCAGGGCTGGGGCCGAATGGGGCTGGGGGAGGTCTGCTGGGGCTCACGTGGCCCGGTTTTTCTCCATTTCCATTCAAGGACAGAGAGCAAGGCAAGAAGGGCGCAATCCTCAGCTACAGGCAGCTGTCAGTGACCGTCCCTCCCAGCACCCAACCCATTCATCCATCCGTGGCTGGGCGGGGCGAAGAGGGCGGACCTGGTTCAGTCCTCTCCTTCCCCTAGCCCGCCTCCCGCACTCCGGCCAGCCCCCGGAGCTGCCGTCACTTCCCCCAGCTGGTCCTGTTGCTGCTGCTCCTGCTTCTCGGCTTCCTCGGCTTCCCGGGGCCGTTGCCACCCGCAGGTGACCGAGTCCCTGGGGAGCTGTCCTCTCTCCGCCTGCATCCCCGACCCTCTCCTCCGCCAGGTGAAGGATGCAGCCTCTGAATTCCGAGCGCGTCTTAAGACTCCCCTTTCCCACCTGCTTCCTTGCATCTGCCCCCACTCCTTCATTTCCTGTTTATTTATTGCCCTCCTTCCTTCCCCTCCGCTCCCTTTCTTCTGGGTTTTTAGTCGCGCCGGGTCCTAAGTGAAATCTCCCTGGGTCTGCCACAGTCCCTAGCGTCATTGTTGAGTTCCTGTCCTAGACTGATTGCATGTGGCCTGAGCTCGGCAGGCAGTGAGTGCTAGTTTAGTATAATTCTGGGAAGGTCTTCGAGATGCTCCGTTAACGTTAGATGCTTCTTCCTTAATTTTACCCCCTTGTCAAAATTAGATGACACTTTAAGCTGCGGGCGGGGCTCTAAGGAAATGCCTTTGGGGAATGGGCAGCTATCTGGGCTTTAGAATTCATAAGGTCGTGCGTTTGGAGGTGGGAAGGCCCTTCAAGGTCATTTAGTTCAACCACCTGATTTTAGAGTTAGAGGAAACAGACCCGGAGAGATTCTGTGACTTGCTCAGAGCCACAAAGATTATAAATGGCAGAATGAGAATTTGAAACCAGTCCCACCAACTCCAAATCTGTCCCTTTTCACTACTACCTGTGGTACCTTGGCACTCGGAAAACTGCTGCACATCTGGATTTTCCATGAGAAAATCCTCAGGGATCTTTTTCAGAAGAAATTTTGTCATTTTAGTTCACCCGGAAACATGATGATCGTGAAATTCAGATCTCTACGGGATCTTAACGCAGTGGCTAGAGCGCTGGCCGTGGAGTCAGGAAGACCTGAGCGCAAATCCGATTTCAGATGCTTACTAGCTGTTCGACCCTGGGCAAGTCATTCAACCCTATTTGCCTCAGTTTCCTCCTCTGTAGGATGAGCTGGATAAGGAAGTGGCAAATCACTTCAGTATCTTTGCCAAGAAAACCTCAAATGGAGTCGCAATGAGTCGGAAGCGACTAAAACGTATAAACCGCAGTCATTATGAATGTTATTTATGCACTCTAATTCATAGGTCCCTAGATGAAGCACTGGGAAGGACTTTAGAGATCATTGAGATCATACTCTCATTTTACAGAAAAGGAAACTGAGCCTGAGAGAAGTTAAGCGAACTATCCAGGATCACACAGCAGGATTTGAACCCATCTTTCTGATCTAAGTCCAGTGTCCTATCTACTATGGCACATTGCAGAATTACTGTATGTACTATGCTGAGACAACGGTGAAGAATTATTCCCCAGGGGCATTGACTTATTTTGACCTATGTATACTACATGGACCCAGAATGCTTTTTCAACTTTTTGAATTCTCAAGCATGCTTTTTACAATTTTTCTGTCTTTCCTTCCCAGCCAGCTGTCATTGCTTGCTGCTCACATTGAACTTGCCTATAAGAAAGCTTTCTATCTCCTTTTAATTTTCGGTGAGTTTGGAAACTAGGTATCTGTTAGAATTGTGAGTAAAGCAATAGTAAATAAGCTTTCACTTCATTCATAGAAACTCTTGACATTGCCTTAATATGTATGCTCTTTGAAAGGGGGAGAAGCTATTTTTTCCATATATAGGCTTATGTAACACTGAACAAATTTATAAAATATTACTATTTTTAAAGTACATTTACGTAAAGATATTTTTCTTTTTAATTATCACTTCATTTTTCATTTTTGTCACTTTTGCCAATCTCTTTTTAAGACCATCGTTATTATCAGTGGCATTAGGGTTTTATATCCGCCAGATTTGTAGTTGAGAGACAAGGAGTAAGGGGAGCATGGATTATATTTGGACTAACAAGGTATGTGTTTATATATATGTATACACACACACACATAGATGTGTGTGTGCATATATATAATATATAAATTAATACAATAATATATTAGAAATATATATCTTACATTGGATTATTGTAGGTCATATATTGTTAATATATTAATACATACATATGCATATATATGTATATTCACATATACACATCTATAAATTTTATTTATATGTAAATATGTGTGTTATTTATATGTGTTTGTGTGTATGTATATACGTATGTGTGCATACATATATGTATCTACACATGTGCACACGCACATATGTACACATATACACAAGCACATATATATGTATATGTATGTGTGTATATATATATATAAGTGTGTGTATGTATGTGTGTGTGTGTGTGTGTGTGTGTGTGTATACACACACACACACAATTAAGAGGCCTTGATTACCTCCTGGTTTGAGGTTATTCTGCTGCTAGATATCTGAGTTCCATTTAAGTGAGATATTAATGTATTTGTACAAAGAAAAGGCAGCTGCATGGCACAGTGGAAAGAAACTGAGTCTCTCTGCCCCTCCCTGGTTGGAAGTGTGGCAGCCACTTGTGGATGTGAACCCACTGTTACTCAGCATGCCAACTCTGACCTGCTTTGTTTCCAATCTGCAGCAGTCTGCCTCTCCTTAGGCAGCCCACAGGCCCCCTGCTCCCAGGCAAATGCCATATTGTTACTAGACTTAGCACAGGCACCCAATCGACCTTCACTCTACTACAGATCAGAATTCCTGAGCTCCTAAGATCCACCAGCCTCAACTTCACAGTAACAAGGATTATAATCCCGTGTCCACGTCCATGTCCAGTGACATAACTACATATAAATTGAAGTATGTGAGGCTCCATCTCACACCTATGTAATTAACAAAGGTAAGTAGAAATGATAAAGTCCCATGCTAGTGTGAGTCTGAGGCTGCTAGGTGGAGCAGTGGATAGTGGGCTTGCAATCAGGAAGGCTCATCTTCCTGAGTTTCAATCTGGCCTTGACACTTACTAGCTGTATGACCCTGGGCAAGTCACTTGTTTGCCTGTTTCCTCATTTATAGAATGAGCTGGAGAAGGAAATGGCAAATCATTCCAGTTTCTTTGAAAAAGAAAGGGACTTTTCACAAGTCTATAAGAGAGTAGGTATATTATCTTGCTTCAATTTGATTGCAAAGATGAAGTTAGTTAACATAAAGTTTTCACTTTCTTTACTTTCCCTTCATATAACTCTTCTCCAATGCTTCTGTCCACTCTACCACTCTCTTCTCACAGTAAAACATGGCTGAAGATTCTCAGAGAAACTTTCGTTCAGTATATTATGAGAAAGTTGGATTTCGTGGTGTTGAAGAAAAGAAATCATTGGAAATACTCCTCAAAGATGATCCTCTGGGTAAGTTTTAAAGGATGATTCAAATAATGAGGATAAACTCTCCTATGAAAACCTTAGAAAAGATCTAGACATAATTGCCACTTGATATGTTTTTAAGTGGAAGGATAGGCACAGGTTTGTACCTTGGAGAAAAATTTCAATGGTCGAACTTTTATTTTTATTCCAATTTTGCAGCAGAGTATAAATTTCATTTTTTAAAAAGAACTTTTAAGTTCTTTTTAAGACCTTTATTCTTTCTTACTAGACTATTATATTATTTTCATTTATCTGTTGTACCCATAACCATTGCATCTTGATATGTTTGTTGTTTCTTTCTCTCTCTCTCTTTCTCTTCTTCCTTCTTCCTTCTTTTCTTTCTTTCTCTTTCTTTCTTGACTGGGTTTTCCTGGCCAGAAATGCAGGGGCTTCTCACAGTTCCAGTTCCACACTGATCTGCATAGGCTCTTTGGCTTTCTCTGTTTTCCAACTTGCTTTGGCTTGCCCGTCTTCACGAAACCTAGTGGGGCCCCCATTCCCACTCCCAAGGACTCATCTATTAATTTAGTGAGGACACCTGATCAGCTTAGCCCATAGCAGATCTGAACTCCTCTAGCTTAAGCCTCCAGGAACAGAGATTACAGGTATATACGACCACACATTTAAAAAAAAACCTGATCTCTAACAGTCATAACACAGACAGGAACAACAGTTAAAGAATAAAAATCTATTGTATTCCATCCTTATGGCTGTATAGAGATGTTATTTTTATGCTATTGTAATCGGAGGCAACAAGTGTGGTATTATGTGTGCCTTGAAGTCAGGAAAACCTTTCTCAAGGTTCCCTTTCTGACACATACTGGCTATCTGATACTCTAATGCCCTAGGAGTACAAGTTACAGATGATTTCCCAGTCTGAATTGGTAAAGGACATTTCCTTGCTAGAAATTCCCCATACTGATGAAATAACACACACACACACACACACAAAACCAAAAATAACACCCTTTCACCCCAACCATGTATATATTATAGCTGAAAAAATCTTTGTAAAATTGGTCTTTACATTTTTCCTACTTGGGCTAGACCCTGCAGTAGGATTACTAGATTGAAGAATGTGACTAGTTTTATGGTTCTTGCTTGGGTATTGCCTATATATATGATCTTGTGAATCTGGTAGAGTAATCTTCAGGCAGGTGGATACCTTTTCTCTAAGACTGTATAGATGAACAAATGTACACTTTTACCCCCCCCCCACCCAGGATCATGCTTGTTGCATCATTTTAGTTGTATCCAACTCTTCATGACTGCATTTTGGGGTTTTCTTGGCAAAGATGCTAGAGTGCCTTGACATTTCCTTCTCCAGCTCATTTTACAAATGAGGAACTGAGGCCAGCAGGGTTAAGTGACTTGTTCAGGGTCACACAGCTAGTAAGTGTCAGAGGCCAGATTTGAACTCAGGAAGATGAGTCTTCTTGACTCCAGGCCCAGTGCTCTATCCACTGTGCCATCTAGCTGCCTCAGACTAATACCAGCATAGGGCTTTATCATTTCTATTTGTTTTTGTTAATTACATGGGTGTGAAATGGAACCTCACATACTTCAATTTCTATGTAGTTATGTCACTGGACATGGACGTGGACACGGGACTATAATCCCTGTTACTGAGAAGTTGAGGCTGGTGGATCTTAGGAGCTCAGGAATTCTGATCTATAGTAGAGTGAAGGTCGATTGGGTGCCTGTGCTAAGTCTAGTAACAATATGGCATTTGCCTGGGAGGAGGGCGCCTGTGGGTGCCTAAGGAGAGGCAGACCAGTACAGGTTGGAAACAAAGCAGGTCAGAGTTTGCATGTTGAGTAATTGGCTGTCGTGGCTCCCACATTTCCAACCTGGAAGAGATGGAGAGACCCAGTTTCCTTCTACCTCCCCCTACACAATTACTAGCGATATTAAACATTTTGCTAAGTATTTATTTACTCTTGGTGCTCTCTCTTTTGTGAATTCTCTATATCCTTTGATTTTTTTCTTTTTCCTTGGAAGATTTGGTATTTCACATGTAAATATATAATATAATGTAAGTTTGCAATAACAATGTGAATTTGTAGTAACTCTTGTCATGACTTTGTGCTCTGAATATGCTGAAGTAGTAAGTCCAGTGTATCACATGTCATTTCAGATCCTATACAAGCAGCATTGATGTGCATGATTTTTCTGTAGACCGTGGATTCTTAATCTCTCTCTCCTTCCCTCTCTCTCTCTCTCTCTCTCTCTCTCTCTCTCTCTCTCTCTCTCTCTCTCTCTCTGTGTGTGTGTTAGACCTACTGGGTACTCTGGTAAAGCCTATGGACTCCTCAGAATACTGCTTTTACATGCATAAAATACAATACATGGGCTTTCAAAGGAAACCAGTTATAGTGAAATAGCTGTTATAAAAATATTAAAGAAACAAATTCATGGACCTCTGGTATAGACCAAGACAAACAATACTACTTATACTGTACATTTTTTCGGTGCTTTAAAAATTTCCAAAGACTTTCTTGCATCTCTGATCTTGTATAATCCTCACTCTGAGTGGTTTGCAGAATAGGAATCATTATCTCTATCTGGGCAATATGAGAGGCCAGGAGAGAGTAAGTAGTAGACTTTTTCTAAGATCTTATAATGAAGGGCAGAGTGGGAGTTAGAACTCGGTTCTCCTGACATTCACTACTCTTCTCTTTGTGCTCGTGTGGACTCTCTTATTTAGTTGGCCACAGAGCTCAACCTAGAGTAGGGCGAATGGGACTTTTGTCTCTTTGGAGAAATTGCCCAAGAGTTTGATATTTGCCCACTAGAGGGACATTTAAAGGGCTACTGATAAATGTTCTATAAAGAAGGAGACGGGGCAAATCCTGGTGGTTTAATTTTGGGAGGGGGATAGGGAGAAGCCTGGTACTGAGGGGGAGGGTGGAGTTATAGCTGGTAGGTGTGATAGGGTTATGGCAGTTGGGGCCCACTGGGGGAGAATCTTGATCATCCCTTAGGGAATCTTGGGTAGAAGTCACTTCTTATGAGACCCAAGCTCTGGTCTGTCCTAGAGATGAAGAGAGATGCCCACCCATGGCCCAGGGAGTTCATCTTTTCATTGCTGACAGTGGTGATCCAAAGGCCATCTAGCAGCTCAGCTGGCAGAGGAGGGGGGAAGGGCGGGAAAAGCTTCTTTTCTACCTGTGACTCTCCCATTGGGGAGTGTTGTATGGATTAGGAGGGGAACAAGGCCAGGGAAAGGAGAGGGCACATTTTGTTCTGCTAGAGAGCTTCCTGGGGATACTTCTGCTTTCCTGTTCCTAGAGGATTTTTGTCTTTCTCCAAATTTTGCCTTTAAGGTTTCTCAGAGTTTATGATAGCCTAGAACCTGAGAGTTGGTCAGCAGGGCTCAGTTGAAAATGTCATGTACTGCCAGGGAGGTGGACTTCAGGGATCTCTGGCTTTCTGTAAAGGTTATGACTCCAGTTTACCTCCAAAGAATCTGTTTTCTTAGATGCCACATTTGAAGAAACAATTGATCTTATCAACTAATTACCAAGAATAATTAATTTACATAGGAAGCTGCCAAGCAGACCAATTCTTCTGGGGTAGAGGTGGGCAGCCTCCATAGCAATGGCCTTGTAGTAACCTGGGGCCTGTGTCTTCCCTGAATGTGCACACACAATTGGACAAGTATTCACTGTACTATCTTCCCTGAGTACAAAAATTCCTAGTTCGATCCCTGGCTGGCCAAATAATATCTCTTTGTCTGAGGAAATGGGTTATTACATTTTCAGTTGTTCAAAAAAACCCCAACACCTTACTTCTTTAATTCTGTTATCGGCCTCATGTAAGTCTCATTCTAATTCTTTTTTGTTTTTCTCCTCTTCTAGACATTGAGAAACTTTGCACATTTAGTCAGCGGTTCCCTCTCCCATCCATGTACCGAGGCTTCGTGTGGAAGGTGCTTTTAGGTAGGACTTTAAAGAGCTACAAGAAACTTAACCTTGGGAGGTATTGGGCACTAAGATAACTTGTAGAATATTTGGGCCACTCCATTAAGTGCCAGGGGTTGCTGGGTGCCTGAGTCTTTAGGGATCTGTCTAGTCTTCTTCCTAGTGAGAGGAATGTTTTCCTGCCTGAAGTATTGCGAATAGTTATTGGTCCTTGATGTCCTTTTGGGGCTATCAGCATAAGTCCTGGATCTTGGATGACTGAATGGGAGGGTAGAACTTTAAAGGCAGCCTATTTCCTGTGGAAGAAGAAGACTTCTCTCTCATAAAACTGCAAGTAATGAACAGGCTTATAGATATTGAGCTAAAAGGGACACCAAAGGCCATATAATTTGTCCACCTGTGTTATTTTACAGATAAAGGCCCAGAGAAGTTAAATAACTTACCAAAGTCACATAGGTAGTCATAAAAAGAGCGGAGATTCAAACTCAGATCTTCCTTATAAATCCATCACTCTTTTCCCTTGTTCAGTCATTTTTCAGTTGTATCTAGCTCTCTGTGACCCATTTTGGGGTTTTCTTGGTAAAGATACTGGAGCAGTTTGCCATTTCTTTCTTCAGCTCATTTTACAGATGAAGAAAGTGAGGCAAACAGGGTTAAGTGACTTGCCCAGAGTCACACAACTAGTAAGTGTCTGAAGATGGATTTGAACCCAGGAAGATGAGTCTCCCGGACTCCAGGACCATAACTCTATCCATTGCGCCATCTAACTGCCCCGCTCTTTCCACTTGCCCTAAGGGAATTCCTCCAAGGCCTAGTTGTGCCCATGAACTTTTAGGACTTATGAAACAGCCATCCTTCCCCTTGCTAACTGTAAGATGATGAAGTTGGAGTTCTATGAAGAAGATGGAATAATTGGTAACAGTGTTGGAAAATCTTGGAGGAGTGTGAAGATTGGGTCTGTGATCTTTTGGATTCTGGTACAGAGTGTTAATAAGTTAGGAAAGATTCAGTTTTTATTTTGTCAGGCCTTTGAAAGAAGAATCACTGTTAGATTTAGTTACTCAAGAGTGCTGGGTGTCTGACATCTTTGTGACTGACAGGCAGCAGCGGATTGGCGAGTGACAGACATCACTAGGAGGTTTCTGGGCCAAGTGGTAATTCATTTCAGAACAGTACACTATTGTTACTAATTCAGACTCAATGATGGATGAAATCATGCCTGCCCAGAGTCCTGTCAGAAACCAGAAAGATTAGGACCCTCATTTTCTGTCATAAAATCAATTACTTACAAAGCTAAAAGAAATACCCCTTCCCAAGTCTAATTTATGAGCATGTAGGAACCATATAGAAAATAAGAAGTTTGGGGTAGAAACATTTTTTCATGTGTTTTAAGTCATAGATGGAGAAATGTCACACTATTTACCTGACTCTTAACTCTCTTCAAAGGATAGATTTTTGGTTGTTCAAAGACCCTGGCAATTCTTCATCATGAAGTTTCCTATAATTTGAGTTAAGCTACAGAAAGGGACAGTAAAGACTCGGCACTTAACAGCCTTCCTATCTATACACAAATAGAATTTTGTGTGTGTGTGTGGTGGGGGGGTAGTTGAATTAGAGGTTTGGGAGTTAACTTGAGGAGTCCATCTGCCTTATTGGTAGTATGATGGATGTTCAAATGAAGCTTTTTAATCTGGATTAAGCCAAACTTAGAGAATCCTTCTTTATTACTTTTGTGGTTTAATCACAGCTTGATAAACTGTCACAGCTGAATAGGGTGAGTGAAGATTACATCAGGCAAACGAACATCCAGAAAATGAATGCCCACAGCGTTCAAAAGCAGAATCACAAATTTGGAATTTGAAGGCGCCGTGGTTCCATTTCTGAGGGGAGAAAACTGAAGAGAGGATAAGTCCCTTGGCAAGGATTATGCAGCTAATTGATGACAGAACCAGGTGTCGAATGTAGATCCTGGGGTACCCTGTCCAATTTTATTCCCTCTCTACCATATCGTCTTTCATTCCTTTCCATTTCCTTTTGCTATTGGCTTCTTTTTTTTATGCCAAAGTCATTTCCTGGTATATCCTCTTCATCCTCTTCATCATTGACCCTTTAATTGTTGTCAACAATTGACAAAATGACAACATAGCGTACGCAACGTTTGGCTCCCGGTAAGCCTCCGCTTCTATACTAAGAGAAGAAAATATCTTTGGTTAATTTATTGATACCTTTTGTTTTTATATCACCTATGTATTCCAATATGTCTCCTTCCCCCTTCTAGAGATTTTAAAAAGTGAGAAAAAACCCAGTTCAGCCAAAATAATCAGCATAGCAAATAGGTCCATCATCATATGAAGAGTTTCATAGCCACAGTCCCCCACTTCTGCAGAAAAGGAATGGAGATGTAGTCCCGTCTCTTCTTTGGAGCCAAGCCTTGGCCCTATAAATTGATAGCATTCAGTATTGATTATATTATTGGTATTCTTTCCATTTACATTGCTGTAGTCTATATATTTTTTCAAGTTCTGCTTTTACTTTACTTTGCATTAGTTTATATAAGGCTTTACATATTCCTAAGTATTCATCATATATTTCTTATAGCTCTGTAATATGCCATTATAGGGCTACTAGATGGCTCAGTGGATAGAATGCAGGGCCTGGAATCAGGAAGATTCAGCTTCCTGAGTTCAAATCCAGCCTCAGACGCATAATAGCTGTGTGACCCTGGGCAAGTCACATAACATTGTTTAGCCATTCCCCAATTGATGGGTATAAATATCTTCCAATAGTTGAGACATTTTTTTAATCACTGATTTCCATGGTGTATATTGCTAGCAGTGGGATCTTTTTATAAAAGGGCAAGACCATTCTATTCACTTTCTTAGCATGATTGCCCATTGTTTTCTAGAATGTTTGGACCAATTTACAGATCCACCAATGGTGCACTAGTGTGCTTGTGGAAAATGTGTTTTCCTAATATGCTCTATGGGATCAAGATTGATCATTGCCATTGATTTGAGTTTGGCTGTCTTTTACTGTGTCATTTACAGTGTTCCCTTGATTTTACTTCCTTCCCTCTGCATTAGTTCACAGAAATCTTCCTGCCTTTCTCTGAAATCTTCATATTCATTATTTCTTATAACATTGCTGTGGATTTTCCATGCTCCGTATTTGAAGAGAAAGACCTGGATGTTGCTCTGAAGGAAATGATAACTTTTATTGAGTATACATACCCTCTTTCAAAGATTAAGATAATATAAATAGAAGACCAAAAGAGAAATTGGTGAAAACAGTATAAAATTCAAGAATTTAAAAACCTTAAGCCTGTCCTTCCTCTTAACTTTCCGATTTTGTTGGGAGTGACAGCATCCTTCTAGTCACTTAGGCTCATAGGCTTAGAGCGGTCTTTGATTCCTCTCTCTCCGTCACCCTACATACCTAATCAGAAGCTAAGTTGTATTGTTGCTCCTGTAACAAACCTTGTACCTATCCGTTCCCCTTCTCTTCACTCCATCTGCCACTAACAAAGTTCAGATGCTCATTCATGCTTGTCTAGATTATTCCCAATTGAATTGGCTTTAATCTCTCCTTTCCAATTCATTTTCCACACAACTGCCAAAATAACTTTCTTAAGGCACAGATCTGACCATTAGACTCCCTTAACTAAGAATATTCAATAGCTCCCCATTGCCTTTAGGATAAAATATGAATTCCTTACTTGGCATTTAAACCCCTTCATGGTCTGGTGTGAGCTTACATTTCTAGGCTTATTATATATCACATCCCTTGAAACACACGTTCAAGCCATGGCAGGCTTCTTTTGGGTACCCAAACTTAACATTCTGTCTCCTTCCTCCATGCCTTTTCACAGCCTGACCCTGTGCCTGGGATGTACTTTTCCCTCATCTCTTGGAATCTCTGGCTTCTTTCAAGGCTTAGCTCAAAAAAGCCTTTCCTAACCCCTCTAACTATAAATGCTTTCTCTTGCCTACTCTAATTAATCTGTATACACTCATTTGTCATATCCCGAAAGATCCATGGGGAATAAAGACTACTCTGTTTTTGGCTTTGTACCTCTACTGCCCAGCACACGTTGTCTATAGTGGGTGTTTAATTTTTGTTGGTTAGTTGGATGGAAATAGTGTTATACTTAGAGTCAAAGGATCTGGATTTGAATCCGGCTCCGCCATTTTTGACCTATGGGATCATCAGCAAACCACTTGAACCTCTCAATACCTCAGACTCCTCACCTGTTAAATGATAGGATTGGATTAGATAACCTCTAAAGCCCTTTCCAATTCTAAGTCTATGATTCTATGAATATGTCAATCATTCAGCATTTATTAAATGCCTACTATGTGCCAGGCACTGTGCTAAGCACTAGGAATACAAAAAGAGACAAAAGGCAGTCCCTGCCCTCAAAGAGCTTGTATGTGATCTTTTTGGTGCCATGTAATTTCAAGCCCATACCAGAAATTATATTATTAACTAATGCCTCAGTACTTTAAGAATATGAAAAATGGGTTCTGATAGATAACTTCCTAAGACTGATTCTCTACAGTTAATAAATGTGGTTGTTAGTTCTTTTGTATGGACCAAGCTAGCTTTTTTTTTTTTTGGTTTTCATGGGTTTCTTCTCCTAGCTATGCTTTTATTAGATAAGAAGGGTTTGAATTACTGACTCCAATTTAGTGCTTGGCTTTCTCTCGCCTAGGAATCCTGCCTCCTCACCATGAATCTCATGCTCAGGTCATGATGTGCCGGAAGGAGCAGTACACAGATGTCCTGCATGCCCTGAAAGTCATTCGTTTTGTCAGTGACTCCACTCCACAGGTGGATGTCTACCTGCGCATGCATCAGCTAGAATCTGGAAAGTTGCCTCGAAGTCCTTCCTTTCCGCTGGTTGGTGGCTGCTTTGCTTTGACACTTACTTTTGTTCTTGGCCATCCCTCTGCCATTTATAAACAACCAGGACCAGTCTTAAGGCTATCGAAAAACTAAAGTTACTAAATAGCAAAGGTATTACCATGCCAATTTCCTAATGGAGTAGATGCACAATTGTGAACGTCTACAATAATTAGATTGTACTGGGAATGCAGATTAATCTTTCCCTCAAATATTTGTGTCCATATTTGCACGGGAAGTCTTTTTACGGTTAGGGTTTTCTTTTGTTTTTCCTTTGTGGGGAGTGAGAGAGCAAGAGAAGAAAGAAAAAAAAACCAAGTAAGGGAATAATGGGGGGGAGTTTTTTTCTTTGGCCATTAAAATATAATTCTCCCAAAAACATATAAATGATTTTTTTCTTTCCTCTCACAGATTAAATTGCATAATCCTTGGGAGGGGAGTAGTTCAGGGCCACTAAATGCAGTGGTTTGACTATCAGTTGTAGTTTTCTCCAGGATTTATTTAAATTTTCTAACATTAAATATTGAAGTTTAAAATTTAAATTTTTATTAATATTAAATTATCTAATTTAAAATTAAAATTTAATTTAAAATTTAAAAAAATAAACATTAAAATAGACTTACCACGTTTATTAACCTATCAAATATTTGATATTTGTTTTTTGGATTTTTTTGGGAGTGAGGTAATCAGGGTTAAGTGACTTGCCCAGGGTCACACAGCTGGTTAAGTATCAAGTGTCTGAGACCAGATTTGAACTCAGGTCCTCCTGACTCCAGAGACAGGCACTCTATCCATTGTGCCACCTAGCTGGCCCTGAACAGTTGATATTTAACTTGTTCTTTATTAGCGAAGTTGATGATGAAGGGCTGTCGATAGGCCTTACAGCTAATGACAGTTGCCCATCTTTATTATTTTTGTCAAGGGAAACAGGGTTTCTTTGGAAAAATGGAAAAAAATGGAATGCTCATCAATGTCCATTAAATTTCACTTAGCATTAATAAAATGAAGTTGATACTATTGCATAGGTTCTTAAGATTAATTTATTATGAGTAGCACATATTTAGTACTAGATAGACCCATTATAGTTTTTGATCTATCCCCACTCAAAATTCCTTTTGACTTCAGTGGTCCTGTGGGCCTCCAGCACAGAACATTCTCTACTTTTACACACAGAGTCCTGTCAGAAACAAGCCCCTCTCCACTCTTTTTAAAGTGAAAAACTGTCTAAGTTAAGTTAAGGATTTAGGAAAGTTGTCTTTTTCTGGTTATGACTTTGTTATATGCACCTAAATTTGTACACAAGTCAGAAACACATTAAAAGGAGGCCTACAGATGAAGGAATGAAAGGGCTGGAATTTTTAAAGGACTTAATATTTTCCAGAGGAAGAAGATAATGTTTAGTTTGGTTTTAACTTTGAAGTATTACCACTGCTTAACCCAGATAAGATTCCAAAGCACTTTTAGCAGGGGATAATATATGAGAACAAAAGACTTCAGCTCACTCTTCCAATCCCCTCAGAAGTCTTTTGGTGAAATTTACTGGAGGAATTTAGCCCCATGTTTTGAATGGCATTTTGCAAGTTTTCAAAATGGTCGTTCTTTTGATCTCCATAATCTTGGTTCTAGGGCATATCAGATCAAAGTTGCTTTAAGTCGGTTCTTAAAGGTAGAATAAAATATTGAAAGGCTTTGCTAATACTTAGAAATAGAACTTTTAAAAATATTATCACTTGTCTTCTTAACAGTATATAGTATTCATTAATCATAGTGTTGATAACAGAGACAGTTTGGTGTAGTGAATGGAGTGCTGACTTTGAATCAGAAAGACTGGAATTCCTCAGATCATAGATTGGAAGGGACCTTAGCAGCCTTCAGGGCCATTGCTCCCATTTTATACATGAGTGAGCTAAGGCATAAGAGGTGGAGTGAGTTGCCAGAGATCACATAGCTAATAAGTGTCTGAGGTGTCTCTTGAATTCCTGTCTCCAAGTCCATGGCACAACCCACTAGGTGACTTCACCGACATTTATTAGCAAGTTGAGTCATTTAACCCTTATGTGATTCATGTAGCACCCTAGGAATTATTTACTGACTTACAGACTGGGTGCAATCTGCATTGGTGGATGGAGTTCTACATGTTAAAAAAAATCACACTTTTGTTAAACCTGAAAATTTGGTTGAAGGAAACAACAGAGCTAGGTGATAGAAAAATCCATGTTGTTTATTATTTTCCCTTAAAGCATAGCGGAGCTAGCTTACTTGTATGTACAAGGAGTCAGAGTATAAACTCTGGCTGCCTGAACAAAGCAATGAGAAAACTTATATACGTTATTTTAGCAGAGCTAGCAAGCCTGTATTACCTCATTTTTTATGACCCCCATGTATGTTTAACCATGATACAAGAAGAGGATTTTCCTTAATGGAATAGAGTTGTAAAGGATGTTGACAAAAGTCAGTTGAAACTACAGCCCAGAGTCTCTGTGTCTCATTACATTCCATAACATAGTATATACCTGTAGAATATTAAGCAAGGTAATCTCTCTTGGGGTTAGGATAATGTCCTTAATGATCTGGGCTTGTTGACAGAGGTAAGGGTATTGCCTGAGCAAACTTTTAGAGAGAACAAAGAAGCCCAGGTCCTGGATCTTCATCCAGTTACTCATTAATTCAGGCTCTGGGTCTGATTGAAATTAGAAATGATATAAAATAGTATAATATTTTCCATGCTTTTAAATACATAAAATAAAACACATAGGATTACAAAGGAAACTATGTTGAAATATGGTTATCAAAATTTTTTAAATCAAGTTTACAGACCCTAGGTTAAAAACCCCTGGTATAGTGTAATTCAAATTTTATACATGAGGACTCAATCAGTAAGCATTTATTAAGGACTTGCTGTGTGCCAGAGGCAGCTAGGTAGCGCAGTGGATAGAATGCTGGGCCAGGAGTCAGGAAGACTTGTCTCCCTGAGTTCAAATCTGACTGTGTAACCCTGGACCAGTCACTTAACCCTGTTTGCCTCCATTTCCTCATCTGTAAAATGAGTTGAAGAAGGAAATGGCAAATTAGTATCTTTGCCAAGAAAACCCTAAATGGGGTCATGAAGGGTTGAACATGACTGAAAACAGCTGAACAACAACAGGCGTTGTATTGGGGATGCAAACCACCCCCCAAAAAAGCCCTGAATGTCTTTCTCCTTAAGCAGCCTACATTCTGTTGGGAGGAAGAATATGTACATAGGCACACATAATGAAAATATATACAAAGAAAAGAGGAATCCAAATGGTCCGTGAAACTTAAGTGAACGCTGATGACTTCTCTGTGGTAGACCTACCATACAACATGTACTGGGCTCAGTGAGAGCCCAGACTCTTGCTTAACTATTTACAAGGCCGTCTTTGACTCCCATACCTCCTATTCCTTCTTACCCACCCCCTCAGTTCTCTTTTTAATGTTGAGTTTGATGTGAAGAGTTTGTTATTAACACTATAAACCCAGCTATAGCAAACACCAATCAACCAATGACCATACCCCGAATTGGATCAACTTCCAATCAAAGCCCTCAATTTGAAACATTTCTATACCAATCAGATAGGGAGAAAGAAAACATTGATATCACACCATACTCCTTTTTCACTTTTATCCTACTTACTGAATTTCACACATTTATAACAGCTATTCTATTAAGTGGGAGGGTTAAGCTCAATTGGGATCAATTCTACATAAATATTATGTAAACTTGCCTTTAATTTAGCTGGCAATAATTTAAACTATGCATTTTAACAAAATATAGTCAATGAAAATGTGGAACTTTGGGAAAACTCCTGGATTAAAGAACCAGAGGACCTGGATTCAAATCCTACCTCTCTTCCATTTACTACTGATATGACATTGGGCAAGTCACCTAACCTTTATGGACCTCTCATCCCTACAGAACTAATATAGTACTTTAAGCCTCTCAAGGTGTACCTTTCCTTGGGGGTTGGGATTTCATTCTCACACTCTTCTGTCAGGGTCAATCTTCCAGAAAAATGCTATTTCAACCCTCATCCAGACTAATTCTGTGATCCTATAATCAAACAAACAAATAGGCAGAAAATAGGTTTACTTTCTGTGCCTTCAAATCCATCTCAAGTCTTTGTGCATTGTTATCTTTTATTTTTTTAATGGTGGTGGGTTTTTTTGTTTGCTGATCTTCTCCAAGTCTTTCCATGTTTCCTTGTATTTTTTATACATATAAATTTTGTGGCAGCATATTATTGTATTACATTAATATACCTTGATTTATTCTTAACATCCTTTAATTGTTGGACTTGTTGGTTGTTAAGTTTTTTGGCTATATGAGTAAAGAAGCCATGAATCTTTTTTTGATTTTGGACAGAAGGCCAAAGACATACGCTTAGGGGATTTCCATACTTATGGCTCAGGAGGAAGATGAAGAGCCAGCAAAAAAGACTGAAAGGGAGTAGGCAGAGAGTTAGGAGACTCATGATACTCCCACAGATGTTCAGGGAATAGAAGGTACAGTCAGCAGTATCAAGTGTGATTTAGGCATTTGCTACTGGGGCAGCTAGGTGGCGCAGTGGATGCTCTCACTGGGCCTAAGTTCAACTGCAGCTTCAGACACTTATTACCTGTGTGACCCTGAGCAAGCCTCTTAAATGCTGTTTGCCTCAGCTTCCTCAACTGTAAAGTGGGGATAATAACACTGTTTTCTTAAGTTAGTTTTCTATTTTTGCCACTAAAGTTAATTTGATTTCCAAAGAGGTCAAATGCTTCCTAACTTGAAGTGTTTCTGTCGTTGCTCAAGTCTATCCTCTGAAACAGACATGTAATTGGAGTGTTTTTCTTTACCCTTAGAAATTATAATTCTTAAAATATTGCTGCTTTTAAAATTCTCAAATTATATGATCCAAGCAATTGAATAATATATGTACAATTGTCTTACCTCTCAATAAAAGGTACTTATATAAAATATACATACATCCTCATACATGTATGTGCATGTGTGTGAACACACATGCATGGACATACAATACACATTATATGTACATGCATGCATATACACATACATGTATACACATGCATTTATACAGATGCATGCATATATGTATACATACCATATATGCACACATATTTGTGTGTGTATAATATGTGTATACGCATAGGCATACAATACACACATATATACATGTGTGCAGCATACGATACATATATGCACAAACATGCACATGCATGCATGTACACACAAGTATACAATGTATCCATGCAATGCGTATGTACAATATGAGTGTGCATATACATGTATGTATCTATATAATACACATGTACATGCCACAGCTATGCACACATACATATTTGCACACAACATGTGCGTGCATGCATGTGTATACATATATGCATGACACATGTGGTATACTGTGCACACATGCATATGTTCATGGAACCTACAGATGTACACAAATACACATGCACACACATGCATACACATGGACACGTATACACATGCATTTATACAGATGTATGCATATGTATGTATACATACTATATATGCACACATATTTGTGTATATATAATATGTGTATATGCATAGGCATACAATACACACATATATACGTGTGTGCAGCATACAATACATATATGCACAAACATGCACATGCATGCATGCATGTATACACAAGTATACAATGTATCCATGCAATGCGTATGTACAATATGAGTGTGCATATATATGTACGTATCTGTATAATACACATGTACATGCCACAGCTATGCACACATACATATTTGCACACAACATGTGCATGCATACATGTGTATACATATACACATGACGCATGTATACTGTGCACACACATATGTTCATGCAACCTACAGATGTACACAAACACACATGCACACACATGTGCATTTACACATATACACATATCATTTGTTATGAGGATCAAATAAGACAATATTTGTAAAGTGGTTAGCAGAATGCCTAGCACATAGTCAATACTATATAAATGTGAGCTAGCATCATCATCATCATCATCATCGTCATCATCATCGTCATCATCATCGTCATCATCATCGTCTACAGCGAGGTCAAAGAGCATGAGGACTGAAAACAGGCTTTTCGATTTTGCAGTAAAGAGGACATTAATCACATTAGAAAGAGCTGTTTTGGTGCAATGGCAGGGACAGCCTCTGTCTTGTTAAGAGCGTAAGAATTACTTCTTGTGTGGTAGGGATCGGGAGGTAAAGAACAGAAGCCTTGACAGGGAAGAGAGTGAGGATGAAGACTCAATGCCAAGGGAAAGCATACTGCCAGCGCATAACCTGAGAGGCCCAATTGGTTAAGTTAGAGAAAAATACAGTTTTATTAAAGAATACATTCTCTCCCTCCTTCCCATCTACTCCCAAGCTGATTTGTTCTTTTTCTTTCAGGAACCAGAAGATGAAATATTTCTTGCCATTGCCAAAGCCATGGAAGAGATGGTTGAAGATAATGTTGACTGTTATTGGCTCATCAGATGCTTTGTGAACCAATTAAATAACAAGTTTCGGGATTCCTTACCCCAGCTGGTGAGAAGTGTATTTTGGTCTTGGGTGTAGGGGGTGGGGGGAGGGGAGAGACACTGGTGCTAACAGGCATCCTAGAGTGACTGTGACCCTTTAGGGCTGCTGCAGGTGAGACTTGATTCCCCCCAATAATTGTTATTTGTGGCCCACATCCAAGCGCATATAGAAGGGGGCTAGTCTTAGACGTATAGCTGAGTGGCTGCCTTTATATTGGTCAGGATGAGGAGTGGCTCTTTGCCTTTTCTTTTTCATAATATCATATCTTAGGTTTAGATCTGGAAGGGACTTTGAGATCATCTAAGCCAGAGCCAGGCTGACTGAGGCCTGAACACTACCCAAGTGCAGGCTGAACCAGATTAAAATGTAATTAGGAAATGTTTATCAAAATAAATAAAAATACAACACAGATAATGTTCATTTGTGGTTTTCTAAGTCACTCTGCTAGGACAGCTAGGCACAGTGGAGAGAGTGCTGAGCTTGGAATCAGGAAGACTCATCTTCATGAGTTCAAATATGGCCTCAGACACTTATTAGCTGTGTGACCCTGGGCAAGTCACTTCACCCTGTTTGCCGCAGTTTCCTCTTCTGTAAAATGAGCTGGAGAAGGAAACGGAAAATCATTCTAGTATCTCTGCTGGCAAAACCCTAATTTGGGTCACAAATATTCAGATGCAACTGAACATGGCTCAGGAACAACAAGAAATCATTCCTCTTGTTTTACAGTTGAGGAAACTGAGGCCCAGAGATGTTGAGTGAATTCCTCGGGATGATATAAGTAATAAGACATAGAGTCAGGATTTGAACCTAGGCCCTCTGACTCAAGGGCCATCACTCTTTCTACTACACTATGGTGCTTCCCTCCTTTCATTTTCTCCATTTATTCTGACACCTTTTAAAGCGTGACACGTTCACAGTGTATAAGGATATGTATGTATAAGGATGACTATGTATAAGGATGAGGATATTTATTGATTTAATTAAAAAAAATTTGTTAAGGATTGCCATGATGTAACTCTTACTTCTTAACTCAATTATAATCTCCAGAATTTGCCAAGGCTTCTCTCTGTGTTCTCCAGTGATTTTAGACGGTTCATTGTTAACCCAAGTTGAAGCGCTGAGTTGTTGGGGCGACCACATTTGGGATGCTAATTCTCTTAGATTCTTGAAGTTGAAATAATGGCATAGTCAGCGCTTTTAAAGGAAGAATAGGGAAAAGTATGTCATCAGAAAGGTAGTGCACTTGCAATCAATGGTAATTTCATTTTTGTCCAAGGCATTTTACAGGTTTCACATTTCCTTTGGAATCTAATATCAGTAGAACTAAATAGTTTTGAGGTTTTTAGAAAAATCTTTGCTAAGCATAAAGAAAAGCTAACCAGTGATGGTGCTGATGTCTGTCTTTGTCCTAAACTCATTTATTTAAACTTTTTTGTTTGGTTAAACAGTGTGAGCTTCTTTTTTTAAAACTTATAATATGGATTTTTCCTATTCATCCTCTTACAAATGCAGAGTTATCACTATCCCGTCATCTTCTTAGATTTTTAAAGCCTTGCCAAACAAAATTGCAATCACAAAGCAAAGATCATTCTAAAATCTTAGTGAAGTAGGCACATGATGCATAGAACAGGAACATTTTGGTATCAGAAAAAGAACAGCACATACCTGGGTAATGAGCACCCTAAGTATGTTTCAATGTTCTGATTCACTGGATCCTACCAACACCTTCTCTCCCCTTCAGAAAGTTTACTGAAATCTTGTTCTCTCATAGGTGAACTCACTGCCATATGCAAAAAGACTTTGTTAAAATTGTAAAAAATTATAAGGTACAAAAGGATTTCATAGGCAATCTAGCTCAAGGGGATCTTAATTTATGACCCTTAAAGGGGATCTTAGCTTATGAACCATGAACTTTTCCCCTCCTTATTTCGATAATTTTACTTCAATATAACCAGTTTCCTTTGAAATCCTATGTATTTTATTTTCTATATTTTTGCATTTGTGAATTATGCATGTATTATTCTGAGAAGGGGCCCACAAAATTTACCACACTGGCAAAGTGGTTCATTAAACAAAAAGGGTTAAGAACCCTCGATCCATACCGTCTTAAACTATATGGTGGTCTATATAAAGCATGTATGATATGCCTTCCTTTTGGCATAGCTCTGCTAAGTCCTTAAAGATTCTCATGATAAAAAAATATTTTTGCAAACAAGTTTTTTGACTTGTTTTTAGTTATATTCAATAAACATTAGGTCCACATGTGGGGGAAGACGAAGATGGATGAAACAGTTCCTGCTTATATTCCACTAGGGAATGTGACATGTGCACCAGTATGTATAGCACAAGATAAATGATAAAGCAAGCAAAAGAGGAGTCAAAGGTTAACCCAAATTAGTACCCCATGTAATTCAAACTATTTCCTGTCTTCTCTCCTTCCTCTTCTTCCTTCCTTGTCCCCAGCCCAGTCACTGGTGATAAGGGCATAAGGGATAAAGATCTTGAGGCAGGTAACTCTAGATTCAAATTTTATTTCTGATACTTAATGGGTATGTGATCATAGATAAATCATTTTATCCCTCCGAGACTCAGTTTCCTCATTAATAAAATGGGGCTAGATTTTTTGTTCTCAAAAGTTTTGTCCTCATATATCATGACAAAATGAGATTAAAATATGTTAAATACTTTGTAGACCTTGAAATGCTGTATAAATGCTGGCTTATTATTAATTAGTATTATTATTACTGCTCTTATTAATATAACTATTTACATACCTAATGGATGTATTATAAGACTGAAGTAGGATGATGTTTGTAAAGCATCCTGAAAACTTTGAGATGCTTGATAAGTATCAGCTATAATTATTTTCTTAAATTCTACTCATTCCTTCTTCCTGCAACTGCAGATATATAACACTGAAAACCTATGCTGAAGTTGTACTCTACTGCTTCAAAGTGATATGGATTTGACCTTTGGTTCTCAAAGGCTGTGCTCATCACCAGAATTCGGTGGTGAAATTTTGCTAGTGGCAGCTCAGGAAACTGTCGACTAAGGCCAACCTTAGTGGAAGTCTCAGTGACCTGTGTCCAAACTCAGGAAATCCTTGAAAACTTAGGAGACGTTGTTGAGACCACAGTAAATATACCCTTGGAACAACTCTCCTTTGATTGACCAAGCTAGAATATTACAATGTATAAATTTGAATGTTTTCGAGGTGCTGATTTAATGTCTTTTTTTAAAAAATGCATTTTAATTTGTTGTTCTCAAAACTGTAACAGCACTTTAAAAATTCCCCCCCTCCAAGTCTTGCTGACTTCTGCTAACCTTTGGTGGTTTTTTCTGCACTAATTATAACTAAGAGACACAAATTAGGGTCATAGAATTATAGAGTATTTTAAGGTCTGCAAAGCACTCTACATATTTTAATTTCATTTTGTCATGATGTATGAGGACAAAATTTATGAGGACAAAAATCTAGCCCCCTTTTATCAGTGAAGAAACTGAATCTCAGAGGGATAAAATGACCTACCTATGATCGCATAACTTAGTGATCTATCATTTTGTAGACTGGGAAACTGAAAATCTGAGAGGATAAGTGAAGTCGCTTAGCTAGTTGCTTTTTGAACTGGGACAAGGACCTAGGTCACCAGTGACCCTAGGTCTCGATCCAGTAGGATTTTAGGATTATAGATTTAGAGCTGAAAAGGATCTCAGAGGTCACCTGCTCCAACCATCTCACCTTATAGATGGTGATGCTGAGGCTAAAAAAGGATTCTCCCTCCCACATGTCTTTCTCTCTTCTTTTCCAGTTTTCCTGGACCTCCCTCCTCATGTCCTATTTCTTATCTTTTTCTCTCTTGTTTTCTCTTCTGTGCTGTTCATATCCTTCCCCTACTCCCAACTATTAGAGCTTAAAAAAAGGACTGCTGAATCAGGTTAGTCCGATTGGTAGATTTTTGCTTGAGGGGACCATGTCTGCCCAGGTCTCGGTGTGTATAATATTAGATTTTTAGCCATTTGTAGCACTTGCTTTTCTTTAATACTTAGAAGGTTTTCAACATGTCCTGTATATCAGCTGATGTATTTTATATCATTGGACATTTCTCCCTTCTCTTTCTGTCTCCTTTAGCCAAAGGCTTTTGAACAGTACTTGAATCTTGAAGATAGCCGTCTCCTGAATCATATGAAGACGTGCTCTGCGGTGACCAAACTGCCTTACGATCTCTGGTTTCAGAAGTGCTTTGCAGGTTGTTTACCTGAATCCAGTTTACAGAGGTAAGCATTTCTTTCTAAGGTCTTGAAGTCTTGGGTTCTGCTGTTGATCAGCATTGCTAGCTTATGCTAGGGATCTCAAACTTGACATGTCCAAAACAGAACTCATCATCTCTCCTCTCAAGCCCTTCCCATGTCTGGACTTCTCTTTCTGGCAAAGGCTTCTTCCAGTCTCTTCAGTTCATAAACACATTATCTTCAACTGCTCACTCTTCCTCACCCGTATACTCAGTCAGTTACCAAATTTCACCAGTTCTGTTTCCATAACATTTCTCTTGCAGATCTAACCCCTTCTTTCTACTCACTCAATGACCACTTTTTTTTTAGATTGGATAATGTTTTACACTCAGACATCTGAAGATGTGAAAAGTTTAAATGGCAAAAATTTTAAAGCTATCATTTTAAAGACTTGCATGCTAACACATGGTTCTACAGTTATTACATCTTGCCTTTGTATCAAATATATTTTATAAGAGATTTACAGCATTAGTGTCCATAAAAATACTTAAAGCATTCAGGTATTTCCATTTATGATCTAACAGTGCAATATGCACAGACTTGGAAGAAAGATACTGATTTCTGAGCAAGTGTTCTAAGTTGAAATATAAAGCATGATTCTCAGCATAGTGCACCATTTAAATGCATTTTCTTTAACTCTGGCTTCACCCTTTAACATTTATTTGTACTGTATCCTTTTTTCATTATATTTGCAAAATTCTCAGTATATTTGCTTCATCTTATTTCCCAATTAAATTTCTTTCCAATTTCCCAATTACAAAGGTCCCAACTTTCAGAAGTAAACATCAATAAAAATGACCACTTTTAGCTCAGGTCCTCATCACTTCCCATCTGGACAATTGCAACATGTCTTGCTAATTGTTCTCCCTGCCTCAAGTCTTTATCTACTCTAGTCAATCAATCAATAAACATCTATCATTCAATAAATATTTAATAATCACTTACTATGTGTCAGGCATTGTGCTAAGCAATGGGGATACAAAAAGAGGAAGATAAAGAGTCCCTACTCTTAAGGAGTTTACAATCTAATGGGGAAGAAAACATGCAGACAAATATATGCAAAGCAAGCTATATACAGGATAGATAAAAAAAAATTGACAGGAAAGGCACTGGAATTAAGAGAGGTTGGGGAAGGCTTCTTGTAGAAGGTGAGATTTATTAACCAATAAACAATCAATAAACATTTAATAAGTGCCTACTATGTGCCAGCCCACCCCAAGTGTTCAAGTGGATTATTTGTGCCTGACCTGTGGTAGAGCATTCCGAACTGATATTGGTCTGATCCACCACAGTCAGACACATTGAAACTTGACTCTAGCATAATGATGTCATTTTGGTCCTCTTTGAGAATAAAGGACAACAACCAAGCAACCAACTATGTGTCAGACCCTGTGCTAAGAGCTGGGGATACAAAAAGAGGCAAAAGACAGTCCCTGCCTTCAGGGAGTTTACAATCTGATAAGGGAGACAACATGCAAACAAATGTATTCAAAGCAAATCATATACAGGATAAAGAGGAAATAATTAGCATTGGGGAGGCACGAGAATTAGGAGGGGTTGGGGAAAGCTTCCTGTAGAAGATGAGATTTTAGTTGGGACTTAAAGGAAGACATAGGGGTCAGAGTCAGAGCAGGGAAAGGAGAGCGTTCCAGGCATGGGGGGATAGCCAGAGAGAATGCCCAAGCTCAGAAATGAAGTATCTTGTTTGTGGAAGAGCCAGGAGGCTAGTGTCACTGGATCAAAGAGTGCCTCTTGGGGAATAAGGTGCAAAAAGATTGGAAAGGTATGGGAGGTAGATAGGAGGGTGTGGGTGCTAGGTTATGAAGGGCTCTGAGTGCCACACAGAGCGTTTTGTTTTTGATTTTGGAGGCAAGAGGAAACCACTGGAGTTTATTGAGTAAGGGGTTGACATGATCAGACCTGTGTTTTAGGAAGATCACTTTGATGGTTGAATGGAGGATGTGGAGTAGGAGAGACTTGAGGCAGACAGACCCACCAGCAGGCTAGGGCAATAGTCCAGGCATGAGGGGATGAGAACCTGTGCCACAATGGTGGCTGTATTGAAGGAGAGAAGGGGGCATATTGGAGAGATATTGCAAAGTTGAAATTGCCAGGCCTTGGCAACAGCTTGGATATGGGGGGGGACCAAAAGTGAAGAATCCAAGTTGATTTTTCTTAAGTGCAGATTTGAACGTGTCATTTCCTTATTAAATAAACTCCAGAGCCTTTAGGATCAAATATAAACTGTTAGCTTTTAAAGGCCTTCACACTTTTGCCCCAACCTACTTTTCCAGCCTCATTGGACGTTGCTCCCCCTCCCACACTCTGGGAACCAGCTCAGATAGCCTTCTCTCTGCTCATCATACAGTACTCCATCTCTCATCTATTTGCTTTTGCTCTGGGTGTCCCCCGTGCCTGGAATGCACAGTCTCCTCACCTCTACCTCATAAAGTCCCTTGATGATGATGATGTTAATAATAACAATAGCCAGAATTTACATTAGCACTTGAAGATTTGCAAAATGCTTTATAAATATATCGTTTATCCTCACAACAACCCTGAAAGGTGGGTGTTATGATCCCCATTTTACAGAGGAGAAGCTCATCTGCAAACAGAGGACTTAAGGACTTCCCTAGGATCACACAACTGGGAAGTGTCTGAGGCTGGATCTGAATTCATGTCTTCCTGATTCCAGGTCCATTGTGTTCTATCTACTATCCCACCTAGCCTCTTCCTTTAAGTCACAGCTAAGCACCACCTTCTATAGGAAGCCTTCTCTGATTTCCCCCAACTATATTGCCCTCCTTCTTGTACTACCTTTTATTTAACTACTACTTATTTTTTTATATTTATTCTGCATATATTTAATGGTGTCTGTTATTGCTCCTGTTACAATGTAAGCCCAGTGAGAATAAAGATTGTTTCATTCATTTGCCACTAGGTGGCGCTGCGGATAGAGCACTGGATTCAGACTTCCATTCAACTCCTGCATCAGATCCTAACTAGCTATGTGACCCTGGGCAAGTCACCTCTCTCCTCTTCAGTATCCTCATGTGTAAGCAGGGGATGATAATAACAGCAGTTACCTCCCAGAATTGTTGTAAGCATCAAAGGGGATTAATGTTTGTGAAACACTGCACAAATTTTAAAGCAGTATATAAGTGGTGGCTATTACTATTATAAATATTATTATTGCTATTAATAAAATAAGAAAATAGTAACAGAGCCATTGTAATTATTAATTATTATTGGCAATAATAATTATGTCTCACTGTATATGTAGCCCCAGTGCCCAGAAATGCCAGGCACGTAGTAAGTGCTTAATAAATAATTCATTGGTTGATTGAACAGGATCCTCAAAGGACTGTTTCTTATTTCTCGTTGTATCTTCCTTGTCACCTGGTACAGTGCCTTGAATGCAACAGGCACTTAGTAAATGTTTATTAAGTGAATAAAAAGAATGAATGAATCAGAAGAGGATACACTCTCCTGCTTCTCAAATAAAGTGTGAATTTTCTCCTGAGAAAAAGAATGATTTGAAAGCTTCATCCTTTGCAAAGAACAAAATGGTTCTATTCCTGTTTAGTATCAAGATAGTATAACATTGCATGATTTCCTTTGGTTTCTTATTTGAGGGCTCTCAAATCATAAAGGAGTTGCCAGGTGGCTCAGTGGATAGAGCGCTGGGCCTGAACTCAGGAAGAGTCATCTTCATGAGTTCAAATATGTCCTCAGACACTTACCAGCTGTGTGACCCTGAACAAGTCACTTAACCCTGTTTGCCTTAGTTTCTTCTTCTACAAAAAGAGCTGGAGAAGGAAATGGCAAACCACTCCAGTATCTTTGCCAAGAAAACCCCAAATGGGGTCATGAAGAGTTGAACATAGCTGAAATAACTGACCAACAAATCATAAAACTCACGACGGACACAATTTCTGAAGACTTACATAGAAAAACTACTTTTCTTACTCGTGTATGTAGGGGAGCTCAGTTCTGAGAATGGGTTTAGAGACGTGTAACTTTACTGTAGTGTCACTATGAGCCAATTTATAAAGAAAATGAACCGAATGTGAGGATGCACCTCCAAACACCATACCAGTCAATCAACATGTATTGGACTATAAATCTAATTTTTATTGTTATTTTTTGTTTTTACAATACCCTTATTTCTGAATACATCCCTTCCCCTACCCAATGATGTATCCTTTGTAGCAAAGAATCAAAAAAGAAAGATTTTCTAAAAATCACTTCAGCAAAATTAACCCACACATCACCAACATTGGATGGTGTGTGTAGTGTTTCACTATTGTCCCCCATCGCTACAAAGAAAGGAGGGAAGATATGTTTTCCACACTATTCTCCAAGGCCAGGCTGAGTCATTATAATTGTATGGTTAGTTTTGTTTTTCTTCCATTTACCTTGTTGTAGACAATGTCTATATTGTTTTGTTAGTTCTGCTTACTTCACTATGTATCAGTTCATATAAGCCTTCCCATGCTTCTCTGTATTCATCACAGTCTTCATTTCTTATGATTCAGTGATATTCCATTATATTCATGTACCACTTGTTTAGCCATTGCTCAATTGAGCATTTACTTTGTTCCCGGTTCTCTGCCCTACAGAAAGGGTTGCTATGAATATTTTGGTTTATATGGGAACTTTCTATTATTGACCTCTTTGGGGTATGTATTTAGCAATGAAATTTCTGGGTCAAAGGATATGACCTCTTTATGACCTTTCATAGCGTAAATTTTATTTTGCATTAATTAGATTTTAAAAAAATAAATTTTATTGTTATCTTTTGTTTTTACATATTTCTCCATGTATCCCTCCTCCTTCTCTGTTGCAGAGAACCATCCCTTATAATAAAGAATAAAAAAGAGGGGGAAAACCCATTTTATAAAACTAACCAACATATGGAAAAAAATTCTGACATATACAATGCACCACCCCTATAGTCCTCCACTTTTGCAAAGACATGGGGGAAGGTAAATCTCCAATTTCAAAGGGAACATTAGAGATGAGATTTTTACTAGATTTATTGTAGACTGACCTATCTAGATGGTGTTTTTCTTCTTTTCCAATTTCTAATCATATCTAAGATAAATTCAGTTGAACTTGAAATGCTTCATGAATGTCAATTTTGAAATTTAATGATGATTCTTTGACAAAATTAATAGTTAAAACAAGGAATAATTTTGAGGAAATTTTAATAACTTAAAATTCAGCAATATTAATTAAATATTTTTGTTTTTGTAGAGTTTGGGACAAAGTTATAAGTGGTTCCTGCAAGATCCTAGTTTTCGTTGCTGTGGAAATTTTATTAACTTTTAAAATAAAAGTAATGGCATTGAACAGCGCTGAAAAAATCACAAAGTTTTTGGAAAATGTAAGTATACTTTATCTTCATTTGCTCATTCAGCAATTATTTAATAGAATTATAGGAGCATAGATACAGAGCTGGAGGCAGCTCAGTGGCTCAGAGCATAGAGCACTGGGCTTGGACTTAGGAAGACCTGAGTTCAAATGTGGCCTCAGACACTTACTTACTAGCTGTGTGAACCTGGACAAGTCACTTAATCTCTGTTTGCCTTAATCCACTGGAGAAGAAAATGGCAAACCATGCCAGTATCTTTCCCAAGAAAACCCCACAGATAGATAGTTTTGGTGGGCTATGGACCATGGGGTCACAAGACAGAGAGCTAGAGGGAGCCTTAGAGGTATTCTGGTCCAAACCTTTCATTTTATAGAGGCATTTGTTCTATTTTGACCAACAAGATTATTCTCCCAAATTAGATTCTCCACCTAACCATATTCTCCCAGTATACAAACTATTAGTCTCAATAATAAATTATAATATTTATTGGATGATAAAGTATCTAGTCAAGGGGAAGGCTACAGATATTGTTTATCTGGATTTCAACAAAGCAAATGATAGTTTCTCATGTTATCCTTGTGAACAAGATGGCAAGAGGTAGGCCAGATGATACTACAGTTAGGTGGATTTGAAATTGGTTGAATGACCAACCAGAGTAAGTAAGTTTAATGGGTCACTATTGGTTTCGTAAATGATCATGAGTGTATTGTCTCAGGGCCCTATTCTTGTCCCTGCACTGTTTAATGTTTATATCAAGTATTAGAAGAAGGCATGGACCACATTTTAAATCAAATTTGCAGATGTCACAAAGATGAGAAAGATAACTAATGTGTTAAATGACCAAGTGAGGATTCAATATGGCTTTGACAGGCCAGAACAATGGATTGAATCTAATAAGATGACATATAATAAAAGATAAATGCAGAGTCTTGGCTGTTAAAGGCTGAACTTGCAGTCATCCAGATGCTGGCTCAAATACTGCCTCCAATATTTACCAGCTGTGCAACCACGGGGACAAGTCACTTTCCAACCAACAACGCCTTTGCTTTGATGGATGGAATTCCTCCCCACCTAGATGAGATCACGGATGCTTGTATGTAAATGTAAACCCCTCTGCTTGGGTGAAAAAAAAAAAGCACTTTCATAATAGATTATTAAGCAAAATAAAATAAAATAAAATTTCCTAATGCTAAAAAAAAAGCAGCTTCACAAGGACCCAAGTGGTATGGCTAGTAGCAGTTCATCTGAAACAAGACATAAGGGCTTTGGTATACAGCAGTCTTCATGAGCTAACAGTGTGATTTACTGGTGTTCATCGTTTTCAGTTGTGACTGACTCTTCATGACCCCATTTGGGGTTTTCTTGTCAGAGATACCAAGAGTAGTTTGCCATTTCCTTCTCCAGCTTATTTGACAAATGAGGATACTGAGGCAAACAGTAACTGGTAAAGTGACTTGCCCAGGGTCACACAGCTCAGGTGAGTGTCTGAGGCCAGATTTGAACTCAGGAAGTGTTCCTGACTCCAGGCCCAGCACTCTATTTACTGTGCCACAGCTGCCCCCAACACTGTTATGGGGCAACCAAAAAAAATACCCAAACTCAAACCCCTAATTTGGTCTTTGAGTATGGTAAGAGAGGCATAGGGTTTAAAGAAGGAAGTAGTAGTTTCACTATTCTCTGTGCTAGGCAGAAACCCACTGGAGTGTAATGTTTAGCTCTAAGTATCCCTTTTTAGGAAGGACTTTAAGTGTCCATTCTGGATGGTAGAGGGCACATGGATCACACTATTGGAGCATCAGTCGAATGAACTGGAGATGTTTAGCCTGGAGAGGAGGTGGTTTGTGGAGGGCATGCTAGGTGTCATCAAGTCTTTGAAGGGCTGTCATGGAAGATTACATTTATTTTGCTTTGCCTAAAAAGGCAGAATTAGGATCAGTGGTTGAAAATTGTAGAGAGGCAAATTTCCCTTCTAGGCAAGGGAAAACTTCCAACCATTAGAATTGTCCCCAAATGGAATGGACTGTCTTAGGAAGCCATGGGTTCCCCCTTCACTCTCAGCTAGGAGTTCTTAACTTTTGACAGTATAATGAAGCCTGTGTAGCCCTGTCAGAATAGTGTTTTAAATGCATGAGATAAAATATATAGGACCACCAAGGAAACCAATTATATTTTAATAGTAAACAAACAAAAAACCCTAATAAGTTTTCAGACCCAGGTTAAGATCCCTGCTCTAGAGGCCTTCATTTAAATACTGGATTTTCCATTCTTGAATATTTAGAGGGGGTTTCCAGGTATGGGTAGGACCAGATGGCATCTGAGGAAGTTTCCAACTCTGACATTCTGTGATTCTTCCTCAATTTCCTCATTCGTCTCTCAAAGGAAACTTTATATAAAATTGGCCTATGTCTTAGAATCAGATTATACGTGGCATCCTTTGGAGGTGATGTCCTGAACAGTATGCAGTCATGGATTTGGGGGCTTGCAAAATGGGACTGTCTGCCTAGTGCTATCTTTGCTTACAACTTGCGGGGCCTCGGTACAAATAATTTCTGTTAATGGAACAGGAATCCTGGGAGGTTAAGTGGAGTCTAATGGAACAGGAATCCTTGGAGGTTAAATAGAGTCTGGCGTCTGGGGGTAGGGTAGGGGTTGAGGGGGAGGGCAGGATTCTTCAGGTCCTTTACTATTTCCATTTTATTAATGAGCAAAAGCCAGCATCAGCTAGGAGCTACTGAGTCCCAAATAAACACATGGCATTCCTTCTCTCTGTTGCTCAGAATCCCCTATAGTTAGGTGGGATCACAGATGAGCATTCAGAAGGATCTGGGAACTGTTCCCTTTTTTGCATGGGGATTTCTTGGTCCATCTTATTTGGTCCTACTTCCCTTCCCCTTCCCCCCCCCCTTTTGTAGTAATTAAAAGCCTGTTGGAAAGAACTTCCCACAATGAATGGGATGTTTTCATATTCAATACTGTGATTGCAAATATACAGATTTCCCAAGGACCCTTTTTTTTCCCTATCTACTCTTTTGCAGATCCCTCAGGACAGTTCAGATGCGATTGTGAGCAAAGCCATCGATCTGTGGCATAAACACTGTGGGACTCCAGTGCATTCCATGTGAGCCCTTTCCCACCTTTTAAACATCAACGTGGTGCACTCTGACAGAACACATGCTTTTCAGAGGCTAACTACAGTCCACTGTAAACATTCTCCTGATCAAACTAAAAATGCTTTGGGATTTGTTTTCATTTTTTTGCTTTTGTTTTTTTATGTTCTAATGTTGAAAATGTAAATATTTTTTCAATAAAACTATTTAATTAGAACACCTGTTATTTCTGTGATATGGATCAGGTTGCTTTGGGGGAGCTCAGATACAGATTCAATTGCCTCTGGCAACTATTTATTAAGTGCCTAGGATTTGCAGCTGCATTGTGCTAGGTACTGGGAATAAAAGGTGAAAAAGTCATGGAGCTGTCATGGAGCTTACCTTTCACTAGGGGCAACATGACAAAGCTCAGCGTTGGAGGAGTATCTCCCCCCCACCCCCGGCCACTTACTGGTATTTTATTTTTTACAATTACATATAAAAATAGTTTTCAACATTCACTTTTGTAAGATTTTGAGTTCCCATTTTTTTCTCCCCCTTTCCCTCCCCTATCCCCTCCCCAAGATGGCAAGCAATCTGATTAAGGTACAATCACATTAAACATATTTCCACATTAGTCATGTTTTGAAAGAAGAAACAGAACAAAAGGGGAAAACCATGAGAAAGAGAAAATAGTATGCTTTGATCTGCATTCAGACTCTTTAGTTCTACCTCTGGATGAATCTTTTGAAATTTGTCTTACATCATTGCATTGCTGAGAATAGCTAAGTCTATCAAAGTTGGTCATCACACGACATTATTTTTACTGTGTACCTCATTCTCCTGGTTCTGCTCACTTCACTCAGCATCAGTTCATGTAAGTCTTTCCAGGTTTTTCTGAAATCTACCTGTTCATCATTTCTTATAGCACACTAGTATCCCATTATATTCATATACCACAACTCATTTGGCCATGCCCCAATTGATGGGCATCCCCTCAATTTCCAATTCTTTACCACCACAAAAAGAGCTGCTGTAAATATTTTTGTACATATGGGTCCTTTTCCTTTTTTAATGATTTCTTTGGGATATAGACCTAGAAGTGGTATTGCTGGATCAAAGGGTATGCACAGTTTTATAGCCCTTTGGGCATAGTTGGAAGGGTATTCTTTAAAGGTTCCTAGGAAATGCCGCCATCAAAATGGATGCATTAATAATCAAGGCAGGAATGAAACTTCTTTTGTTACTCTGATTAGTATCAAGTTAGTTACTTTCTAAGGTCTATTTCAGGAAGAGAGAGAGACACTTCCTTTTTTTATTAATGCTTCAGAATTTGGCTCTTTTTTTGGTATAGTGCTTGCTTGAGAAGCAGCCGGCTCTCTCTGTAAGTTTCGGCTTGCTAAAGATACTTTTTTTTTTTAATGGAGATTTACATTTTTTTTCCACTCTGTTGCAGAATGAAACATTTACCAAATTAACTCTGTCTAAATTTACTTTTTTTGGAGAGAATACGTAACCCACATGATAATAGCAATAATAATAGCTAGCATTTACATAGCATTTTACGATTTGCAAAGCACTTTACAACGATCTCATTTTATTTTCGCAACAACTCTGGAAGGTAGGTGCTATTAGCATCCCCATTTTACAGATAAAGAAACTGAGGCTGAAAGAGGGTTAGTGACTTTCCCATGGTCGCTCAGCTAGGTAGTGTCTATGGCCGGATTTGAATTTAGGACTTCCTGACTCCAGGTCTGATGCTCTATCCACTGATCCACCTTGCTGGCATTTGTCCAGTTTGAGACTTTCTATTGATAGATAATAAAATGCCCTGGGCTGTAACAGCATGTACTGAGAATGAAGGAAAGTAAATAAAGATTAATAACCCCTTAGTTGAGTTATGCCTGTGGTAACTGTCCAAAGCATGAGACAGAGTTGAATGAAAATTTGCCTTTTCTCCTTCAGACTTGGGAGGGTGGGGGAAGAAAGGAAGGAAACAAGCATTTATTAAGCACCTACTATATGCCACTGTGCTAAGCACTTACCAAATATTATCTCTTTTGAATCTCACTACAACCCTGGGAGGTAGGTGCCATTATAATCCTTATTTTATAGTTGAGGAAACTGAGGCAGACAGAAATTAAATAACCTGCCCAGGGTCACATAGCTAGTAAGTGTCTGAGGCTGGATTTGAATTCAGGTCTTCTTCAGTGGCCCACTTGAATCCACCCTCCACTCAACTAACTCAGTGCCCCTATCCATTGTGTCACATAGCTATCCCTAAGTATAGAAGATAATAGCAAATAGAAATATCAAGCCAGCTATCAGGTATGTAGTAGCCTGAATAGTTGTGTTGTTTCTACCAAAAAAATTATGAATTATTTGTGCCCAGCCTGTGGTAGAGCCTTCTGAGCTTGTGTTGGTCTGTTCAGTCACAGTCAGACACACTATACCTTGACTCCGATATAGTGATGACTTTTGGCCTCTTTGAGAACAAAGGACAACAAATCAACCCAAAAAAGAAAAAGAAAAGAAGAGATAAATTTTAAAAAAAATACAAACTAGATTTATCATAATTCTATGTATTTTACCCTACAATGGTATGCAAATGGCTGCTTAGAAAGATGACAGAGAGGAACGGAGTATTTCAAAACAGCTGTTATTTCTGAACATTATCATATGTCAGAGATTTATATTTGTTAAAACAAAACAAGGAGCTAATTGCAGAAAAATCTCTTTAAGTGTGTAACTCATGACCCAAAATGACATCCCTACCTCAAACTTATATAGACAATCTTGAGCTCAGCTCTGAAAGATCATTATCTGTCTTTGGCTCATTTTATCTCTCCCCAGAGTTTACTCTGGGAAAATATAGCTTATGTTTAATCTGTGTCTAGCTTTCCAGGTCTTCTTCAAGCTCTTAAGGTGGCAAAGCATATGTCACGTACAGGACAACCTTTATATTGCCTCATAGAAAATTAAAAAAAAAAACAACATAAAGGACTCACAGGAGCCCACAGACAAAACAGAAAACACATAAAGGGACTTACGGTAATTTATAAGCAATCATCAGATTTTTCTCTTTCTCTGAGGAGGGCTGCCGTCCCCAGGGTCCTAAAATCTTTCATACTTATAATGTCACCCTGTGGTTTGGTCTCATCTCACAAGGCAAATGAACTTGGTACTTCTAGATAGGGCTAGATTGGAAGATGGCAGGGAGACCAGTTAGAAGACTATTAATATAATGTAGAAGAGAATGAGCAGAAAGAAGATGATGTATAGGAGAGATGTAAAGATGGAAGGATGTTGAAGTCTGTATGTGTGATGTGAGTGCAGATGAGGAAGTGAGGGTGATGCTGAAATTGTGATGGTGGTGACATCCTACTTAGCCATAATAGAAAAGCTGGGAAGAGGAGAGGATTTGGGTTAAAGACACTGAGTTCTGCTTTAGACTTTGAGATACTTAGGGATCTGAGATGTCCAAAAGGCAGCATAGAACTCAGGAGAGAAGTTAAGGCTAGGAATCATCTATGTAAAGATGTTAATGGAACCCATGGGAACTGATGTGTTTGTCAAGAGAAATATTATAAAGGAAAAAGAGAAGACAGGTGAGGACAAAGCCTTTGGGGATACCTACAGTTAGTGTGTATGAGCTAGGTAAAGATCCAGCAAAGGAGAACCAGGAGTCATAAGACCAAGAGGCTTTAGTCAGTCACCTGCTTCTTCTAATCCTGGAGGCCTCAAGGAACAGCAGATACGAAGAATTCAAAAATAGGTAGGAGACTTGTACAAAGCGATGGAAAGTGATGAGAGGAGATCCAAAGGAACAGTACATGCTGACTATCATTGTTTCACTGAAGATAGCTTTGAATGGCCACAAGACTCAGGCTGAGACAATGGGTGACGTTGGGACTGCATTATTCAACTGAGAGCACGTGCAGCCTTCCTTTCTTGATCTGAATGGTCAATTACCAAAGTACAGAGTGCTATGAACTTAGTCTCAATCTCTCTTTTGTGGTAGTTTTGCATAATTGTGCTGTTTTAGGGGGACTGTACTTCATGGTTTATGTGCATGTTTATGTTTGTCTGCTTTGTAAACAAAATGTATCCATTAGAAAATGCTATATTTTCACTTTGGACTGAAAGGGTAGTCTTTTTTTTTTTTTAATTCTCCTGCTTTGTCACACTGTGAGGGAGAAAGACAGTCTCTGAGGAGTTGGTTGGGGATAAGGTGCGCTCCCTGTATGCCCAGAGGGAGATTCTTTGGAGGAAAAGGCTGAAACATCTTTGGCTTTATCTATATATTATAGGAGTGAGGGGCCAGAGGTGAAGGGAGGGCTTCTCTTATAGCTTCTCCCAAAGATTATAGGGAGAGTTTTCTTTCCTTTTAGAAAGTTAGAATCCTAATGGCGCATAGACAGATAGATATAGAGAAAGATAAGGATATCTCTATATATCTACTGCATTATAGTTTAAATCATAAATACATTACTTATGTTAGAATTTGGATGGGTGACTGACAGGGAAATCCCAAACCACAAGATTTAGAGAAAGATATGGGTTACATTATAAATTCATTCATTCGACAAGCATTTATTTAAGTCTCTACCAATGAATTCTTAATTCTGGAGTATATTAACTTGTTTTTTAAAAAAATTATATTAACGACTGCATTTCAATATAACTGGTTTTCTTTGTAAATGCTATGTATTTTATTTTATTCATTTAAAAAAAAGTTCTTTGAGAATGGATCCAGTCTTCATCAGACTGCCAAAGGAGTCCATGACTCAAAAATGCTAAAGAATACCTGGTCTGCAATGTTTCAGTCACTGTATGTGGGACAGGGAAGACAGACAAAGAGAAAAAGGTATCCTCAAAAAGCTTAATCTACTGAGGCCAAGAACATGACAGTTTTTGGATTAGTCATTGGACTGGTAATTGATGGGGAAACACCAAATCATGTGATTCAGAGAGACTTCCTTAAACTTTTGTTGTTATACATAACTTTCTTGTATCTGTTGTGGTCACCCCCCATCTTTCACTCCTCCTTTCCTCTTCTCCCATAGACTCCAGCCTTGCAATGAAGAAATACAGTTAAGCAAAATGAACCAATACATTATCTCTGTCTGACTTACTGCCCCTGTGGTCCACTACCTCTCTGTGGAAGGGAGACCTGTGTTTCTTCTCTGAAGTCAATTTTGTTCACTGAATTCATCAAGTACACTATTACAGTCATTGTATAAATTGTTTTCTTGGTTCTGTTTACTCCATTCATCATCAGTTCTTACAAGTTTTCCCAAATTTCTCTGGATTCTTTATATTTGTTGTTATTTATGGTATAACAATATTCCACTTCCAGTGTTCTTTCCACCATGCCCATTTTTCATGATGTCAGCATTTTCTTCTTCTATTACTTTACTTGGCATTTCTAGTTCGGCAACTGCTTATTAGATTCTGACTAGGAGAAATCCAAACAATCCTGCTAGGAGCTACTACAGTCAAAGAAGAGATATGGGAAGATAGATCCTCGAGCTCCTTTGCAAAGGTGGGGGTCCACAGGTATAGAACAATGTGTAGAATGTCTGGTTTTTCAAAGTGTTTTGGGTTTTGCTGAATTTTTTTCTCTTAGGTTTTTTTTTTTTTTTGGTTAGAAGAGCTGTCTTTTTGGGAGGAGGGGAAGGAATACAGAAGGAAATGTAGAAGAAACAAAAGATACCAATAAAAATTATTTTTAAAAAAGGAACTGGATGTTTACAAAGCTCTAAGTTAGCTGACAACAGATTACAAAACAGGTTTTTTGCAGAAGTTGTGGAATTATGAGATGTAATATTCAGGCTCATGATAAATATATCCCTTGTATTAGATGTTTGACTATTAAATGGTAGGGAAATCCCAAGTCATTAGACAAAGAGTTACTTGAGCCTTTGTAACCCAGAGCTCACAGACTACTCCCTGTCTTTTGTGATACACGTGCTGTCTCCTTACATAATGTAACCATTCTGTTTGTCCAGTTTATGTAACAGAATTTTGTCACTCTCTATGAGGACCATCCAAGTTGGAGAAAGTTTGTTGGAGGAAGAACTACGTCTTCCTTGACTGGAGCTTATGACACGTCTGTGATCCCAGTGAGACAGCCACGTATCTCATTAGGGTCCAAATCTATAACCACAGGCTGCTTCTCCTGGCCCACAGTCAGACTCAGCATTTGGCAATGCATAAAGTTCAGGTCCTATTAACTTCAGTCAGAGTCGCAGACAATGGGGCAGGTACACACAGTCTGCTTCCACATTTTGCATCGGCCTTTGAGCATACATGGTCTTTCAAGATTAAGAAGATTTTTGGTATTTGAACAGGGATCTGCTTTTCTTTGTTTTCCTGGTTTTAAAAAAAAATTAAAAAGAACTTTTTTATTGCAAATGCCACCTTTCTGCCCCTGGCATGTAAGAGATGAATGGAATTTTTATAGTAGAGTTTAGGAGAATTCCTCTTGCTGGATGAAACAAAGAACATTTGCTCCCTGAGACTCATAGCCAATTGAAACTGGCCTGTGGCTGTTGGAACAAGTTATATCTTTCTAGATCAGATGTCACTTTGCCAAAGTTGATGCTTCTGTGGTTGGCTGAGAATACAAAGAGAGAAGGAAAGGGAATCAATTGCTTTCTACTCCTTTACTATGGGTTGCTTAGTATGGTTGAAAGATTCTAGAGCCAGAAGTACTAGGGTAACATCTCAACTCTACCACTTCCCAGTTATGTGACTATGGGCAAATCACTCTGTCATTCTTATTGTTAGTATCCTCACCTGCAAAATGGGAATAATCAGCTTGTGATGCCTTCCTCATGGGGTTGTATTGAGGAAAATACTTAGTAAACTCTAAAGATTATAATAAAACAGTAACTATTACTGTTATTATTTTTCTATATCTTTTAATCAATCATGAAATGGTAAAGATGTGGTAAAGCTGTATGACATAAAAAAAATTAGAAAGACAGTTCCTGGGTAATTAGTCATTTTATTAATCATGCTAACGATAATTAACAGAAGGTGTTAGTGGCACTCTAAAATGCCAAAGGTCCCTCATGGAACCCACTCAGTGCTTATACGCCCTTGGAAGAGTGGGTGTTCCTGAGGGTGGCAGTTGACTCTGACTGGTTAGCAATTAATGAGAAGAATGAACATTATAATGAGAGGTGGACCTATTCTAATGAGGGGCTGGGGGATGTGACTGATCACTTAGTCTTGAACAAGGAGATTTCTATCTTATCCAACCTACCGCTGCCTAAGGCAATCTAGACAAAAGGGAGTCCACCTTTGCTCAGACCTGGCTAGAGCGGTTCACCTTAGATTAAATTCTTTGTGAGGTTCTCTAGTTGGGTGGGGTCTCCCACACAGAATGGAAAGACATATACCCCATAAACCTTGGGGAATTGGGTAATCTCACCCATCAACAATGCCCTTCAGTTTAATGTAATTCAATGATTAATTGTTAATATGTAAGAGAAAAAGAATTATTTCTCTCAGATGTTGATTATGAGGAAGTATTTGGAAGGAGGCAGGATGCTCTAGAGGGCGGAAGGGATGTAGAAACACAAAGGCAGGGGCAGCAGGCCTCACCAACTTGGGTAACAGCGGTGATTTTTAAAGAAAGAAAGAAGATTCTTGTTGAGGTGACTTTACTTCCCTGGGCCCATTTCCTCATTTCAAAATGGATCTTATTTCTGAGAGAAGATATGGGAATTGGGCAAAAGTTCTACAACAGCCTTATCAAAATAATGAGTGCCATCTTGAAGAGTAGTAGGCCTTGCAGCCAGGATCATCTTGGTTCAAGTATATACATTTGTACAGTGGCTGTTTGAGTTATAAGGGACCTCAGAGCTTATGTAATCTAAACTCCTTGTGTATATGAAGAAATTGAGGGTCAGAGAGAGGAAGAGATTTCTCTAGGTCACAGAAAATTTATGGGCCTCCAGCTGTTAAAGTCTTCCCCACTCGGCCCCTCCCATGCCAGTTACCTTCTGTGTGCTCTGTATGTGCATTGTATCATCCTGTATATATGTATGCTGTCTCCCCCATTGTAATGTCAGTGCCTTGAGAGCAGGAACTTTCTCATTTGCCTGTATCCCCAGCACCCTTCTCAGTGCCCGGCACATAGTATGTGTCTAATAAATGCTTGTTGATTGATTTATTAATTGGTTTGTGGCAGAGTTGGAGCTCCAGCAGAGCAAGCTGCCTGAGAACACTAGAGGTTTCCTTATCTTGACTCTTCATTTCCCACCTGGCTAGACCACTTTGGACTTCATCACGCCCCTGTGCCTGGTGCCTTGCAACTTCTGCTTCAGTTTCCCTTTATGTGTTGTCTTCTCTCATTAGACTATTAGCTTCTTTCTTTAAAAAAATTAATTTTTGACTTATGGAATTTATTAGCTTCTTAAAGGCAGAGACTGCTTTTCTTTTCCATATTTGTATCCCCAGAACTCAGAACAGTGCCTGGTGCATAGTAGGCACTTAATCAATGTTTATCAACTACTGATTTTTTTGGCTCCAATTAGTTGTCTATCCCTAATTTTGTAACATCTCTTGAGTAGGCCCCCTTCTCTCCTCTGACACTGCCACACCATACCCTGGTACAGGATCTCATCTCCTCACACTTGGACTATTGCAATAACCTGCTGATTGGTCTCTGCCTCAAGTCTCTCCCCACTCCAATGTATCCTCCACTCAGCTGTCAAATCCATGTTCCTCAAGAGCAGGTCTGATCGTGTCCTCCCTATTCAATAAACCTCAGTGACTCCCAGTTACCTCTAAGATCAAATATAAGATTCTCTGTTTGACTTAAAGCCCTTTATAACCTAGTCCCCTCCTACTTTTCCAGTCTTCTTACATCTCACTTCGCTTCACATATTCTTCAATCCAGTGACACCAGCTTCCTGGCTGTTACCCTGAACAAGGTCTATCTCCTGACTGGGTATTTTTACTGACTGTTCTCCATGCGTGTTGAAGGCAGAATTTTGGGAGAACTCGATTCAGGTGTGAAGGAATTCATTTAGACCTCTTTTAGCCAATGGTAGCTTTTTTTTACATGAAAAAGTATCATGGGTCTCCTTAGTAAGAAAGCTAAGTGAGACTCTGATATTTGGAGGAGTTATGCTTATATAGAGGTTTCAGAATGTTGATGTAATTTTAGAGGTTTTTATGGGGATTAAAGATTAAAGGCAGCACAAGATGAGGGAGACAAAGGGAATTCTTTATGGTTTAAGGATTTTAGAATAGGGCAGAAGGAGACTTCAAAAATTAAAGGACCCAGAAAACACAGGATAAGGGAGACAAAAGCAATTCTTTTGGTACAGGTTCAAGATAAAGGAGAAAAGATTTTAGGGTGACTTCAAGTTACAGAATAAGCCACAGGGCTTCACAAAGTATTGGAAAAGCAACCCTTAATATTATTTTTAACCCTTAGGGCACTGTTTGTAACCATGTCACCAGGAACTCTCTCCTTCTTCATCTCTACTTCTTCCTTCTCTGACTTCCTTCAGTTCTCAGCTAAATTCTCACCTTTCTGCAAAAAAAAAAAAAAGTTTTTCCCTATCCCCCGTGATGTTAGTGCCTTCCCCTTGAGATTATCTCCAATTTATCCTGCATATATCTTGTTTATACACAATCCTTTGCATGTTATCTCCCCCATTAGACTGTGAGCATCTTGAGAGAAGGGACTATTTGTTGTTGTGTCTTTCTTTGTATCTGTACCCTGTAGCCTGGCAAAAGTAGGTGCTTGATGTATAAACTATATAGGATTGCTTAACCTCTCAGGGAGGAGGGAGGGAGGGAGAGAGGGATAGAATTCAGAACTCAAAACTTTAAAAAAACAGTTTAAAAATTATTTTAACATGTAATTGGGGAAAATATAAAATATGATAAAAATATATAAAATATCCCCTCAAAAAAGCAGGTACTTAATAAATGTGCTTTACTTCACTGTTTGCTCAAAGTCACACAGTTACTGGGTATCACAGGGGAAATTTGAACCCCTTTCCCTAAAATGGATCTTTAAATCCATTTCCTGATCTCTGGGTCCCACTTAGAGAATATCCAGTCCTGACCTTTGCTACTCCCTACTTTTTTACCTCCTTCCCCATTCTATTCCCTCTGTTACTCTACTTCCTTCAGGTTTCTGCTTTTTGGATGTTCTTGATGCACATAATGATTCAGTCCTCCTCGTCTGCCCTCCTTCACCTCCTCCTCCAAAAATAACCCTCCAAGAGTTTGCCCGTCAGACACATAGGACACAGCCCTCAGAAAAGCCTCGGCCCTACTCTTCCATCGTGGTGCTGTGGCTGCAGCTCACCTTAGCCTGGGAAATGCCTGCTGTGTACAAGATGTGTTTGTTGTGACCGATGGATGAACACTGCCCCAGAATGGCTACGTGGGAACATTTCATTGTCTGGCTTATCACAGCTTGGTGCCCATGTTCAATTCTCTGGCCAGCTGTTGTCTGATCTGTTGTTACCTATGTCGTAGGATCTCCTTGCCCCAGAGAACATGGTCATTTACCAAGTGGAAGGAGGGTAGGGTCCGTATTCTTGGTACCTTTCTATAGAGACAAAGGATAACAAAGACCTGTTGCCTCTGTGGTGACAGGCCAGTAGCTTGGTATCCAGCACTGGAACTGCCCCAGCCTGCTTTGGGGCAGTTGTCTTAACCATGCCAATGACACTGGAGTTAAAATGAAATAAAAACATGATTAACCGGCAACAAGGAACCCTTGTTGCCAAAGTCGATGTGAAACGTGAGAGGATGGGGCTGGCATGGCAGAGACCATTGTAAGCGTTTTAATGAAAGCTTAGAAAGCTGGTCCCAACCCCGAGGCAGTGCTCACTGGAGCCTCTGAGTGAAGTCTGTCTCTCCTGCAGCACTTAGGTCAGACTTAAACTTGCTATTGTAACCCCTGAGTGTCCAATACCATGGGGCCTTTGTTTATGCTCCAGGGGCAATCCAGAAAGCCCAGGTGTTGCAGAAGGCACAATGGAATCCCCCGGCACTTTGTGGTTCCCTAATAATCAGGCTGGACAAAGTGAAAAGGAATTGTGTAGCTTAAAGGAACCAGGATTATCTAAGGAGCCTCTAAGGAAGAAAAGAAAATTTGACTCTGGCCGAGGCTGGGAGTAGATTTTTTTTTTTTTTTACTGAGATAAATTTTACAAATTTATAACATGCTTAAGCCACATGGCTGAAAAGCTGCTATGGCTATTCAATATCACATATTTGCCTCCTGTAAAGTTGTTAGGCTCTGAAGGCAGGTACTTTGTGCAGCGTTGTTCCCTTTCAGAGAAGACCCCAAACTACAAGAGCCCGGCTTCTAGCATCATCCTTTGGGGTTAGAATTGGCTTTGGAGTTAGGGATATGGGTTCAAATTTCCCCTGTGGTGCTCAGTAATTGTGTGACTTTGGGCACATTCCATCATCTGCAAAATGATAGGGCTGGAGTAGATGGTATCTGTGATCCTTTTGGGGTCTAGATCTATGATCCCAAACACACGCTATGCATCTTGCTACCTATCTATTCCTTGTTTTTAAAAAGAAGGAGACTAAACTACTGAGCTAGTCTCTAGTCCAAAGTTATTACTCTTATGTGTCAACTGTGGAGTCAGGATAGTCCTCAATCCTGCACTGCCGTTAATTCATAAAACCTTTGGCAGGCCATCTAGCCCAAGAGCCTGCCCAATGCAGCGGACTTTCCTGTAACACACTGCATGGGTGACCTGCCTGAATGTTACCAGAAATGATTCATAGATTTAGAGCTAAAGGGACTTTAGAAGTCATCTGGTCCAATTTTCTGATTTCCCAAAGTGTCGCATAGGCAGTAAGCTGCAGAGCTGAGATTTAAACCCAGGCTCTCTGTCTCTGCAGTAGACAGAGCACTAGGCTTGGAATCAGGATGATTCATCCTCATGAGTTCAAATCTGGCCTCAGACACTTACTAGCTGTGTGACCTTGGGCAAGTCACTGTCATATTAATGGAATAGGAAGACCTTTCACATCCATTAATAGGCTTGCTGCTTTGAGCTCTGGTCCAGCTCACAGATGCCATGTATCTTGAGTCATCTATAGCCCATTAGGGGAGGAACTTGCTGATGGGGAGGCTTGCTTGTAGGAAGGCTTTCACACCTTTTACTAATTTCTAATTAGGCTCTGAGTCATGAGGGTTGTGATGCCTTACTGGCTCTGAGAAGTGTATATATACTCTGAGTTGGTATTTTGCTTTGGGGGTTCACTTATGAGAAGAACCTTGTGATTCTCTGGTCGAGACCCATATATTCAGGGCTTTTCCCCCCACCCCCACCGCTGCTCAGGCTCTCTCAACCCAGTAGTGTATGTAAAGTGTACGGCAATATTGCTTTGATTCAGGCAGTCAGGGCCCTCCCTGTCTGTTGGTCTTTATGCTAATTTCCTCTGCTTGTATTTTCTCAGACGTTGAGGGTGCTGACCCTTCCCCTGAACTAATGAATGTAATTAAAGAAGGTTGTTAACCCCTCTTTGAGCAATCTTTCCTAGGAAAGCAGATCAAAGAACCCGTGCTGGCAGGCTATCCTGGGTATGCTAGGGTGCTTGCTGCCACCGTCACTTAGCCTTGTTTACCTCAATTTCTCCTCCGTAAAATGAGCTGGAGAAGGAAATAGCAAACTACTCCAGAATCTTCAGCATGAAAACCCCAGATGGGGTCACCAAGAGTCACACATCACTGATGTCACTTAAAATCCAACACACCTTCCATTGCACCTGATAAGAGGGAACGCACAACCTTATAAGATAGCCTCGCCCATTGGACAGCACTAATTGTTTGATACTGCTCCACTATATTTCTATCTTCTTTCTTGACTAACGTTCACAATGGGGAAACTAAATGAGTAAATTCGCCAGCTCTGTGCTCCGCTATAAACCTTCAAAGACTAGTTTATTAGTTAATTCCATTGAAGTCCTTTATCTTGGCAGTGTTACTCTATAAATATATTTGATGATCCTGGCTCCTTGCTAAGAAATACAAACAACTTTCATTTATATTAACAGCATATAGTCTGAGTAAAGTCTTGTCTGCATGAGCAGACAAGTAGCTTGAAGAGTAGAAGTGGAAACAGAAACACAGCTGAACAATTGATGAGTTGTTCTTCCCTGTTGAACATTAGCCAACATGCCTTAGCCTGACTCCCTAAACATTTCATTAGTGGGTTGCGTATAATTAAAAATCCATGTGAATGCTTAATCTATACTTGTTGTTTGACATGAACAATTATGGAAGTTTCACAACCTGTACATATGTGTGCAGTTGGGGAGATGGGTCAGGTGTTGGGTAAGCCTCCATTAGAATCATAGAATCTCAATGTGGAGGGGTCTTTGGAGGTCATCTCCACCATCTCCCACCTGAAGCATGAATCCCTTCTATCACATCCCTGAAGCAAAACCATCCAATCTTTTCTTGAAGTCTTCCAGGAATGAGGAATTCAGTGTCTCCTGAGGTATTCATTCTTCTTTTAAAGGAAAACATGAAGTCTTTCCTAATATCAAAGCAACCTTTGCATCACTACAAATTCAACCTTTTTCTTTCTTTCTAGTTTGGTCTTCTGGGACCAAGAAGAACAAGTCCAATCCCTTTGTCACAGACTGCAAAAGCTACCAGCTGCTCCTTAAGCCAAATAAATACCCCCAGTTTCTTTGAGCTTTCTATGACCTGCTTTTAGTCTCCTTAAAGTTATGGCCACCTTCTTCTGGATAATCTCCAGATTGTCTCTGTCCCTTCTAATATGTGGCACTGAGAACTGGACATGAGATTCCAAAGTGATCTGACCAAGGCAGAGTATAGTGGGAGTACAGCTTCTTTCATTGAGGGTCGTGTTCTTATTATAGTTAAGGCAACCAGAGTTTGTAATTACAGTTAGCCCTTCCACATCTTGGAGAGTCGGGGTGGGGTAAGGGGTGTAGTGCCCCTGAGATCTGGAAAAGCCATGTAAATTTTTTTGGCCCTCCCTTTGCACTAGAGAAGTCTGATTTTTTTTCTTTTTCTTTTGTGGGGTATTTGCAGTACTTTGTTGTAAAATTTGTAAAGTATTTGGTCGTAGGCTGTATGCTGTCTGCTGGCCTTCACGTGTCATCTGTGGCTTCCCCCAAACTCCCCCCAAATTCCCATTTAATTTCTTATGTCAACTCATGATACTTATAGAAATTGCAATGGGGAAATTCGAGATGTGGAAGGGATAACTGTAGTTCTTTCGCCTGCCATAATATGGTGTTACCTTATCTTGAACTTGCAATCTACTAAAACCAGTAGGAAGCAGGCCTAGCAGGAGCAGTATGATGGAAAGTATTGGTAGCTTTGCATCCCTGAACTCAAGAATTGTCTCTACACGTGTGTTCTTACATAAGTTCCCTATTTGTGTATCCCTCTGTTTGGGCAACCAGATGGCAGAGTGGATAGAGTGCTAGGCCTGAGGGCAGGAGATGTATCTTCCTAAGTTCCAATCTGGCCTCAGACACTGGACAAGTCACTTAATCCTGTTTGCCTCAATTCCCTCATTGGTAAAATGAGCTGGAGAAGGAAATGACAAACCTGTCCAATATCTTAGTCAAGAAAACCCCAAATGAGGCCACAAAGAGATTGAAATGACGACAATAACCATGTCTTCCCAAAATGTGCATCCTTTCCCATTGATACAGGTATTTATTGGAGAATAGGCCCCAGACATGGAGGAAATACTGTATTATTACTATGCTATTTCATTAAATGCTTTTCTTTTAAATTAGTTTTATGCTTTGCCTGACTAGCAAAGTAAGCACATTTGTTAGGGGTTGGGACTGTGGTTCTGAGTGCATAGAAGGGCCCTATATGGAAGAAGGGAGTGCTCTTGGGCTGTACAGATAAGGAAATGAAAGCAAGAAAGGAAAGGAAAACAACTTGTTCAAAGTCACAAGCTACGTGTCAAAGGGCTGGTCTTGTTTGGGTCAAACCCACTGGATTGAAGATCTATTCCCCTGAGCTTGTGACTAACAGGCAAATGAAAAACTTTTCTTTCTGAATTATTCATTAGTAAAATACGCCTTCCCCCAGAGCAAGTTTCTGGTACAAAAATCTCATACATAACTAGTGGCAGAATAAACAATGTATAGGAACACCCCCACTTACTTGGAAATCACTTATCCAATATCGTTGTTTATTTGGAACATACAAGGAAATATATCTCTGTCCCATCAGAAAAAGCATCTCAGTAGCCAAAGCAGTTATCCCAAAGCCCATGTACTTTACTGTATAGGCCAAACCCTTTGGCTTCCATTTAAAGAATTAAAATACTAACTTTAAATTTAAAGTCTTAATTGATTAATTTAACTTTAATAAATTTTAAATGAAACTTTTTAGTAATTTTATAATTAAAATAAATTTAATTTTATAAAGAACTCAGATAAGTCAGTTTATCTGGTTCTCTAGTCTCTGCATCTGATACAGATATGAAAGGGGGCTGGTTTGGGTGGTCAAGCAGTAAATATTGATAGCCTGACAGCAACGGAGGTTAAAAAAAACCTACAAAAACATAAACTTAAAACCTACTAGCGTGGGGCCATATAGCCAAGTCCTCTCTAGCTCCAAAATGAGCATTTTATGGTTCTAGAGTAAATAGCTCTATATGACTCAACAGCTCCCGAGAGTGTTGCTTGTCACGGTAGGGAGAGAGTAAGGGAATAAGCATTTAAGTCCCTACTATGTATCTGGCATTGCCCCAAGTACTTTACTAATATTATCATTTATAATACATTGTTTCAGTAAAAAGCAAGTGCTCATAACAATGTACTGAAACGTCAAGAAAAGTTTAAATTGTGTTCCCAATATTCAAAGACAGCAGGAAAGAATTATAATACATTTTAGAACAGTTTCCATCGTAAATGGTATGAAATGAAAAAAAATATATTTTAAGGTGAGCTTCAGTTATCTGGAACCTAGGTCACTTCTTTCCCTGGGAATGTTAGCTAAGAAGTTTTCCTGTACCTCTTCTTTCACCTACATCATTTTTCTACTAATCAGAGGAATCCCTATGGAGTCAGAGAAACTGGGTTCAAATCTGATGATGATGACTTCTTTTGCGACCACGGACAAGTCTCTCAATGCTCTTGGCCCTCAGTTTCCTCATCTGCAAAGTGAGGGTCTTGGAGCTTATGGCTTTTGACTTCCCTTCTGGCTCTAGAGTTACCCTCCTCTCATCCCCAGGGTTCTTAACTGGGACTGGGGTGGTGGTGCTGTGAATTTGTTTTATTTAATATTTGGGTAACTGTATTTCAGTAGAATTGGTTTCCTTTGTAATCCTGTGCATTTTATTTTATTCATTTACAACCATTATTCTGAGTAGGGGTTCATAGGCTTCCCCAGACTGATAGCTAAGAAGTCCTTCTTTAAAGTGTGAAGTGCCCCGGAGGTATCTTCTGCTGAAGAATGAGCCCTGTAGGTGAGGAAAACATAGAAAGGAGACTGAGACACTATTTTTTTTAAAACTTTTTTTTTTTGCTGTTGTTAAAGAAACTGCATACATCATCAGAGACAAACAATAATTTAAATACCATGCAGTTTCTGTATGTACAAAACCCAGGACACAGAGATCCAGTTTAATTGTTCTCCTATTTACAGATAATTTCTTGTTCATGATCTGGTCAATTACAATACTTGAAGAGCACAGGATCGACAGCCACCACATTCACTCCCATACAAAGACGAGCTATGTACAGACACTGGGTTAGCAACTGGAAAATGCAGCTGGTTCTGGATCGAACAGACACAAGGGAAAAAGCCATTTCAGGTGCTCTCGGCTAACTCTCTGTGCATGAAGGAATGTTAGAGATACCATTCTTCTGAGTGTGTGCCACCGTATTGGTTCTGCAGTTTGTAAATGCTACTTTCTCAAGAAGGGAAGAGAATGAAACCTTGACAGCTCTATTTCACTGACCATCCCTCTGTGCAATTTCTCTAATTGAACTCCAGGTTCAGGGGATCTGCTATGTCCTTGGATGCAGAAAAAAATAACATTTGTGTGGTGTAGTGGCATCAGACTTGGAAATCAGGAGGCTTAGGTCCAAATCCTGGAGCTGCTACTTACTACGCGACCTGAGCAAAGTCTTGACCTCTCTGAGTTTCAAATTAAGAGGAGGAGCTAGATGATTTTAAAGGTCCTTCCAATTCCAATCTGTTGTAATTGAGGATGAACTGGCCTTACAATGGAAAAAAAAATAGAAACATACATAGCAATCTTTTTCTTCCAGCATTAAGGAAAGTCTAGTTTGATAAAGTTAACCTTGGCTAGAAATACCACATCTTTCCCCCCTCTTCTTAAAATAATCCAGATGTTCAAATATTTGTTTAGAAATAGCACATTTTTTTCTTATGATAATCCAAATGTCCAAAAAGATTTTTCAGTACTGGGAATTCACATCACATAAAAGAAGGTTTCATTTAAAAACTGTAGCTTCCTCAGAAGAGGGATGCAGTTTAAACAGAATCTAGGCCACTCCTCTTCTGTCTGAATTGGAATCAAAGTCTTACACAGTAATGTGTATTGGCTCAGTTGACATAGCAATGTGGTAAAAAAGAAGTGACAGATTTCCACAGATAACTCAAGGTATTGCAAAAACAGCCATAGATTAGAGGGCCTCAGCCTGCAGTCCATATTTGTTGGTGCTACCCATGGCAGATGGTGGGTGCAAGAACCACACAAATGAAGCTGGAAATAGCCCACCTTGGCTCTGCAAGCACAGTTCCCACTGTTGTCAGAGGGCTGTGAGGATACACGTCTGACAGTGCAAATGATGCCTGGGAAAAAGGTGCTTAGCAGGAAGCAAAAATAAATTTGGTTAATCTTCGTGAGTATAAAGTGGACTGCAGTGGTTGGGCACTTTGGGGAGAAAACCCAGGTATTCTGCTGGTTGGCTCCTTGTGAGATACAAGAATGTTGTTACATCGAGCCCTCAGAAGGGTTAAAAAGCAGAGTGGAGACATCAATAGGCCTTGGTGAGAGGGGTCTAGCCCACAGAAGATGCCTCCCCCTACTCCAAGAGAAAACCAGGGGTATTGTTTCTCAGGAAGAAGTTACTGGATTCATGACTGGGGTGGGCAAAACCAATTCCCCTCAACCTGGAAACCAATACAACAGCAGCATCTTCAATACTGGATATAGATGTCAAACAATAGGGCCCTAAATATTTCATCAAGCCACTTGCACATTCACATGTCAGTAAGCCTTTTGGGAAGACCTTATTTACAGCAGTATTAAAATTCTCACACATTCTCCCTGAACAAAATATCTCCCCAAGACAATAAATAGTGGAACTCAACATTTGAATAGAGACAAAGCCTCAGGAATAACATACACACCAACGTAGACCCCTGGAATGTTCCTTCCTGATGGCATGGAGGAACTCATGGGTGAGGGTCCCCTAGCTGGTGAGCTCTGCCCTGAGGAACTGTCCCAAGCTGGCCCAGATACATGCTGACCCCCTGAAAGCAGCATGACCCCAGCTGCTGGCAGGAATTCAAAGAGGGACTTCTTCCTGCCACAAATCATGTATGGTGTGTATGGTGGTGATGGTGGTGGTGGAGGATGGGTTGGTGATGGGATTACCTCTCTTTTTGTTTGTGCGAAGGCCTAGTCAGTTCACCTCTAAGCAAAATGTACCTGAGGTGGAGAATCCAAGGATCACATTAAGTTATTAGAGTGACAAGCAAATTTTCAGATATCTGGGTGGAGCTTTGCTATTCAGGACTTACTGGCTCTCTCAAAAACAAAACTAAACCAAATATAACTCCCTTGAGGACAGTAATTGTTATGCCTATTGTCAGAGTTGTCTTTTTCATCATAATGCATTGAGAGATCCATATTCCCTCAAGATCAGTGCATTTCAGATCAGGCCAACCATTTCATAGATAAACTCATTCTTATGTGCATTATGAAAGAGATGAAAAAGATTCATGCTGGTTTTAAAAGATCAATAGGGTGCACCATGGGATGGCTGGTGTTCATAGCTATAGAGTTCTGATGCATGCTGAGCTCACGTAGAATCACCGATGTGCCTCCAAGTGAACTCTTCAAAGCAAAAGAGGAGGGAATGGAAAGCCACCAAGTATAGTGTTTTTGGAGGAGAGGCCCATCTGTTATTTAAGGACCAATGTCAGTGGCATGAACTCTTGCATTCAGCCTTCAAGCTTCGATGCTGTGCCCAGTTCACTTCCAAGACATATTCTAAGACATAACTTTAAAATGGTGCACTTGACAAAAACCAGCATTGGAGCACGTTAGTAAAATTGAGAACATTAGCCAAGCAGAATAGCTACCTAGGCCATTGTGCTTGTAAAGCAGGTCTTACATGTACATGCCTACATAGCCATTGTACCTTAATAACATTCAGGTGTGTGTGTGAACATCGGTGACATTCTGATTTCTTAACACTTGTGGGTCATCCACTTTTCATTAAGAAATAAAAATGCTTACTTAATTCATTCTGAGCAAGTTTTGTGGGAAGGAGACACAACTTTGGTCTGAGGTGAGTTTACCAGTTACCAAAGATGAACTTTCTACTCCTCAAGGCGCACACACCTCTTGTGACCAATAGTCGATTATAAACTCATGTAGAAAAGGGCTTTCCTTTGTGTTCAGCGTATGGAGGATGGGGACAGGGCTGGAATGGAGAGAGTGTAGGGAAAGGGGTCACTGAGAGCAGCACTCCCTGACTGCTTCCTCCTCCTAAGGTGCTCCCCAAAGCAGAAGCCACATTTGGTTTAAGTGCTTGGGACTTTACTTAAAAGGCCAGTCAGAACTTTTTCACTTTGTACAGTCATTCCCGGAAAGAAACCCATTGCCTCAGCTTTCTTTGGAGTTGAGTGATAGACGCTTGCGAGGATGAGGGTGGCTGGAGACAGAATGAATGCAGTTACCAGCTGGGCTTGGACAAATAGGACACATCCACATGCCAGAAAGTCTTAAAATGAGGACGCCAAGCTGTTGTCCTTGGCCCTGCCAGGGGTGGGGTGGGGGGTATTTTCACTGTCAGAAGTTAATGTCAGCAGGTCTGATGACTGAATGGTAACCATCAAGTTTACAGATATGTATAATATATATAATCCTCATTATGTTTATTTTTTCTTCTTTTCTCTTCTTTTAAAAAAAGGCAGTTCAGAAGATTTACATGGTAATGGGAGAAAGTGAATAATACCAGCACTTATGGTTCTTATAAATTCATGTTTTGAAGACAGCAGAGCACTCAAGAGGAATTCAATTGCTACGGTCGATGAAACCTAAGGAAACAAAAGCCAAAAAAACAGGGAACTGAGTGGATAGACAGGTGATGAAATGACCCCTAGCCCCTCAAAATGGGGTCCCCAGGCACACTTGACTTATTTGTAATTCTGCCTTTACAATATCAATCAGTCAATAAACATTTGTTAAAGGCTTACTATGTTCCAGGCACTGGAGATACCAAGTCAAAAAAATAAAGCAGTCTTTGCCCTCAGGGAGCTTACATTCTAAAATCTCCTAAAAATGGTTAACCTGCCTCTGAAGTCCTCTAGTGATGAGAAATTTGCAGTAATTATATTGGACCATAACTTTCTTGAGGACAAGGATTGCACTTAAAAAAACTCAGAAAACTTTTTAGATGCAGTATCCAGCATAGTTCCATGACATAAAGTGTCTAATAATTGCTTGTTGAGTGTAATTGAACCCAGTTTTTAGCTTTGTGCATAAAAAAGAGGAAGGTGCACTCTGACCCTTTGTCTGAAGCAAAGTCAAATGCACACAGGGAATGACAAAGAAACCGATGGATGGCTTTCAAAGAACAAGGTCAGGGAACTCCTAACACCTGACAAAGGCATTTTTACTCTTTTTTTCTCCTTTGTAACCAAAGACAAAGAAATGGACCAAATATCAATTTAGGTTCCAAGTGACCACAGGAAAAGTTGCTACCCCTGTGGGCCTCAGCTTTTTTATATGTCACATGGTGATGATAAATATCTACTAGCTCTGTTTCAAAGAGCCATCCACAATAAGCCCTCTGCTCCTCTGCCATCTTCTCATCCACCCAACTGGAACCTTGGATTCTAACCTTGGATCTCCCAACTCTGGTAGATGAAGTTTCATCTTATCTTGCTGGGAAGCAGGATTCCACAGCACTTCTCTGTTGTCTCCTTGACCTGTCACCCTCCCAACCCCCACCCAAATTTCCAGCATCCATTTATATTTTATCTTCCTATACTAGAATGTAAGATCCTTGAGGAGAGGAACTCACCACTTAATGCTAAGGAACAGTAGTACCTGATAAGTAGTGAGCATTTAATAAATGCTCTGTCTCTCTGTCTATATCCATCCATCCATCCACCCATTTTCTATCTTGATCTCTATATCATCTATTGGGAGAGTCAAATTAGATTAGACTTTGGAAACTGTAATGTGCAAGCCAAATCGAAGGTCATGGTCCTTTTTGGTATTTGGGTTTCCTTCTTGAGGAGCCTGATAGGTGTCAAATGAGTAGAGATGATTCTTTTTTCCTGCTTTTGTCTTTCATAAGAATAGTCTCCAGGATGCCTGGAAACTAAATATGGTGGGTATTTACATTTTTAAGGTATTTTGGCAACATTCCAGCATGTTTTTGAATTGTAGGTTTATGTCTCCCCTTCTAAGGGGAGGGGATGAAGATGATGGCCCAAGAGTAGAAGGGTTATTGTGAATGGCCTTCTGATGTAGGCCTGGTAGGTGTTTATCATCCAGTCCCTTGCCTTGCCTTTCTTTGCATCTCCAGGGCTCAATATTGCGCCTAACAGGCTAAGAGTGCTTTGAGATAAATTGCCTGTTGACTGACTGACTCAAAAGCAGTCATATTTGTCAAGTGACTCTGCAGAGTTTAAAGTGCTGTATGCTTAAATACAAGTTATTATTATTAATAACAATGATTATTATCATTCCTCATAACCACACCAAGGATATCAACCTTGAAAGCGGAAAACTGTCTAGTTTAGAAGCTGACGTTACTTATTGGTAATTTTTAAAATGTTCTTCAAAAGCATCTACCACCCACCTTGTTAGATGTCTACTTAATTCATGAACTTCCATTTCAGTGCTTTTAAATTCATTGAGCTCCTTCCGAATGGCAGCCTGAAATGAAGAGTGGCCCGTAAATATGTAAATAAGGAAGATGCAAAGACGTACATTATTTTTATTTCAAACAATAAACTTTCGTAAGCAATAGAAATAAAAGGGCCATAAAATGGATTCCTTTACACAGAGAGGAAAAAACCCCAACATCTGAGAGGGCCCTTTAGAACCTACAAAAGAACACCTAGACTCTAAATTGCAAATCGTGGAGGGAAATACATTTCTTTCCCCTCTCCTGTTTCCTCTTTTTTCTTCTCTTTCTTTTCTCTGTCTTTCTCTCTCTCCCTCTGTCTTTGTCTGTCCGTCTCTGGCTCCGTCTGTCTCTCTCTGTCTCTATCTCCAGACCTGCTACATATAGTCATCCAATCAAAAACGGATGTACATCTCCACAGATAAATCATGACCATGCTCAGGCTTAAGTGTCAAACTTTCTTCTTGCTGAGGTGAATATAAACAAAATTGTTGCCAGCTACCAGGATTCCTTCAAAAACAAAATGCAAAAATACTTTGAGAGGAGGCAAGGGACGTAAGAGCTGTCTCCCACTGCTTCCCCTCCCCCCTTCTTTATTTATGAATACTTTCTCTTGTTATTTCATCAGCTCCAAGGTAATATACTGTCATCGACATCTAGAAGCAGGTATATCTTTGGGGAAAAAAATAAATTACAATCTTTTCTCCTCCACCCTTGACGAATTCATTCTCACTGCTCTGTCCAGTGGTGAGACAAGAGCAGAAGTCCTTGTGGTGTTGGGCATAGTGGGGAGAGGATGGGGGTTGAGCCTGGGAGAGGTCGAGGGTGAAGATAACAGGTCAAAATTTTAAACAAATGTTACTATAATAGATGTGCCCTTCAGGTTCGATTTTATGGACAGAGTGGTGTGGAAATCCAAGTTTGGAAAACTTGATGACAGCAGACCCACAGAAAGGAGAAAGAGGCAGAGAGGGGAAGGAGGTGGGGGCAGAGAGAGCATTATCTTTAGCTAGCAAACTGATTACGACAAACATATGCTCATCTATCAGGGTGTTACTGTTTCCTCTTCTGTTTCCTGTTCATGTTTCTCTCCCTAGACAAATGGGCACGTTTTTGAGGAAGTAGATTGTCTATTGCTCAAATAATTATACATCATCTTGTCGTTGCATATTTGTATAGGAATGTGTGTATGTCTATATGATGACATTAGTGACATCAAGCCTGTTTCTGAAGGGGGCTTTTCCTAGATTTGAAATGATTAATCATGCTATGCTGTGGCAAGAATACTGGACTTGGGGTTATCTGATGGTCTGAGTCTGAGTCTAGATTATACCGCTTACTAATAGGTAAATCTCTTGCCTCCTCCCTTAGCTGTTTCCTTTGCTTGTAAATCCTCATACTACCTGTCTTACAAAGTTGTCGTGAGCTTCAAATGAGATGATATTTGTATTGTAGTCAGTGGAATAATAGAAAACTTTGGAATCAGGGGACATGAGTTCAAACCTCGGCTCTGTTATGTGACTGTTACCTCTGTGGGCTTCAGCTTCATTATTTTTAAAATGAAGAGGTTGGACCAGGCTTCTGAGGTTCCTTCCAGTTCTAAATATATGATCCTGTCCTGTCTTATGTGAGCTCTTAGTATCCCTTGGTAAACTAGCAGTTGCTGTATTGATTGAGAAGTGAGCACAGATTGAAGTTGGCACCAACCATACAACGTATGCTTTCTGAAGAAATCACTAACTTGCTTTATCCTCTAAGGATGGGGGTTGGTTTAAGGGTATGGCCAAGAGGTCCACTGCCTCAAGCTGACTGGGTTAAAAGTGCTCTTTTGTGTCACTGACTTTATTCATAAGGCTGTCAAGAAGAAAAGAGAGCAGAGTGAGAGGAATGGTGCCGGACTATCAGTGACCAGCTGTGAGGAATTAGGATGCTGAAGGGCCTACGTCTTCTGGAAAGTGTAAGTCCCTAGCCAGCATATCCTTTAATTAAAGATTAACTTGTGTACAACATCCGGCTTAGTGTTATATAAGGTGTATCAAACAGTCTTAAAGTTTAAAAACACACAGGTTTTTGAGTTTCCCTGTAGATACACGTAGGTGTTTAGCTGCATTTTTAACTGATTAAACTACGTAAAGCAGAAGCAATGTATAGGAGAGTCAGGGTCCTATCTTAAGCTCATCTGGCCCTCAGCAAACATGATTACTATTAAAATTACAGTAAAAATTCATTGAGATTCCACTAATTAAAACTAGTGTTAAGAATGAAGACAGAGGATGGGTTAAAGCTTTCAATCAAAAAATCAAACATTTATTAAGGGCCTACTATGTGCCAGGCATTGTGCTAAGCCTAGGGAATATAAAAAGTGCCCCAAAAAAGTCCCTGCCCGCAAGGAGCTTACAATCTAATGGGGGAGACAATATGCAAATAAATATAAGCAAAGCAAGCTATATGGAGGATAAATAGGAAACAATTAAAAGAGAGAAAACACAGGATTTAAACAGGGTTGGGGACAGCTTCCTGTAGAAGGTGAGATTTCAGTGGGGACTTTAAAGGAAGCCTGGAAGGTTACTAGAATGGAGGAAGGAGTGTGTTTCAGGCATGAGACAGCTTAGCTTTTACAATTCATTTTGTTCAAATGAGTTTGAATTTTGCAAACTTAAAAATGCTATGTAAATGCTAATTATCACCATCATTATTATTACTCTATTTACAAAGGAATGTGCTAAATGCAACAGCAAGGTAAATAAGACTTCAACAGGAATGTTAATTTTTTGCTTTTACTACCCATAACCGTTTAGAATGTATGTTTGTCTGTCTATCTATCAATATTATTTCAAATATTTATTACACGTAATCCCTACCTCTTTATTAAAGCAAATTCTCCAAACCTCTGGTTCTTAGCAGTAACTAGCTCTGGGTATATCTTGGGCAAGTCACTAAAACTTTCAAAACCTCAGTTTCATCATCGATCTGTAAAATGGGTATAATAATGCTTGATCACTGCCTTATAGAGTTTTTATGAAGATCAATTGAGATAATGCACATAAAAACCTTAAAATACTCTAATGGTTAATTATCGACTGTTAAAAAGGGCACCTAGATTCATAAAATTAAATTTTTTTGTGTGTCCAAGTATAACAGACAGAATTTTTCTCCCTTTCTCTCTAGCTAATCCTAAAGAGTGAAGTTTAACTACAATTATGTACACATATCTGCTCTATGTGCTGTTATACATTTTCTTACATATCTGTTAAGACCTGGCTGTCAATTCTTTAACTACAAAGGAAGGTAACCCATCGGTTACCTCTCAAGTCCCCAAAGAGGTAAATATTGCTTTCAAACATAGCAGATGCTACAACCTGGAGCATAAAACATCAAACTGGAATTTGGATCATTATCTTTTCTTCAACACCAGTTGATTCTTTCTTAACTTTTTCTATTTCTGTTATTTCTGGAACCAATAATTTTAACATTATTATATATTATCATTATACTTATGTCACATATTTTATATCATTTATATTATATAATGTATATTTCTGAAACCAATTTTTCTCAGTCACCTAAACTCAATACTTTCCTTCCAGCTCCCTCATTTTCCACATCCAGTTGCTTGCTACATCTTTTTAATTATACCTCACGGATAAATGAAAGAATTGGGGGAGTTGGAAGGGGGACTTCAGGGGCTACTCGGTCCAATTCACATCAGCAAAGGAATCCCCACTGCATTACAACTGACAAGAGGTCATGTGGTCTTAGCTCGAAGACCTTCATGATGTGTCAGTTAGTCAATAAACATTAGTTGAGCACCTATTATGTAGCAGGACATAAGATATTATTATTGTGGTTGTTGTTATTGATACTATTAGGGCAGCTAGGTGGCATGGTGGATAGAGTGCCAGACCTGTCTTCCTGAGTTCAAATCTGGCCTTAGTCATTTCCTAGTTGTGTGACTCTGGCCAAGTCACTTTACCCTATTTGCCTCAGTTTCCTCATCTGTAAAATGAGCTGGAGAAGGAAATGGCAAATTACCATAGTATCTTTGCCAAAAAAACCCAAATGGGATCACAAAGAGTGAGACATGATGGAAACGACTGAACAACAACAAATTACATGCCAGATACTGTGTTAAGTCTGGGGATACAAAAAAAGAGGCAAAAGACAGTCCCTGACCTCAAGGAACTATCTTCTCCAACTCCCATTGCCACCAACTTAGTTCAAACTTTCACTACTTATCTAGACTTCTGAACTGGTCTCTCAGCCTTTTAAATTTTTTAAAAAATTTTGAGTTCTGAATTCTCCCCCTCCTTTTCACTCTTCTGCCCATTGAGAAGGTAAGAAATATGATATCAATTATAGATATGAAATCATCCAAAATATATTTCCATATTAGCCACATTAAAAAAAAAGCAAGAAAAATAAAGTTTAAAAATTATGTTTTAATCTGTACCCAGACTCCGTCAGTTCTCTTTCTGGAGGTGGATAGCATTTTTCATCATAAGTCCTTTTGAATTATCATTGTACTGATAAGAACAGTTAAATCATTCAGAGCTGATCATCACACAATATTGCCATTACTGTGTACAATGTTCTCCTGGTTCTTCTCACTTCACTTTGTATCAGTTCATATAAGTCTTCCCAGTGTTTTTCTGAAACCATCCTGCTCATTATTTTTTATAGCACAATAGTATTCCATCACAATCATATACCATGACTTGTTTAGCTATTCCCCAATTGATGGGTATACCCTCAATTTCTAATTCTTTGCCACCACAAAAAGAGCTGCGTTAGATATTTTTGTTCATATAGATCCTTTCCTTTTTTCTTCGATCTCTTTGTGATACAAATCTAGTAATGGTATCACTGGATCAAAGAGAATGAACAGTAGTTTTGTAGCTCTTTGGGTATAGTTCTAAATTATTCTCCAGAATGGTTGGATCAGTTCATAACTCCACTAACAGTGCATTACTGTCTGAATTTTTTTTTCATATTCCTTCCAACATTTGTCATTTTCCTTTTTTGTCATATTAGCCAATCTGATAGGTGAGAAGTGGCACCTCAGAGTTGTTTTAATTCACATTTTTCTAATCAATAGTGAGTTAGAGCATTTTTTCTTATGACTCTAGATAGCTTTGCTTCCTTCTCCTGAAAATTGCCTATTCACATCCTTTGGCCATTTATCAATTGGAGAATTACTTGTATTCTTATAAATTTGACTCAGTTCTCTGAAAAATTTGAGAAATGAAGGCTTTATCAGAGAAAACTGCTGTAAAAAATTTCCCCCCAGATTCCTGCTTTCCTTCTAACCTTGGCTGCATTGGATTTTTTTGTGTGCAAAACTTTTAAAATTTAATGTAATGAAAATTATGCATTTTTATATCTAATAACTCTGTCTCATTTGGTCATGAATTCTTCCCTTATCCATAGATCTGAGAGGGAAAATTTTCTGTGCTCCCCTAATTTGCCTATGATATCATCCTTTATGTCTAAACCATGTACCCATTATCTTGGCATATGTTGTGAGATGTTGGTCTATATCTAGTTTCTGCCAAACCGCTTTCCAGTTTTCTCAGCAATTTTTGTCAAGTAGTGAGTTCTTATCCCAGAGGCTGATGTCTTTGGATTTATTAAACACTAGATTATCATGGTCATGCACTGTGTCTATTCCACTGATCCACCACTCTGTTTCTTAGCTAGTACCATATTATTTGATGATTATTGCTTCGTAATACAATTTGAGATTTAATACTGCTAGGCTGCCTTCCTTCACAGCTTTTTTTTCCATTGATTCTCTTGATATTCTTGACCTTTTGCTCTTCCAGATGAACTTTGTTATTACTTTTTCTAGCTCTATAGAATAACTTTTTGGCTGTTTGATTAGTGCAGCATCGAACAACTAAATTAATTTAGATAGAATTGTCATTTTTATTACATTGGCTTGACCCACCCATGAGCAATTCATATTTCCCCAATTGTTTAGATCTGTCTCTATTTGTGTAAAAAGTATTTCATAATTATGCAAAGTAATATTTCTAATGGACAGGTCTAAATGTGTCACTTCTCTGCTCCAACATCTTCAGTAGCTCCCTGGTACTCACCAAATAGGTGACACAGGTTATAGAATTTAGCATTGGGAGGAATCTTAGGGACCATGTAGTCAGTTCCCTTCATTTTACAGGTGAGGAAACCAAATCATGGAAAAGAGAATGACTTGTACGTCCCAAAGTAAGTACATATCAGACCATGGAGTCGAGTTGAGCTCCTGTGACTTCACCCTAGGTGCTGCTTTTACTACACTAGCATTTGAGGCTCTAATCAATCTGACTCTAGCTTCCCGGTTCAGCCTTATTTCACATTTCTCTCATTCATGTACCCTATGTTTTGGGCCAAACTGGATGACTTGTCAATCCCCACCCAATCCTGCCCCACCCTCCTCTCCTGCCTCTGTCTTTGCATGCTTAGAATGGCTCCCCCTTCTACCCAGCAAATCTCCTTTTGTCTCTTTCCTCCAGAACTAGCTTAGGGGCTACCTCTTTCATGAAGCCTTCTCTAATCCTAGCCAGGAGTGACTGATTACTCTCTCCTTGAATCTTATTAGAGATTATATGCGTGACCTGTATGATTTCTCCCATGGATTCAATCTTATTTTAATATCCTACGTATAGATACTTACTGCCTCTGTGACCTTGGGCAATGTCACAACATCTCTGGGGAAAACTGATTGGATAATATGAGATTTGAGGTTCCCTCTTCATCTCTAATTGTTTGGATAAATATCTTACCTTCCTATTAGATTATAAACTCCCTGAGGACTTGGACTCTTATTTTTTTCATCTTTGTAATCCCAGCACCCAGTTAGGTATATTGCAAAAAAGAATCAATTTAAGGAATTTTTGCTGAATTATACTAAAGTGAGTGAATCAGTCAGTCATAAATCCCTGCCCCGTCCCCCCTCCCTGCTATGTGCCAGGTACAATGCTGGGCGCTGAGGATATAAAGACAAGAAAACAACCAATTCTCAAGGAATTTATGTTTTATTGGGAGGAGACAACATCCACAAATATAAGGATGCATAGAATAAGTATATGTATTTGTTGCTGTGTTTGTTCTTTGTTTTCGAAGAGGACCATGACATCAGGAAAAATTATGACATGACTTGCAGTTGACTTTGACTTGAGGGAGGGCTGTGCAAGGTCACCAGCCTCACTTTCTCCTCCAGAGCAATCTGGGTCCAGTGGCCTGTTATTCACCAGGACAACTGGAGATGGCCTAAGATGCACTGGCACTTTTAGGCTAAGGCCTTTTCAGGTTCCCTGCCCAAGCTCCACTTAACAACTGTATTTTGGGCCCTCCTGGCTGACGTATGTATTTAAATATACTTAAATGTTAAATAAATACTAGAAGAAGAGGGCAATGGTCTGTGACCTCTCCTTTTCTGTGGAATCAGCCTCCTCCTTTATTCCCTTCTGTAAAGTGGGTGTGACTGTATTCATCCTTTGTCTGTGGCTTTCCTAGAATGGTGAGAATTCACTCCAGTGATGATCACAAGCTATTTGGAGCACTGGTAGAAGGTGTGATGGAAATAGCTCTTTTATTTTCCCAGCTGTTGGACCTCCCCACCGGTATTCAACTGCCAGCTGAGATTGTGACTAACACTTTGGGGCCCACATCATTAGAGAGCTCCCTCACCCCGAGTGTGAAATGCAGTAACAAAGTCATCATCCCCAGGGCAGGAGCCAACTTGGGTCTCCAGCTATTTTCTTTCCCTCTCTTTCCCAGCTTACTTTATCTGCAGCAGTCAGTCGAGTCCAGGGCTTATCTGCTCTCCTGTCATAATCCTGAGCATCGGCCACTTCCACATAGTCACTGAAGCGAATAAGGATCTTCCTTTCACGGAGCTCTTCAACCGTGGGCCTCTGACTGAGCTATAAGACAGAGGCGGAGAGATGAGGTGGTTCGTGCATTGTCGCGGTATCCAGTGCTTTTTTTTTTTTAGCTCTGAAAGCAACCTCAGAGGACCTCTGGTTCAATTCCTCCATTTTATGGATGAGGAAACTGAGGCCCAGGGAAGTTAAGGGACTTCAAAGCCACAAAGGGAGTAATCATTGGTGGTGGAATTTGAACCTAGGGTCAGAGCTTTTTCCTGATACCATGCCTCCTCCGGCTGACTCATCTGAGGTCAAAATTAGTTAGGGCCAGAGTCTTGTACAAAATTTGGGTCTCCTGACTTATAATCTAGAGTTCTTTACAGTATGCTACCAATGAGTGCCATTTTCCTTTCTTGAGGCTATTTTTCAGGTTCCATAACTACGGACACAGGCATCGCTTCAGTCACAACAATTGCTCTGCAAGATAAACAAACACATTCCAGAGACTGTTCCTGTTCAACACCATTCTGGTATCATGTGCTTCTTGGGTAGGGCTGGAAGGTTCGTTCCCTGTTGCCAGTTGGAGGACACGGGGGAAGCAATGGGCGTTGTATGGAAGCCAAATTGGGTAACAGGCTTGTGTAATGCTCCTAGGCCATTAGGACCTGGGGAGGTCTAGGTCGTAGGGGTGGGGAACCTGTAGGTCTTGAGGGCACATGTTCCCCACCCCTGGAGGTCTCTAGAGTCTAAAGCTGACCTAGAATGCTAGGAGATTATACACAGAAATAGCAAAGATTCTTAACCTGGGGCCTGTGAATTTGGTTGTTTTCTTCGAAAAAAAGTTTTTGATAACCAAATATTAATGTAATTGGCTTCCTTTGTAATTCTACACATTTTATTTCATGGTATTTTATAAAATTATTTTGAAAAGGGTACATAGATACATAGGTTTCCCCAGACTGCCAAAGGGGTCCATGAGAGGTAGCTAAGGTGGCACAGTGGATAGGGCACTGGGCTCTGAGTCAGGAAAACCTGAGTTCAAATACAGCCTCAGATACTTACTAGCGGTGTGACCCTGGGCAAGTCACTTAACCTCTGTCTCTCTCCCATTTCCTCACCTGTAAAATGGGGATGATAATAGCACCTATCTCCTAGGTTTGTTGAGAGGATCGAATGAGACCGTATTTGTAAAGTGCTCATTATAGTGCCTGGCACATGTAGGTGCTATGTAAATGTTTATTCCTTCCCTCTCTTCCTCCTATGACAGACAAAAAAGGTTAAGAACGCCTGATCTAGAAGGTCCTGGAGACTGAAAATGATCTCTCGTAGAGGAGCTATAGATCAGCTCTGGTCTCATTTGGTCGCACTAAGATGTAAGGCTGAAGCAGGTAGCATGACTTGATATGGCCTGCCTTGTTGCAGAAGGCTGTAAGGGGGAGGTGTGGCATTTAGGGTGTCCCTAATTATAACGGTTGCCTATTATAAAGATAAAGCCAATAAAGCAAAACATTCCTTAAGGTCCACCACTCAGAACAGCTAAGCAAAGAGGCTTGCAGTGACTAAAACTCCTACTGTAAGCTCCCTGTCGCCATCAGGGCTGGAGGAAAGCATCGTTCTCTTGGCCTTTATGGAATTGGTAAGGCTTTCAATGTCCAATTTCCCTGCAATCCAGAATGTTGCATTCCACTGAGCTGTTTGTTGCAGGCTTTTTGGAATGAACAGCCAACTCAGTTTAAAAGCTGATGACGGGCAATGGGATCTCTGTTCTTAGGTCAAGCAAAAGCCTGAGCAAAGTCTCTTGCTGTGTGGAACTCATGTAACAATGGATACAAAAATCCATCATTATTAAGACTGAATCTTTCTGCTGGGCCTGAATGAGGACTGGAGAGGCACAACTGCGTGTCTGCAGTTGGCTACACACATGGTGTTAGGTTGGCAGGAAGGTGGGCTTGGGGAGAGGACATGTGTGAGGGAAGATGTACCCATAGCTACTTTCTGTGTCATCTGAGGGAATCAGTTTTGCCTCCAAGCTCAGGCCTGTGGAGAGCAGTGTTGGCCTGAAGTGGGCCTGGGGGTGGAAATAGGTAGCAGTTTCTTTCAACTTGTGGGCCTTCACAATAAAAACGTATAATTTCATACCCACCAAAGCCAGGAAATTCATTGAGACCAAAGCACTGCTAGTTTCTAAAAGCCAAAACCAAGGCAGGGAGAAAGGAGGAAAGGAAGGACCACTGTTCTCTCTAGGTTTGCTCTCTGGACACAACCAAACTAAAAATCTTCCTTACTCAGTATGAATGTTTGATGGGGGCAGCTGCCACTGCTACCCGAAAGTCACCAGGTGTTATATCATTTGCTTCCCTGCCTTATGGAATTTGTTAAAATTAAGTGGGGGGTGATTTTTTGAGGAAAGCAGAGGGCTAAGGGGAAGGTGTCTAATAAGCAGAAGCAAGACCAGCATCTGGCTTGTCTGTGATAAGGGCTTGAAAGAAATAGAACTATGGGACAGGAAGCAATGTCTATTCCCCACCCTGCTCAACAACTTCCTCACCTTGGCTCAGCCTCTCCGCAGTTTGGGGCTGCAAATGGAGATATGTGACCACACTATATTCAGGGAAGCTGCCTTCTCATTCTTCCCTCTCTCACACCACACTGTACAAAGCTGTCCCTTCATTCAGGCACCCACAATTTAGTTCTTAGGCACCAGACTGATAACCAATTGAGGGTGGCTAAAAAGGAAATGATGACACAGGAAGTAATTTCTTTTGGGAAGTTGAGAGGGGGTTTAAATCTTGCTTTTGGCACCTGAGAAAATGACGCAACTATTGCTTTTTAGGGTTGTTTCCTTTCGGATTTGCCTGGCCCACCATGAAAAATTCATCATTGGCCCTGACAATGGCAAGTTATTGCTTAGGAGTCTTTACCTTGAGACTCTGGAAAGTTATAAAAAGCTTACCTCACTTTTTCAAACAAATTTGAAATTTTAAGGAATTGGTATGTCCAATCATGACTTTTAAATTTTTTTTTATTTTTTTTTTATTTTTATTTTTATTTTTAGTTTACCACGCACAGTTCTACATAGTTTTGAGTTCCAGTTTTTCTCCCCTCCCTCCCCCCTCCCTCCCCAAGACGGCATGAAGTCTCATATAACTGTCATGTATAACTTCGCATTGAATTAATTTATGCACTAGTCAAGTCGTGGAGAAGAATTTTGACCAATGGAATGAATCATGAGAAAGAAGAAACAGAACCAAAAAAAAAACAAAACAAAACCCAAAAACAAAAACAAAAGAGAAGCAGAAAAGGTGAGCATGTAGTGTGCCTCAGTCTGTATTCAAACTTCGCAGTTCTTTGTGTCGATGAAGATAGCATTCTCCATCGTGAGTCCCCTGGAGTTGTCCTTGCCCCTTTAGGTTGCTGAGAAAAGCGCAGTTTGTCAGGGTTGGTCCTCACGGAATCCATATCTGTGGCTGTGCACAACGTTCTCCTGGCTCTGCTCCGCTCACTCAGCATTATGTCGTGTAGGTTTATGACTTTTAAATTTTAAAACTTCTTCGGGGTTCCTAAATTTTGGGTGCAACTAGTTATTTTCAATTATTTCAATTAAGCTGTTAGGCTGTCCCTTTTAAAATATAAGCCAACTTGTTTTATTTGCTATGAAGGCCAAGGAAGGGGTGGAAGAGAACCCAGGGGAACCCAGAGAATCCAATCCAAGCCCCTACCTGGAAATAGTTTATGCTTGGTTAACACTTATGAGGTAAAGAGTAGAAATAATTCTCATCCCCATTTTAATGATTAGGAATCTTGAGTCTCCAAAAGGTTAAGTGATTTACAGAACAAGAGTTAGGGCTCAGCAGGTTGATTCAAACCCAAGTCCCCTGAATCTAGGCTCAGTTTTCTTTCTAGTATATACCACATTGCCTCTCCAACAAGGACTGACCTTTTGACAAGACAGCCAAGTAGTGTCCTACAGACTCATGAGATGGGGAATTACATTATACTATGTGAGGACAGCAAATATTTCCAAAGTCCTCACTTGAGAATCTGGCAGTAGATGATCTTCAAAACAATGGGTGAGAATTTAAAGGACTGAGGTCCTGTTTGAAGATCTTTCCACACATGTGATGCTGAGCAAGACACTTAATCTTTTGCAGGATGCATCTTCTCTGTCTGCTTAGCAGTGGTGATAGATGGCTTGGCACCATATGTTTGGGAAAGCACTTAGGAAGGTAAGATTTATAAACACAAATGATAATTTTTTTGGTAAAGATGATTTTCACAGGATCTCTAAACTGCCTTACTTGTATAATTTATAGATGAAAGTAAAGGTCCATTAATAAATATTTACTAATTTTAAAGGATCTGCTATCTCCAAGATTTGGATATTGGTTGTCTGAAAATGCTAATTGTAAAAGGCTAAGGATGTTGTATTTAATAATAATAATAAAAATAGCTGCCATTTATATGGCAATTCAAGGTTTACAAACTTTAAACGCTATCTCATTTTATCCTTATAGACAACTCCATAATGCAGGTGCTATTATTATCCTCACCTTACAGATGGGGAAATTGAGGCCGATAGAGATTAAGTGACTTGTTCAGGGTCATAGCTAAGTGGCTGAGGACGGATTTGAACTCAGGCTTCCTGACTCCAAGTCTGGCACTCTATGAAAGTGGTTTTTTATTTACTTCAGTGTTTCATAGATTCATTACTCTTGTCAATATCACCGAAGAACTAACCCAGAAAAACTCAATGAAGGGTCTTATTGTTAAGGAGATCACTCTGATGATTTTAAGAGGTTTTATAATTAGCACTTATATTTTTATAGGCATTGTAATACTTCAGTTGCCAAACTAATGAACTGAATGCTTTAAAAACTTCAGGTATTTTTTTGACCAATTGACTTAAATCGGGACCTTTGAAATTCCTTCCTTTGACTGAATAATCTCAATATTGTACTCTTTAATTCAGTCTGGATGGCAACATGTACATTTATCAGAAGGACAGGAAACGTCGTATCATAAAAATGGAGAAATCCACAGTCCCTGATTACAGGAGAATTCAGTTTTCTATCTAGATTGGTAGTTTTGAGAGACCCCCACTGTACTGGGTTAAGGCCATGACAGTGTGTTGAAAATTTCAAAATAGATTTTTAAAAAGTCACTTTAAAATAAAATGGGCAGGCAGTGTCGCATCCTCCAGGGGACTCAGAATCGCTAACCTAAAAAGTGGGGTGCAAGGTCTAGCCAGAAATGAGGGCTACCTATGTCACTGAGGTGGCATTGCAGGTTGCTGATGGAAAATGGCCGTCAAATGACCACTGAAGCAGTGCCATGGCCACATAGAGGGAGGAAAGGGGTGACCTGGTATCATCCATGAAGTCCTACAGGATTCTTAGTCAGGCCCCTCTTACCTTTCGGGTTAGCCTCCTCTTGATCTCTCGTTTTTCCTCTTGTTCTTCTTGTTCATTCCGAGCTGGAAGAGATATACAAGATTCCTTTGATTTTTTGTAAGTGACCAAAACAGAAGTGCATCATTGAAGTTTTTATTTACATATTTATTTCATATATACTACTCTTACAGGGTGCTTCACAGTCCATGAAAAAGTTCTTCTGAGAGCAGGATGGTGCCTGCCTCTAATCTCTTCTGGCTTTTCCCCTTTCTTTCATCATATCTGCTGGGAAGGCTTTCCAGATTGCCTGTGCTCATTCAATGTGGTCTAAACAGTACTTGCTGAACTTCTAACTGTGATTTCTTTATTTCTTTTGGTTACTAGTTCCCAGGCAATGAGGAAGTGTGTTAGCCTGGGTATCAGAGGATGAAAATAATCATGATGACAAGAAACACATGGAAAACTTTTGAGCAGGCTTTGGGGAAGAAGCAGGATACAGTTTTCTTCCTCCAGTGTGGCGGATGGTTTGCCTAATTGTCCAGCCAACCCATCCAGAGTTAGCTACAGCTTGTAGGTTCTGCTGCCTCACAGAGACAAGACTAGGGCTCATTATGATGTGGGTCTTTTCCCTTAACTCAGCAGGGGGGTACCTAAAGGGGACCACCTACTACAGAAAAAAAAAAGGCAAAGGCAAAAACTGAAGACTCCAGTGGAGGTCAGACAGGAGAAATTCCAGAAACTTCTACTTTCAGAAATTCTTAGAATTATCCAGATAACCAATGTAGTGTTTCTGGGCCCAAGCTGTTACATGGATGTATGCAATAGCATGTGGCTGTCTTCAGTCTCATATAAAGTGCCCCAATGAGCTCAGGAAATTAATTCTTGAACGTGCCACTGTAGGATCAGTGAGGTAGAAGGATTACTTACTCATTTTTTAAGAACCAGATGCAACATGGTTGAGGAAAGAAGGCCCAGGCTTGGAAGACAGCAAGCCTTGTCTCTATATCACTGAAGGCCTTTACTAAATCATCCTATCCTAGAAGTCAGTGCAGAACAGTGCTCTAAAGTCAGAAGACCTGGGATCAAATTCTACTTCAGAATTTGGGCAAATCCTTTAATTCCTGGGGCCTCAGTCTCCTCCCTTGTGAAATGAGGGGGTTGTGTCAGATGATTTCTGAGCTCCCTTCCAGTTCTAGCACTAAGTTCTATGATCATTTGGTATGCCCACAGTGAGATGCAGAAATAACAGGACAATGCTTCAGAGGGCCTAGCAAATATTAGGCGCTTAATAAGTACTTGTTGATTTGACAGACTGCTTCTTATTTATAGGATGTAAAACATGCATGAGGAACCTATGAGAGGGAGCAAAAACAAAATACTTATTTTTTCTCATTTGCATATGGAGAATAGGGCAGCTAGGAGGAGCAGTGGAGCCAGTGCTAGGCCTAGAGCCAGGAAGACCTCAGTTCAAATCTGGCCTCAGACATATACTAGTGGCACGACCCTGGGCAAGTCGCTTCACCTTGCTTACCTCAGTTTTCTCATCTGTAAAATGGGCTGGAGAAGGAAATGGCAAACCACTCCAGTATCTTTGCCAAGAAAACCCCAAATGGGGTCATGAAGAGTCAGACACAACTGAAAACAAATAAACAAATATGGAGGATGTGTGTGTGTGTGTGTGTGTGTGTGTGTATGTATGTATACACACGCATTCACAATGTGGGAGAAAGAAGGAGAGAGATATGTCAGAGTATCTAATCCAATCTCTCTATTTTATAGATGAGGAAAGTGCTGCACAGGAAGGTTAAGTCATTTGCCTAAGGATATACATGTCACAGTGATCCATAGAACTAAGATTTGAACCCAGGTCCTTTGACTCAAATCCACTACTCTTTCTACTATCCCAAACTGACTTGGTCAAGGCAACAAAGTTAGTGAGTAAAACCAGGAATAGAACCAAGTCACCACGATTACCAATGACATTTAGATTGATTGGATTCACCTCACAAGGAAGGGACAATTCCCTAACTGAATCCAATCTTACATGAAAACAGTAAGAGGCTGGTTGCCTGTATGATGTGATTTGAGGTATGTAATCAAAAGGCATATACCTCCCCGCCAAAAAAATTTTTTGACCAACCCGAATAATTACCAAACTGATTCTTTCCAACTAGTTTGATACCATGTTTAAAATGACCATTTTTAGGGATTATATTGGGTTCAAAGATTATTTCCTATGAGTCACCTTTCAAAATGTAATGTGCCTCTCAGAAAGAAAATACATTAAGCCACTACCAGTCATTAACATAACTTATCAGGTATGAATTATTATGTTGGAAATTAGGGATACTTCCCAAGGCAGGAGTGGCCTTTAAAGGTGAGACTCTGGAGAGATCAATGCTGAGTGAGGAAGAAGGACAGAAGAGGAGAGCTGTAGCCCTCTGACCTTCTAGGACAGCTCAAGCATGGATGGGGTGTCCCCTGAGGTGTTGGGGGTTTGGAGTGGGAGGAGGGAGAGCTTCTGAAAAGATACGGTGGACACATAAGAGCACTGGGTCCCTGGCCCCCTGGGCGTAGAGGTCATGGTCAAAGTCAAATTTCAAAGAATCACAGAATACTGGATACCTTAAAGATAATCTTGTCTAATCTTCTCATCTTACGAGTGAGAAAGAGGTCAAATGACTTGCTGAAGAGATCATAAGTAAGATAGGACTCAAGTCTCCTGATGTCCAGGCCACAGTGCCTTCACCAACCTTGCATTTTTGCTGAGGACTAACTAACCTTTAATGTTTCTAAGGGACAAACCTCAGGCTAGAAGTTAACTCCCTCTGCTTGCCACTGACCAGTGCCCAGAGGCTATGGGGTATACATTCCACGAATAGCACGGCGGGCTTGGGAAGAATGGCAGGCCCACTAATGAAGCTCCTGAAATAAAGGCCAAAAACCTTTACCTAGATTGCCTAAAGCCACCTCTCTAGATAAAAGCCTTTCTAAACAGGAGGAATGTAATAAATACAGAGGTTGTCATAGGGTGGGTCAATGACCTCACTATCATGGTCAGTATCAGTCCATTATGTGCTCATATACCTAGGATGCGACTGTATAAAAAGCAAGAGAAGGGGGTTTATTACTGAGCAGGTTGGGGCCGATCATTTAAAGGTTTGCTTAGGGCAGCCAGGTGGCACAGTGGATAAAGTGCTGGGCCTGGAGTCAAGAAGACCTCAGTTCAAATCTGGCCTCAGACACTTCCTAGCTGTGTGACCCTGGGCAAGTCACTTTACCCTGTTTGCCTCAGTTTCCTTATCCATAAAATGAGCTGCAGAAGGAAATAACCTCAAATGGGGTCAGGAAGAGTCAGACATGACTGAACAACAAGCAAACATATTGTCTCATTTGATCTCCATTAGCAGTCCCAGGAAGATTGGTCTATAGATAGTCTTAGCTCCACTTTCCTTTCTAAATAATGAAACTGAGGCTCAGAGAGGCTGTTGCTTGCCCAGGGTTCACAGGTTTAGATCTGAAAGAGACCCTAGAGGCCATCTAGCCCAATTCTCTCATTTTACAGGTGAGGAAACTGAGGTACAGAGCAAGATTAATTGATTTAGCTAAGGTGACACAACTAGGCTATGACCGTGAGGCAGGATTTAAATTTAGAACTTTCTAATTCCAACTCCCATTCTGGAAGTTCCAATTTAAGAGTTTTTGCTCTAAAACCAGATCATATTCCCTTTTTTCCCTCTCTTTTACCATAACAGTGATAGCCAACATTTATAGAACACTTTAAGGCTAATGAAGCGCTTTGTGTATATGCACTATCTCATTTAATCCTCACAACAATACTAGTATAAGTATTATTATCACCATTTTACAGATGGAGAAACTGAGACTCAGAGAAGTATAGTGGTGATTCCTAAGTTGTTGTTCAGTCATTTTTTTTCAGTTGTGTGTGACTATTGGTGACTCCATTTGGGGCTTTCTTGGTAAAGAGACTGGAGCGGTTTGCCATTTCCTTCTCCTGCCCATTTTACAGGTGAGGAAACTGAGGCAAACAGGATTAAGTGACTTGTTCAGGGTCACACAGCTAGTAAGTGCCTGAGGCAGGATTTGAACTTAGGAAGATGAGTCTTCCGACTCCAGGCCAGGCACTCTATCCACTGTGCCACCTAGCTGCCTCACTAAGAGCACACAAGTTAATATAGTAGCAGGGTCATTGCTCAAACCCCGTACTTTGGGTACTACCATCTAATTCCTTTTCTCCTTTGCTGTGTGGCCTAGGTCTAAGAGGATCCAAAGCATATAAAAACAACCATCATCACAAAATCTATCTGAAAGACCTAGAATTCTCTATATTTTAAAAAATGATCGATTAAAAAAATTCCTCCAGAATTTTGTCCCTTGTGGTTTGGGGTAAGTTTTAGAAAAGCTCTGAATTTTAGAAAATATAAAAGGAACAAGCCTTTTGAATTTTGTCAGGCATTGCTTGAGGTAGCGGGATTTTTAGGGGGAATAACATTTTAAGCTGTGGGTCAGGGAGCAGAGGAAAAAAAACAGTTAAAACAAATTCCCTTTTTTCTCGACCCCAGATTAGCTTAGTCTGTAGAAAAATCTCTGCCTCCTTCAGGAAAGGATGCTGCCCAAAGCCCAGCCTGTCAGGCTAGTCTACGTAAGAAATGTCTCAGATAGGTAATAAGCCTCAAAATCAGGAAGACAGACCCGGATCTGAGACCACTTACTAACTGTGGTATCACAGACAGGTCATTTAACCTCAGCATGCTTCCTAGATATGAATGACTTGCTGTCAAGCTGGGACTCAGAGGGGGCTATGGGATTTTCATCCCTTTTCCCAGACAGCTTTTCCATTGCTTCTGAAAGAGAATGCCTTCCAGGCTGCTGGACTTGGAGTCAGGAATACCAGGATTTGAATTCTACCTGAGACACTACCTGTGTGTGACTCTGGACAAGTCACTTCACATCTGCCAGACTCAGTTTCTTCACCTTTAAAATGAGGATAATGTGTCATGCTTTACCTCACAGGCCTGCGAGGGTCGAGTGAAATGACGCTTCATTCATCTTAACTTGCAGTATGTATGAATGCCAGGAGTTATTACTGTTGTCATGTGGAAAGTAAGCATTTCTATGAAGTTTGTCTCAGTCTGTCCAGAGGCAGCCATGACAAAGGTGAAAGAGAATTGTCTCCAGGGACAGAGGACGTAGGTTTAAATCTTGTCTCTGACAATACTTCAGTGACTTTGGCACAACCTTTAACGTCCTTGGGCTGTAGGCTCCTTATCTATAAGTTGAGATGCTTGCCCTTGATGGCCTCAGAGATCTCTCCTGACTCTACAATGCTCGGCTAGGCCCAGGTGGGAAAGCCTTACCACAGGGACACCCTCGTTGAACATATTTTACCGCAAACTCTTGAAATCTCAAAGTATGCACCAAAAGAGGAATACGGTCTTCAGATCTGGTGCTTCTTGGGGCCAAGGGAGAAGAAGAAGAAATGGGAAAATGAAGGTGGCTTGCTCATATTTGTGTCTGTTTGATTTCTGAGATAAGTGGGAGACCTCGAGCAGGTTCATAATTTCTTTGTCTTTTCCCATCTCCAGTTTTCACAATGACAAGTATTTAATGGATGAGAGAAGATCAGATGGGAGCTGAAGGGCCTGACATCATCTCGATGGAATTTTCCCCCTGACAATGAAAATCATTTAGAAAAGATTCCAATTTTCTCTTAGGAAATATTGCTTTTACCTCTTGCCTTCTGATTTCCCATTCAGAAAGAAACTTTCTAAGGGGACTCTTGAATACCAGGAAAATAGAAGCAACCCCCTTGCAGTGTGGGAAGCACTGAATGCATCTTTGGAATAAATGGAGAGGGAGGCAAGCAAGGGGTGGTGAGGAGAGAAATCACGTGGAAGGGTGTGAAAACATAGAAAACATAAGAATGAAACTTTGGGATAGAGTTAGTGTGAAAGATCTTTGTACTAGACTGTCCTCTCATCTTCCCATGCCTGCCCACCTCCAGGAACTCAGGACTGACCAAGTTATTTCATTGACGGCAAAAGTAAAATCAAAGAATTTGCCGTGTTAACGAGAGGGGGAACTCCCAGTTATTAAAATCGGAGGTTACATGTTCTCTCTCTCTCTATATATATATATAAACACACTCATATATGTAGAAGTGTGCATTTTTCTCTTTCCTAGAGAAAAAAATCAGAATGTATGAGAAAGATCATTAATAGCAAAGCTACAAAAAGTTTATATTCTTTTACTCTGCTTTCTGACCCGTGAGGTAGTTCTTTAAGCAATCAATATCAATACACACACATACTTTGCACACATCAATACATATATCTACAATTTATACATCCACATAATATATACTTATAAATGTATATATGCATGTATATATGTATGTGTGTATATTCACATATATACATACACATAAATACACACATACATAATACGTACATGCCCCTCCCTTCCCCCCCATATATGTATATAAATTTCCTTGGAGACCTATGAGACAATTCCTTGTCTCATATCTCTGTGGATAGATAATGAGCCTTGGACTCAGAAAGACAGACCTGGGTTTGAGCCCAGCTTCTGAGACGGTTACTAACTGTGGTGTTATAGACAAGTCCTTCAGACTCTCAGTGCCCATGGAAACTCTCTGAGAGTATAAATAACAGATGAATTGTTGATTTTCATTCATAAGGGAAGTTTCCATTCTTGGTGTTCTTTATATGGAAGGAACCACAAATTCAGATAAATGTATATATGTGCACATGTATATGTATGTATGTATGTATATATATGTATATGTACATATGCATATATATGTACAGTCTCAGTCACTATCACATGTACATATATGCTGTATATCCATATGGTATTCTGCATATGCATGTACATATGTAAATTTATTTATCTGACTTCTATTCATTTATTTACATATTTTATTTATTTTACATACTTTATATTTAAAATATAAATATCTTGTATTTAAATATAAATATTTATATTATTTTAAATATTTTATATTTACACATCTATACATATACACATTATATATCTAGATCATTCACAAATATAATCACATAGGAAGAGTCATGTGAATTGAGATAGCTTTGATGACAAAGAGATTGGCAGTAGTTGGTGTTAGGAAAGGGTGGAGGCAGAGACAAATTTTGATTTTCTAAATGTTCCTGATGCATTACTACAATAAAGGCTATTGGGTTTCATGAAGCAACTGCCTCCTTTATTTTTAGCAGTGTGCCTTTTTAAAAATATTTTAATATTAAGTGACTGTTCTCAATAAATCTTCACGTATTTCTTCGCTTGAACTAAAGTGCTTAATTATTTTTAAAATCCATTATTACAGAGAAAGTAGGGCTATTCCTGAGGTTCAGCAGCAAGCAAGAATAGCATAACCAAGTTGTGGGAATTTAAAGAAACAGAGAATAAGTACTTTCAGAACACACTTCTTAGGCTCCAATTTGAATGGTGAAAAGGACGAGAAATTTTATCTGCATCAAAGTTCCAATAAACTTTACTTTCTCTCAGTTGTTCAGCAGAACCAGCAGGTGGTTCCCTTATCTTGGTAATCAATATTCTTCTCTTATTTCTTTTTAGTCCGTTACTGATTTTTTCAAAGTGGCCCTCTAAAAACCAAAATTCCTTTGCTGATGATTTATTTTCCTCCTCTATTTTACATGGTATTTTTGGCCATGAGACCATAATTAAAACTACTGTGATAAGGTAATATTCACATTTTGTAAGGTTTAAGTGACGACAGCCATTGCTGACTTGTTATGTTTATTGGGAATCTGTCTTTGGTGTGCTCATCTTTAGTTTTCTCTTAATTTTGAGAATATTATTCACTACTGGCCCTACCTAGACAGAGGTGTACCTAGGAGAGAGGGAGAGAGAGAGAGAGGGAGAGAAAGAGAGAGGGAGAGAAAGACAGAGAGAGAGAGAGAGAGAGAGAGAGAGAGAGAGAGAGAGAGAGAGAAAAGTGGCTACAGCTACCCCCAAAGACCAGAGATCCTTAGAAGTCACTTACGTTTCAGAATGTTCCTTTGCTCCAATTCCTCAGCAGTCGGCCTCTGGCTCAGTCGCCTGCGGAAAAAATCCAGGAAAAGTTTTTGGACCATATCACATCCTTCTTGAATCGCTATTCTTCACTGACCCTTCTCCACACATGAAACAGGGGGTGTGGAGGATGAACTCGGTCCATCATGTGTTCTGAAGGGCTGAATCTCCCCGAGGACACTTTTCTTCTCAGTTCCTCTATTTCAAACCCCAGGAAAGGCACAGTGTGTTGTGTCATGGTAAAGCTGACCCTCCTCCTTCCTCCTTTCATTAGCCCCTCCTTCCCTGCTCCCTCCCCCCTCTTCTGCCTTCTAGGCAAGTTGAGTGAAACTTAGACTGGACACTTGTCTTCACAGAAATTTGCTTTCTCTCACTGCTGACCTCCCAACCAAGACTATCTATGACTTCTTTCCTCCCTCTCGATGATGTAGCCAATTTTGGGCCCTGTGCCCAGTTTTCTTAGTCCCCAGTTGAAACATAAAGAAACCCCCAGTCAATGGAGACTTAACAGGGCATGTCTCCACTACTTAGTACAATAGGCCTTCTTCTTCTTCTGGTCTCCACCCCACCACCACCAGTGCTTTATTAGACTGTGAGATGACAAAATGAACAGGATCGGAAATGACACTTTTGTGCCAGGCACATACTTTATTTTTTTTGCCTTAGCAAATAAAACATCACCAAGCGCCTTGGGTGGCATGACCTCAAGCCAGCAGAGAGAAGAGTAGGAAGAAAAATCTACACATAAGAACATGAGTATCAATGACTGGAATGAGAAATATGAACGGTACCCAAGGAGGTAACCACATACTTTCATTCTTATAAAAAGGCCCAGGAATGATAACACTTAACACAGTGCAAGTGGGCATTAATAGGGAGGCTTGTGTTTTCTGAAGCTTTTAGTGATTATGAAATAAGCCTGCAATTATCAAGAATTCTCCACTGCCCTTTGTGATGAAGTGTTTGTGAGGAGAAAGTTCTGGAAGGAATGCCAGGCTTCCCAGAGTCTTCCACTGGGATTTAGTGATGTGTTGTAATTAATGGAGTTCTTGACACACAAATGCTGTTAACTCCTACAGGTTATCAACTTCTACTGCTGGCAAGACTATTAGATCGGGGCTCTGGAAAGAGTTTCTGAAGAGAAACTTCAAGGTCTGAGGAATTCTAAAAATCTTTATCAATATCTCTGTCATCTCTATCTCTATCTCTATCTGATACCTCAGTACAGGTGCCTGGAGGCTGCCAGGGGACAAGGCAGTGTGGACAGGTGGACAGGTCTTATTAAACAGGAAAGACTGCAAATCTAGGCACAGTGATTGATTGTATGCTTGTTATTTGAAGACTACCTACATTCAAAGAGACTTGTAGTTGGGGTGTTGGGAGCAGTGATATATTGACTTTACACTACTGTAACCCATGGCTGTCAAGTAAGGCAAGAAGAGGAATGCTATTTGCACTAGTGAAGTCACACATCTTCACCTATTCTTACTTCTCTGGGTAATCAATCACTGCTTCTCAGTTTTAGTGATGTTAAGTCATGATCATCTTATTCAGAGATGCTGAAGAGAAAAGCAAAGGATAGGCTTAAAAGAAAGGATTTAGGTTAAATATAACAAAAAAAAAATCTGATTATAAAGGCTGTGACACCTGTTGTTAGCCACTGACTCATTTGGGTCTTTGTTTTCTTCATCTGTAAAATGGGAAGTTGGAAGTTCCTGTCTCTAAAATGTTATGATTCTATGATAAAAATCAAGGCGAGGGAGTAGAAAAATTGGATTTAGAACCCACATTTCTTGACTTTTTGCTTGGGATTCTTGTCTATTCCCTTCTCTAGTTTTCATCCTGGCTCCATTCCCCCAGTCCAACCTTGAACATGTCTTTTCCTTGTTTTCCCCCCTACACTTTATTTAAAACACAAATATGTCTTTCTTTGTAATGACTAATGGTTCAAATGATGCTGAACATGAAAATAACAGCTCGTATTTCCATAGAATTTTAAGATGGGCAGAGTGCAGAATACACACATGCATATGTAATATGTATACATGTATATAGTATAATACACATACCTGAGACGGTTCTAGGAAATGGGCAGAGATTCCAGATCTAAGCTGTACGAAGGGAGGGCTCCAGGGATCCTATCTCTATTAAACCAACTCCTGCTATTTGCAGATTTTTCAAGCAACTGAAATCATCCATGGTTTTGGGTGGTGCACAGACAAGGGTGTGAGGAGAAATCCATTTTTGGCTTGTGCCAAATATCTTACTGTGATTCCATTACCACATCTCCTTTCTGTGATAATCTTTTTATTATTTTCTCTTAAGGCTCATTTTGCTAGGGGTAGGGATAGGAGGGGCATAGAATCACTTATCTCCATTGGTGACAGTGGGGTACAACCAGGGGTCTTCTGGTAAATGTTTGACAACAACAACAAAAAAAATGCATGGCAGGACACGCTTTAAAATTTAATCTGCATCATTAACATTTTTTCCATCACTTTCTTAAATCTAAAAAAATCAACAAAACAATAAATCAAGCCCAGATTCATAGTGTTTAGTGAGTACCGAGGTATATATGCTGACACTGCAAATTTAACAATTTGCAAGCTGGTTGGAGCTGCCCCCATCAAGAAATTTTGGGTCATAAGCAAGGCAGTGTCAAGGAAAACATTTTCTGGTTCTGTTCTCCACTTGTTTCTTCATGATGTCCAGAAGAATTAAAGAATTCCCCCTCCCCTTTGTCTCAGAGTAATAATTTTGTTGATTACACAAGCATGTCTGATTAATACCATTAATAGTGGGGAAATGATTTCCATAAATCAGATGGTGCCTGCTCAGTATAAACCAATGCTAAATGATTCACATTAAAATCAATCTGGAAAATCACTTGTTTCCTGCTTTAAATGCTACTCAGTGTCATTCACCATAAGTGGCTTTTCTTTTTCAAATGGAATTTAAAATACAAACCTGACTTGTTTACTCTCGGCTTGGATGGTTTGGGCTGTACTAGAGATTGAGTGAATGAAACTCAGCCAACATATAATTAAGTACCTGCTATGGACAAAACACTGGGCTAAGTGCTAGGAGAAATACAAGGATCAAATTAGACATTGTTGTAGAAATGACTAAAGCACAAAATGGAACACTTTAGATCAATCAACAAGAGATATCAAGTGCTATATGAGCCCTATGGAAGGATTGCATCCAAAGGGAAGGATGAGAGTGGGGGCAGAGGACAGGGTGGTGGAAGGGCATTTGAGCTCAGTCTCAAAGGATGGTTAGAGTTTCAACAAGCAGAGACCTGGGAGGCAGAGTCAGTGATAGAGAGTGTTTCTGGCTCAGGGAATTATGAGAGCAAAGGTACATAATTCAGAAGGTACAGGGCTCTAATGAGGAAGTCTTTCATCTGGGATAAAACCCAATTGTGGAGTATATTCACCCTTTTCATTTCTGATACTAGTGATTAAATTTTCTTCCCTCTTTAAAAGAAAAAACAGTTAGTTTTTTTTCCTAAAATCAACTTCTAGTTTTATTTATTAATTCAATGTTTTTTCACTCATTTTTAGTAATCTCACCTTTAATTTTGAGGAGTTCCACTTTAGTTTAAGGAGTTTGAGTTTTTAGTTTGAGGAGGTCTAATTTAATTGGGAAGGGGAAGAGTGAATTTTAGAGATTCAGGATAGTTTTTCAAAGAAAAAGGACGCATTCCCCTCTAGCCCATGGAACTTGCTGCCATAGGGGATGGGAGGAAGGTGGGCACCAGAAGGGAAGTACTACTACAGTGGAATGCTGGGTGTGGTTGCATGAAGGAGATTGTAAAATAGCATTACGGGCCTTGAGAGCTGGGATGGCAGTTGCAATGGGGAGGGAGGAGATTACCTTGGATATTAGGCACAGGACATGTTTGGGGGATTCTGAATAATCGCTTTGGTTGGGGTATAGAGTACAAGGAGATAAGCATTAAAGGTTAGACTGGAACCAGAACACAGAAGGATTTAAAATCCAGGCAGAGGAGGTTGAAATGGGGGATCATTAAAGAGGTGTGTTCCTCGTCCCTCAGCTTTCCATCATGAAAAAATGAACTGAGAATAACAAAGTCTGGATATCTCTTCTTCAGCATAAAAGGACCAAGAGGAAAATGGAGAGACAATCTCCAGCTGGGAACACCAGATTGCTTATTGCCCGAATCCCAAATATAGCCAATATGGCAGCAGAATGGCTTAAACATAGATAGAACCTTTGGAGCCAGAAGGTGTTATCTCTGTAGATTACACCTATGCCCTACAAGTCACAAAATCCTTATAACCTCCCTGGTATGAGCACTCAACACTGTGGAAGATTAGTTTGATTGTACATGCTAATGATGTTTCTGCTTGTTTGACAACAGCAAGGTCACAGCTTTCACTGACACTTAACAACTGTTTCTGTTTTTGCTGTTCTGAATTTAAAGTTGGGTTCTCTGCTGCAGCATCAGGATGTGCCAGGAAGAAAAATGGAACTGAGTTGACTTTCTGCATATGAACGGCAGAGTGATATACATAGTGCCACCCTCACAGAAGCCATGGGTAGGAAAAGTCCCAAGAGGCTGCCTGAGTGTAACAGAAGCTGTTGCCCCCAAACAACTCACTTCACAGGGAGTAGAAGAGGTGTGATTTCCTAATGGAAATGACCCAGCCATTACCTACAACTGCTTTCAATTAAAGTCTGAGACCACCAGGAGTATGCAGGAAGAGATGACCCCAGAGGCAGAATTAGGAGCAATGGTGGAAGTGGTAGACAGGCAAATTTCAACAAAACCTTCCTAATAATTAGAGATGAATGAAAGTAGAGTGGAGAGCTTCAAGGGGTACTGGGTTCCCCTTCAATGTTGTTCAGTTGTGGCCAACTTTTCCTAACCCTGTGGACTATACTGTCCATGGGGTTTTCTTGGCAAAGATAGTGGAATGGTTCGCCACTTCCTTCTCCAGTGGCTTAAGGCAAACAGAGGTTAAAATGACTTGCCAGGGTCACACAGCTAGTAAGTGTCTGAGTCCAGGTTAGAACTCAGGTATTCTTGACTCCAGACTCAGTGCTCTATCCACTGACCCACCTAGCTGCCCCTTCAAATGAAGCTGGAGGACACTTCCTTGGATATGCTGCAGCAAGGATTAGGCATGGGTGAGACTAGGTGGTCTCTGAGCATTTAGATTCTCTGTGAAACTAAGCGTATAGTAACAAGTGTGAAGACAGGACTTTGTTCTGAATATCTAATAGGGACGGTTAACTTGGGATCCTTTGAGAAAGCTTAGAGTTTCCATGGCCAGAGGCACTATGAACTATATCTACAAGTGCCAGCCTTTCATTCATTTTTAGTAAGCCTTCTGTAAAATATTCTTTCTTTTCTTTCATTTCAAACTGTCTCCCCCATCCCCTGCTTTCATCTACTGTTAGCCCCTTGGACAAGACACACATTCAGCATGAGCAGATCTGCTATAGAATTCTGAAAGGAGTCTGGGGGCCATTGGGCTAAGGCCCCTCAGGGAGGGTGAGCAGCTGGTTGATTTTCTTTTGACTCCGGCTCTATGACCTTCTGCTTTTTTCTTTTTCCAAACTAAGCACACCATCTGTTTCATCTCTTTTCACATTGATACATACACCCCAGCTCCTTCCATCCATTTTGGTCATGAGCATCAACCCTTATCCTCAACAAACTTTTTGCTTTAGCCATCATCAAACAGCCAGATATTTCCAACTCTCTATTCAATCTCTCTAGATCAAGCTCAAAAGACCTGAAATTGAACTTAGCTTCTTTCCTTAGAAACCCACTACTCTTCTTGACTTCCCTGTTTCTGATAATGGTGCCGCAATTCTGTTCCCACGGTTTATAAACCTTAGAGGTACATTAGATTCTTCTTTTTCCTTCAGCCTGCATGACTAATCTGTCAGTTCCATCTCCTTGAGATCTCTCCCATTTCTTCCCTCTTTACCTTTCTCATTGTCACCATACTCATTCAGGCTCTCAGTATCCCTTACTACCAGATTATTGCAACAGCCTCCTAACTTGTCACTTGGTCACCAGTCTCTCTCTCTCTCCTAATCCATCCTTCACTCTGTTGCCAAATTAATTTTTCAATTACATATCTGAGATCACATCACTCTAATAATAACATCAATGGCCCCATATTTCTTGCTGAAAAAACAACCAAACCTATAATTTGGACTATCAAAGTAGTCACATTTAGGCTTTAATCTATCTCTGCCTAAAATGCCCTTCACTGCCGCCTTCCCTCTCTCCCATCTCTGGGTTAAAATCTTACCTCTCTTTCAAGTTCCCGCTCAATTGCTACTTCCTCCATGAAGTCTTCCCTCTAGAACAGTGGTTCTTAAGCTACTTTTTGTGTCCTGGACCCCTTGGACAGTCTGATGAAGTCTATCGAATCCTTCTCAGAATAGTTTATTTTTAAGTTCATAGTTTAAGGAAATGCTGTATTTCAGTTGAGGTTAGTGAAAATTGAAAAAAAAAAAACCACGTATTTTTCCCTCATCCAAGTTCATGAACCCCCTGAAATCTATCCCACCAAGAAGTCTGTGGACTACAGCTTAAGAACCCCTGCCTAGGATGGAAGTGAATTTCTCTCTCCTATGAATTCTCATCATATCTCATTCACAATTTTTCTATGCACCTCTCAGATTTCGTTTTATAGTTTAGTAATTTGTGTAGGTCTTCGTTCTAGTTTTAGAGTTTCAAGCCCTTCAGGGGAAAGAAAACTTGTTATTCACATTTGTGTCTTCACTGGTAGCTAGCACATTGCCTGGTCCTCAGTAATATATAGTTGTCAAGTAGATAAATGAATGGACTAGCATTTAGAACATCTAGGATTTAGTACCACATCTGTTTCCAACTAGGTATATGACCTTAGAGAAGTTGCTCTAGGCAACCTCTCTAGGCCTGAGTTTTCTGATATACAAAATAGATATATTCATCCCAAAGGGTTATTATCGTTATGCTGATGAGATAATTGCCACAAACAGTACTTTGTACTTTAAAAAAAAAAGAATACAAAAACAAAACAAAACAAAAAAGCATAAAGTGTCACATAGTCATTTAGCAATGTGGGAAAAAATCACTCTCCTCAAATTAGATAGTAGGCAATTCCTAAGTGGAAACCTTTCCTTGGCCTTGCCCACTGAGAAGGTGGGTCAGGGTTGTGATCTGCACTGCTGGAAGAATATTCACCCAAGGGAAATCCCAGACCCACCAAACGATGAATTGTACAATTTGGCAAAATAGGCAGCTGGCGTGTGCATCTGTTGGACATAGCAACTTTCTTCCCAGAGGGTCAAGATGCTTTTTAAATTAGCTTCCTTCATTCGACTTCATTGTGCTCTTTTGAGTCAGAGCTTCATCAGCTTTGGAGGCCAGTGAGTCGGAACAGAATATACATCTTCCTGATCTTGCTGTCATTTTCACTTATTTCTTAAAGGTATAGTTACAAATTGGAAGTATTAAGTGGTCACAGATTGGGGCAAGAAATGGAATATAATGAACAAAATCAATGCCGTGAAACGTTGAGGCCATGGGAGAGGTTCCCTTGTGGTGGGAATAGTGCTGGGCATTCTGAGGCTATTCAACTAGTTTAGTGGGGAAACATTTATTAAATGCCTACTGTGTACAAGACACCGTGACAGGTACTGAAATGGAGACGTTAAATGAATAAGACACGGTCCCTGTTCTCCAGAACCTTATCAGTGTAGCAGAGGAGAAAATTTATCTGTATTTCTATTTCTAGGTTTTTGCTTTTTTTTGGTGGGATAGGATCTCTGATTTCATCAGTGAAGGAACTCCCAGTGAGGAACTCCCTCTACTAATAAAGATAGCACCTACTATGTAACTTCAAGGAGAAAGTAAACGACCTGCCCAGGGCTGGATTTGAACCCAGGCCTGCCTGATGCTAAGTCCAGCTTTTTATGTGTTATGTTAGGCTGCCTCACATTTGCCTCTTTTATATCTATATCTATTTGACAAGTATCGTGTGCATCTCTTTATATTGATATGTAAACCTAGAATACAAGGAAGACTATTCTGATGATATTTTTTTTACTTCAGTTACTGAGAGGAAGAGAAACAGCTCAGACAATACTGTCATTTGCGGGCAGCTATGTGCCTTTCTGGATAGAATGCTGGGACTGGGCGTAAGGAAGACTCCAGCTTTGATTCTCGTCTCACTTAAAAGCTATGTGACTAATCATTTAATTTCTCGCAGCCTCAGTTTTCTTATCCATAAAATGGGGACAATTTGGGAAGCTAAGAGGCATGGTGAATAGAGTGTTACACCTAGAGTCAGGAAGACCTGAGTTCAAATCCAGACTCAGACATTTACTAGCTATGTGACCCTGGGTAAGCCACTTAACTTCTGTTGGCCTCAGTTTCCTCATCCGTAAAATGAGGATAATTATAGTGCCTCCCTCCCATGGTGGTTGTGAGGATTAAATGAGATAAAAATTGTAAAGTGCTTAGCACAGTGCTTGGCACATAGTGAGTGCTATAGAAATGTTAGCTGTTATAATAATAGATAATAATAATACCTTAGAGGGTTGTTGTAAGGATCAAATGAGGTAATATTTGTAAGGTGCTTTATAAACCTTGAAAGTCATTGTGGTTCAGTCTTTTTTAAAATCATGTTTGATTCTTTGGGGCTTTTTTGGCAAAGATACTAGAGTGGTTTGCCATTTCCTTCTCCAGCTCATTTTACAGATGAGGAAATGGAGGCAAATGGGATTAAGTGACTTGCCTAGGGTCACACAGCAGTCTGAGGTCAAATTTGAACTCAGGTCTTACTAACTCTAGGCCCGGTGCTCTGACCATTACGCCACCTAGCTGTCTGCTGAAAGTTATATAATAATATACAACGTTCAGATATTAACCTTCCCTCTTGATTTCTTATTTTCTGAAACTTGAATGCTTCACATTTAAAAAAAAAACAAAATCATTTGCTCTGGATGGAAAATGTGAGCACAAAATAAGTGAATTTGAACAGGCAGGTCTGAGTGCATATGCAAGAGATAAAGGGTGAGAGAGGTATGAGTTTCACCTTCAAGAGAAAGAAACTGGTTTGCCAATTCCCTCACCTGAGACAGTGGGGGGACCATCACGGGTTACAGCGGACAATTTGGCCAGCCTTACTTGAGGTCACTCGGTCTTTGTTTGTAATTCTTAGAGGAGCATTTCTGTCTTTGCTGAGCTTCTTAGATAGGACAGCTTTTAGATCTCAGAATCACCTCACATGCAGACAGATATTCAGAGCTTCCCCTCCCAGCGATCACTGGTTGCAAATGACCTATGGAAGCAATGCTGGTCATCACGTGCTTGGATTGTTGGATTGCAGCCAGACTATGTGTTCTTTACATACAGCATTGTCAATGGTCTCTGTGGCTGACAGAACTGATAAAGGACACTTAGGGAATAATAAGAGAAAGGAATGGCAAACACTCCAGTATCTTTATCAAGAAAATCCCATGGACAGAGGTCCATGGGCTCACCAAGAGCTGGACTGGACTGAAATGACTGAGCAGCAGCAGCAGCAACCCCACCACCACATCAGTGCAGAGCGGTGGTATCAAACAGAATTGGAAACACGGGTACTGTATGGAACACTGTAGGGAAGGATCCCTGTAGGCTACATATTAAATAGAAAATGATGTATTACCATTATCTGTGTTCTATTGTGTTTTATTTATTAAATATTTCCCAATTACAGTTTAATTGGCTCAGCCCTGCCTCGCAGCAATGTGGGCCAGCTGACTGAATGTTTGATGCCTCTGATGTAGAGAACCACAAGCATGATTTCTGGGCGGTAAAATCAACATGAGGCGCCAAGCCCTGAACTAAAGTGAACAAAACTGAATTCCCACTGACCCACAATGATTTTGTTCTCCAAACCACCTCCTCCTAGTAATACAAGGAAACACCCTGGAAAATTTCCTAATATCAAGCCATTAATTTGTGACAGTCACTGTATAGATAACTAGAAAAAATATTTTAGAAGTCTGAAGCATTAATATTCCAGAAGATTGAGAGCCAATAAGAAGAAAACAATAGCCGAGGGACAAGAGAATTGCCTGAACCGAGTTTCTCTTTTTCTCAATGACTAAAGCAGAGAATTCTTAGAATAACACAATTCTCTGACCTTTAAGATTGGTGGATGTCTTCAAGCCTAAGGCACATCTGAGGCTCCCCAGCAAAGTTGCGGTGATATGATTCTGAGATAGGGCTAAAATGCCAGTGTTGCTTTGAACCATATCCACATAACATAAGAAGAAACTGTGATTCTTCTTGCAATTTTCTATCTCCCATTGAAAAAAGCATTTTCTATGCTTTGAGGTTAGTAAGCAATTAGCCACCTAAAATTTAATATTCTCTGTTAAGATTTTTCAATATTTTTTTTAAAGCTCTGATCAACTGTAGTTTAGCTGTAATTTCTTAGATTTTCCCACCCACTTGGTGCACTAATTACAGGGTTGCTATGGAATGCAGTCATGTTCTTTTAATGGCAGCATTCCACTGAAATGTTTTCATTTCAATGAAACCCCTAAAGATATCATGGGGCAGGGCCAAGGTGGTGGTATTATTCTTAATGTACTTATCATATTAGTAAGACATTGCTTAAGTAGACAAGGGAACTAAGAAGCCATCTAAAACACCCATCTCCCTCTTATTTTATAGAGTGAGTGAACTGAAGCCCAGGGAGGCTTAGTGATTTACCCAAATTCAATTAGATTACATCCAATAAATATTAATTAAGCACCCATTGTATGCCAGGCACTGTGCCACCAGGTAGGAAGCATTTGAAGGTGAGATTTGAATCCATGTCCTCTAACTCCAGATCCCACAGGCTTTCTCCACTGTACCATGTAGATATTATATTTTGGGATGGTTCTAGGGGTATGCTGGAGTCAGCTCACAGAGCCAACAGTTAAATATTCAATACAAGCACTTACACCTTAGAACTCAGCAAATGTTACAAATCAGGGCTTGATTTATTGTGTTGTTGATTGCAGACTTAAGAAAGTGATGGAGAAAACTTAAGATTAAATTTAATAGCATATTGTGAATACATTGTTTTTTCTTGGAGAGTTGGCTGTTGAGTGTTTCCCAGCACACTATTGGATGGTTCTGTCAATATGTATAAGATTACCTTCCATCTGCATTAAATTTACCTTGTACGCACTCAGTTATTTGTATGGTCGCTTCCCCTTTAAAATATGAGCCACCCTCGAGAGTAAGGACCATGCTCTTGCCTTTCCTTGTATCCCCAGCACTTAGCATAATGATGGCACAGAGTAAATGCTTAAGCAAATGCCTGATGACTGAACTGTTGATATATTGTGGACCTGCTTCACTATTTTCTCTTTATCCTTCATTCTGTAACCCATTTTTTTGGGGGGGGAGGTAATATAAGTTAAGTGACTTGCCCAAGATTACACAATTGGTAAATATCTGAGGCTGGATTTGAACTCAGGTCCTCCTGACTCCAGGGCTTGTGCTCTGTCCATTGCACCACCCAGCTACCCTGCATCACTTCTTAAGAATTAATATTTAGGGACCATTTGGCCTTTATATTCTTGGAGTTTTGCCTTCACTATCTGGGGGTCTCCGTAATCTGCTTAGAACAACATTATCACTTCTACTTTGTTCTTGTTCAGTCATCTTCAGTCGTGTCCAACTCTTTGTGACCCCACTTGGGGTTTTCTGGGCAAAGGTGCTGGAGTGGTTTGCAATTTCCTTCTCCAGCCCATTTAACAGATGAGGAAACTGAGGCAAACAGGGTGAAGTGACTTACTCAGGGTCACACAGCTAGTGAGTGTATGAGTCTGGATTTGAATTTGGGGCTTCTTGACTCCGGGTCCAGTGCTCTATCTGCTATACCACCTAGCTGCCCCTTTCTTACACACACACACAATGTCGACATTTTATGTTATGAGGGTGCCATTCTTCTGCATAACTCCAGATCCATCCTTAGTGTGATTCATTGCAATGGTAGCCATGAGGTCCATACTGCATACTTACTCAAAGCCTGTGATTTGTGTTGGCTCAATAAATGGGACCTACTTAAAGTCACTTGAGAAGCAGTCAAGTTGGACACTGGTTCCAGCCCGCTTATCATCTTCTTCTTCTTAATTTCCCCTCCCCCCCCCCGCCTTTCCCCTCTTCCCAAAGTTAAATATGGGCCTCGGCTTTCTACCATTAGGAAATGGAGAATTTTTGTTAGGAATATGTTAGAAATGGGCCTTTACTGGCTAACCATAGAAGTGCCACGTTTCAATCTCTCTTTGACAATCTGAGGGAATATACACGCTAAGATTACCTACCATGGGAGGGACTTTGGAGGGCAGAAACTGAAATAGAAACTGTAATCTCTACTTCCTTATCCCTACCCCCTTCAGCAATACCGGTCTTTTGTCTCAGCAACCTCTCTCACATCACCTTCCTGCATGTAGTAAAAATCGAAGAATCTGAGTTGGCTGCTCATTAAGGCTACTTGGCATAACCCAGGAGTGGGGAACTTGTGGTCTCGAGGCCGGGAGTTCCTCACCTCTGGCCTAACCTGAACAAGAATCCTCTCTACAACATGCTCAACAGGTGGTCTTCCAGCTTTTGCTCAAAGAGCTCTTGGAAAAGGGACCCACTACTTCTCAAGGCAGGGCAGAACTGAAGGTGGGAGCTTAGAAAAAAGCCACAACTCTCCTTGGTTTCCAAGCAGGGCTGCTTAGGAGGAACATTTTTGTAAACATTTAAGTAGAGATGTCTTTTGACAGATTCCTTTGAAAAGTTTTTTGTATGTCACATCGAAGAATACCTTCTCCACCTCCAGTTCCTCCCTCCACCCACAATATTTAGTATTCTGCTTCTAATTTGAATACAAATGTGCTCCAGACCAAGTAAATGAATACTTCGCTATCCTAATCAAAATCTATATGCCAATCAGGGCCTGAAAATCCCTACATAAAATATACTTTCTAAATAGTAGAGAACAAAGGAAAAAGCCGGATATTTCTGCTTTCTTCTAACTTTTATAAGCTTCTAGGTAGCCCAGTCTTTAGAGAAATGATCTCTACACCTCACAAAGTGGCACATCTCAGCTTTCTAATGAGACTTGGCCAGATAAAATTATTTTGTTTTCACTTTTGTTTTTTTAAGATGTTACAGACTTTACACAGTCAAGGATCCGTAGGTACATTACAGGGAAGAAGGGAGAAAAAAGAAGGAAGGTAAGGACAAGGAGATGGAAAGGTGGGGTATTGCATTTGCTTTGCATTGATATGGGACCTAGCAACTTCCAATTTTTGTTATCCTGTTCATGAACAAAATGAGTGAAGTTGATGACACATTTGTCTGCGTTGTCTACTGTACTGAATTTGTAAATTCTTGGACAGAGGAGATTGTATCTATTCTTAAATGCCTAAAACACGGTGGATATGCAATAAATACTTGACCAAATAATGGACTGGTCTCAATGAACATTAGTTCATATTCTTTCTGTCTGCCTGCCTCTCTCCCTCAGTCTCTCTTGTTTTTAGTCCTTCCCATTTACTTTACATCACACACACACACACACACACACACACACACACACACACACCCCAATAGGCCAATGGGGATGGCAAGCAGCTGCTCAACACTGAAATACATTAGAAGACATTTATAGGGGGCAACTTGGAAAAGCAGCATGTTCCCATGTCATTATGTCTTATTCGAAGTAGCAGCATAATCAGATTCCCCTGCCTTCTCCCATCAGCATCTTAGAGGACATGAGCTGATGGTACAATCCTACCATGCTAAACAAAGGCCAGCTTCCTTAACCCTTGTCCTGAAATAGCTTTCTCAGCATCGTGACCATGTAGCTCTCTCCTGTGATATTAATCTGGAGGTGAGCTTGTTTGGATGTGGAGAATCCTTAATAGTACAAGACGGAGACACAAAGGCATTTTCTGCAGAGGAGAACAACAAACAGCAAAGTTTTTGGAAGCAGATTTAGTTTGGTTACCCCCACTAATTGAGCATAGGCACCTCAAGCTTGTTGTTTTGTCATTATTTTTAGGCCTTTGTTGAGAACCATGACATCAGAAAGGTGATGCCGTGATATGCAAGTTAATTGGACTGAAGTGAGGGAGGGCTGTGCAAAGTCACAAGCTTCACTTTCTCCTCTGGAACCATCGATCAGGAGTACTGGAAATAGCCCAGGATGCAGTGGCCTTTTCAAACTAAGGTCTTCAACAAGTCTCAGTTTGACTGAGGGACAGCATATTCAGTGCTTAAGGCTTAATAAGAAATGAGGGAGAGAATGGCTTCTGTACCTAATCCTCCCCCCCCCCCCCCCCCCCCCGCAAAAACCCAAAATTGATCTGTGAGGTTGTACTCTTAGGGATTCTGGCCAAAACAGAAACATTTGCCATTTACATTCATTTTGGGTCAATCAGGGCTCAAACTCATCTGCGTGCATGGGTGATGGGTGTTTTGTGTGTGTGTGTGAGAAGGGGGGTGGGGAGAGAGACAGAGACAGAGAGAGCACCATGTGACTCAACTGGCTGCTTCCAGTTTGGCAGCCAGAAGGCCACTCCTTTTCTACTTACCGAGGTTGTGGTTTGTTCAGGGAGATGATGATGTAATGTGTAAGTGTACAGGATTTAGGTGAAAGAGGGATGTGCAGAGGCCCCAGCTTCACTTTCTCCCCCAGAGCTATCTGATCCCAGTAGTCAGACATGGATCCTGAGGACTGCAGATATCCCAAGATGCAATGGGAGTCCTTGACCTTTTAAAGCTAAAGTCTTTAACAAGTCTCTTGTTGACTGAGGCAACGCCCATTCAGTGATTAAGGCTTTTTGATCTCAAACAATATATCCAGAACAGAACTCATTATCTTGCCCACTAAACTGTCCCTTCTTCCTGATTTTCCCATTACTCTCAAGGGCTTTGCCATTCCCTCCGTCACCCATGCTTGCGGCCTCAGCGTCATTTCATTTCTTCACTCACACGTCCAGTCTGTTTTCAAATCTTGCTGTTTTTACCCTCACAACTTCTCATCCATGTCTCCTCTCCACTAACACAGCCACTACCCATGTATAGGCCTTCATCATCTCTCCCTCAGACTACTGCAATGGTTTCTATTTGGTCTTCCTGCCTCAAGTCTTTCTCCACTCAAATCCATCATTCGCTTCAGCTGCCAGATTTTTTTTTTCCCTAAATCCCAGTCCGCCTATGTTACTCCCACTACTCAGTAAACTCCAGGGGCCCCCTATTATCTCCAGGATCAAACGTAAAATCCTCTGTTTGGCATTTAAAACCCTTCACAACCTGGCCCCTTTCTAGCCCTGTACTCTACTTGCCTTCTGATGGGGTGATGAGACCTGGACCCCAATAAGTAAAAGACCGTGCCTTGAAAGCAACGCAGTCCCTGAATTTCTCAGTACAGTGCGGCAGCTCAGCCTCCACCCAAGGCATCTGACCCACCCCACCTAGATCACCTAATTAGCCTACCGGACATTCCTTTCACCTGGCCTACTCAGAGTACTTACTACTCCTTAGTCCCACCCAGATCCCATGGTCTCATTTGTATATAGCATCAGCCTCTTCTTCATTAGTCTGCAGGCTCACTGGGAACTTCACCCACTTCTATTGGTGGTACAATAAAATTTACCACGTTGAGTTCCTGCCAGGCAATTCCACCTGGTACCCTGATATTCTTGGGATTCCCAGCAACCCCAAACCACATCACTTCCATGAACTCTTACTTGCCTTTAGTCATATCAGCCTCCTTGTCATTATTCATTCACAACTCTCCAGATTTCCCTTCCCTTCTACTTACTGTCCCCAAAGTCAGGAATCTCTCCTTTCCTCACCTCCACCTTCCAGCTGGTCGTGACCTTCAAGTCCCAGCTGAGATCTTACTTTCTTCAGGGGAACTTTTCGAGTTTCGCTTCTTTTCCCCCAGTTCACCTCTGATGTGACCTTCTATACATCATGTACTTCTCTTGCATATACATACTCATTTGTTTTGTTTCCCTCATTAGAACATGAGTTTCTAGCAAACAGGCACCATGATTGGCATTTCTTTATCTCTCCAGGATTAACACTGAGCCTTAGTAAATTCTTAATAAATGCTTGTTGTCTGATAGAGTTACCAATAGCGCAGGAGTGTTCTTAGCTATCTGATTTCTCCAAATAGAAGATGAACATTCGTGAGTTCTTAAAAATAAAACCTCAAAGCCCCCCAAACATGCAAAAAGGAGGAAAAAAAATGCTTTCTCCACAAAGCAAATGTTGTCTTTTTATTAGCAAATTGAGAATTTTGTATGTTTGAAGCTGTGCGTAAGCCTGCTCCCCTATGTCTTCGTTGCAACAATTTGGCTAGCAGCTGTTGCTGGGGCTGAAAGACCAACACAAGGCCAACAACAAGAATGCTCCCAGCACAGATTTTTTTGATCTGCTTTACTAAGAAAAGCAAAGTTGAGGGGTTAACAATCTTATTTCAATCCAACATACAGGTTGGAAAAGTGGTAGAGCCTCCTCCCAGTACCCTGTCCTCCAGCCTTCTGGGATGTCTTGGGGCAGGCCTATTTGGCTAACTCTTAATAAACTTTATCTTTTCCCTTGGCTGAGAAAGCTTGAGTCAAATTCTTTCGGCAGGACCCGGTGTGTCGGTACTTTGGGGTGTCGCGCATCTCTCACCCCAAACCCTCATCAAGCTCAGGGGAACAAGCCAGCACCCTGAACTTCAGAGCAAATACAAATTACAAACATACATTATAAACAGAACAAATACAATTCATAGTTACCAAGAAACCAACATCTGAGTTCAGGAGATGGGGAGCTCATAACAACAGCTGGCCCAGCCAGTCCTCCTGTGGCTCAGAGCCCCAAGCAAATAGCTCTGTTCTCTCTTTATACACTCTTTAGCCATCATCAAATGTCATCTGAGTGACCAGAACTTAGGAAAATTGGCTCTGGTCTTAGCAACTCCCCTTAGGACCAGGCTTAGCACCTAGTAGATGGTACTAGGTGCTAAGTACTAGGTACTTAGTACCTAGTAAGGCTCAATCAAAGACACTTAATTTTATCATTCTAAAACAGTAAAAATGTCCCACCTTAATTGATATTACAGTCTTCTACCTCCTCACTGGGAATGTGACCAGCTGATGAAGATTACATCTGCTATTTCTGTTCTTTTAATGTCATACATGTCATTTACCCTTTGGTTAGTAACTCTGATTGGCTTCTTCTAAAACCTGTTGGTGGATCTTTGCCGTTTGGTTGTTTCAGTCACGTCTGACTTTTCATGACACCATTTGTGGTTTTCTTGGCAAAGACACTGGAATGGTTTGCCATTTCCTTCTCCAGCTCATTTTACAGATGAGGAAACTGAGGTAAACTGGATGAAGCAACTTGCCCAGGGTCAAGTGTCTGAGGCCAGATTTGAAATCAGATTTTCCCGACTCCAGGGCCCAGTATGCTATCCGCTAGGCTACCTAGCTCCCCCATTGGTGGACCTTAGGATCATAGATTTGGAGCCAGAAGGGACTTTTTAGAGGCTCATCTTACAGAGATGAAGTGATATGTCCAAAGTCCCATAGGTAGTAAGTGACCGAGGAAGGGTTTGGCCTCAGGTCCCGTGACTCCAGGGTCAGTCTTCTTTCTACTAAACTATATCTAGTAGGGTTAAAAAAAAACTTTTATGTAGATGTTTTGGGGAATTATATCCTCAGCTAGCAATAAGAAAGAGAGAAATTAAACATTATTTCTTTCATCTGCTGCCTTCATAGTTCTGTCTGGCAGTTTCTGCAACTCCCTTCACTCCCAGCTAATACAAAGCTTTCCTTTGCCTGGCCCAAGTCATCTTCATCCTCTATTTGTCTACACGGCTAGGCACCTTCTTAACCAGCCATTGCTTTAAATGGGGCATCAGCACATCCCTGAAACATCTCTCCAAATTTCCCAGTGAGCGAATCTTAAATTTAAAAAGGAGCATGCCCAAAGTAGAATACGTAAAACTTTATGATGCTTCATAGTCATACTCAGAGTGATAACAAAAGTAAATGAAATAATTATGATTAAGGAACTTAGTGCAATGCTAAACCACAGTTCTGTGAGAATGCACACATGCCACCTGCCCTCTTTCCCCACTGTCCCGATTTGAAGCTTTGCATTTCATTCAGTATTCATTCATTCAGTCAGTATCCTCACTTACTGACTCTGGTCTAAAGACTAAATTTTCTCATTCCACCCCCAGCCATGTCCCCTGACCCCACTCCTTTTAGGAAGGATGCTGACAAAGCTGGAGGATGATCACAGAAAATAAACCAGGATGGTGAAGGGAATGAAGCTATCAGTGGAAGGAACAGGGAAATGTTTATCTTGGAAAATAGAATTTTTTTTAAATTTAAATTTTTTTAAGAAAAAAATTTTTTTTGAAAATAGAATTTTGAGGGGGAGGGCATGGTAATTGTCCTTAGATATTAGAAGGCCTGTCATTTGGAAAAGGGATTAGACACATCCTGTTTAGCCCCAAAGGGCATTACTGATGAGGTTTAGACTGTGGGAGCCCCCTTGAACTCCCTTTGAATCTTCCCACTAGATGAGGCATTTTTGCCTGAGGCCATAAGCCTTTCATTATTGCTAGGCCCAAATCTCTAGGCTAGGTTACTAACCTAGCCTAGCCCTCCATTGCCTGGCCAGTTTCCACCCTGGATCTTTTCAGTGTCTATGCCCAAATCTGATAGCCTTAAACTAGCCTAGCCCTACATTGTCTGTTATCTCCAGGTAGCCTTCAACTACTTCAGCTACTTGGTTCCTGGAATCTGACCTCCTCCCAGTCCCATCAAGCTCCTCCTTAGACCCCTCCTCAAGACCCTCCCTAAATCTCTCCTCCCATCACCCCAGGACCACCCTAGATCCCTCCCACAATCTTTGTGTATGTAAGTTTCATCTTGCCTCCATGAAGGTGCTCAGATTCCAGCTACCTCAGATGGCATCTGGCCTCCTTGTGAAAACATGAGATTTCTAAAGACATTATGGTGAATCTCTAATGAACTTTGTTTTTCTTTTTGGCTGAGAGAAGGCTTGAGTTGAATTCATTTGAGCAGGACTGGGCGTGTGGGTATTTTGCGGTCTTGAGCACCCCTAAAAGCAGAACAATCGGTGGAATAATACTAGCTAAAATTTACGTAGGTCTCACTATATGCCAGGCACTGACTGAGCTAAGCCCTTTACAATTATTATCTCAGTTGATCCTCACATCCACCCTGGAAGCAAGAAACTGAGGAAAACATTGGTTAAGTGCCCTGCCCAGGGTCACACAGCTAGTAAAGTGTCTAAGGCTGGATTTGAACTCAGGTCTTCCTAACTCTAGGTGTGGTGCTCTATCCACTGTACCACCTAGCTAGCTGCCCAGTCTGGTGGAAGACAGATTTAGGGTTTCTAATCATAAGAGCTGCCCCTAAGCGAAATGGGCTGTGAGTTTTTCCTCACTGAAAGTCTTCAGGAGAAGACTGGATGGCCACTTCTGGGTGATTTTATTGAAGGAATTCTTGCATGGGTTGGACAACATGGCCTCTTGAGGTTCTTTACAAATGAGGAGCTTCTGTGATTCAGATATATGCTGGACAAATGCAGTAACCTCCCAAGTTGTTGGTAGATATGATATCCCATTTCAAAGACTGGAAAATCATGATCAGTTACTATGATTCTTAGGGAATAGTCCTAACCTGGAGGGGGAAGTACTCTATAACTTACCGTCTTTTTTTTTTTTTTTGAACTTTAATGAACAACCTTTAAATTATACTAACAGGAGGGTGGGGGAGGTGTTAGATACTTAGGTAATCAGCCAAATGAAAGATAATTCCTTTTTTTTTTTCTGGAGGAAGTATTGGAAAGAAAAAAGGAATGGAGACAGTCAGTCCCTCCCTCCAGCTCCCGCCCCCCTCCCACGCCTTTTTTTGCTCTGCCTCTAACGAATCATCACAAAGGATGTCAAAGGTTTCTGAGAAGCCCATCTCAAGAGAACTCCAGCCACTGGTCTGATATCAATGGCATTTTCCAAGCTGCCACAGAGAGCAGCTCCATTTGGTCAATGAATTTGAAGAGAAGGGGAACTTGATGACTAACCAACCAAGGTCAAAGGAAATACTTTAAGGACATATGACAGTGGCAGTGTGGTGTTATGGAAAGAATGCTGCCCTTGGAGTCTGAAGCCCTGAGTTTGAGTCATGACTTTATGATGTGCACTAGCTCTATAACTGTGTGCAAGTCACTTATCCTCCCTAAGGCTCAGTTTCCTCACCTGTAAAATAGGGATAATAGTACTAGACCTTAGGCAACTCTCTAAGGCCATAAGTTACAGGAGAGTTGCTCATCTGCATCAGTGGAGGGAATTTATATACTGGGAATTCTCTCATACTAATGAAATCACAGGTCCAGACCAAACATATATACATATTAGCACTAGGTACTTGAGAGAACTGTGAGGAAAGTATTTTGTAAATTGTAAAGCACTTTATAAATATGATTCCTCCTCCTCCTGTTCTATCTCTTCTTCCTCTTTCTCCTCCTCCTCTTTGTTTTTTTATCTCTTCTTCCTCTTTCTCCTCCTCCTCTTTGTTTTTCTCCTCCTCCTTGACCTCCTCTTCCTTCTTATCCTTCTCTTCCTCCTCCTCCTGTTCCTCTTCCTCCTCTTTCTCCTTCTCCTTGTCTTTCTCCTCTTCTTCTTCTTTCTCCTCCTCCTTCTCTTTCTCCTCCTCCTGTTCCTACTTCTCTTCCTCTTCTCCTTCCTTATCCTTTTCCTCCTTTTCATCTCCTCTTTATCTTCTTCCTCCTCTTCCTTCTTTTTTTCCTCTTTCTCTTCCTTCTCTTCTCCCTCCCCCCAAACCTTGACCTTCCAGTACAAAATAAACAATAAAATCAGATAACTCATTAGTCACCATTCCTTACCAAAGAATTTTTGACATTCATAAGCCTGAAGTGAGAGGTGAGCTGAGTTCTTCAAGGTGTTAGACATGAAAAAAGCCATGGACCTCCCAAACAACCCAAGGGAATAAATGTTGCCAGTTTGACTTTAGTTACGAAAGCCTTTGATTATCTTTCATCTTGATTTATAGGCTACAAATTGGTAGGTGAAAGGGCAAAGCCCAACTTACCATTAACATCATCCCCAATTAATAAATGGGGCAATAAATCATATTAGCAGAAGCAGAAGAAACCTGTAATAAGTCATGTCTCTTATGCTCTAAGCCCTTTCACTATATTTTTCCCCTCTTAGTGGTTGCATTTAGAATGACCAACTCATGGAGCTTTAGAGCTAGAAAGGACCCTAGAGTTTATTTCACCCGGTCTCATCCACTTTATAGCTGGGTCGTTTTAGAGCGAGCATTGTTAAGTACGATGTAAAAAATGACCCCCATACATTATTTTGTGTTTACTCCCATGAGGCTGGATTCATGTGTCCTGTGTTCTGGAGACCCTTTGTAGAATTCCTGCCCTCTTACTGAACTAATATGATAATTAAGTCACTGGGCTCTCTGCTGTCAGATCAGATCTGCAGGGATGGAGATGAAACTATTTACAACAATGAAAAGCCTGCTTCTGCTAATATGATTTATTGCCCCATTTATTAATTGGCCTTACTAATGTGATTTATTTCCTTTACTACGGTTCATAGTCTCAGTGCTTTATTCTGAACTCAACAAGAGGGTGATGTGATATGCATAATTGAGGCAAGAGTATTCCCCTAAATCAAAACTTCTCTGTTAACACTCAATCTGCACAAATGGAAATGAAAATCAATTTTGATGACCAAAATAAAAATGACTTCCATGTAGCTTCTTTAAGTAAGACCCCACAAACATGCTACATTTATGTAATTTTTATAATTTAATGTCTCTCTAAGTACAGAAAACATAAACATGATATAATAAGTCATATCACTGTGTCTTTAGTCAAGGCACATTACTTCTCAGTTTCTCATCTTTCAAAATGAAGGGATAGCACTCAGTGGCTTCTAAGGCCCTGTCCAACATTAAATCTAAGATTTTATGGGCCTACATAGGGCAGTCTGCAGGTGATAAATTTGTAAAAGCAAATTCTGGTTAATTTGTGCCATGCTACACTTCTCACATTTATTGTCTTCCTTCCTGAACTGAGATTACAATTGCTAACTCCCTCATGAGAATTATTCAAGTAAATGTCTGATCCATTAGCTATTGATTAATCAGTCACTACATAGAAAGGTCTGGGTCTGGCTGGTTTGAAATTTCTCTGGGGGCCAGTATACTTGCAGAACATTCCCATAAAGAAGCTTCTTCATTGTTAAAATCATGTCAAGAGAATGGACAACTTTATGATGAGCTAATAAGTTAAATAAGCATCATTGCATCGGATGAAGTGGTTTAAAGATACACTATGTATCGTTCTGCAGTAACCAAAGTAGAATTACATAATTTTTGTGAAGGCAATTGTACTATTAACAAAATGAAAGAAAAGTGTGGCAGGTACCTTCCTTCTATAGGAGCATTCATCCTAGAAAGGGTAGTAATTTTTGAAGTATTTTACTTATGAACAAAGAATCTTCATTTTTTTGTACTGAGTTCTATGGTGTAGTGTTAACTACCTTTCATTTTCTTTGATTTCCTCAGTGTCTTATTCCATTTGGCACATAGTAGGTGCTTAAGAAATGTTTATTGATTGAGGCTCTCTGGTTCTCTCCTGTTCTAATTTCTAGAGCTGTACACCCTCCACTTCCTGCCCCCGCTCCAAGTAGTTTCACAGCAACAAAGCAAGTAAAGTTCTATTTATCTCTTGCCTGTTTGCTGATGCCAGACACAATAGTCAGATCTTTTTATTTTTGGGGGGAGGGGGGTGGTGCTCTGGAAAGCCATTGCATTCCATTTGGAAGTGAATCCCTTTCACTTCACATTCACCTGTTGAAATTGTGTTTATCCTTCAAGATTCAGTACTAATGTGATCTGCTCTGGAGAGTATCCAGCATTGGACAACCATTGGTGTGGGAAGCTCTCGGCATGGGAATTCCCTTCACTGATGCATCTTGGCGACTGTCTGTAACTTCTCATGGAATCATAGATCTACAGTTGGAAGAGACCTCAGAGTCCATCTAGTACAACTCCTTCATTTGGGGGGGTGAGGAAAGTGCAGCCCAGACATGGCAGACATGTTTCTATAGCTCGTGCAGGATTTGAACCAGGGTCTTCCTGATTTCAAGTCCAGCGCCTTACCCACTATTCCTCTTAAGAGTATGTTGCCTGAGGCTGATTTCAGAAAAACCCAGAAAGACTTACATCAAGTGATGCAGAGTGAAGTGAGCAGAATCAGGAGAACACTGTACACAGTAACAGCAACATTGTGCTATGACCAACTGTGAACGACTTAGCTACTTTCAGCAATACAATGATTCAAGACACTCCCAAAGGACTCAGGATGAAAAGTGCTATCTGTCTCCAGAGGAAGAACTGATGGAATCTGATCTCTCTCTCTCTGTCTCCCTCCTCCTTCCTTCCTCCCTCCCTTCCTCTCTTCCTTCCTTTCTTTCCTTGCTTCTTCCTTTCTTTCCTTCCTGTTTTCTTCCACAAAATGATTAATATGGAAAAATGTTTTACAGGATTGCACATGTATAACCTGTATCAGATTGCTTACCATCTTGGGGAGGGGGAGTGGAGGGAGAAAGGGAGAGAATTTGGAACTCAAAATTAAAAAAAAATGTTATTTTAAAATAAAACATATCTTTAAAAAAAGAATAATATTGCCTGGGGAAATGAGGTCAAATGATTTGTTTATGTCACATCTAGTATGTGCCAAAGGCAAATACTACATACACATACTTGCATGCACATGTACATACTTGAACCTAGGTCTCCCTAACTCTGAGGACAGCCAGTACTCCATGCTGCCTCTACTAAGAATTGTAGGTATATGATAGTCAGATAGATAAAGCAAGGAAAAGTTTAATAATCAAAGAAAGATTGAGTTTTTCAGTTAATCTCCTTTCCACCATAGTTCTAACTTACCATCTTTTTTTCTTCTTCTCTAAGCTCTATTCCTAGCTCTCCAGATTTCCTTCTCCACATCACAGCAGCCCCTGGAAGATACTTTGGCCACCATGATCTTGCACAGGAATCCCCTGCTTCTTAGCTTCCTTTTAATGTGTTGTCTTCCCCCATTAGAATTTAACCTTCTTAAAGGCAGGATTGTGTTTCCATTTGCTTCCATTTATATTTTTAGTGCTTAGCCTGGCACAAAGTAAGTATTTAAGTAAGTTGACTTAAAGCTATTTTTAAATGATCAAGTCCCAACAATTATATAAAAATTTCATGAACAAACTTCCCAGTTTGGAAGCTTATTATTCCCTGATAGATGATGTCCTCTATTTAAATTGTCTAAAAATTGCTACTTGGTTAACCATACATGCAATTTTTATGGATGTTATCAACTTTTTGTATTATAATAAGTCGAAGAAATGTAAACATAAGACAAATCTAATGAATACTTCTTAGCAACATGTTGTGTGAGTTTAGAAACACATTCCAGATTAAAAAAAAAGACACATGGAAACACAGGAAAAATTACTACATTGTACAGTTCTCTACTGTAAAACACCTAGGCTCAAAATATTCAGCATCACAATGCACATTGGGCAGAAATTATAGAAAAGCATATAAAGGTGAAATTAACAGAGAGTTTGCTGGTACAGAAGACCATGACTTGCCTTGGAAATGATCCTGGTAGAGATCATGGATAACCTTTTCACTACTGCAGTATGGATCAAGAGGGTGGTTCTTAATGACCACGACTGACTCATATTTCAATTTTATATCTCATCTAAGATGCAGAATCATTATAAAAATCAATGTGGCTACAATTAATTTCCTCTTACTCAGCCTCATGAGGAGATGGAGTGTTAGTAACTTCTTATACAGCTGACAACGGTACTTTGTCTCCAAGCTAATTACAAATCCTTCAACTTTTCTTCAGCAAACTTGGGAGGAGCAGCATGTTATAGTTTTTGGAGATATTGTCTCTGGGCCAGAAAAACTGAGTTCATGTCCTGCGTCTGATATATACCAGCCATCCTACTCTAGGCAAGTCACTTAACCTATGAGTGGGTGACTTTCCAAGTTGAAGAGAAGATGCTTAATGTATTGGTAGAGGGAGTTCCCTAAATCAATGAAATCAGAGATCCTGTCCAGATCCTATCCTTAATCTCTATTTTTCTACATTTATTTAGCTTAATTTCCTCTGGCTTTCTCAAGTTTTTGACATCCTTTAAAAAAATGGAGATGTCTTATTACATATTCTCCTTCCCACACTTAACCAAGATTGGTTTATTGATCATTTCCTGAAGACAGTCTAAATTTTTCTCCCTCTAGGCTTTGGATTATTTCATTCTATTTGGAAGGGAATCCCCTTCACTTCACCTTCACCTGTTGAAACTGTTCATCTTTCAAGATTCAGTACATACGTGACATGCTCTAGACTTCTCAAATGTTTTCCACTCCAGACCCCTTCAGCACTTCTTAAACAGAGGGGTCAAGACCCACTGTTTAAGAAGTGCTGCTCTAGAGAAGGGCTTATTAAATTTTTTTCCATTCATGACCCCTTTTTGAGTTTAGGCAGCCTTCACTACCTGTACATGGACTGAGGGCATGCACAGTGCAAAGCGTGCATGCTTTGTGTTCAGAACCAAGGCTGCAGTGAAATTGAGCTAGGCAATATGGGCAAGCGCTACCAGAAACACCTCAGATTCATTACTCATTTGATTTTTAATTAATTTTTTGTTGTTGTACATTCAGAAACCTTTTACTGTAACCAAATTTTTCATGATCCCATATGGGGACATGACCTACAGTTTAAGAAGCAATGCTCTAGACAGTATCCAGCAGTGGGCAACCAGGATAATGGAGGTTCTTGTGACCCCGTGAGGAGTGGATGAAGGAAGTGGGGATATCGGTCAACATTTGAAGCATGAGATATTCTTCTTTAGCTGAAGATGGATATACTGATACACCTCCTTTCTCATTTAGCCAAGCCTAAAGCCAAACAGGGTAGCTACTGCTAACTCAGTCATAATCCAGAATAAGTGTGCCACTCAAAAACTCAATGGGGTCTCCAAGTGGTAGGCAGCCACCTTGTGAGCTCCACCCCTGCAAGAAGTTGTAAGATACGAAAAACTATAAAACATTAACACAGACATAAAGAGAGGACCATTCTCTATACATGTAAGCCCTGAATGGAGCTTGTGCCCTCAGAGAGCAGAATGCCACTTAAATAATTAGCCAATTCAAAAGGCTGTTTTTGCCCTGAAATACAAAACCCACTAAAGACTAATACTTATCTCTCAGCTGCTTGGTTTTTCCCATGAAGGACACTTAAGAAAAAAAAAAAAACCTTTGTGAATTTTAAACACTGAAATCAATTCTCTTCCTACTGGGTGAAAGGGTACACTTATATGAAATTGCACTTACTACATCTCTCAAAAATGTATGGGGTGGTGAGGCAGCTGGGCCTCAGAGGGAAGCTTGGCTTCTGAAACACAGGACAAGTTGGGCCTTTGTTTCTGAGTATCAGCCTGTAAGCCCCAAAGTAAAACGGCTCATGTGATGGACAGAGGCCACAAGGCATCAGGTCATGGTCTAGGCTGTCATAGGTCAGCCTTCAGTAGTGGAGAACACAGGACCAAGGCCTGCTCCATCTCTCAGCAGAGTAGTCCCTCGATGAAAGGGCAGAAATGGTGTTAAGATATGTTTATGAGACATATTTCTATTTTGTAGATATGATACAAGCTTAAATGCCAGAATCTCTGTTTGGGTGATTTGGGAGTTGTGTTATGACTTCATGTAGCAGCATGGAATGGTGGATAAAGAATCATTATTAGAGCCAGGAAAGACCTGGGTTCAAGTCCTCCTTCTAACATATATTTGCTATGTGACCCTCAGAAAGTCACTTAACCCTTCAGTGCCTGCAGGCAACTCTGTGAGTTACAGGGGAATTACCGAGCTACATTGGGAGAGGAATGTTTTTGCACCAGGAGTCTCTACACCAATGAAATTAAAGGTAGGTCTGGACCAAAAAAATTACAACCCTACCCCCAAAATTCATCACACGGTATCTCATCCCACTGTAGTCAGTTCATCCAGACAGCTACTTAACTTCTTTTTTTAAAGCAAGAAACATCTCCATCTAATAGCCTGTCAGTCAAACAGTAATGCATCCATTGCTCATATCAGCATCTTTAAGGAGATGTCAGCCTAGGCCAAATCATCTCCCTGAAGAATTTGATTATCTTTTATTACCTTACATTTTACTGTACATCCAGTTTCAGAGAGGTGTCCAATGATATGAGAGTGGCTCAGTTATCTAAACAGAGCAGGTATTTGTTATGCAAATACCATAGGCTTGCTTAAAATGCCTTAATACTGCTCACACTTCACTCTGTATCATGTAGTTCCTTTCCTATAGCTGTCTATTTGAACTGAGGGCTTGGTTTCTGATTTAAATTTCATTTCTTTTTGGCCTTAAAGTCTAGAAAAAAAATCTTTTAAGCTAAAGTTGGATTATTACCATTCATGCCTCATGGACATAAAGATTATTCAATGCATTTGCATACTATTTGCATCTGGCCTTGTTCAACTTCTCCCTGGTAGATGTGACCTTCACATACTAAAGAGAGGCAGAGAGTTGTAAGTGGCCAAGAAAGTTAAAAAGCTATTCTAAAATACTGTCAGAACTTGTTTATTGTTCTAATAATAATAACATTTATATAGAGCTTACAATGTGCCAAGCGTTGTGTTAAGTGCTTTACAATTAGTATCTCATTTAACCCTCACAACAACACTGAGAGGTAGTAGGTATTATTATCACCCCCGTTTTACAGATGAGGAAATTGAGGCAAACAGGGTAAAGTGACTTGCCCAGGGTCACATGGCTAGTAAGCATCTGAGGCTGGATTTAAATTCAGGTCTTCCTGTCTCCAGGCTTGGTACTACTGCAGCATTCACAGTACCCCCTAGGGGTCCACTGCATAGTGAGTCAACGTGCTAAGCACAGGGGAGGCACTGAGGTGTTTGAATTGAATTTATAGAGTGACATGCTACTCAACAGAGCAGCTGCATTGTGGAAAGCACACCGGTGTCATTTGGGATGGATCCCAGCTTTGCTTCTTACTCGCTGTGTGTCACGAAGAGTCAGACATGACTGAAATGACTAAGCAACAACAAACATACACATAGATATACAGACATATAATTACAACATAATTACATATGTGTACACATAGGCATATACATACATAGTGTTGAAAGGTCTACAGTTTATATTTATATATCTATGTGTAACATGTATGTAGACACACACATACATACACATATTGTTGAAAGAACTGAAACTTTATATTTATGCACGTATATACACACATATAGTACACAGATGTAATGATATCTCTCCATACTATTACATATATATGGAACCCATATGTACCCACATAAATAATACATGTTGTTGAAAGGACAAAATTATATATGTGTATGTATACATAAAGAATGTGATTATATATCTATATATTACATACATGTATACACAATATACATACATATTATTGAAAGGAACAAAATTTTATATTTCTCTCTCTATACACACATATATGTAATGATATATCTACAGCATTACAGATACATGTATATACATATACACACACACATGTTATTGGAAGGACAAAGCTATATATGTGTATGTATATATGTGCATATAGACATACATATGTATTGTGTATATGTGTATATATACATGCATGTAATTATGTATCTATCACTACACACATATACTCATAGATTGATATAGAATTACACATGCATGTATGTAATTATATATCTAAATATAATTACACATATATGTACACACATACATAAAATAGCATTTTGTAACTGTATAAATGTGAGTTGTAGTTATTTCCATTTGAGGGGAAAGTTCTTCATTTTGCAGGGCTCGGCTGACTCTTCCTATTTGGCATCCTAATTCATGGGAGACCTCCAGCTGTACCTCTGTCAATGTGGCCCTGGATCATGTCTCTGGCCAAGCAGAAAGCATCTCTGGCTGTGGCATCTGATCAGTAGTCAATGCTCCTGTACCGCCAGAACATCATACCTGGCCTTTCAGTCCTTTACCTTGTCTTGGGCTATAACACAGCAAGTGTCAAGTCTGGCTCGAAGTACTCTCTACAAAAACCCTATCTCTTTGGTTGGATGGGACTTCAGAGTTCATCTATTCCAATGCGTACACAAATGACAATTCTCTTTACAACACACCCGACAAACGGTCACCTGGCTTTTGCTTGAAGACTTCCAGCGAAGAGGAACCCACTCCCTCCAGGGGCAGCTCATTCCACTTATGAACAGCTCTAATTATTAGGAGTTCTTCCCTACATCAAGCCTAAATCTGCCTCTTTGCAACTGCTGCTCACTGTTCCTGGTTCAGCCCTTTTGGGACCTCACTGCTATACATTCTGCTTGCCTAACGAACTATGTCCCAGTGTGAACTACTTCATAGCACATAACAAGAGGATCACAGCAGTCCTTTAGTGTCTTAATGAACTGCTTTATCAGAAAGAAGAAAGCATAATGGAGTTTGTGGGGATGAGGGGACTATTTTCATATATATCTGTGATATATGATAGAGATATCATATATCTGTGCCCCCTGCCCCCACTGTCACACACACATAAACACAACTGAAGGTCCTCTCTCCGGGATATGATTACATGATAGATGTGCAGTTTTTTGTGCGATTATCTTTTTTATTATACTATGTTACAGAAATGCTTATTTTATTCCATAAATTAAAAATAAAATTTAAAAAAGAATGTAAGCTCCTCAAGTGGAGGTACCATTTTGACTTTTTCGTTTGTATCTCCATCTCTTAGCACAGTACTTGGAACGTAATAGGGACTTAAAAAAATGCTGTTGTTTAGTTTAAAAAAAAAGAAAAGAAAAAAGAAAAGAGAAGGGAGGGAAAAAATAAAGAGAAAGGATTTGGACACCATGTCAAAGGAGATGTCCTAGTTCTCTGGCCAACTTCTGTTTTTAAAAAAAATTTATCAAGCATCCATGAAATTTGGCAAACATTCATTAATTGCTTCCCTATGGGCCTAGGTGCTAGGTACATAAAGATGAAAAAAGTCTCTCCCCTCAGGGAGCTTAACTTCTATTACGGGAAAAATGACAGGTCAACAGAAGAATACTGTACAAGTTATAGTGTGATGAGGCCAAATGAGATAAAAAGTTTAAAAAGAAAATTGGAGAATTGGAAGAAATATTTTAATTAAAGAGAGGCTTAAAGTCCATGAAAGCTTCAGGGAAAAACTGGCCACTGGGCTAAGCCGTGTAGGAAAAGAAGGATTTTAGATGGATCAAGGGGATCCTTGAATAAAGCTCTGGTCATGCAGTAAGGAATACCTGACCTTGAATCCTGCCTTAAATGCATAAGAGCTGTGTGACCCTGGTCAAGACACTGACCCTTTCTGAGCTTCCATTTCCTTATCTATCTATCTTTATGTATTTATTTTTTGCAGGGCGGAAGGCAGGGCAATTGCGGTTAAGTGACTTACCCAAGGTCACACAGCTAGTAAGTGTGTCAAGTGTCTGAGGCCGGATTTGAATTCAGGTCCTCCTGACTCCAGGGCCAGTCCTCTACTCACTGCGCCACCTAGCAACCCCATTTCCCTATCTATAAAATGGAGTTAATGATATAATCTCAAAGAAGTTTGAGGTTCAAATAACATGGCAAAAGTAAAGTACTATAGAAGTGTTTGAGATCATTATTATGAGAAGGGAGTGCATTGCAGGCTTGGGGATAGGCTGCCCATGTGCAAGGAGAATGGATATGCCATGTCATTGTGTGATGGGTGATGCACTTTCTAGGTGAAGCTCTGCATTCTCATCATTCAAAGGCCACTGTGCCTCAAACCTTGCTCTCTGTCTGAAATTGAGGAAGAAAGAAAATTGTGGGCTTCTTTCACTATAACTTTCAATTATCCAACATTAATTGGAAAAGTCACATGTATGCATTCTAAGAAACACCCAAATATGTCTGAGGATTAATCATGGCTACCCAAAGTCTGAGGCACGGTATTTAATCAATATTCTTTATAGGAATATGGTGTTCTTGTCTAAAAATCAAGCCAAAAAACCCGATGGTAACAGTCAAAATAGATTTGGATCCTACAGGGATTTGTTTCAAAATGCTCTATACATATTTTTACATGCAAATGTTTCTTAAAAAATAGCAAACCACAACCTGGCTTGATTCCTTATCGATCTGCACAGTATCATCAATAACATCCCTGAATATACGGCAGGTGTGATAAAGAACGGTTCTGTAGCTCTCCTTAATGTTACCCCAAGTAGTTCCAACAAAATCTGTATCTTTCTTTAATTAACTGGTAGAAGTGCCATCTGGAGACCTAGTAATTCTGAATTTGCCCATGGCAACATGTGTGATGGCAACAGAAAGGAGGGAAAGACCCCAGAGGTGCGTGGCTAGCAAAACTAGCAAGCCTCTCCTGGTACCCAAAATCTGTCAGAAAAAGAACAAATAGGAGAAGAGACTCAATCCCTAAAACCGATTTAGGTAGTTAACAGCTTCTACTGAGGGATATTTTTAGATTTTGAGACACAGAGGCTGTGTCTATTTGCAGCTCAGGTAGGTGCTTGATAAATCAATGGGCATCGATGACAAAAATGAGGAAGGCTGTTTTTCCTTCTGGCTGGGGAATGTCTAATGCTTCTGTGGAATGGTTACACTGGTTGGGAAGGAATTCCAGACTGATAGGGTGTGTCTCTCAGCCAGGAGAGTGTCTCCTGCCCCTCATTCCAAAGCTTCACTTAGGATCAAAAGATTCTGAGAAGCTGAGAGGGTTCCAAAGAGCGTTTTGTTTACCCTCCCTACCTTTCCATCTCTGTCAAATGTTGAAACTCATAGGAGGTATTAGGCAGCACTGGGTAAAATGTTCCCTAGGCAGGATCAGATATTTTCTGGACAGGAAAGAAGAACAGGTTGAACTCACCCTCTCTCTAAGTGACACCACTCAGATTACCATTACTTATTAGAAACCTCACTCCCTGAAATCTTACAGAATGGTTTGATATTATGGGGACTCTGCCCAGTTGTCTGATCCTGTGTATTGGGAATCAAGATGGGCTCTTAGCACTTATTCAACCAAGTGCCCTTGAAGAGTTTGGCCTTTGTTTCCTTGATTAAATTAGGAGTCCTTGATAACCTCCTTGCCTCAAGGGAAAGCCTAGTTTACATGGGTTTGAGTGACATGTTTGTGACATCAGAGGCTTTTAGACCACGTGGGTTTAAGTCGCATTTTTGTGACGATTTCTGGTCATGTGGGTGAGTCGCATGTGTGACTCACCTTTGACCCCGAAAAAGATACATTAAACTCAGAGGCTGGCTTTGTCTTTTGGAGCTCTGAGCCACAGCAGGAGTGGTATGTGACTCTAGGCAAGCTGTTGTTATGAGCTCCCTGGCTTTGAAGAAAACCCAGATGTTGATGCTTCTCTGGTAAGTGTATATTGTGATTTTGTCAGACAGAAATCTATCTGTTGATTTGTGTTTATTTGTTCTGTCTGTATTTGCTCTGAAGCTCAGGGTGCTGGCTTTTCCCCCTGAGCTGCATAAATGATATTCGTATGTTGGATTAAAGTAAGATTGTTAATCCCTTAATGTAGCTTTGCTTTGCTTAGTAAAGCAGATCAAAAGAATCTGGGCTTGCAGTGTTCTTGTTGTTGGGCTTGTGTTGGTTTTTCACCCCCATAGCAGCTGCTAGCTGAATTGTTGAAACACCCTGTCGATACATCAGAACCCCGTGTTGGAAAGTAGAGTTGTTGGGAGATGCCATCAACGGCCGACTAGGTAGGTAAAGGGCAGACTTCTTGTGTTCTTTTGAAAAATATTTGATTTTGGAAATATGATTTAAAATGGATGGGTCTAAGCCAGGGAGGAAGGGAAGGGAGACCAGGGCGGGGGGGGAGGGGAAACCTGCTGCCTCAAGGCCACATGTGGCCCTCTAGACCTCAAGTATGGCCCTTTGACTGAATCCAAACTTCACAGAACAAATCCCTTCAATAAAAGGATTTGTTCTGTAAAACTTGGACTCAGTCAAAAGGCCGCACCCAAGGACCTAGAAGGCCACATGTGGCCTCGAGGCCGCAGATTCCCCACCCCTGGAAGCCACAAAGGTAGAAGTTTGATTGTGTTCACTAAGAAAAAGAGCAAACCTCCTGGGTAAATGAAGAATGTTAGGACAAAGAACTTTCGAGACTGTAGAGTAGTCCCAGAGGCCCTACGGCCCTGCGGCCCTACATGCTTGGCATATAGTTTTGGGAATGCAATGGCCTAGGGCTTGTAATGACATGAACAGCATGTATTGCTCATCTCCAAAGCTCGGCCACCTCTGGATTGAACACAACAGTATGGAGCAGGAAGAATGACTTGGCCATTCACACTTGTGCCAATCACAGCCTCAGTTTGGTGATAGCAGACAGCTCCTCCCTAACTCACTGACTGATTTGAAGCTGCTCTTTTTACTGGATAATCTTGACAAGTCACTGAAAGAAGGTGAAAAGAGTCATCTCAATGATCCCATGAGAAAGGTTTCCCATGGGAATAATTCCTTTTGCTTCTGTCTTTGAGCACTGAGGCTTATTCTGCAGATAATCTCCCCCCTTTCACCTGTCAGCTTTTGCATTCCCCCCTTTGGGATCATCATGGGAGCCCTACAGATCCTCACCCTTCAATTCAATCAAGGGTCTCCTTGAAGGCGGGACAATTGGCTGCATTGTTTGCATTGTGTTGAGATTTCCAGAGTTACTTCAGACGGCAGAGAACAACCACCCCAAAGCCTCAGAGGTGCACGGTGTACACAGAAGACTTACATTTCTCTTGATTCCTTTCTGTGATATGGAAGCAAAACATCTGTGCATGGTAATTCCCAGTCAACTCAACACATGAACCTATAGGGACTTGAGATCAAGTGGTTTGTTCCCATAAATCCTAGGCTTTTATGGACGGGCAGCACTCAAATCTGGGTTCCTTCTCATAAATATAGCGTGCTGGTGAAATGCCGATGTATCATGGTGATAGGTACCGTATTCAGACAGAACATGTGCTGCTGTCTACAGAACCTGGCTAGACCATCTTTGATTTCTCAACTTTGTTGTTGATTTTTTCTTTTGTTTGTGTAGGCTACGAACACTGAGCTTGATTTTCATTCTGGGAAAAAATGTCCTAGAACTTCCTTTTTTGGAGGGGGGAGCTGACATGCTATTTTATTGGTATGGAGAACTCCCAGTAAGTATATTCCCTCCATTACTGCAGGTTAGCACCTACTCATAGTTGATAGTTTTAGAAGGTTCCTAGAGGCACTGAAAAGTTAGGTGACTTGTCTAGAGTCATACAGTCAATATATATCAGAAACTGAACTTGAAGCTGGTCTTCCTGACTTTAAGACCTATTTTCTATTCAGTGGTGCCAAATTTAAATAGAAAGAGACCCCTGTGAGCACTTGTGAGTTTTTTCATGCCCCAGGTACCCCCTGTGAATTTGATATCTTTGTACTAAATCATACTGCCTACTTAGAATATTACAATGACTACTACTACTACTATTATTACTTCTAGTACTACTACTACTTCTACTACTACAACTATTATTTCTACTACTACTATTACTTCTATTACTACTATTATTTCTACTACTACTATTACTACTACTATTATTTCTACTACTATTATTACTTCTACTACTACTATTACTTCTACTACTACTATTACTATTTCTACTACTACTACTATTACTTCTACTACTACTATTATTTCTAGTACTACTATTACTTCTACTACTACTTCTACTACTACTATTACTATTTCTACTACTACTACTATTACTTCTACTACTACTACTATTTCTACTACTATTACTTCTACTACTACTACTATTTCTACTACTATTACTTCTACTACTATTGTTTCTACTACTACTATTACTTCTATTACTACTATTTCTACTACTATTACTTCTACTACTACTACTATTATTACTTCTAGTACTACTACTACTTCTACTACTACTACTATTATTTCTACTACTACTATTACTTCTACTACTACTGCTATTTCTACTACTACTATTACTTCTACTAGTACTATTACTTCTACTACTAGTACTATTATTTCTACTACTACTACTATTACTTCTACTACTACTATTATTTCTACTACTACTATTACTTCTACTACTACTTCTACTACTACTACTATTATTATTTCTACTACTACTATTATTTCTACTACTACTATTACTTCTACTACTACTTCTACTACTACTACTATTATTATTTCTACTACTACTATTATTTCTACTACTACTATTACTTCTACTACTACTATTACTTCTACTACTATTGTTTCTACTACTACTATTACTTCTATTACTACTACTATTACTTCTACTACTACTTCTACTACTACTATTACTATTTCTACTACTACTACTATTACTTCTACTACTACTACTATTATTACTTCTAGTACTACTACTACTTCTACTACTACTACTATTATTTCTACTACTACTATTACTTCTACTACTATTTCTACTACTACTATTACTTCTACTACTACTTCTACTACTACTATTACTATTTCTACTACTACTACTATTACTATTTCTACTACTACTACTATTACTTCTACTACTACTACTACTATTTCTACTACTATTACTTCTACTACTACTACTATTATTACTTCTACTACTACTACTATTATTTCTACTACTACTATTATTTCTACTACTACTATTACTTCTACTACTACTTCTACTACTACTATTACTATTTCTACTACTACTACTATTACTTCTACTACTACTACTATTATTACTTCTAGTACTACTACTACTTCTACTACTACTACTATTATTTCTACTACTACTATTACTTCTACTACTATTTCTACTACTACTATTACTTCTACTACTACTACTACTACTACTATTACTATTTCTACTACTACTACTATTACTTCTACTACTACTATTATTACTTCTAGTACTACTACTACTTCTACTACTACTATTATTATTTCTACTACTACTATTATTTCTACTACTACTATTACTTCTACTACTATTGTTTCTACTACTACTATTACTTCTATTACTACTACTATTACTTCTACTACTACTTCTACTACTACTATTACTATTTCTACTACTACTACTATTACTTCTACTACTACTACTATTATTACTTCTAGTACTACTACTACTTCTACTACTACTACTATTATTTCTACTACTACTATTACTTCTACTACTACTATTTCTACTACTACTATTACTTCTACTACTACTTCTACTACTACTATTACTATTACTTCTACTACTACTACTACTATTTCTACTACTATTACTTCTACTACTACTACTATTATTACTTCTACTACTACTACTTCTACTACTACTACTATTATTTCTACTACTACTATTACTTCTACTACTACTGCTATTTCTATACTACTATTACTTCTACTACTACTACTATTATTTCTACTACTACTATTACTACTACTATTACTTCTACTACTACTACTATTTCTACTACTACTATTACTTCTATTACTACTACTATTTCTACTACTACTACTATTACTTCTACTACTATTGTTTCTACTACTACTATTACTTCTATTACTACTACTATTTCTACTACTACTACTACTATTTCTACTACTATTACTTCTACTACTACTACTATTATTACTTCTAGTACTACTACTACTTCTACTACTACTACTATTATTTCTACTACTACTATTACTTCTACTACTACTATTACTTCTACTACTACTTCTACTACTACTATTACTATTTCTACTACTACTACTATTACTTCTACTACTACTATTATTTCTACTACTACTATTACTTCTACTACTACTTCTACTACTACTACTATTATTATTTCTACTACTACTATTATTTCTACTACTACTATTACTTCTACTACTACTATTACTTTTAGTACTACTACTACTATTACTACTACCACTTCTACTACTACTACTACTATTACTATTACTACTTCTACTACTCCTACTACTCCTACGACCAACTAGCATTTATATAGTGTCTAGTATGTATATCAGACACTCTTACAGATGTTTTGCGAACATCTCATTTTATTATCACAACAACCCTGGGAAGATGGTGCTATTATTATCCCCATTTTAGAGTCGAGGAAACTGAGGTTAAGTGACTTGCCCAGGGTCACACGGCTAGTAAACATCCAAGGTCAGATTTGAACTCGTGTCTTCCTGACTCCAGGCCCAGGTCTCTCCACTGCACCAACCACAACAGCAGCATTAGCAGTTCATGTTCACATAGTGCCTTAGGCTTTGCAAAGCATTTTAAAGCATTATCTCATTTGATTCTCACATAGGGAGGCAGGCAGGTGCTATTTTTATTTTCATTTAACAAATGAGGAAACAGTCTCAGAGAAGTGAAGAGACTAGCTCAAGGCCACATAGCTGGCAAGTATTTAATGTGGGATTCAAAGCCAGGCCTTTTGGACTCCAAGACTAGGGCTCTATCCACCATGCACACTTCCTCCACATGAAAATCATATTAAATATATCCCCCTGTTCCCCTCCCCCCAACCAAATTGAAATAAGAATCTGGTCCATCCGCACTATTTTCCCACTTCCATACAAAACAGCTCTTTGGAATCCTTATTGATCGTTCCCTGCCTAACCAAGGTGACCTTACTAGAGGAGAGACACAGATGCACCATGTTGGGGGAGTGAGCACAGTTTTAACAAAGCAAAGTTACTGGTCAGCACACCCGGGCTGCCAGTCATATTTTGGCTGTGCTCGCCATCTGCCTGATGCCTGAGAATTTGTGGATTACTCTGCTTTATTTCTTTTTATCTGGGATGGAGAACAAGGCAGGGTAATCGATACCATAGCACACCTTCATGCAACCAGCTGGCATTACTCCACCTTGGTCACAGAATCCAAAGTACTATGGGAATCCCTGGATCTCTGCTGGTGTATGGAACTGAATGAATGAACGAATGAAAAAGCTTTCATTTGGCACCAAGCACTGTGTGGAGTTCTGGAAAGACAGAGAAAAGTGAAGACAGTGTTTGTTCTCAAGGAGCTCACATTCTATCAGGGGAAGACATAACACATGGATGTTTTCAGCTGGAGGGCATATGGAAAGACCCCCTGCTTTTCCTCCTTTGTTTCAGGTTCCACATTAATCAGGAGCTCTGGTTATATTTTTTGAGTGGCATCCTGTGAAGTCCGAGTATGATGAATGTACGGGCACAGTAAAGAAAGTGTTGATATGCTAAGAGGCTGCTGCAGAAACCAGAAATAGCTTCGGGTGCACAGGCCTTAGCATGGTGTTATTGCTGTTTAGTAATTCTTCAGTCATGCCTGACTCTCTGTGACCCCCACTGGGGGTTTTCTTGACAAAGACACTGGAATGGTTTGCCAAATCCTTCTCTAGCTTGTTTTATAGATGGAGAAATTGAAACAAATGAGATTAAATGACTTGCCCAGAGTCACACTGCTTGTAAGTGTCTGCAGAGGCCAGATTTGAACTCAGTAAGATCCCAGGTCTGGGCACTCTATCCACTAAGCCACCTTAGTGTGGTACTTGGTGCCTAATCAATGCTTTTTCATTAGTTCATTCATTCATTTGCAAATCTGCTTCTGGCTTTAGGAATCTCTATATCCGGTTGGTGAAAGGAGGGGAATATGTGTGTAAAGGTAGGGCATTTAAATCCTGCTTCTGACACTTGCTAGTCACTTAAGGTCTTGGAATCCCAGAAGACTTCTTAGAGTTCTAAGTTTTTGTCTCTGCCAAGTGCCAATGCTGGTTCTCCATGGAACTGGGAGTAAGGGGGATGATATGGCCCCTGCCCCGGGAAGATTGTGGTATAAGTGACTAGTCCAGGAAGGCAGACTAGTTTACATTGGATAAATGTGAGTAGGCTGAGACAAACAGGGAGAACAAAGGCAGCTTGCCAGCAGTGGATAGAGTGCTGGCTTTGGAATCAGGAAGAACAGAGTTCAAATCCTGTGTCAGATACTTCTTAGACATATGATCTGCATCTGTGGGCTCAGATTTAGTTTCCTCGTCTGGAAAATGGGGATAATAAAAGCATCTACCTCATTACGGTTGTTAGGAATGAAGGAAATAATATATGTGAAGTGCTTTTCAAACGTTATTATTTTCTTATTATTTTTGAAACCAGAAATGCAAAGTACAAGGTAAAATGCTTGGAAAACATTTTGTCACTTATTTCCACATTAGGAAAAATTTCATAGTTATAGGCGGTATAAAATAAACGCCAATCCTGCCCCACCTCCTTCCAAAAAAAATCTCAGACAGCTACTGCTTGAGACTAGAAGAAAGGTTCTTAAACATCTTTATTATGCTACTTTCCCAGGGGCTTTTACAATCTCCTAACTGCCCCTGTTATTGCCTCAAACTGAGAACTGGGAAAGACCTTAGTCTAAAAAGGCCAAGGTGTCCCATTGCACCCTGGCCATTTTCAGTCATCTTCATCTATATCTGGCTATTGGATCTAGATGACTCTGGAAGAAAAAAGTGAGGCTGGTGACTTTGCATAGCCCTGCCTCTCTTAAATCCAATTCACTTGGATGTCATGGCATGACCTCTCTGATGTCATGGTCCTCTTCGAGAATGGACAAACAACGACCACCACCTCCCTGCTTGCCACTGATGATGTCCTGAATACTTGGTTGGGGGGTGGGGGGAGAAAGAGTCACGACTGTGGAGGGGGAAAGGAGAGAAGAAAAAGATCTTCAGAAAGCTTGAAGCATTTGTAGGCAATAGTAGCAGAAGCGGCAGCCCCAGAGTCTCCATAGTGCAAGCTCCCAGAATGAGGCGATCAAGGTTGTGACATTTTTTGCAATTTCCTCATGTCCTCCAATTTGGAAATCGCTGTTCTAGAACCACATCTAAACAACTCTCAGTGCAGTGATGGGTGTGGCACCTAAGCTTCCATCTTTCCTCTACTGCTTTTCTAATGTCCAGCTGACATGTTATCCCTCTAATAGGAACTTTCTTCTTCTCTGTTCCTGAATTCTAAATTGATTGCCTGCCTACTACATTTCCCTCCTGCCCCCCATTGTTTGTCCTGCATTCTACCTACATTCTTCTTTATGGAAGGGCTCCTTCTGAAAGCTGTTGACCCATGCAGTGACATCCCTCTTCTAAAGCAGTCCCAGTATTAATCCTCACTTCATTGGTTAACCTCAACTTCTCTTGAGATAGAATTCTTCTCAAAGTTCAGGTCTCCTCCTGTCAAGAATGCTTGCAGACTCTCATAGTTTGAAACCATTTGATCCAGTTAACTTTTTGCTGAACTCCTCCACCTTCCACACCTGAGGGCTTGGTGAGGGGATGCAGGAATGGGAAGAAAAGAAGCTAACTATGACCTCTTTCTATTTATTTTCTTGTTGCATACAATGGCCGAATTTCATTTCAAAGGTCATTTTCTGCACAGGGGTGAAATCTTAACCTGGGAATGGTAAAGATCAAAGGTTTCATTGATAACAACTATGAGCTAGCCTAAGTGCAAGAGCTAGTCCAAATGACTTTCTTCTTAGTCCACTGCAAGATTTGAATACATCTTGTCATTTGTGATATTTAGTTTTTCTAGTCCTATTTATTTTATTTTATTTTATTTTTTGCAGACTGGGTTTCCTTATCTTGCACAGCCTGGAAATGCAACATCTACTCAAAGCCCCAATCCTATTATAATCAATATGAAAGCTTTAACCTGCTGCGTTTCTGACCTATGACAGGTCTTCCCTCCTTAAGCATCTGGTGGTTCACTGGTCCTTGGGACACACCAAACTGGTGCCAGATTTAGTGTGACACCCAATTGGCTTCGGGAAACTGCAGCTCAGAATTCCTGAGCTCCAGGGATCCATCAACCTCAGCCTCTCCAGTAGAGGGATTATAGCTGAATGCTACCATGCTTGGTCCTCCTGATCTTAGCAGGACAGAGAGTACAATATATGGATATTGTAAACAGCACAAAGAAAAAATGGTAGTTCCCTTAGGTTCAACCCATAACTCTCAGATTGGAAGATTCAGAACAGTAGTCATTCCTGAGCTTTCCTTAGAAATCCTCATTTCTAGGCTAATATTAAATCAAGCACTTCCTCTCAAATCCCATGGGGCTCCTTCCAACTTAGCTTGAAAACGACAAAAAAAAGGAAAGAGATGGGCATCAGAGAGGCCAAATCATTTGGTCTTGGAGATAAGGTCATAACACCTTAACACATCAAAATATGGCATGCCCCAGGGGACAAGTGCATTATTAAAGAAAGAGAAGTTCTACTTAAGTATCCTAAAATAACTCAGTCTACTATACTGATGGGAGAGTGTATTACCTGCCCATCCTTTGATAAAACAGAATCTCAAAGTTGGAAGGGACATCAAAGGCTACCTAGTCCAACTTCTACCTGAGCAGGAATCTCTTCTATAACATTCCCAGCAAAGTCATACAGTCTTTTCTAGAAGGCTTGTACTGAGGGGAAAATTTCTGACTCCCGTTCCACTTTTGGATAGATCTAATCCCTAGGATACTTTTTCCTTACATTAAGCTTTAATCTTCTTGTCCCAGAGTTTGGCCCTCTGGGACAAAATAAAACAAGACTAGTCCTTCTTCCAAATGACATCCCTTCAAATATTTGAAAACAGTTAACTCGTTTTTAGGCTAAACGACTCCAGTTCCTTCCATTGATGCACTTATCTTTATTGCTTTTTTTAGGTTGTCCTCTAGCCCATCAATATTCTTCCAAAAATGTGCCCAGAAAGGAATTAAATAATGTAGATTCAGTTTAACCAGGGCAGGTCGCTTCATGGTTATCATCTACATTGTTCTGGACAAAACACCTCTTACTGCCACAAAGTTCATATTAGTTTTTTTTTCCTTTTTAGAACAACTCAGTAAAATAAAATACCTGTTATGTTTCATACATACATAAAAGAAACAAAACAAACATTTAAAACAAAACAGAGCAAGAAACTTCAAACAGCAACTTCATGGATAAAGAAAAATAAAAGGAAAAATAGCAAAGAAGAAAAAAAAACCACTTTTATTTCTGGCCTTCCAACTATCAAATAACAAATCAATTACTTATTTTATAACTAAATACAGGCATACACACAAAAGTTACTGGAATGCTTGGAATAAGATTGCGTGTTTTATCACAGCTTTTTTTAGCAAGTTTTTCCACTTCCTTTGAGATTGTTAGGAATACGATCACAACATAATTAAAATCAGAAGCAGGATGGAGAACATATCAAAGGTTACCTAGTCATCCAAAATCATGGAAAAATGACTGACCATCCCTAAAATATGCACAAAAATATAAAATCTAAATAAAAATACAAACGTTTTTCTTTAAAGAGCTTTTAAGAAAACCAGGGCCTTAGAAGTTTGGTTTTTTTTCCTCTTCCTGTTGTTAATTCTCATTGTGGTTGGTAATCATTAGGACCATGTTCTCTGATTGGGTTGCAACACCCATTAGGTCTAGGCTCTCTATTTGAGGGTGGCTATGTTTAGATTCTGAGACAGGAAGCTGAGGGTTAATAGGTCATTACAGCCTTTTCTTTCTGTCTTTTTAAAAATTACCTCCCCCTATCCCAACCCCAATGTCTAGTTATCTTATTGGTGTTCTGCTTTTTGAATTCAACAGCCTCTTCCTCCTCATCTTCAGCTGCCTATTTGCTTATAGTTTCTTAGCTTCCACATCCTTATCTCCAATGATACCAGGAAAGACCAAATGCTTTGTGGCCATACGTAGATTCATGTCCACAACAGTTTTCTGGCCTATTAGTCTAATTTTTCTGATACGACTTGTTCTTGATGAAGTCATGCTAGCTCTCAGTGATTCCTGCTTCCCTTTGATGCATATAAAACCATTTGTTTAATAATGTGTTCTAGAATTTTGCCAGGAATTAAAGTTAAACTTAGTGACGTTAGTTTGTAGCTTGCTAGCATTGTGAAACACAAAAAAACTGTACCTTATACACATAGTACAAAAACCTGTATTTTGTACATCAAAATGCAGATTTATTTATTGATATAGTTTGTTTTGATATGATATGTATCAATACATAGAGATGTATTTTGCACATTTGTATATATACAAACACACATATATATATGCATACATATATGTATGTATGTATGTATGTAGGTATAGGTATTTATCTACATTTAAAAGGTCCCTTACACCAAAAGAGGCATGTTGGGGTTGAGATATGAAGTGATTTGTGTGTCTTTTAGAGCGGATGTTCTATATTACGTTACTACATTCATAAAACCTTTTGAGTACAGAGGATTTTTAAAAATTTAATTATGATTATGAGCAAACACAAAGACAACAAACCTGGTTCCACATTCATGTGAGCAGGCAATACTCTTTGACAACGCTGACTTTGCTACAGTTGGTTATTCTACTTAACAAAGCTACCTGCACACTAAATGGCTTTTCAAGTGAGGAAGATGAGATGATTGGTTCAAGAGAGGAATAACTACCATTTTCTGATGGGTGGATTTGAAGTCAGATCTCTGCAAAGGAAATTCTTCTGCTGTCACAGATAGGGCTGACTTACCTAATGGCCAGGAAAATAGAACTCTCCTCTACGGTCTCACTGAGAAGTAAGAAAGCGCTGGCCACCATCCCTACCTGGTAAGCTTGGTGCCGATCTGCTGCCTCAGCTCCAGCCTCTCCTCGTCAGTCTGCCTGGGCAAAATGTTTTTCTCTTCCAGCTCTCGCTTGGAGGGCCTGTTGCTGAGCTTGATGGCCAAGGAATCTTTTCGGCACACCTTCATAGCCAGAGAACCTGGAAGAAGACAAAAAACAGAACGTTTACCCCCACAAATACATGGATTCTCTTCCAACAACCAACAGTTGCATGATAATGTTGGAAAGAAATAGCATAAAGAGCTCAATACTCAAAAGAGTTTTAGCTTCAGCTCAAACATGGAGTTATAGAGTTTAACCAGTGAAACAGGTATTCACTGGGGTGTTGTAGATAAAAGAAACATGAGGCATGATCCCTGCTTTTAGGGAACTTACGGTTTATTGAGGGTGATAAAACTCATGCTCACTCAACAATTCAAGGACAATAGAATGCTAGAGAGTAGTAGTGACCATCAGCAGAATATGGCTCTGCAAAATGAGAGGTTAGTGTGGGCTTTGGTAGCTGGAGAAGCCTTCATTGACTTATGTGAGTCTTCAAAGGATGCGTAGAGCAGTGGAGAAAATGGCATGGGTAAAGTTACAGGAATGAAAATGAGCATGTTTTGCGCAGGCAGCTCTGCAGATGTTGGCCTTGCAATAAAGATACATAGGGAAGGGGGATTTAGGTTGTAGAGTACCTCTTGTACTAGGGAATGGTCTGAGAGCAGTTTACTTTTTAAGGATTAGTGCAAACAACTACTCAGAGGCCAGATTTGGAGTCAGCAGTTTGGGGTTCAAATCCCAGCTCAGATAATTATTAGTTTGTGTAGCCACAGTCAGGTTACTTAATTTTTCAGAGTATTAATACTTACACTATTTACTTTACAAGGTTGTTGTGAAAGAATTGCTTTGCAAACTCTAAAAGCTCGACCTAAATGAGATATTATTGGTAGCCAGAGGAGACCAATGATGTTCTATTTCCTGGGACACAATTAGCTCCTTACGACTGGGGGTCTAATTTTTCACTTTGTGGATTACTAATACCATTAGATCACTGGTTCTTCCCTCGCTTGCCTTTTGATCATCATTAACATTTCTATCAGAGACCCTTCAATCATGCTGTTCTTCCCCTGCCTTTGCAAGAAGAAAGGAAAAGAGAAGAAACTCAAATGAGACATTTCTGCTAGCTATCAGCAGTTCGATTAAATGCTTTGGACGGAAAGGAAATTGAAACTATCGGCTAGCAAAAGGTTTGGGGATTTCCTGTGGATTTTCTTTGTCTTTTCTTTCTTCCCCTATTTTATCTCAAATTAGCAGGACTATAGCTCACGCTACATTCAAATGAGTGCCATTTTATTATTCAGGTCTAGAATGATGGATTTTTAATTTTTCTCTCCTTTCTCTGCTCCTTTTCTCAGCGCATTTCAAGACACCTAAATAGGAAATTTAAATTCTGGTCTTCCAAAGTTGTTGGTGTCTGAATGAAAATGCATAATTACATACACAATGGTTGACATTAATTACTGATCATTCTCTGTGACTAAAAAAAAATTATGGTGATACAGTCAGCCTCTTTAAGGAGAAGATGAAGTGTGGTTTCATTTTAGGTCTTCCTTATGCTTTAAGGAAACAACAGAAAAATATTAGTTGGGGAGGGGGATCTGGTGAACAGTTCAGACATACTAGTGTATAACGAGCTGTCATCATCTTCGTCTTCATCCTCATCTTCCTCTTCCCTTGTGTACAGGCAGGAGGAATCTTCGTAATCAGATTCATGAGGCACATTTTCTTTATTGTCATCACATTCAATCACAACAGTTGGCACTTGTCTTAGGTCTGGAAGGCCCATGGGTCCTGTTTTTGTGACGCCATCACCCGAGTGTAAGCTAGAACTGTGGTAGGAGGAAGAACAGGGCACTCGCTGGTCAGAACTAGAAGGAAAAGAAAAAAGTAAGAATGAGTTCGGCAACATTCGGAGACATGTGTCTCAGACTTTCCAAGGTCTTTTAAAAGTAAATAACTGTATGTCAATCATCCTACATTAAGAAATTAAAGTACAATTTAAACTTAGAAATTCATATTTCTGGGGCAGCTAAGTGGAACAGTGGATAGAGTACTAGTCCTGGAGTCAGGAGGATCTGAGTTCAAATCTAGCCTCAGACACTCGACACTTACTAGCTGTGTGACCCTGGGCAAGTCACTTAGCCCTAAATGCCTGACCAAAAAAAAAAAAAAAGAAAAAGAAAAAGAAAGAAAGAAAGAAGGAAAAGAAAAGAAAAGAAAGAAAAGAAAGAAATTTGTATTTCCAGGCTGGAAAAGCTAAAGATTGGTCAGGCAATTAAAACTACTTTTCTAGTATATTATTATGCAAACAAGCATTTATTAAGCACTTGCTGTATTTGAACACTGTGCTAAGCTGTTCCTAGAACTTTTTTTAATTGTTCCAGACACATGATTTAAATATTGTAGTGAGGCCGTTGGGGCAGAAGTGCCAAGATGATATGACTCCTGCTCTGTAACTAAGAAGCTAAAAGATTTGCTCAGTGTCAAATGGCCTGAAGCATCCTGGGCCATCTCCAGTTGTCCTGATGAATGACTCTGGAGGAGAAAGTGAGGCTGGCGACTTTGCACAGCCTTCCCTCACTCAAATCAAAGTCAATTAAAAGTCATGTCATCATCTCCCTGATGTCATGATCCTCTTCGAGAATGAAGGACAAACCACACAATTTCTTTGCTCTAAGAATTTTGGTTATTCTTATGTTTTGTGCTGTTGTGGTTGTGTGTGTGTGCATTTATTTTATTTGTTGCTTTCCACTTCTCTTTTTCATTTTCTCCTCTTCCACTTCTTCGATTGTTTAGTCTGATTCTAGTTTCTAGCTTATGTGAATTTTTTTCAACAAGTTTTCCAATCTCATTTGGAAAATTATTTTTTAACCCTTTGTTCCCTAATTTAGTGACATCAGGCAGATATTCACAATAGTCTGTTGAACAGAGTTTACAGGGAAGGACCACAGGTTAGGAGTCATTATGTAACTAGGTATTGCATCTTAGGCATCCTTTGCAGTCAATCGGAGGGGATTCAGGATAGTGTGCAGCCAACTCAGCACCCTGCACTTTCAGGTGGTACTTGCTGGTCACTGATGTGGCTCTGATGATTTCTGAGATGTCCTGTCTTAGCCCTGTGCACCCCAATCCTTACTTAAGTTAGTCTTGAAATTGAGACATTTCTGAAAATAAGAAGTCAATTCATCTCAAGATGAATGCATCTTGCCTACTCAAGTATATGTGATTAATGAGGAAGTAGACAATCAAGGTATATATTGTATTTTTAACAAATTTTACTTTAAACTACATTTTCTAAAAAGTAATTTTTTGATGTATTAGGAAAAATTTCATTGTGCATCAATGCATGATGGCTCCCTTTAAAACTTTCAACTATAACATAATGATATGCCTTAATTTTGTCAATTTACTTTTTTTCATTTCATTCAATTCATTTTTTTCAGTTGTCTTCCTTTGTGAATGAACATTTTAATTATCTGCAGTTCCTTAAGCAAATAAGTATTCATATTTTCTGTCTCTCTTCCTTCTTTTTCTTATCTCACTCAGGCTAGAAGTACACTGGCCAATCTCACTGCTGATCAGCACAGAAACTTTACTGATTTGTTATTTCTGACCTGGCCTGGTTCACCTTTGCTTAGGTAGCCTGGTAGGCCCCTTGTTTCCAGAAGCCATAATGATATTGATGCTAGACTTAGTGTAGACCCCCCAATTGGCTTAGCCTACTGCAACTTAGACCTCCTGAGCTCAATAGATCTGGACTTCTTAGTGGGAGAGTTTTCAGAAGTGAGCCATGAAGCTTGGCTACAAATAACTTCTTAGTGACAAGTCATTTAGCTGGGTAGCTAGGTGGCACAGTGGATAGAGTGCCGGGTGTGGAGTCAGGAAGACTCATTTTCCCGAGTTCAAATCTGGCCTCAGACACTTCCTAGCTGTGTGACCCTGGACAAATCACTTAACCCTGTTTGCCTCAGTTTCTTCATGTGTAAAATGAGCTGGAGAAGGAAATGGCAAACCACTCTAGTACGCTTGCCAAAACAACCCCAAAAGTAGTCATGAAGAGTCAGACACGATTGAAAAACGACCAACAACAACGTTATCGTTTAGTCACTATACAGTACTGACATCTAATATAAACAAATTAAAATGAAACAAAACAAAAAAGCCCATTGACTAGGTGAGCTTATGTCATTTTGTTTTCTAAATAGGTCAATCTTCATTAAATATTGGAATGTCAAGGAGACCCATATTCCGTGGAATTTAATACATAGCAAGAGAATGGATTGCATAGAAGGTTGGCCTTTGGGGTGGGCAAAGAACGAGATGCCTAAAAGGCAGCTTTAGAGGCAAGTAAGATTTCCATTATATTGGGTGTCCATTCTGACAAATGTCAATACTGATTGCATCTTAATTGTCTACAGCAGAATATTAAGACTGTGTTTGTAGGCGATTGAAAAAAAAAAAAACAAGCTCTCTACCCTCATCCTGCCTCTGGTTGAATTAAGGGATGAAGCATACAAAGGCACAGTACTAGGGATCAGGAAACTGTATGAATGACACACAGATGGAAGATTTTCTTGGTTGTCAATAACAGTCTGTTGTGAAACAATGAGAAAAGAGGTTTGTGAAACTGGGGCACAGGATCATGTCCCTGAGGGCCAGATAGAGGAGTTGGGATTTGGCATGAAAGGAAACAGGGAAGCATTGTAAATTCCTAATCTATTCCTAATAGGAGGGTGGAAAGAATTATGTTTCCAGAATCAGAAGCCTTGAGTTCAAATCCTATCTGTGATGCTTATGGCACATATGTATTTGTCAAGTCATTTAACATCCATGGGCCTCAGTTTCTTCATCTGTAAAATGAGGGTGTTGGATTAGAGGACAACTGAGGTCCCTTTCAGCTCTCCAGTTATTTTCTTTTATTTTTTATTTTGGAGGGTGGAAGGCAGGACAATTGGGGTGAAATGACTCACCCAAGGTCACATGGCTAGTAAGTGTGTCAAGTGTCTGAGGCCAGATTTGAACTCATATCCTCCTGGCTCCAGGGCCTCGGCTCTCCAGTTATGATGCTATGGTCTTAAATCTTCGTGGAATTTGTATTTCAGATAGAGGAGGAGGAAGAGAAAGACAGCTAGAAACTCTGGCAGTGATTTATTGGTGAGGGGATGAGAGGCTGGCTTAGGATGCTGACAAGGGAAACAGAAGGGAAGACATTATGCACAAAAACCAGAAAGACTTTTTGATGGGTTGAATTTGAGGGGGAAGGAAGAGAAAGAAATTAAATATGGTTCTAATGTTTTAAGTCTGGAGGATTTGGAGAATAGTGCCTTTTTTCTTTTTCTAAAGTAATAAAAATATAGCTTATCATTGCTTTTTATTTTTTAATAATATTTTATTTTTCCCAATTACATGTAAAGATAATTTTTGAAATTAATTTAAAAATTTCATGAGCTTCAAATTTTCTCCCTCCCTCCCACACCAAGAGGGTAAGCAATTGGGTATAGGTTATATATGTGCTATTTGTGATTGCTTTTTACAGGGATTTTTGTCACAGTTAGTTTAAGCCCTTGCTTGCAATAGATGGCTGTGGATAAGAATAGACACCCTTCTTCTCAATCTGTAGCTCTTTCAAAAAAAAAATAACTGAAGCAATTCTCCAGAACTCAGTGAATGGGTCATTTCTAGAAACTGAGGTCTACTTCCAAGTTGACTGGGCCAGATTCAATCTAAAGATTGTAGTGGGGAGGAGCTTAGATCTGTACCCCAAATTTCCAAGCTAGCCAGTCCATATCACAGAAAACTTTTAAATGTTTATAATCTCTTTTCCCTCCTTTCAGACCAGGATTAGGCTCTGTTGCCATGTCTCTGGTCATATTTTGTTAGCCAGACAACAACAGGTATAAATTACTCTAACTATGGCATCCTAAGGGCATTCACCGGAATATCTAAATGAGAATCCTAGAGAGGATTAGGGATTCATATTGGCTGACAGAAATCTGACCTGCCGACTTTACGTCTAGTTGAATTTTGAATCTGGTAAGAGATAACATTTACAGACATGGCCAACGTGTTTGTCTTGTTTGACTCTATTTGTTATAAGGAAGCATTTCTATTTAGGACAGAGAGTTAGTGGGTAGTGATAAAGAGGAGAAAATGAAAGAAATCAAGCACATCAATAAAACTTGAAAGCATACACAGAAGAAAACAAAGTTCTGAAGGGGACCTAGAAAAATGGTGCTTCTGTTATTACAGTGTTAAATTTAACACTAAAAAACAACAACCAGGTTAACAGAAGATTTTGGTTTTATATTTAGTCCTCTTTTGTTCTTCCTTGTACGTTCATGTTTGTTAATGATTAATTTTTTTTAAGTCATTTGTTTTTAGTTTTCAACATTCAGTTCCACAGGCTTTTGAGTTTTAAATTTTCTCCCTCTCTCTCCCCTCCCACCTCCCCAAGATGGCATGCAATCTGATACAGGTTGTACATTGTTGATGGTTATTAAATAAATAATAAAAAGAAAGTTTAAAACAAAATTTTTGAACCTAGTGAGGATTCTCTAATCCCTGTCCTTCAGAGTACCATTCGGTCAATTGTTAGCAGCCTTGCCCTCATCCCTGCCACAGTCATGCCAACAATGGAAAATGCCCAAGGAGAGCTATATTTGGTGAAACAGTATTTCTCATGATGTTACCTTGACCTAGAATTTATTAAATAATGGCTAGAATGAGTTACTATACCTTTCAAAGTGCTTTCTTAACCTACTCCCTAGGGATGAGCAAACTCTTCAAAATAGACTCTTAAAACTACTGGGAATTGGGAACTAAGGTCATTGGGAATGTCAAATTAATTTCATTCTATTCATGTTTTGTTCAGTTATGCTTCCTGTTAGGAGACTAGGAAATGAAACCAGTCATCCATTTGTAAAACAGAAGGCAATTAGGCATTTGAATCCAGGCCACTAGGAATGGCTATATTGCACTACCCATCACTTTTTTTTTGTCACTACCAGAATGGCTAAAATTATTTTCCCTGCTTGGTTGAAAATCCTAGCATTGGTGGGGAAGTATTTTCATAAAAGTAGAATGAAAGCATTGAAGGCAGTAAACCAGAGCCCTCTCTCAGGAAGACAGTCCAAAGCAATAAAGCACAGTAACCCTGCACAGAAGATATAATGGTACCAATGTGCCATCCATCCTAACCTGTCTATGAAAAGAAAAAGAAGTTACAAGGAAATATTTATGCTTATCATGACATTTTTCAGCTCTGTACTCAAAGCTGTCAGACCAGGCCAATTAAAAACATCCATCAGAACATAGTTGAGAATCATGCATTTTTGTTGTCCATCAATTAAAACAGACACCAGAAGCATCCATCTTCACAAGATAAGAGGCATGGGATAACAAGAAGAAAGGAAGGAGTTTTTGTTCCTAATCCTCTTCAGTTAAAACCAAAGTAATTGTCTTGACATAACATACAAAGGATGAATGTATTGCAGGTGAAGAGTACTTTGTGACATTTACAACAGATCTGGTAGTCATACCATTAGGATCACTTTCATTTTTTTTTGCCTCCAATGAACAAAATAGCTGGAGAATGAAGTACAGGGGAAAAAGCACCGATGTGGACCACAGATGACCTGGATTCAAATACCTCTGATGCGTATCGCTTGTGTGATCTTGAACAAATCACTTGAACTTTCTGGGCCTCGCTTTTCTCATTTTAAAAATGAGGGGCTTGGAGCAGATGGATTGTGGGGTCCCTTCCTGTTCCAGAGATATTTATCTTGGGATATGAAAGCAAGGCTCCTCTTGTTAAAATTGGTGGTCCTTACCTTTCCTTGCATATGCAAATGTTTCATGCAAATTTATACCCCGAATTGAATTGCACCCAGTAAATATGGAGTGTGATTTCACCGCTTCCAATTTTGTCAGGCTTAACTCACTCTTTCCTAACTCATTTAGGAACCTGATTGAATTTCATCCAAATAAATGAAAAAAACATCCACTGGTGCTCAGAGCTTTCTGAGCATGATGTAATCGAGTTCAAATGTCATCAAGTTCCTGTTTCTATCTCTAAGTTACACACACACACACGCTATATTTACCTTTATCTCTTGAGTTCAGATATCACTCTATCAAAAAATATTTTACTGTTGCCCAATAGTTTTACATCACAGTAATTTCCAGATAATGCTTGTCATGGAGACCTCCCTTTTAACACAGGGTTAAAGAAAACCAAAAAAAATACAGCCTCAACTGACAGTATACACAACATTCCAAACCCACAGTCCATCCTCCTATCTACCTACTGGAAAGAGGAGGTGTGTTTCATACTCTCTGACATAAATGGCAATGTTCTTTTCTGCTGGGAGTATGTTATTGCTTATTTGGACAACACTCAACTCATAGGATCCTAGATTAAGAGCTAAAAGGGGCCTCTGAATCCAGCAAGTCTAACTCTCTCTGTTTACAGATGAGAAGTGAGGAATAGATAGATTAAATAACTTGCCCAAGATCACTCAGCTAGTAAGTGTCCTAGGTAGGTCTAGAACCCAAATCTTCTTGACTCCAAATCCAGAACCCATTGACTATACCACTTACCTCCCCCTAGTAATTCCTAGTTTGAATACTTGCTCAAAGTATGCCAGAAAGAGCCAGTTTGAAGTGGACGCTATATCATACTAACAAAGAAGACAAAGGAGGTACCCCTGGCCTAGTGCCCATCATACAATAAGTGTCTAATAAATGTTGAGTTAATGTTATTGAAAATAAAAGTTGTTGTTCAGTCATTTTTCAGTAGCATCCAACTCTTCCTGATCCCATTGGGGGTTATCTTGACAAAGATACTGGAGTGGTTTACCATTTGCTTCTCCATCTCATTTTACAGATGAGGAAATTGAGGCTTAACAGGCTTAACAGGGTTAAGTGACTTGGCCAGGGTCACACAACCAGTAAGTGTCTGAAGTTGGATTTGTTCTCAGGAAGATGAGTCTTTCTGATTCCAGGCCCAGCACTCTATCCACTGCACCACTTAGGATTCAGGGGATGCAAAGGTTATGGCCGAATCTTAAGTATTGATGCCAATGGGAAAACAGAAGAAGTTAAAGGTGAGTTTTAATTTTCTTCTCTACCCAGTTCTCTTCCCTTAGTCTATACTCCTTCCACTCTGAAGTGCTTGGCAGGGTAGCTTGGCATGGAGGAGAGTCTTTCATAGAGCACACCATCCACGGTTATGTTTACTACCTGTCAATTCAATTCATCTCAATTTGGTGAGCATTTATTAAATACCTGTTACGTGTGAGGTACCGTACGAGCTATTGGGAATACAAAAGAGTCAAAACAGCCCCCATCCTCAAGGAACTTACATCCTACCAGGGGAACACAACATGTACCGTAGATAAGTAGAAGTTATACACATACATACAATTTTACATATAACATACAAAGTAATATTGGCAAGGGAGGAGGATAAAGCAGAAAACATCTGTTCCTCCTGCTCTGTCTAACTTCATTAGAGCCAGTTTCCAGCAAAATTTCCATAAATGGTGCTTAATAATTTTTTTTTGAAAAGAGAAAAAAAAAAGAGAACTGCTGAGCTAGAGCATATATACAGCATATTCTCTAATATCTTCTTTTCACCTTTTCCTTGCCCCGGGAGATCAGCTGGTACTTTAAAGACCGATACATTGTCAATCCTTTTTTTAGAGCTTCCTGTCTTTTGATTTCCCCACCCATCACATTGGGAAAGGCAAATAGCCATGTTAATAACTGACATTTACAAAGATTTTCATGGTTTTTAAAGCACTTTCCTCATAAATAGCCCCATTTTCCAGCTGAGGTAGATGGTGTAAATATCATTCTCAATTTACAGATAAGGTAATGGAATCAGGGAGGGTACACAACAAATATGTTTGGTGCCTACAATCCAATCATTCCCCCATGTTACTTCCTATGTTATGACACTTTAAGCCCAGGGACGTTGAAGGTTAACTGATTTAGGAAAGGAGAGGCAGATTTTGAGCATTAGAATTGCTGGCCACTTTACCAAGTCATTTTTGTCAATGGTCAGCCCCTGGTCTTCTTCAGAACATAGCGAGGATGAAATATTCAACTTAATTTCTAATGAAAAATATGACAGGAAAGAATATTACTTTTTACTATCTTTATCAAGCATAGTCATTGTTAAAAATAGGGGGAAAATACACTAATCTCTGCAGAGGAAGAAGCAAATTTATTATCTGAAAACATGGCAGTGAAAATGAAATTAAACTTCAACAGATGAGTCTTTTGTAATTTACTCTGCATCTGTTATGAAGAGCGTGGCTGCTTTTTCAGGGGAGAGAGCAAGTGGGAGAGGGTATAATCAAGCACTTTTTCCCTCTTGGGAACTAAAAAAGTGTCAAAGATTGTGTTACAAATTGCAGCTCCTGAAGCTGAAATGTGACTGGAATAACTATGGGAGCACGAGGAAAACAAGAAATCAGTCTCTTCCTCAGAATGCCTACATGCTTATATGTTTGCAGAGTGTTTTTATGGTAGCCTCTGCCTAACCTTTTAAGAAAATCAATAGTGTTGCCATTTTTTTGATGGTTGCCATCCTGATTAAGATGCCCCAGCCTTCACATGTACGGAAGATACTGCTGCCCCACTCTCAATGGGGTCTGTACTTTGAATTGTGTTCCCTGTCATGATGATGATCAGGTTCTCTTAGTTGATTTCTTTTATGACCAGTAACAGATGCTTTACGAATAGATGGTCAGAGGAAGATCTTCCAAGTTGGGAAGGTGAAAAAAAAAATAGATGGTCAGGGGCGAGATGTAATAAAAACAAAAAAAAGGTCGCATAGTCAGACCTTTACATGCACAGAGCGTTCTGCACATAATCAGTGCTTAGTAAGCATTTGCTGAAGAAGGAAGTATGTTGGAGTGGAGAGAGTGCTGGACCTAAAATCAAAAAGACCTGAGTTTGAATTCCATCTTAGATACTTGTTGGATTTGTGACCCAGGGCAAATCTCTCAGGCTCCGCTGACTCATGTAAAATGAGGATACCAATGGCACCCATCTCATGGCTGAGAAACAAATGAGATAATGTCTTTAAATTGCTTGGCAAACTTCGAGGTGCTTTATAAATGTTAGCTGTTAGCATTAAATGAATAAATGAATGCTCCGTCCAGATATTCATTCTGTTACTGCCAGTGGTATCAATGAATGTTTTATGGGACAGAAAAATGGCTTCCCCTCCAGACGTTATTCTTAGAGGTTATGCTTGTTTGCTGAACATTCTTGACTTTTTTTCAGCTTTTCCTTCCACAAGCCATTATGGTTTTGTTTTCTCGGCCTTCTTGAAATTTTTATGTTTTGGGCTCACATAAGGTTTTAGGGCACTGAATTTCATAAACTGGCTATTACGCTCTGTAAGTAATCATCTCAATGAGCCCTGAAGGAGTGATAGGAATCAGCATGAACCTGGCATGCTAGACTACTACTACCACTTTCCCCTCACACCCTGGTGAAACCAGCCCGAGACCCTGTGCCCAAGATCTCTGACATTCAGTGCCCTTGTCCTGCTTCCAGTACCACAGTTATTTCTTTTTGTTCAGTCATTTCAGTTGTGTCTGACTCTTTGTGACCCCATTTGGGGTTTTCTTGGCAAAGATATTGTAATGGTTTGCCATTTCCTTCTCCAGCTCATTTTACAAATGAGGAAACTGAGGCAAACAGGGTTAAGTGACATTTCCTTCTCCAGCTTATTTTTTTCAGCCATTTTTCAATCGTGTCCAACTCTTCATGACTCCATTTGGGGTTTTCTCAGTAAAGATGCTGGAGTGGTCTGCCATTCTACAGGTCATTGTACAGATGAGGAAACTGAAGCAAAGAGGGTTAAGTGACTTGCCCAGGGTCACATGGCTAGTAAGTATCTGAGGCTGGATTTAAATTCAGGAAGATGAGTCTTCTTGATGCTAGGCCTGGAGCTCTATCCACTGCACCATCTAGCTGCCTTAGCCACAGTAACTACCCAGAAAAGCAAATTCTAACTACCAAGATCCTTGGCACTGCCAAATAGTTCCATGTTGGAGATAAATATGACATTGTAACATGCAAACAACTGTGTATATAGGTGTAGATAGTGTAAATAGGAGGTAATTTTAGAAGGCACTATGGAGGGTGGACACAGGGAGATTGTTATGGTGGAAAAGGCCTCTTGTAGAAAATAAGATTTGAGTTGAGTCTAGAAGAGTATTAGGGAATCCAGGAAGCAGAGGTGAGATGGGAAAGAATTTCAGGCATGGGGGACTCCAATGGAAAGGCAGAGTGTAGTCTCTAGTATCCCCTCCTGCTTGATTATAGAGTACTTGGAGGGGAGTGAAGTGGAAGAAAACTAGAAGGGTAGAAAGGAGCTAGGTTGTAAATGGCCTTCAACTCCAAACAAAAGAGTTTATATTTGACCCTGAAGGTAATAGGGAGCCACTGGAATTCACTGAATTGGGGAGGGTGGGGTGAGACTATCAGACTTGCTTATGTTTTAGGAAGATCACTTTGGCCTTTGAGTGGAACATGAACTGCAGCTGGGGAGATTTGAGGCAGCAGAACGATCAGGAGCCTATTGCAATAGTTCAGGTGAGAGCTGATGAGGGCCAATACCAGAGCGATGGAAGCAGTGTTGGAGGAGAGAAGGGAGTAAGCAGAAGAGATGTTGCAAAGGTCAAGAATGACAGAACCTGGCAACAGACTGGAGTATGAGGAGCCAAAGATTACCTCCAGGTTGGGAGTCTGGGTGACCAGGAGGATCGTACTTCTCTCTATACTGAAAGGAATATTTAGAAGAGGGAAAGGTTTGGGAGGAAAGATAAGTATTTCAGTTTCGGACATGGTGAATTTGAGATACTTATGGGACATTCTGTTTGACATATTCAATAAGTATTTGGTGATATGAGTATAGAGCTCAGGAGAGAGGTTGGAGTTTGATGTATAGGTCTAGAAATCACTTGCATAGGGATGATAACTGAAACCATGGTTGCTGATGAGCTCACCAAGTGAGATAGTGAAGAGGGAGAAGACAAGGCGGCCCAGGACAGAGTCTTAGGGGACACCCATGGTTAATGGATGGGACCTATATGAAGATGCAACAAAATGACTGAGAAGGAGTAGTGAAACAAGTGGGAGAGATTCAGGATCATAACAACCTAGAGAGGAGAGAATGTCCAGGAGAAGAAGGCGCTCAGTAGTGTCACAGGTGGCAGAAAAATTAAAAAAAGGCTGACATTAGATTTGGCAACTGAGAGAACATTGGAGATCAAGGAGAGCAGTTTCAGTCAAATGATAAGGGTGGAAGCCAGACTGCAGCAGAGTTCAAGTGAGAGGGGAAGTGATGTCATTAGTTATTGATGACTTTCTCAACCACTCTATGATGTCACTAACAATTGGTCACAAGGTTTAGGACTTGTGTAACTAATATGAGAACATTTCAACCAATCGAGAAAATACAAAAATAAACTTTTTAATACCTAAATTAATTAGAAATTAATAATTTGAGGAAATTTATCATAGGCACCCATTATATTTATATGCAAATAATAATAGCAAGACAACATTCAAGAGCGGGGGTGTCATCATGATTGGAGGGCTTCCCTTGGAGGCAGGAAGACAGTGACAAGGCTTGCCTCTGACATTTAACAGTTACATGACCTTGGGCAATCTCGCAGGGACTCAGGTAACTCTCTAAGACTATAAATCACAGAGAAGGTACTGATCTGAATTGGTAGAAGAAGTGACTTATGCTGATGAATTCACAGGTCTGGTAAAAAAATAAAAAACAACCCCCAAAGCCCCATTGTCTAAGAATCCCTTAGGTTTCTCTTTTGGTTTAAATACTATTCTTTTAGTCATTCTGTCTAGGACCTGTTTTCACTCTAGAAATACACAAAGTACACAAAAATACCTATTAACATTGGCATTTTGCTCTGTTTTTGGATCTGCCTATCTATCTATTCACGGCTTTGACTAGGTAGGATGAAAATTAATTTGCTAGAGATGTATTTGTTTTTTTTTCCCTTCAAAGCCCTCAGACTTAAAGAGTAGATGCTTTAATAATTTAGTTCAGCAGAACCATATAAAGTATTTAAACATCTCTAAATCAAAACCTCAATATGAAGATGAAATATCATTTTTAATAATAATGAAGGACTGTTGGCAAGTTTGATAACAATAGAAATTTCAATAGCAATAGAAATATCACTGATATTGCACAAGAGAAGCAGTGTAAAGGATTTTTTAGAGAAATGTGTTGTTGTTGTTCTGTCCCTTCAGTTGTGTCTGACTTTTTGTGACCCTTTTGGGGGTTTTCTTGGCAAAGATACTGGAGTGGTTTGCCATTTCCTTCTCCAGCTCATTTTACAGATGAGGAACTGAGGCAAACAGGGTTAAGTATCTTGCCCAGGGTCTGACAGCTAGTATCTGAGGCCAGATTTAAACTCGGGAAGATGAGTCTTCCTGACTTTAGGCCTGTCACTCTCTCCACTGCTTCATCTAGCTGCCCTTTCGAAATGTGCAGGCCCTTAGAGACAGAAGGGGAATTTTTTGACTACGTAGAAAAGTGGCTCATGACCTTGTATCACTCTCAGACCTCCCTGGTCTCCTAGAAGACAATGAGGATGTCGAGAAAACTTCTCCTTTTTTTTTATCTGTTCAGGAAGGTGGCCTCCTTTCCCCTTGAGGGAAGATCTTGTCAAAATGACAGGAACATTCGTTCCATCTGTCCTAAACAGATTATTAAAACCTACTTGTAGCCCTGACCTAGTCTAGAGGCCAGACAGAAGTAGGAGACAAATGCTTGGCAGTGGTGACACAGAGATTTCTGCTGTCTTGCTTAGAATGTCTGATTCCCATCTGTACTCTGGGCCTATTTCCTCTTTGACATCACATTCCATTTAAGACCCCGAGCCTATCTAGACTTGCCCTCACTCCTTGCATTAACACAAACAAGACAGACAACAAGAGCTCTCAGAAAGAAACATTAAGTTGGGGAGGGGAGTGGGAATGGTAAGAAACTCAAGCTTTAATTGAAGTGCTTGGAGCAATGAAGGCCCTACAGAAAAGCATCTACTTCAGGGTTTCTTTGGGAAATTTCAAATCCTTGTGAAAGCCACACACACACACACACACACACACACACACAAACACACACCAATCCTTTTTTCTTTAAGGAATTGCTTATAACGAAGGGAGAAGAATGGAATTAAATTAATCAGATGGCACTATTCAACACATCCTTTAACCATGTCCATAGCAACGAAGGAAGCAAATGGGCATCACGTGGGAAAGTGGGACCTCGTGGACCTGCCAGAAAGTATCCATTTTATAGAAAAAAAATGTTTACTTCAAGAGCAATAGAAACTAGGAATCTCAGAGTAAATAATTTCTGCCCTTCTCCATGGTCAGAGAAGAGGACTGGGAAGGAGGAATCAATCAATGGCATTTCTTAAGTGCCATGTGCCAGGTACCATGCTAGGCAAGACCAAACTAAACTAATCCCTGACTTCACAGAACTCATATTTGATCAGGCGAGGCAGTACATTCATGCATGAGTGCCTACAAATATATATACAAGACCATTTTGGGAAGGAAGGCATTAGCGACAGGAGAGATTAGGAAAGGCTTCATGTTCTTGTTCAGTCCTGTCTGACTCTTCATGACCCCATTTGGGGTTTTCTTGGCAAAGATACTGGAGTGGTTTGTCATTTCCTTCTCTAGCTCATTTTACAGATGAGGAACCGAGGCAAACAGGGTTAAGTGTTTTGTCAGGGTCACGCAGCTACTAAGTGTCTGAGGCCGGATTTGAACTCATGAAGATGAGAATCCCTGCCTCCGAGCCCAGTGCTCTGCCCACTGTGCCACCTAGCCTCTCCAAGGTTTCATGTAGGAGGTGATATTTAAGCTAAATTTCAAAAGAAACCCAAAGAGATGGAGGTGAGGGGGAAATGGATTCTAGGCAGGAAAGGCAGCTTATATAAAAAGAAGTCCATTTCGGCTGGATAATAGAGTACACGGAAGTTGCCAATGCATTAAAAAACCCCTCAAAATGTAATCTAGATCAAGGATAGTGATGAGATTGCTATTAAATTGGTCCAGAGGAGACGATGAGGGTCTCAATTAGCGTGATATCTGTGCAAGTGAAGAGAAAGGGATAGGTGCAAGACCTGTCATGGAGGTAGGATCAACAAAACTGAGTTCTACTGTGAAAAGAAAAGGATGATAAATTTGATCAAACGGTCTGTTCGAAAATGGTAGTCTCCTTGGTGTCAACTCTGCCAGTAGCATGCTCTTGCCCTTCTGTACTTCAGTTTGCCCACATGGGGAAGAGGCAGGGAATGTTCAATAGATATCACAGCTCTGGGAAAGGTGGTTAGACTTTCAGCTCACTTTCAACAATTCATTCCTTCTCTTATACTAGAGGATCAAGAAACTGGCCTAAAAACTGGACTGGGTGATAGGAGTGCTTCTATTAGAGGAAATGAATGAAATAGAACCAAGGGTGAAAAGGACAGCAAACCCTAAACCTGAGGGACATCAGGACTGCAGGATCATAGGATTTTAGAACTGACCATCTATCTAGTCTAGGGCTTTTTAACCTGGGTTCCATGGATCTCCAAGGAAGTTGTGGATAGATTTCAGGAGGTTTGTGAACTTTATTTTCACTCTTCTAGACCTCTTATGGAAATTCATTGTTTCTTTAAACTATGGATGCAGGCCACAAACCACAGGCAAAGGGGTCTATGTCAAAAAAAGTTTATGATCGATCTAACTCTCTAATTTTACAGGTAAAGAAACTAAGACTCATATAGGTCAAGTGATTTGCCGCAGGTCTCAAAACTAGGTTTCGTGTGTGCGCGTGTATGTGTATGTGTGTGTGTGTGTGTGTGTGTGTGTGTGTGTGAGAGAGAGAGAGAGAGAGAGAGAGAGAGAGAGAGAGTGAGAGAGAGAGAGAGAGAAAACTAAATCAGAGAATCAGCCCCTAGAGAAATAAATAACTTTGCAATTAGATTAACAACAGGGCAGCTAGGTGGCGCAGTAAGTAGAGCACTAGCCCTGGAGTCAGGAGGACCTGAGTTCAAATGTGACCTCAGATACTTGATACACTTACTAGCTGTATGACCTTGGGCAAGTCACTTAACCCCAATTGCCCTGCCTTCCCCCCTCAAAAAAAACCCGAACAACAACAACAACATATAGTTATCCCACAATCCCTTTCCTTATTACCAAATAAAAGGGGAAGGCTTCCACCCATCATCCCTTCTCCCCATCCCCCCCCCATCCCAACTCCCATATTGTCTTCTATGATTTCTTCAAGGCTTCCTTTTATTTTACTTGTATAAATATAGATGTTCTATATTCTGGGCCTGAAACTCCCTTAAGGATGGACCCTGGGAACAAGAAACCTCCAAAGACGATTCCAAGTGCTATGCTGCCCCAGGGTTAGACCCACTATGAATGGCCCTCTCCTCAGGGTTTATAGGAAGGCTGGCATTACCTTTCCAGTCGCTGCATGGTCATAGCCAGGGTTTTATTCAATTCATCTATCATCCTGCAACCTGATGGCTGCATAGGTAGTGGACTGGAGGCGGAGGGGAGGTGCTGGCTGTGGCTGCCGTACTGGAGCTGGTGCTGCAACTGGGATGGCAGGACAGTATGGTGATGCTGAGCCATGGTCTGCTGGGCACTCTTCTGGGCCGCGTAGGAAGCGAGGGAGAGTTCTGGCCCTCCTAAAGGCATGCAAATCATGACTTTCTTTGGAGGTAGCGGAGGAGACAGTTTCACTGGCAAACAAGGCAATTTCACAGGGGCACCAGGATCTACAACAGAAGGAAGAAGGGAAGCAGGGAAGCATGACTTTTAGGCATCAAATGAGAGTATTTGTGTACTACAGCTCTGATATCATACTGCTTAGAAGAAGACATTAATCAGTGATGGGTAGCCTGGGACTTCCTAAATTGTGCTGCTTGCACATGGAATTCTTTAGATAAATGTCAGTACTAAAAGATGCAAGGAGTCTTGGGTAGTGTCAACAGATGCCAATGAATGTGCATTTCTACCCAACTCCTTCTGGTCTCCTCCCTTCAAAGCACAGTTTGTGGCAAAGGACTCTTGGGGACTTATGTATTCTAAGTACAAAGAAACAAAACTGAACTGCCTTGTCACCCATGTGGTCTTCAGCTGTCTGAAACTTCCTCAGAACTCACCATGTGAGGTCAAAAGCTCCCCTAAGAGGTAAACAAAATAGGAAGAAGAAACTAAAGACATTTTAAAAGACTGATCTGTTAGAACAGAGGGAAGGCCAAAAAGGATTACAGACAAGCAGGACAGCTTTGAAAGCTACAGGTTGCATTAATTACATAATTAAAAAGAAAAGCAGATTATACATAACAGAGATCTTTAGTTTCATGAACAATTTTATTTTTCTGTTTGCAATAAAAAGTTCAGAATAAAAATAAAAAGTTTTTTTAAACAGGGATGATCTCATAGGAGTGACATTCTCCCATCAAACAGATCTGCTTCTAGGGGGAAACAGGCTGAATAAATTGCCCATCTCCGTAAGGTGGAATTACTCTTTCAAGATTCTTTCTAAGCTGATCTACTGAGAGTGATGACAAGGCACTGTTTCCCAATACCAAAGAAAACACAGGTCCAGATACTCATCCATCTTTCCTGCTCTGAAACCAAACCATACCGAACCAACCAAACCAAAAGAACTCCTTTTTTTTTTTGAGTCAATCAGGGTTAAATGACTCACCCAGGGTCACAGAGTTAGTAAGCATCTGAGGCCAGATTTGAACCCAGGTCCTCCTGACTCCAGGGCTGGTGCTCTATCTGCTGTCACCTAGCTCTGCCTCACTCCCCCCAAAAATAAACAAACAAGAAGGAAAAGTCTCTAAACTAGAACAGTGCTTCAGGACAGATCTAGTATGAGTCCCCGAAAGGTCAAGAGCAAAGTAGCACAAATCTAAATCTCTTTCTCATTTCATGCTCCATTTTGCTCTTCCAGGGATCTTCCATAGCAGGCAGGATTAGATCAGACCCCAGGGAGCTTCTCTCATCAGGCGTAGTACTCTCATTGTCTCCCACGTCTTTGAGAATGAGGTGAAACATCACCAGCTGCTAGGATCCATGAGCCCCGATGATCAGATCCATACTTGGCTGGATCACTTGTCCTCATACATATGCACTGGCCTTGAGATGTTGGAAACTCACATTGAGAGAGAGGCAGGGAGGGAGACACTTCAGCCATCTCTTATAAGTCCAGGTTTTTGTCCCCAGGGAGCACAAGGCTACTGACTTTAACCTCCAATCATCTGCCTGATTTCTCTTCAGTGAGCAGGATTTGGCAACTGAGATTTAAAGCTTTGATCTTTCAGTTTTCCAACTGACCTCCATCACTTTTGCTAGGTAATCAACACTATTTGAGATGGTCTAGATAGGAGAGATGAGGCTAAGACTATTTTATGTCTCTAGTATAATCCTTCCAGGGGAGTCATGGTTAAAGTATTGATCATTAAACTGAGATGTTGAAGCTACTTGACTGAGTTGAGATTATTCAACTGAGAGGTTAGGCAGCTACATGGTGTAACAGATAGCATGAAGGACCTGGGGTCAGGAAGACCTGAGTTCAAATTCTGCTTAGACTCCAAGTACTTCCAGGCAATTCTCTAAGGCTCAAAATTGGAGAGCAGTTGTCATTTGCACCAGGAGAGGGGGCTTTCTCACCCAGGAGCACCTTAAAGGTATCACAGGCACAGACTAAAAAAAAAAAAAAGTATTGTAATGCTGTGTATGGCAGAGTTACTTTAGGTCTCACTGTCTGTTTCCAGGCTTATGCTCAGTAGTAACTGAACCAGAATGATCAGCTCCTTTAAAGCTTGGTGATTTCAGCCCAAACTTAGCACCTGCACCATGGTGAATCAACAGCCCACAGGTGGGATGGGACGTGCCTCCTGTTGGGAGCACCTGCCTGCCTTTGCCTCTCTCAAGGCAGCTGGTACTTCTGACTTGGCCAGCCCTAGCCCTAACAATCTGGCCAGCAGGAGATCCAGCTAGGAGCGCTTAGGAATCGTTTCTCTGAGTGCAGAGTCAGGAGTGATTAGGAATTAGGTTGAGCTCATCACAAGGAGCAACCTGGAACACACCTACACACACACATACACAAATACTCCCAACCACATGCATACTCACACATGCAATCTCATACATGCACACACGCTCACGATGCAGTCATGTAGCCTCATGCTGGCAATCATACCCACACACTTGCACTCATGCACACAAGCATGATGTACTCATATTCACTTACACACACACACACACACATACACAAACACTCATTATATTTCCACCCACTGATGTACAGCCATATCCAATAGTAGTTTCTGGGTGCGGTTTTGCTCAACTCAGCAAAGTTCTCTTTGTATCATCATTGACTAATGGGCTCCACAGACATATTTAAATGAACTGTCAAAACATGTGCAAGAAATCATCACCAAGACTGAATTAGAGGGAGGTTTTTGCTTTTTTTTTTCCTAGTCGAGGGGTGGTGGGATGTCTGGATCTGTGACTTTATTGGTATAGAGAACTCTCTACCAATTCTCTCTGTAACTGTTCTGCTACTTATACTCTCAGAGAACCATTTGGAGACATGAATGGGTTAAGCGACTTGCTCAGGTCATGTAGCCAAGCATGTATCATAGGCAAGACTTGAACCTAGATCTTCCTGACACTGAGGCCAGTTCTCTATCCACTAAACAACACTGCTTCTTTATCTGGACATACTCTTATTTAGAGACTTTGAGAACCCAGAGTCACCCCCAGATTGTGAAGAGCATGTTGGGCAAACTTCTAGGGATGGTTATGGGAGGATATGGACAAGAATCCAAAAGGATGGGAATTTATGGATAGGTGTTAATGCGCACCGCTGAGAGGAGCACCCACATTGAGTACATCCTAGATCCACTGAAGTACTAACATACTCAGGTACCATTTTCCAGGTTCGATACTATGATAGAAAACCACGGACATTCTTCTTCCTGTCTTTCATCTTGGTCCCCTTCTTTTGGATTTTCCACTGTTTCATGACAAAAACTAAGCAGGGACAGTGAGAAGAACATAAACTCTTTTGCTATGTGGTTTGCATGGCTTGATGCCCCCTTTGGGCACAGTCCTTTGGGAACAGAAACTGAGAGTAAAGTTCAGTTGTGCTTAGATAGCTTGTATAGGAAAGATGTTGACTTCATAGCTCTTATCACTACTTGGTTTGTACTGGTACATTCTGTAATGAGGAACAGCAACTACCCTACTGGCCTCACACCCATGTACACCTGCACAATGGTCACATAAGGGAAGGAGATCTAAGTCAAGCCTCAATTGCTAGTCAGTCAACAGCATTTATTAAGCATTTGCTGCATGCCAGGCAGGGTGTTAAGTTCTAGGGACACAAAGAAATGCAAAAAGACAGTCCTTTGCCCTCAAGGAGCTTACAGTTCAATGAGTGTCACAATATGTAAATAACCAAATATATAAAAGATTCATAAAGTATTTCAAAAAGTCCTAGTGAAGTTTTATAATTTAATAGCTTAAAAACTTATTGTTCATTCACATCTGATTCTGTGCGACCCCAAATGGGGTTCTCTTGGCAAAGATACTAGAGTGGTTTGCCATTCCCTTCTCCAGTGAATTAATGCAAATAGAGATTGAGTGAATTGCCCAGGGTCACACAGCTAGTGAGTATCCGAGATCAGATTTTGAAGTCAGGTATTCCTGACTCCAGGTTTAGCGCACTATCCATTGAGCCAAGTCGTGAGGCCTAAATGAGCTATGTCCTCGGGTACCAAAAGTACATGTTGATGTGACGTGACTCTTGATTTTTAAAGAACCACAGAAAGGGAAAAGTGCCATATGAATGGGAGATAGGCAAATATTTTCAAAAAGTGAAAAAAAGGTGGATTCTTCAGACTGCAGGTTGGCAAGACTGATTTTGGTTCCTAATAAAATGTTAGGATATATTTTAAAATACGCTTTTTGTGAACACTTAGAAAAGGAAAAGGAGATCACTATATACCGGAATGGGGTTATAAAGGAATGTATCTTACCAGAATAATCTCATTTCCCTTTTTGGTAGGTTTACTAGACTGGACTAAAAGGAAAAGTCACAGGCACAGTACCCTAGGTTTGAGCAAATCATTTGTTTAAGTCTCTCATTGTATTTCTGTATAAAAGATAGATATAGGCTTAATGATAGTATACTTAGCTAGGTTACAAACTGGCTAAATTACTAAACCCAGATAGTTATAATTAATAGGTTGACATCAAAAATTATACTAAAAACCTTGTGAGAGTTGTCGGATTGGATCTTACCTCAGCTCTCCCTCAAGTACCCAGTACAAGGTTCTATATATAAAATGGGCTTAATAAATATTTGTGGAGGAAATGAATTTGTTAAATGGGGAAATCTCTGGTGAAACATCATGGGATTCTATCCTTAGCTCTACTGAATCCAATATTTGTTTCAGTGTCTTGGATGAAAGCATGGATTACATGCTTATCAAATTTGTAGATGACACATAGCTGGGAGGGATAGCTAACAGCAGAAGACGATCAGGATCCGAAAAATTCTTAAAAGACTTGAACAATAGGGTAAATCTAAGAAGAGGAAGTTGAATGTGGACAAATGTAAGGTCTTATACTTGGGTTCAAAAGATCAAGTCCACGAGTACAGGATGGGGAAGTTGTATAATTTATGCAATAAAGATTCAGTAGATGTATTTTGGACTGCAAATTCAATATGAGTCAACACTGTGTTGAAGCAGTCGAGGAATTTAATATTATAGAATTGTGATGGAAACACAGACCCAGAATAAAGGAGGTTAGAGTCCCACTATACTCTTCCCTGCTTAGATCATTGCTGGGATATGATGTTCATTTAAACATATTTTAGGAAGGATTTTGCTGTTCATCTTTTGTTTTCAAAGAGGACCAGTGGCATCATGGGGTGATGTCTTGACAAGCAAGTGAACTGGATGTAAGTGAGGCAGAGTTGCACAAAGTCATCAGCCTCACTGTCTCTTTCAGAGTCATCCAAGCCCAGTGGTAAGACAAAAGTCAGGATGATTGGTGATGGCCCAGGATGCGGTGGATGACCATGGTGTCTTCAATGTTTGACCAAGCTCTAAGCACTCCACAGTACCTGCTTCAGCCACTTTCATGGCCTTTGGAACAAATTGTTCTCATCTGCTCATTCCTTGAGAGGAAGTATTCACATGGTTGAGGTAGATATTTCTCTAACTCACCAATGGATATGAGGCTTATTGGTTACCCTCAACCTGATGGATTTACTGGAGTGTTGCTGCTGTGCGTGCTATAGCTTCTTGAAGCCACAGGTGAGAGTCGGATGAAAGGTGGACAGGAAAAGTGGATAAGCAGCCCTGAAAAGGGCTTGGCAAATTTTCTCACCAGAGGTGCTAATCCCCCTGAACACCCCACATACCCCTTAGTAAGGATATCGAAAGACATTAACAAGTTGGAGCACATCCAGAGGAGACAGGTTGATAGGGTGAACAGACACAAAACTATGCTACCTGGGCATTGTGTAAAGGAATAAGGAACATTTTGCCTGGAGAAGAGAAGACCTAAGAAGATAAGACGGTTCTGTTCAATTATTTGAGGGTTTTCCTGAGGAATAAATATTAGATTTGGTCTTTTTTTCTCAAAGAACAAAACCAAGGGCAGTGGATAAAGGTTAAGGAGAGGCAGATTTTGGCTCAATAAATGAAATAATTTCTTAACAATTAGAGCTACGCAAAAGTACAATTGTATGCCATGGGATGTAGTGAGTCTCCCTCTAATTGGATGGCTTAGTTTGGGACTAGGTGCTGTGATTTTATGAAAATATCATCAGATGAGTAAGACAAAAGCTTATGGGGTTTCTAATAAAGAGTTCCCAACATCAATGAAATCATCGGAGGACTGAATAGCCAAGTACAGACCCTCTAGGAACTCTGCTACTACCTTATTCTTTCCAGGAAAAGCACACAACACCCTGTATGATGCATTGTTAAATGCACAAATACATTATGAAGCAGGTGGCCTGACCTTGATTCTATATAAACAGCCTTTGCCACATCTGTGAGGGTCTATCTGTTCAAATATCTTTCCCTTCTAGACTGCCAAGACTGAAGTTAGTGATTGGTGAGGAAACATTCTGGCTATACCATGAATGGATGAACCAATGAAACAGCATTTATTAAAGGCTTACTGTGTGCAAAACAAAAGGTGCTCATGTGTATATTTCAAAAGAGGTGGTATCTCTTAGGGTGGGTACACATTCTATCCATGAATTTTACAAACCTTCTAACCTAAATACATAATCATGAGCTGGTGCGACCAAATTATCACTTGGCAGTGAACTCACTGGTCATGAGCTTCTCACCACTTGGCTATGCTGATTTTCATTGGGATGAATAGTCATCACCAGTCTCAGGCTCCAAGTCTTTCCAGCTTAGTTGCAACCATTTCTTTAACCTGCCTTCCACTGACCTAGCCTTTGAGAATCCAGGCTCAAGGTCCTGGTTTGATGAAGCATTGAGCCAGGTCTTTAGTTAAATATATTACATAATATAAAGGTCAGTAAAAATAAACTCAGTTGGAGAATTCATAGGAGGCTAGAAATACAAGGAAGTCTTGTCACAGACAAGGAAGCTGATGCCCAGAACATTCCAAGGTCACACAGCTAATTAATGGCAGAATTTGAACTAGAACTGTCTTCTGACACTCAGTCTAACACTCTTTCTATCAATCCACTGTCTAGTCTTTTCTAATGAATTGATAAGTACAGCTTCAATGATTCTAGGTGGTACATATTGACAAGTTTCAATGTTTGCAACCAACCCTTAAAATAAAAGAGTAGAAAAATGGCTTAGGTTTGGAGGTATAAATGTGATGCATTTTTTCTGATAGAGTATTTCTACTGAAAGGAGGCATAGTAGAAAAAAAAAGCACTAGACATGGATCCAAGGGAAGGGTTAAGTCACTTGAACTGGTTTTATCTTCATTTTCTCATCTGTCAAGTAGTAGAGCTGGATGAGACAATCTCTAAGGATCCTTCCATGATTAATGATCTGTGTTTGACTCTGTCACCTAAATACTAATCCTGGCTCTGCCACTAGCCATTTGGGCAAGTCTCATCTTCTCTGGGTCTCAGATTACTTACCTCTGAAATAGGGACAATCATATCTAATCTATGTACTGTGAAGGGCTATTCTGAAGGTCAGATGAGGTCACTGAGAACACAGGGTCTTAAACTCAATAGATACAGTATTCATTGGTTGATTGATGTGGAATACTGTGCACTCATAATCCTGGCATTATTAATGATGATGACAGTGACAAGAGAAGAAACACAAACCTGGCTTGAGGATTTATGGAAAATAGATGAGTCCTCTGCAGTGATACTGAGCAAGACTCAGTATATTCATAAAAATGTCTGTGTTGATGGAGGAGAGCAAACAAAACCTCCTGTTCTAGAAAACAGGGAAAATAAACCCAAACTGTGTTTTACAGGGTGATAAAAACCCCACGAGGGCTATATTTTCTAACTATGACACTGCCTGTGCTGCCAACTTGAAGAGTGAAATGAAAAGCCTAGATTGCTTCATCAGTCTCCTACACTCCTGGATTGTAGCAAACACACCAAATTATTTAAGATAAAATTATTATGCCTCCGTTGTCTCTCCTCACACCTTCCAGAATGAGGATTGTTCTGTGTCCTGGCTGTAAAAGACCATTTCTAACTAACTTGATAGTGGCTTATGAGCCCTTCCTCAGTGGAATGGCACTCAGGGTTACGATGACCAGCCAGGCTATACTTCTGCATCAGTCACTGGCTGCAGCTCCAATGTTTAGCCTGTATCTAGAAGATGGAAGCACTGAAGGCTAGGAAGATTGCAACAGGGTGTATCAGGTGCCAGGTACCAGTAGAGGCAGAATTAAAGCCTGCAAAATTGCTCCACTTCCCTCAAACACTGAGTCAGATTGTTCCAACCAAAGGAAGACATTAAACAATTGATATTTACGTTGCACCTTAAAGTTTGTAAAGCACTTTCCATGTACCATTTACTAATGTAAGCCTTTCAGCTTCACTATAAGTAGGTATTGTAGGTGGTATTATGCCCATTTTACAGACTGACAAACTAGATTTGGTTCAGTAGCTTGCCTGTGGTCACATAGATACTAAGTATGGGAGGGGGGATTTGAACTGGACCCCAAGTCCAGTGTTCTGTCCCCTAATTCTAATAGAATTATAAGCTCTCAGAATCTGAGAAAACTCGCCTTTTCTTACCCAACCCCTATGTAAATCATGAATCTTCTCTATACTATCCCTGACTAGTGGTCATCCCAGACTTCATTTGAAAACTCTCAGTGAAAGGGATCTTATTACTTATTGGAACAGCATATTCCTACATTGAATCTTTCAGGATGATAGGTCATCATCATTTAGGAGATGGTTTTAATTATAGTCTAGGGTATTCAATTTGTCAATCAAATGTATATGGAAGTAAAATTTGTTGAATGTGCTTCCTTCCCCTCCCCCCACCAGGAACAGGGTGGTAAAATGGGGTGGAGCTAGAGCCAGCTTAGACCAACTTGGAGATCCAAATATTACATTTTTAGTGTAGGCATTTACATCTTGGAACTCATCAAACACTATAAATCGGAGCTTGATTTATTGTTTGGTTGATTTTCTAGATTTAAAAGAATTACGGAAAAATGTTAATGCAGATTAAACTAAAAAGTCCATGTAATTAATTTATTTTCCTGGAGAGCTGGTTATTAAACACGTACTAGCGCACTCTTGGATAGAGCACTAATAAAGAAAGTTATATATTTTATTATAATTGTTATTGTTAATGACAATAGCTAGCACTTAAATAGCACTTTTACTATTTTGTGATATTAAATAGCACTATTTACTATTACTAAATAGCACAAAATACTTTACAAACGTCATTTTGTCCTTTCAAAACCCTAGAAGGTAGGTGCTATTATTATCCCATTTTAAAGATGAGGAAACTGAGGCTGACTGAAGTTAAGTGACTTGCTCAGGGTCACAAAGCCAGTAAATCTGAGATCAGATTTAAACCCAAGACTTCCCGACTTCAGGTCCAGCATGACATCCACTGCATTACCTAGCTGTTATTTCACACAACACGAATTTAGTGCTCCCTGTTAAGTCAGAGGCAGCTAGGAGGCTCAGTGGATAAAGTGCTAGGCCTGGAGTCAGTTTAAATTCGATCTCAGACACTTACTAGCTGTGTGACCCTGGGCAAGTCACTTAACCTCTGTTTGCTTTATCTATTGGAGAAGGAAATGGCAAACTACTTCAGTATCTTTGCCAAGAAAACCCCAAGGACAACATTGGTGTGATGTAGTCCATGGGATCATGATGAGTTAGACACAACTGAACAACCAATAATCCAGAAGCTGCCCTTTTTCACAAGTAATAACCCACTGACCAGCAACAGCCTTATGATTTTGTTAATTATACACATCAGAACATATGATAGCATTATCTTTACAGTTTTTTGGTAGGCATTTCTGGGCAAGGGACAGGGAAGGAAGTAGCTCCATATGGTGGCAAGAGAGGTAGGGATGGTTTGTATCTTAAATGGATTACCAAATTTGCCTGTCCTATTATCAGCCTGTGACTCTGGGCAGACATGAGATGGAGAGAAAGCACAGATGTGGTTAGCTGTAATGACTGAAGAGATGGGGTAGATCAGAGAGAACAATGCTTTGTGTGGACAGACTAAAATGAGGAGGAATTATCAGTCTGAACAGGCAGTGACTGGGATGGAGCAAAGCTAATAAAATCATGACAAATGTGTTTAGAACAAGCACAGAAGTCTTACCCAATCCCAGACTACTAGAAGCAGGGGATACCCCTTTGGAAATGGAAAGAAGTAAAATGTAGGTCATAAAAGAAAGTTCCACCCCTTATAGCAGCTTTAAGTTTAGAGAATTCATTATTCAAGAGTTTTATAGGATGAAAGGACAAATAAATTCTTAAAAAAATTTTAGATTTGTGGATGTTAGAATTAAAACACATTATTAAAGGAAGATAGGAAACCATAGAATTTTATATTTGGAAGGACTTTAGAGTTCATCTGGTTCCAGAGAGATTAAATATTTTATCTTAGGTGATACAGCCATTTAGTGTCAGGGACAAGACTAGAATACAGGTTTTCTAATTTCCATTTTGGGCAGCTAGGTGGTGCAGTGGATAGAGTGTTGGCCCTGGAGTCAAGAAGATGAGTTCAAATCCAACCTCAGATACTTACCAGCTGTGTGACCCTGGGCAAGTCACTTAACTCTGTTTGCCTCAGTTTCCTCACCTGTAAAATGAGGTGGATAAGGCAATGGCAAACTGCTCCAGTATCTTTGACAAGAAAACCCCAAGAAATGGACATGACTGAAAAACAAGCTTCCAGTCTGGTCCTCTGTCCAACATACCATAGATATATGATTACATAGATTTAGAATTGGATGGGGCCTGAGCAGTCATCTAAGTCTATTCATTTTACAGAGAAATTACTAACTTTTTCAAAGTCAGTCAGGTAGTGGTAGAACAAATATTTGAACCCAGATCGTGGGCTTTTTTCCTGAACTTTACCACAAGTCTCTACACCTAATGTCTTGAGAGTGTTATCTGGGTGGTTACCATTTCTTCCTCTAGCATATTCCATATGGCTACAGGAGCATCTGCTTAGCACAGGGGATAGAGAGCTGGGCTTGGACTCAGGAAGTCCCGAGTTCAAATTTTGCCTCAGGCACTTGGTAGTTGTATAAGCCTGGGCAAAATGATTTAAACTCTGCCTGTTTTGGTGTCCTACCTTGTAAAACGAGGCTAATAATATAGCACCTCCCTTTAGGGTTATGAGGAATAAATGAAATAACATGTAAAGTACTTTGTGAATCTGAAAAGCACTATGTAAATGCTAGTTATTATTATAATATTTAGAACTTGAATATTGGCCTGGATGGGCTATGGGTTTGACTCTGAATGAGAACTTAAATGCTTTTGAAAAACAAACAGTATTACCAAGGAGAGTCAGACAGAGAGAGAGAGAGAGAGAGAGAGAGAGAGAGAGAGAGAGAGAGAGAGAGAGAGAAAGAAATAGAGAGAGGCAGAGAGAGACAGAGAGAGACAGAAAGACAGAGAGAGACACAGAGAGAGAGTGAGCGCTGGGAGGTTATCTAGTCATTTAAGCTCTTAATATGTTAGTTTCCTTATGTGTAAAATGAGGTCAACAATACATGAACTACCTTCCTCACAGTGGTCATTGTGAGGATCAAATGAGGTAATGAGATAAAGCACTTTGTAACTGAAATGACACATAATTAATTTGTAATTATTTGTCATAAAGTTTGTGTTTTTTTCAGGTTTAAGAGGGCAAATGCTGTTATCTAGTCATTTTTCAGTTGTGTCCTATTCTTTGTGACTCCATTTGGGATTTTCTTGGCAAAGATACTGGACTAGTTTGCATTTCTTTCTCCAGCTCATTTTACAGATAAGAAAACTGAGGCAAACAGTGTTAAATGACTTGCCTAGGGTCACACAGCTGCTAAGTGTCTGAGGCCAGTTTTGAATTTAGCTTGGATGAGTCTTCCTGACTCCAGGCCACTGTGCTACCTAGATGCCCAAAGAGGGCAAATAGGTCACACTAGAAAATATGGGGCAACCCAGATTTCTCCATAGCTAGTAACATACATTAGAAAATCATAGCATTTAGAACTAGAAGGAACCTCTGAGACCATCTTGTTTAATCTCTCTCTCACACAGTGCAAAAAGTTCTTTCTATAGAACCCTGCCCATCAGTCATTTATCTTCCCACCTGAGTTCTTTCAGCAATGGAGAATTTCCTCTCTCAAAAAGCTTAAGTTGTTAGAATTTAGACCTATCCTATGATGAGCCGAAATAAATAAGTCTACCGGTCTTCATAAGCAGTAGAGAACAAGCACTTCTTTTCCTCTGTAAGACAGCTCTTCAAACACATGAAGATAGCTATCATCTTCCCTTTGTTCCCCTCCCCCACCCCAAGTTCACCAAGTTCTTTCTTTCAGCCTCTCTTCGTAATGACATGGTTTCTGGATCACTTACAATCCTAGTTGTGATAGGACCTATTGGTCTACCAAGGTTCTCCCCCTCACCGTTGCCACCCAATGGGAATTTGTTCAGATCCCTGCCTCCCTTGGGGCAGAATCCTGATCACTTATAAGCATGAAAGTTCCACTCACACAGAATCAGGGTCCCCTCTAACCTGGTGGATGTCTGAAGACCACTTGACTCACCGTACCCTTTCTTGCTGGTCACTCACAAGCTTCCATATGGAAACAAGAGGGGTCATGCCTATAGAAGCTAAGTGCCACTGTATCCTTGTTGCCTAGCCTTTCTATAGTAGGCTACGTTACCCTTGTTTCAATAACTGTTCAATCACTTATGAGTGTATCATTTCACCTCCAAATCAAACCTGGCTAATTTAAATTTTTATTTATTTTTTGGCTATTCTTCCCTGGATACATTCCAATGTGTCAATATCTCTCATTAAATATGATTCCTGAATCAAACACAACTCTCTAGATATCGTCTGACCAATTCAGAGTAAAGAGGGCCTACTGGTTCCCATACTCTGAATATTACTTCAATATGTTGGTGGTTTAGTGACCTCACTGAAATGGGTACTCTCTCCAGTGGTACAGATTACAAGCATTTATACCTTCTCATATTACATGACTCTTGTTCGTATCATCCAATAAGTCCTCTGTAGGAAGTCCACTCAACTTGCTTGGAGTCCTCTAAATTTCTTATTATTAATATTACATGGATGCCACACCTAGGCTACAACACCAGTTATCTCTCGCCTTTGCTGCATGAGCAGTTAACCTATCTCTCCAGGCTGCTATCTCTCTGATCATAGTTCTTGTTCTCCTTCTCCTTCTCCTTCTCCTCTTCTTCCTCCTCCTCCTCTGGCTCCTCCTTCTTCTTTTTCTCCTCCTCCTCCTCCTCCTGCTCCTCCTTCTTCTCTTTCTTTCTTTCTTTCCTTCTTCCTTCCTTTTCTTTCTTTCTTTCTTTCTTTCTTTCTTTCTTTCTTTCTTTCTTTCTTTCTTTCTTTCTTTCTTTCTTTCTTCATTGGTAAGCTGTTAGAGTTTATTCATGTCTCCATTACTCTTTAGGTTTCCTGCAATTTTAATTCCTTGAAGACTTTGGCATTCCATGACTCACAGTCATATGGCATCATCAGAAGAATGATGATGCTAAAAACCCTTGGTTTTAGAGTGAAGCTTCAGACCATTAAACACTAAGCAATTTCCCAAAGCCCTTCCCATTCTTCTCCTGCATTGTGAGACCAATTCAGTGACCATCCATAGTCTGTCCAAGGTATGTAAGAGCCCTCTGGGCTATCTGTTTAATTTCCTGACATGGTTTGGACAGCTAGCATTCTTCAGTCCCTTAGCTTTTCTTATGTGTATTATTAGGCTAGATTCTTTTGAGTGATCAAGGATTTAATTTAGAATGTTCTACAGTGTTTTGAGTCTGGATGTAATCAACACAATGTCATCCAAACACAGGAGAATTGGGGAGGGCCTCACCACATAGCAAGAGTTCTGAGCCTGGTATTTGTCATGTTACTTTAAAAACTTTTTTATAATTGTATTTCAATATATTTGGTTTCTTTTGTAATCTTATGTATTTCATTTCATGCACTTAAAATCATTATTCCGAGGAGTCCATAGCTTTCACCAGATTGCCAAGGGGTCTATGACACAAAAAGAGCCTGGTCTACAGGGAACCCTTCTTCCATTTGGACTATGCAGTCTTAGATTTTGTTATTTTTCTCAATAATCACATTACACTAATGGCTCGTTTCAACTTTGTGATGACGTGAATTCTTCAGATGTTTTTTACGTTGAGCTGCTGCTGAGCCTGGTCTGATCAATCTCGTACTTTTGCAATTGAATAAAAAAAGACCTTATCTACATGGCTTTACATTCGTCCCTTTCAAGGTAATGTTGTTATTGGTGTTGCTATTGTGGTTTAAGCTCAGAGTCCAACCTGCAGAGACTGTTTTGAATTTTGATGGTGGTAGCCATTTATAGTGGTAACTTTCTCTCTCATCTTTCTTTTTTTTTTCTTAACTGTAAATCTGATAATTAAGTCTTCTGTTTTTTTTTTTTACAAGTGGTTAATAAAAATGTTCAACATGATTGATTCAAGGATAGAGCCCTATGGCACTTGACAGACCTCCCTCCAGACGGATCAATAACTCTCCTGTTATTGTTTTTAGTAAGTGCAAAACTAAATTTATAGGCAATTTGGCATTAGTGGATAGAGCACTGGATCTGGAGCCAGAAAGATCTGAGTTCGATCCCAGCCTTAGCTGTGTGACCCTGGGCAAGTTACTCATCCTCTGTTTGCCTCAATGTTCTCAACTGTAAAATGTAGATGATAAGAGCATTTACCTCTCAGGGATGTTGTGAAGATTAAATCAGATAATATTTGTAAAGCACTTAGCATGGTACCTGGTACCTAGCAGGTTCTATATAAATGTTTATTCCTTTCTCAGACCTCATTGTACGATCATCTAATCTACTTCAGTTCATTCAGTTCAACATATAGCACATCCTTTCATGGATGTTTTCTCAATTTTCTGGCTGAAATCAAGACTCTCTCTATGTCTATGTCATGCTTCTGATTTACTAACAATTATTCTGTCTAAAAAAGCAAGCTATTTTGGCTTGACTTACTTAGTAGATCCATATCCATCCCGGTTCTGACAATATAGGCCAGAGTTTTAAGAAAGCCTGTGGGCTTTAACTCAGGATTAGCCATTAGGAAGTCCACATGTAGTTCTGATACATCCAAGGTATTAACTTATCTTCTGCATTTTGAGGGGAGAAAAAGCAAGCTCAAAAAGCAAAACTTGAAAAGCAAACTCACTAGAAAAATTCAAACTAAGTTTTCTGGATCACAAGAAAGCATTTTTATGTTCAGGGGCTTCCAGGATAACCGTTACTCTTTCCCCACAGCCAGCCTTTCCTATTAACATGGTAATAATATCATTATTGATCCACAGCTGAGAGTCTCTAGTCCTTTGTGGTGATGTCATAATAGGTGTGTCTCTCCTCCCATCACATTTTTTTTTATCACTATAATATACTTGAGAAAGAAGGCACTTTCCAGCCAGGGTGATTAGATCAGAAGGACAGGTTTATCGATCTTTCTAAATCATATTTGGCCTTTGGTACCTCTAGTTAAGCTGAACTTGGAGCATAGATAGAAACCATGATCTTACGTGTGACCTAGCCAGACAAGAAATTGGCTGAAAAGCACCTTCGGGTAGAATGCAGAATATGACCCTGAGACTATGGATATGTGAGGTTGTTTAACAACTGGAGTGTTAAGCACAAAATGCTTCTGAAGTTATTTAAACTGAAGAAACATCATGCATGCCTCTCTTCCTCATGGGTGCCTGGACTGGGTAGGATTAACTTCATTCTCCCTTTCTTCTGGGCAATAGTCCAAAGCAGAAAACACTGCCTTTCCCTCTTGTGTCTCTATTCTCTTTGTTGCACAAATAGGCTTGAGCTGTGAGTTGGTTCCCAACTTTTAAGGGTAATTTCTGGCATTGGGATTCTGGTTTGACCCAATCCAATAAAGTCCTATAGCAAAGGGAGGTTAGGTTGTATCTGAATCATTAGGGTTAAGTGATAAAGGGCAGAATTATAATTTATAGTCAATATTTTTAATAGATGTGCATTTTGGTATTAGACTAGGAAGTATCAGTGTATTTTATTTGGGGTTGAGGCTTTGGTCTTGCTGACAGTGTCTTACTAGACAATTGTGGATTATGCCAAGGCTTTTAGGAAGCTGCATATAAAGAATCCTTCTGATTATCCTATTGAAGAAGGGGTAAAATTCAGGGTCCAGTGGCCCAACTTCTACCTTTCCTCTCTCTGTTACAGTGTGGTACTGGCTGATAATGAAGAGGCTGAGATAATTGGGATATGTCTTCCGGGGGCAGAGTGGAGAAGCACAGACTTTTGGGGTTGGACGGGACCTAGTGTCTGAGAAAAAGAAGAGGGGGGAAAATAAGAGAAAAGAAGGAAAGAGGAGGCAGAAACCGGGAGAGAGGGAAGAAAGAATGAAAGGAAAAGAAAGGAAGGAAAGAAGGAAGGAGAGAAGAGAAGGGAAGGAGGGAGGAAGGAAAGAAAGAAGAAAAAACGCTAAATGTGTAAATTTGACCATGTAACCGTGACAATGCCACATAATTTGAGACATATATCTCTATCTCTATCTATCTATCTATCTATCACACATTAGAACATAACCTCTGGTTTAATGAGACTTGGGTGACAGATTCTCATTAAACACACTTAAATGCTGGAGTTAGAAATACTAGAAGCTAAAGAGACTTCTTGTCAGGCAAATTTGTAGTTAACATTATAATTGGCAATCAACCAAGTTTTGATAATACAGTAAGTGTCCATGTATAGAGAGCACAGCTCAGCCCTGGGCAGGTCCACATTACCCAAAGCCCTTGTTTACAAGAATCCACGGTGGTTTCCTTCCATAGCTGTTTTTTTCTAATTGCAGCCAAGTGTTCCCCATGTGATTTGTCCCTGTTTCTCAGCTGTTGTTCCTGAACCTTACAGGCCTGTAATCAGGAAAAATCTTCTTTAAAATTCAAACACAGCAAAATTCCTTCTTTTCGCAGCCCAACAAGGCTGAGCACTACCAGAACACTTTCTTTTTTAAAGGACTGTATACTGTTTGTCTGGAGTCCAAAAACAAATGGAAGGGGGAGGTTTTTAAGTTTTGGAGAAAAGCATCCACCGATTCAGTCACGGTAAAGCTTTGCTTTCAGAAAGACCTGAGTTCTAGTGTTGACTCTGATGTACACTGACTGCATGACCATGAGCATTAACCTCTCCATTCCCCAGGGCAAATCTCTAGAACAGAAATAACAGATGAGTTGCTGACCTGTATCAGTGGAGGGAATTCTTCACACTGCTAACAACCCAGACCCCCAATTTTTTTTTAAATAAAAAGAGAGGGGAGTTAGGGTCAATAAGGTGAGGAAGGGCAAAGGGTTGGGAAAGAGGAGCTCCTCTCCACTTGGGTGAAGAATATAGAGGAAACTGGTAAGAAAAAGTGCTCCCATTTCTATTATCATCATTTTCAGGACCAAATGGAAAAGAGAGCCAAATCTCAGAGATACTTCTGTCCTCCTCTCATTGGTCACATACCTAGAATGAAAACCATTCCAGGAACACATTTCCTCCAGAACACTACCAGACCATTAACCACTGTCACTCTCCATTAGTCATGCTTGGTGTCTCTTAATCTGTCCTCTGTCCCCTTTTCAAAAATGTCACTAGAATAGTAGACACTGAAAACACAAACACACCCTGGAGAAGTTATGAGTCTCTATATAGAGTTCCAGAATCCGTACTTTATTAATTCTTTCACTCACAACCTGCAGATGTCTCTGGAGTAATTAGCAACAGAATAGGGTTAATGTAGTTGCCTCATGGTGATACTGATTCATTATGATTGATTGCTCACTTACATAGATTATGCAAGTCTAATTAAGTGAAAACCCAAAAGGATAGCATGAGACAGACCACATGTAAACACCTCTCTCTCCTCCCTCATCTTCTCTCCACCATATTTCTAAAGGCTGCTGAGAACATTAGGATAAGCCTATTACCCTTTAAATGTCTTGGTTCATTAAGGCTGGGTATGTAGAGGTAGAGTTTACAGACAATAACAACTTGCTATTCCTGGGGAAGAATAAATTAGGCTGGAGACTTGGGGCTAATTTATTTGTCCCTATTCCCTTTCTTACTTCAAAGATGATCTGTGTGCACCAGAACAATCACTGTCAACACCTGTCTTTCTCCAGGGCTTGTACTTAGAGTAAATGTATGTCCCTACATTTACAAAAGTCCAATGAACAAAAATATGAATTTGCAAGACAGAATAAATGAGAGCATAATTCAGCCAGGAAGTCCTGTTGATTCTTCCTTTGAAATGGTTCTTTCACTTCTAATCAGTTCCTTCTTTTTCATCCCCACTGCCACTTCTAGGCATTCTGCCCAGAATAGCTTCCCATGCTAACTGGTATCCCTGCTTCTAGTCTCTCACTTGTTCAGATTTCATCTTTCTAAATCACTTTCATCATGCTATTCCCTTGACTGGAAAACTCCAGTGGTCTCCTGGGATATAGGAGCAGTGCAGGACAAAGTCCAAATTATTTCGGCTCGAAGTCAGGACTCTCCATAATTTGGATGCATCCTATTAACAAAACTTAGCTTGCATTACTCCCCAACATACATCCTTCAACAGCCAAGCCAGTATCTCCGTTGTCCTTGGAGGATGAAATGCTTATTCCTAACTCAAAGCTGTTGTCTTCTTTTAGAATGTCCATTTTCCTCCTCTGTACTTAGCCAAATCCCATGTAGATTTCAAGGCCTGGATAGAAGCCCAACTAACTCTTCTATAATGCCTCCCATAATTTTTCTAGCCCACAGAAGTCTCCTTCTTCTCTCAATTACTAATATGCACTGTGTTTATCACTCACTTAAGGATTTCATCAAATACTACATTATATCCTTACTTAACTATTTCTTGTCTGAATGTCATATCCCCATCTAGCTTGTGGAAGGCAGGGGCTGTTCTGCAAAATTTTAGTGCCTATCATAGTGTGATGAAATATTTTTTTAATGTTTTTTTTTATTCCAAACTGATGATTTCACTGCTGTGGGAAAATTTTGGAATAAAAATAACAATGCACATTATACTGGGGGAGGGGAGATCTGTAAAGGTTTTTATTTTAGTATTTAAATAATTATGTCAATATAATTGGTTTTCTTTGCAAACCTACATATTTTATTTTATATATTTAAAAGCATTATTCTGAGAAGCAGTTCACAATCTGCGCCAAACTGCCAAAGGGGTCCACAACACACAAAAAGGTTAAGAACCCCTGCCTGAGTATTCCTCGGGGGCCACTGAGATGTCAAGTGACTTGCCCAAGATCACACAGTCAACAGTATCAGAGACAGAACTTACAGCCAGTCTTCCTGACTATGCCACAATGCATTTTGTATCTTGTCTCAGCCATTTACTATCATATAGATGCTAAATATCTGTCTGACAAATCAATCAATGAAATTTGGCTCATGCAACTTTTGGGGAATACTGCTATTATATAAAATGAGTTATAATTGTAGAAAAAAAATAGCCTCTTGAAGGAAGTTCAGTACTTTTGGAGTACCATTCTGCCCTTCTGAATGGCATCCTGAGCAAGAAGCTGGGAAACAGATGGGCAAATGATGCTAGCTTTTCTGGTGAGTTGCTATTGGTCTAAAAAAATCAATTAATTTTTCTGCATCTCAGTTTATTCCATCTGTAGAATAAGTGAATATTGTCCTCCTCCAGCTTAATTTATGTAAAAAAATTGCAGGGAGTTGCTTAGATACTATTTGTAAAAAAAAGTTCTTGGCTTTTTCTGACAAGGGATTATACCTACATAAAGCAGTCTCATCAACAGTGTGAAAACAACTCTCAGAAGTCTTTTTTCCCCACCAATTACACCCCATTCCTACACCATAAAGTGATCTTCCTATTCATTAGTGAAGCACAGTTAATTTCTCTACTCAAGTATTTTAATAATTGTAGACACATTCATTAAGTAGCACTTAAAAATGAAAATGTAGAAAACATTTAGGTCTATATTTCGAAGCCTATCCTCTGTTAAAATATAAGTCCCTGAGGCATTTCATCATAGCTTGCTATCTGGGATTAAAAAAATGGAGGAAAGATAATCTCATGATAAAACATAATATGAAAACTAGACCTTCGGAGCAAAATTTGAAGAGAAAGGTGGAAAATCTAGCCAGACTCCAACTATTAAATAGAAAGGGAAAAGAAATCTGTCTTTGTAAACATTCCAAAGCTAAATGGAATAAACCCAGAATGGAAAACACTTTGGGATTTTTCCCATGAATACAAAAGCGCACGCCGACAGGTACAAACATGGAGGGGCTCCTTAACTTCTTGTGGGAGACTAGTGGGTGTATGTGTGTGCATGCTGATGCACAAATTCAGACCCCCAAAACAAGGGACTGATGCACTTGGAGATATATCTTCACTCTGAAGAACAGTTGCCCAGGAGAGATACATTCAAATCTCTGTGTGGGACTGAACCATCCCTTGAAGGGAGGGGGTGGCCCTGGGCCCTCGAGAGATAGTCTTTACTTACCCGTTAAATGGTTGGCAATCCTGGCAATGGGTTTAGGAGGCAGGGCGGGGGGCTGCTTGAGAAAGGGCAACTGTTTCACTGGGGTCTCCTCATGGTCTCCAGGGAAAGCAGCAGTTTTTTTGGGGGGAAGTAGCAGGACTGGCTTAGCGGAAGGATCTTGGGACAGGAGGGCTCCGGACTCACTGGCTGAGGGGCTTTCTTCAGACACTGGAGGGCACAACCACATTATACACACAACAACGTTACAAGCAAGGTAGCAGATACCAGCAGCAGCCAGGACAAAGCACATAGCACATTGTGGACACATGTTATCAACACAGTTAAGAGAAGAGAACACTCAACTTCATTATACATACCTAGAAAACCAAGAAAAGAAAAACAAAGCTTTGTTGAAAGAAAGAGGAAGAGGGGGAGAATAAGAGAAAGGAGAAAAAAAGGAGCAAGAAAAAAAGGGAGAGAGAGAACAAAAAAGAGAATGTAAAAGAGAACAAATATTTTCATAGCACCATCAAAAAAAGCCCTCAGATTTCAAGTTCTTTGGATGCATTGCACTGGAATCTGACATTATCATACTTAAACAATGAGGACACTTCTCCAACCCTAATAGTCATTTAGAGCTGCCTTTCCCTCTAGCCTGTTGATGTTTTCAGCAGACAATAGGACAAAGTGGAACTATCACTGAACTGTTTTAGCCAATCCTTCCTCTCCTCTCTTCTGTTCTCTCCTCTCCTCCCCTTCCTTCTTTTCTCTCCTCTGCCTCTGTCTCCTCTCTATCTGTCTCTGTGTCTCTCTGTCTGTCTGTCTCGTCTCTCTCTGTCTTTCTGTGTCTGTGTCTCTGTCTCTCTCTGTGTTTCCTCTCCCTCTCTTATCCTTCTCCCTTTCTTCTCCTTCACCTTCTCCTCTCTCCAGGGCTCTAGAACAACAGGTTATAATAATTAGAACACAGAAAGGAGACTCAGCCAGCCATGCTGCACACCACATGTCTATGGAAGCCAGCTAGAGACACTCCTTTAGGACCACATACAGTGATGGCTGAATGTCAGCCACTAAGTTGGTAACTTAGATTCTCAAGGAGACCAACATGCCACCCGCTTGCTGTCTTATCATCCTAGGAAAGTCAAAAGACACAAAATTTTCTCAGTGGGCTAGAACTTGAATAACCACCTGCAATGAAACCTATGGGGGAGAAAACCCCCCAGATCAGAAATTGTAAAGTGATCTTAAGTCATCTTTGGAAAGTTTCATTGCAACATCTCTCCTGCTTTTTATCACTTAGCCACAATATGACATTACGGATATGATTTTTCCTCTATTCAAACCAAGGTGGTTTAACGTATGGTAATTAGTTCAATGTGTCAGTGAGAATATTACATTATCTCCTCATCTTTAGACATATTATTGTCATCAATTCTGGTCATGCAGATGGGAAAGGGCGTCACCAGGGTCAAAAATAAGGCACTAGAAATTCATTTTTAAAACACACTTCTCTTTTCTCCTGCTGTGTCTGCTCCCAAACTGCTTGAAGCTCAGTACATGATACAGAGAAAGATGCTCTACTCAAGTATCACACCCTCTAAGAGGTCCTTATGCTTGGTCTGGTCCTTGAGAGGAAACATTCCTTCATGTGCAAGAATGAGGAACCTATCTGGATGCTTAGATGGATTCTAGACATTTACCACCATTCCTAAAACCCTTTAAATGATGGGATATTAGTACCCCAACCAACATCAGAACCAAACTGAGGCTAAAAGGCAAGGGTGAGATACCCTTCAAGTTATCTACTGGCAAACTAAAGATCTGAATCACCATGAGAAGTTATTTTTGGTCCACTTGGAGGGGAATAAAAGTACATTTCAAGGGCAGTGAACATGGTAAGTGTAGAAGGTAGATGAAGCATATTATAAATAGCAGGATCCTAAATTCATCTGCTCCAAAGTAACAGTAGAAATGATTAGAAAACAAACTATCCCATTTAAAAATACTAATGTTGTCAAGAAAGGAAATCCATTCTTAAAGAGAAAAAGATTTTCAAAGATTAAAAGAGCCCAAACCCCAAACATTATTGCATTAAAAATCTATTAAGCAGAAACACTCAAAACCAATAGTATTGCAAACACTAGAAATAAGGAAAAATTTTTTTCCTCCAACATATTTGTTGATTGATTGATCATGACTCATCTGCATTTCCTGGTCTTCATGCTCAGTAGTATGGATAGAAATGTGAAGCAAGTCAGGTTAAAGAGCCCATGCACCATACTACTGAGAAACTTTCTTGATTCTGATCATGACAAGGAAGGCATTACCTGTCCCATCCATGATGTCTGAGGGTTGGAGCACCTCATAAGAGCAGGGATCCCTGGGCATCGGAACTGGTTCCATTTCTGATAGGGCAGGAAGTGAAAGCTGGCTGGAGCTCAAAGACTGACCATTCTCCAGTGATCCTTCTTCACTGGATATAGAAAGTTCTCCATCTGGAAATAAAGGAAATAATTCAGAGACCATTAAAAAAAAAAGAAGGGGCTTTTGCTAGTAGGAAAGTAGAAACACTGAAGACCTTCAATGCTCTTAAATGATCATTATGAAGATCAAATAGAATTCAGAAGAACAGAGTGCATTATGGGAAGGTTGTATGTAGTCCTTTTCTCCTCCCCCTGCCACACTCGGCACAAGGGCAGTGGGTCCCAATATTTCCAGGGATGGAAACTCACACTGGTTATTTCACAATGTCTCTTCTTGTTTGCCCCCACCAAGTAATATTTTGCAAATATTTATTTTAAAATTAATTTTGTTTTTCAATTAAAAAATTAATCCTATGTTATCTTTTGAAAAGACTGGGCACACTGGGGTGTTGTTAAATCAGGCTTGAGAATCCATGAACTTGGGAGAAGAAGGCGGTTTTCCTCAAGAAGCAACCATCAAGTGAGCAAACATCGTATTAATCAATTCACAGAAAAAGTTCCTTAATTCTATTCCCCTCCCAAAAAGAATATTCGTCTAATGTTTTCAACTCACTCTAAACTGCAATAGCCCAAGGAGAACCTCTCAGTCATGTAATCCTTCTACCTAGAGAGATCAGCGGGAAACTGCACACGTCAATTCTTTATCTTGTTTAAAGTCCCCGCAGCATAAAAGGCAGCTAGTTAACACCAGAGGGTAGATCAAACTCTATGCCACAATGGTCATTTATAACATCAAAATTCTCCCATTGTGAATTAATCTTGGCCCAGAGGAGTACTAGACAACCAGACATAAAATTCAAATTAATTTTTAAAGAGGCCTGAAAGCTGTTCCAGTCAGATGGTTACACAAATGAAAAGCCTCTAACTTAGGCCTAGATTAGAAGCTAGTCATGCAGTTATGGCTATGGAAATGGAGGAGCGAGGGGAGGATTGAATGATGACTTATTTGTGGAATGAGAGCACCGCTGTAATTTTAACATGAATATTACCTTATTGACAATTTCCTTTTGCTCTGTTTTTCCCAATATCATTCATTAGATATGCTGCCAATGATAAATGGCAGTGGATAATAATAATAGCTAATATTTATATATTAAATATATATTCTAATAAACACAACATAGTTTATATTTATATACATTTATAAAAGGAGGCAGCTAGGTGGCACAATAGATACAGTGCCAGGCCTAGAGTCAGGAAGACTCCTTTTCCTGGGTTCAAATCCGGCCTCAGACACTTACCAGCTGTGTGACCCTGGGCAAGTCATTTAACCCTGTTTGCCTCAGTTTCCTTATCTGTATAAAGAGCTGGAGAAGGAAATGGCAAACCACTCTAGTATCTTTGCCATGAAAACCATGAAATGTCGGCTATAACTGAAATGACTCAACAACAACACATTTGTATACCATATTTCTCCATGTATAAGACACGCCTTAATTTGGGGGCCTGAAATTTGAAAAAAAAATGTATTACATAAAGTTATTGAACTCAAGTTTTATTCATCATAAAATTCATACAGTAATACGATGAAATCTGCTGCTCATAGCTTTTAAGCATCTTTTGGACAAGTCTGGTGCATGTACACAGGCTTAGTCCATTCTGTTTCATGAACCTGAAGCACCAGTTGTGTCCTCCTTTGAAATCAGTAACTTCTTTTTCATCAGCAATTCTTGCCTCATGCTCAACCATCTTTGTGGACACAGGAATTCCAATTGCCCTTTGCTCTTCAATCCATATCTTCAATTCCCTCTCTAAATCAGGCCATTTTGCTGACTTGCCTCTCATGGCCTTCTTCTGCTGTGGTGTTTTCAGTAGGGTTCCTTCTTCCCGTGGCCAGTCTCGGATTGTTTTCTCAGTTGGAGGAGGACCAAACTTACATTCAGCAGCACAATTTCCATTCACTTTTGCAAACTGGATCACTTTTAACTTGAATTCAGCACTGTATAAAGATCTTTTCTGAGCCATTTCTGGGCAGAACGTGGCAAAACGTAACCTAATATACCAGTAACAAATGCGAAACAATGAGTGCAAAGACAACAAGCGCGGAAAAGAGGAAAATGCAAGTAAAAAAATCTACAACCACTGTATAAGACACACCCAGTTTTTAGACCCCAAATTTTTTGAAAAAGGGTGTCTTATACACGGGGAAATACAGTAAATGTATTATATGATACATTTATAATATATATATTAAGTGCTATAGCACTTGAAGATTTGAAAAGCATTTTTTACATATTATCTCATTTTATCCTCACAGTAACCTGTGAATGGATACTATTATTTTCCCCATTTTACAGAAGAGAAAATTGAGGCTAGAAGAGGTTAAGAGACTTATTCCAATTCATACGGCTGGTAAACGTCCGAGGCAGAACGTTCATTTAAGTTTTCCTGAATTCAAGTCCCCCACCTAGCTGCCGCAGTAGCAAAGAACTTTTTGCCTGATTTGAATTATCTTTCTTCAATTCAATTTTTCAAAAAATCATTAAGGGTCTGCCTATGTGCAAGACAGCAGGGATAAAAAAAATATGCTTCATACAGACTTTCAGGGAATTTATAATTAAATGAGGGTAAAGCTATGAACACACATCATGGAGGAAGACAGGGTGCAGGGACTGGCCAGTGAGGCTAGTCCCTTGTGAGCATGTGCAGAGGGCTCTGCTAATGTAATCTCCATGTGAACTTCCCAGCCTGCCCAGGTATTGCTTCTGGTCTGCTCAGCGCATGAAGAACAGGAGCTTTCTGAAAGGCTGAGCCAGACTGAAGAATGCATTCAAAAAGCACTCCACAGGCTGAGGCATTTTCTTTTCTCCGCCAGGCTATTTTAAATAGAGTGAGGAGTAAGCCTCTGGTTGGGAGAAGTGGCCTCAAACCTTTGCCTCCTCACCTGGGCACTGACTGGCTTGTGGCCCAGGAATTCAGGGCTAAGCTGTCGCTTCTATTTCTGTTCTCTTTCTTGTGCTTACCAGTAGTCTGCACTTTTGCGAACTCTTAAAGATAAAGATAGTGAACCACCAGAGGTCAGGGAATCAGAATCCGGTCCAGAGTTTTTGGCCAATAGTACAGCCTTGAAAAGGGATCTGTGGGATCCGGCCCAGCAGTAGATTTACTCTGCAGCCAAAATGTCAGGTCCTGAAAGAGGAAGTGACCCATGCATTGGGAAGTGAACTTTGTGGGCTTTGTTGTTATTCAGTCGGGTCTGACTCTTTGTGACCCCATTTGGAGTTTTCTTGGCCAAGATATTGGAGTCTTCGCCATTTCCTCCTCCAGCTCATTTTACAGATGAGGAAGCTGAGGCAAACAGATTTAGGTGACTTGGCCAAGGTCACACAGCTAGTAAGAGTTTAGGACTGCGTTTGAATTCAGCTCTTCCTGACACCAGGTTCGGCACTCTATCTACTGCTTTGTACGAGCAGTACTTTAAGTTTGATTCCCCAGGAGATGAAGTGGTATGGGGAGAGTACACCCCCAGGTTTGGGGGCAAATGTTTACAATTATGATCTTGCTAGATCTGCTCAGTAAATATTCCTTTGTAAAAGCTAATAGATGTTGATTGATTGAAGGATACCAATCTGCGAATCACTGTAGGCTATTAATGGCATAAGGCAGATAACTATTATTGACAATTAACATCGGGGAGAGCTCACTGGAATGTGGACTGAAGATGATGGCATGAAAAAGAATCAATCTGATCCCTCATGGGTGCCGCTAGAAACCTGAGGTGGGGAGATGCAGCCTTGTTCTGGGGGCCCTGACTCGTTAGTATGAGTGTGTGTGAGTTGGAATAAAGATCCTCAGAGCCTTATAATTTATTGTTTAGTCATTTCCAATTGTGTCCAACACTTAGGGATCCTTTCTCTGAGTTTTCTTGGCAGAGATACAAGAGTGGTTTGCCATCTTCTTCTCCAGCTCATTTTTACAGATGAGGAAACTGAGGCAAATAGGGTGAAGTGAGTTGCCCAGGGTCACACAGCTAGGAAGTTTCTGAAGGCACATTTGAACTCAGGTCTTCCTGACTCCAGGCTTGATACTCTATCTACTTCGCTACCTAGCTGCTCCCGAGAGCTTCACAAATAATGATAATGCAAAGGAGAGTCCAAAACATCAGGAAGGCAAAGGTCCATTGAGGGCTATATGCTATTTGACTTCAATTTGATGGAGACACAGAGAGCAAAGACTGAACAACTGATCTACAAAATGGGTGGCGCCCTGCTAGCAAGAAGTCTCCAGGATATTTGATGGCTGGGATCAAAACACAGGAGCATGGACATTTTTGGTGCTTTTCCCTTTGAACACATAGTGTTATGCCATTAGTGGCATAGTAGCTCTGGACAATGGAAGGTCAATATGGAAGGCATATGGCCAAGTAAGAGTGGAAAGTCACATCACAACAATTGATAAGCCTTTATTAAGTACCTTCTCTGAGCTAGGCAGTGTGCCAAGTGCTGGGGATAGAATGTCGATAAATGAAATAATTCCTACTTACAAGGAGATTATCTTCTTTGTTTTCTTTTCTTGGAGGAGGCAAGGCAGGGCAATCAGAGTTAAGTGACTTGCCCAAGGTCACACAGCTAATAGGTGTCAAGTGTCTGAGGCCACATTTGAACTCAGGTTCTCCTGACTCCAGGGCTGGTGCTCTATCCACTGCCTCAGCTAGCTGCCCCAAGGAGGTTATCTTCTAATGGAATGATGAGATGCTATGTTGTCAAGGTTATAGAAATAAAAAAAGTCAGAGACATCAGTGGTGGTGGACTAGTAACTACAGTGATGTGTAAAATGTGAAAGCAATTTCCATGAAAAGCAGCTTAGTTTAAGTTTAGGCTCTAGTTATGTTGCTGATTGGTGCAGCTGCCACTTCCTTTATTCCATACACCTACATTAAGCTACTTTTAATTTTGGCACCAACAATGCTCAGAAGCTCTGCTAATTTTACTTTCCGTTACCTACTCCAATATGTATATGTCTACAGACATGTATCTCTGTATAACAGATATATATGTGTGTGTGTATCACACACACACACACACACACACACACACACACCCTGTTGGATTGTTTATCAAATGTTCAAATAAAATATTTCTGTCCAAATTTATTTTTCCATCATGATCAAATTCCAGAATTTATTAATATTAACTAAGAATCCTTCTTCTTGGTTATATCACATATGCAGGTCACAAATTAATTTGAACTTCAGCCTTTGTTTGGAGACTTAGAATATAGACAATTATACCCAGCTGAAAGCAGCTAGGTGGTGTAGTGGATAAAGTGCCAGGGCTGGAATCAGGAAGACCCCTCTTTGGCCTCAGACACTTACTAGCTGTGTGACCCTGAGCAAGTTACTTAATCCTATGTGCCTCCATTTCCTTATCTGTAAAATGGGCTGAAGAAGGAAATGGTAAAGCACTCCTGTATCTTTGCCAAGAAATTAACAAATGGAGTCATGAAGGGCTGGACGCAACTAAAAATGATTCGACAAGAACAACAAATACCCAGTTGAACAGCTCTTCAGGGGCATAGCTAATGGTGGCAGGCACAGGTCCCATTTCTCTGTTTTTCAGTTTGAGCCTGAAAATATCCACAGAATTCATTTAAACCAACCATCTCATATGATAGATGAGAAAACTGATGTCCAGAGTGCTATTTGTCCAAGGCCACAAAAATAGTTGTAGAAACCCATTGGCATCTCTCAGTGGTCCCTTGGAGGGTGACTTCTCCAGGTTTAAGGTGAGTACCTCCTAAAACAATAAGTCATGAGCCCCCACTAATGTATTTACAATAATAGCCAGAAGATGCAATTAGATCAAAGCAAGGTGTTTATTGAAACTCCATTAGACGAAGGGCAGCAGCAAAATACCTCCCATATCAATCTTAGGGTATACTTTGCCAAAAGTACACCCAGCACCACTAGTGAGAATAGACATTCTTAGAGGTCACAAGTGTAGAAATGCACATGTGAGAAACATATTTCGCCAAGGCACATGTGGGGAGAGCCGTACATTCAGGGAACATGTGTGGCCAAGGTATGAGCAAGGAGGGACAACTCATGCCTCTAACAGGTTTGCTACAGGCTGCATCCTGAACTGGGCCTTTTCTTCTCTGTTGTACACCTCTTGCTGTTGTTCAGTCATTTCAGTTGTGTCAGACTCTTTGTGACCCCATTTGGGGTTTTCTTGGCAAAGATACTGGAATGGTTTGCCATTTCCTTCTCCAGCACATTTTTACAGATGAGGAAACTGAGGCAAACAGGGTTAAGTGACTTGCCGAGGGTCACATGGCTGAGGCGGAATCTGAAGTCAGGTCTTCTTGACTTCAGGCCCAGCCCTCTAGCCACTATACCACCTAGCTGGCCATAATGTATTTAGAGGTAGTCTCCACCACTCCTCCAGCTGTTGTGATAGCTAAACCAATCATTAGCTAGTGTCCTGCAATGGTCTTCTACAAAAATCAGGAACCCTTACCCCAGGATCTGCATAAACCTTTCCTGCTTTGATTCCTGGTCCCTCAAAATGTGAAGGCTTTTTATACCATACCCTAACATTTGACTTTGTGCTCTAACTAGAACATGCCAAGGAATCACATGGACTGTCTTCTTCCTTTTCCAAGGAGTAAGATCCATCAATTTTTTTTCTCTCTTTTTTACAAAAGCAGGTGCCTAGAACTCTTGACCTCAGGAATTTTTGACCTTGAACCCCTGAGGCAACTCTCAAAATTGGTGCTACCCAGAGATCTCCTCTCTCTGCTAGAAAGACAAAGTCCAGCATCATGTTGTCTAGCGAATTCATAATCTTTCCTCCTTTGTGCAGAAAGTTGTGTTTCAAGAACAATTGTCTCTCCATAGAAAATACTTATAACCTAAGTCATGATTACTGGTTCTGGTTGGGGATTCCCCAGCCCCTACCCCCCAACACTAGGGAAGATGCTAAAGGAAAAGGTGAAGAGCTGAGAGTATAAGTTTTGTGCGACTAGTTTGTTTTGTGCTTTTTTAGTCCATAAGGATGTGGTTAAAGTCAACCAATACCTAGAAATTCCCTGTGTCCCATTAGTTACTTTCATCCAATGACCAACATCCCATAATCTTTCTCAGGTTGACTAAAGAACTTCACTAAAATCAGCAACTAACAATGTACTACATCCTAGAGTGATATGTTGTTTAGGAAACCCCTTAATTTGACCTGAGACTCCCTTGATTCATCTCCTCTACATAGTCAGTAGCAGAGCTGGGATTCTAACTAAGGTCTTTAGACTTTAAATCCAGTACTCTTTCTCTTGGCCCTAGGGTGTATCTGCTATGTCAACTGAACCAATGAATGATGAGCTTGGGTGCAACTCTAAGGGTTCACAAACCAGAAACAGAGACCAAGCTTACTCTAGAAGAAGCTATGCTGTGAGAACTACATGGATCAGAGTCTGAGGACCCTGAGCCATGAGACTCATACTTTACAGGGGAAAGAAGCAATTTTAACGCTAAAGACTCCTCCAACTAGGAAACATCCTTCTAGAAGAAGGCTCTTCAGGTGAGCTAGAAAAAGTCAAGATGAAACAGAGAAGAGCTCTTACTGGCCCAGGGAGGGGAGATCTTTGGAGAGGCAAGATCTATAATCTAGGCAGTGATAGCTGTGACCTCCAAAAAGGGAATTTGGGTGGGAGAGTAGATACTTTCTCAGACCATGACTACAGATTGGGGTGAAATAGTAAAGAAGGACATGATTAGGTCCTAGGTCCCTATGCCCCAAAATTGGGGGCCCGAAGAGCAGATTTCATCCAGAGTGCTGATATAGTGACCTGAGCAGTCAAATCCATGGCAAAGGAATCAGAACTGAGTTAATAACAAGGCTAAGATGGGGTCCAAGCTTAGGCAGGAGGGTTCTACGAAGACTGCCTGGATACCTTAGGTGCCAATGATCAGAATAAAGATATAAAAACTTTTCTCACTTAAAAACCTATTAATTCCTCTTCCTTCTTCCTACCTCTATGTTGTATTTTTGCTGTAGTACATTTTATAAATCTCTCTTTTGAATCACCTAAGAGAGTGATGTAATGTGGTTTTATTGTAAAAAAGTAAAGGGTGGGGGGAGGGATGAAGCCTTGTTGCCTTCCCTTCACAAGGGTATTCCTGGTATGCAGGAGAAATGGTGATGATAATGATCCGGTAGAAATGCCAGCTGGCTGGGTTAGGGGCTGAGTGGCTCTATGCAGTGTCTTAGGGTTAGAGGGTGCTGGCAGTATGTCCCCTGCTCCCCAGATCCAAGCTACATGGTACCACAGATACAGAGAGAGCTGTACAGAACAGTGACAATTAGAGGATACAGTGGTATATCATAAAGTGCTTAATGTTTGATAGAGACAACAGGTGCAAAAGGAATTAGGAAAGGCAAAGATCAGTCACAGAAGAGATATGACTTCCTCTGGGACTTGAAAAATGAGTTAGATATGAGAAAATGGAGAGGAAGAAGGAAGGTGTTCCAGGAGAGGGAAAAGCAATGAAGGCCAGAGGTAGGAAATGTATCGTATGTGCATGGAAGGTTGAGTTAGGGAAGGGAAGGAAACTATTTTAATTAGAGCTTAATTAGGGTTTCTGTTGGGATGTAATAGAAAGTAAGGTTAGATACAGTGGAATGAGGTTATGGAGAACTTGAAAAGGCAGTTAAATATTAAATTTATATAGTGGGTTCTAGAGTAGAGGGGTTCTAATGAAAATGGTATTTTAGGAAGATTAATCTGGCATTGGTATGAGTGGAAAGACTAAGTATGAGAAGAGCATCTAGAAATGAGGAATTGGGGCTAGGGTTAGGACTAGTGGAAAGGGAGAGTAAGTGACCAATTCTTCCTCCAAGAACCTTAAAAATCAACAAGGAAATAAGAGACTGATTTAGAAGGAGGAAAGAGAAGAGTTGGAGGTCACAGGAAGGGAAGGGAATTTGGATGCCATGTAGTTCAATCTCATTTACAGATGAGAAAACCGAGGCTCAGTAAAATGACTTGCCCAAGGTCACAGGGTAGTAAAGAACAGAACTAAGGGTTAAACCCAAATCCTCTGACTTTAAGTCAGAACTTTCTACTGGCCCATGTTGCAGGCAATGATGACTTCATGGTTTTGAGGCTGGAAGAGGGCAGGGGCTGTGTCATTTAAAATTTTTTTTTTTAAAAATTTGTGTCTGATAGTAGCCATCTCCAGGGTAGGGGAAGGGAGGGGAGAAAAAAAAGAAGTTGACATGGTAATTTTATTATATATTTAAAAGGAATAGAAAGTCGTACATAATAGATTTGTAATTTCATATGAAATCATCTTTTTCATTATACTATGTTATGGAAATGCTTGTTTAATTCCATAAATTAATTTAATTTAAAAAAAATGGAAACTTTTTAAAAAATAAAATGAGTGCTTAAGTGCAGTGCCTTCTACATAATAGGGGAATCATATTTGTTGGATTGAATTGAGAAATTGCAGTATGAGGATGGGGAAAAGCCTCAAGATCCTGCTATGGCAGAACTGGTTGAAAGAAGTCGGAATGACTGGTGTGGAAAGTTAAAGACTTAACAGAGAAAGGATAACTTTCTTTACATATCTGAAGGGATCTCATATAAAAGGTGAGATCAGACTTGTAGCTTTTGAACCTCCAAGGGAGAAATGGATGGAAGTAGTGAAAAGGGAAATTTAATCTTGATGCCAATGGTTAGAGCTGTTCCAAAGCAGGATGATCTGCCTCCAGAGGTGCTGGTGACCCACTTTGGAGGTCTTTGAACAGAAGCTGGATAGATAACTGGGTTAAGGATGTGGTGGGTATTCCTTTTTTAGATATGAGTTGAACTAGATGGTTTTTGAGTTCCCTTCCAACTCAAAAATTCAGCCATTCTGTGGAGGAGGAAATAGTCAAGAACAAGGTTCTTTAGGAAGGACAGGAATGAAATGAATGAATGAACAAATAAAAAAATACATGAATGAAGGGCCTATTAATACAAATGGAGGGGTTAGCTACGGAGTGTGACAGCGACCTTTATTTTTTTTAAAAAAGACTAGTGGAAAGGGGGAGAAGATGTAAAGCCAGATATAACGTAGTCATGGCTGAGCTGAACAACAATGGGGGGTGGTGGTAGAAAGCAAGGGGGCTAGTAAGATTCTAATGAAATACATGAAGACTCTAGAGGGAATGAACTGAAAAAAGTGAGTGCAGAGCAGTTCTTCAGGTAACAAGGAAAATAGCATCACTCATGGAGATGGAGCACTCATTACAGTGGTGAAGGTGAAAACTGGGAGGGAAGAGAGATATATAGGAAGGAAAATGGAAGGGATGGCAGGTACAGTGGGCCAGGTGCAGCAGTCATCCAGGAGGGAAGAAATAGCTCATGGAAGTAGCAGACAAGGTTGTGAAGCAGCCATGATATGAAGAAAATGGTGAAGATGGGTGAGTTGTTTGAAGGAAAGAGAATGCTAAGTAAGGAGGATGTGGTCTGAAAGGGACAGTACTGAATCAGAGATGGTGAAAGCAGACATTGTGTTTGTGTTGGTGAGATCCAAGGTAAGGCTGTGAGTATGTGTGGTTAATATAGAGTGAGGTGAAAGGGGGTTTACTAATCCAAATGTCAAACTCACAAAAGATCACGACAGAACGGGATGGAGACAATCAATGTGAGCAAGGTGCAGAAGTTATCTGGGAATATAGGGCAGGGGGGTGGAAGGGAAGATTATAAATCAGCAGCAACATTAGGAGAATGCTGATGATGGATGGTGTGAATGTCAAATAAAACAAAGGAAAGGTGATAGATCCATGATCCAGAACTGACAAAGATTGAAGAGAAACCAAGTTTCCTCCTGTTCCATTTCCAATGAGAGAGGAAATGGAGAGAAAGGTGGGACCACCATGAGAGACAGCATCTTCTGGGGGAATGTCAGGTGTCTGCGAAGGTTGTGAGGCTGAGGGAAGAGGAAAGAAGTATATTAAGAATAAAGGTAAATTTGTCCAAAACTGAATAGGAATTCTTTATAAAGCACTGTGCAAGAGAATAGTGACAGGGAGGCTGGAATGAGCTGGGTGCAAACCGGATAATTGTCAAGATTTGGATGGAAGCAGCTGGCGTGAGGATCTGGGCCAGGTGAGGTAAGAAGTGGTTAGGAGGTAGATGAAACATACATACATGTATAAACATGTACATATACATATATGTGTGTATATATGTACATATATATCAGGATTTGTGTGTATGTATATATGAAATTCACATTTATATAGCACTTTCAGTTTTATTAAGATTTTCCCTAAAAGGTAGGTACTGCAAGTTTTATTACCCTCATTCTATGGAAAAAGAAAATGTGACTTGTCCAGAGTCACATACTGAAATATATTAGAAATATTAAATACATATTAGAAAAGTGAACATGGGTCAAATTGACCCAGATGAAAAAGTTCTAAACAGGCAGTGAAAAAAAATTGAAAGCAACCATCCAATTACAGCTTAATAGTTTAGAAGTTATTGTATATAGGTTTTTCAGGCAAAGTGTTAACTAGGCATTAGACCTCTCATTTGTGTGTGTGTGTGTGTGAAAAAGAGAGGGAGCGAGGGAGGGAGGGAGGGAGGGAGAGAGAGAGAGAGAGAGACAGAGAGAGACAGAGAGAGAGAGAGAGAGAGAGAGAGAGAGAGAGAGAGAGAGAGAGAAAGAAACTTGCAATGAGTTAAATTCAGAACTGGATTTTGTGCTTTAATTTTTGGCACCATGGAAAATGGTCACTGAGAAACCTGATGCTCGGTTTTATAGTCACCTCAGTAACATTTGCTTATTTCTTCTTTTCTTCCTTGTTTGGGAGATGGGCCTTTGGGAACTATATGAGGTCTTTAGAACCTTTTGATGGTTACAAACAACATACACAGATTGTGGACATGGATAGTAAACCAGCTTAACAAACCCCAAGCTGTCGACTAAACGAGATTTTCTAGGATAATACTGAAATACAGTACAGAAGAAAAACATGTTTTTTAAAATTCCAAAGGGGAGGGAAAAAAAAGAAATTTACATGACAATTTTGTTGTATATTCAAAAGGAATAGCAATTTGTGCATAGTAGATTTGCAGTTTCATGCACAATCATCTTTTTTATTGCACTATGTTATGAAAATGTTCATTTTATTCCATAAATTAAAAATAAAAAATTCTAAAAATTCCATTTTTTTTCTTAAGTGGAAAATGTTATGGAATAAAAATGGGGAAAAAAATTTATCCTATTCTTTTGAAGATGGGAGTTGGCAACACAAGGAGAGGAAGGTTGTGTCTCTCCATTTAGAGGCAAGCTTGAGATGAGGGCATAGTGGATGGAGCACTGGAATTAGAGCTCAGGAAAGCCTGAGTTCATATCTGGCCTCTGATATGTAATAGCTGTGTGGCTCTGGGCACATCATTTTACCTCTGTCTGCCTCAGTTTCCTTAACTGTAAAATGAGGATAATAATAGTACCTACCTCCCAGGGTTATTGTGAGGATAAAAGGGGATCCTATTTTTAAAGTGCAGTGCCTGGTACACAGTCAGTGCTTAGTAAATGCTTATTTCCTTTCCTTCCTTCCATGTGAAGTGATAAACATTTTGTAAGGGAGTAAAGAATATGGGTTCACACTTCCATGACACTTTTTTTGATTTAGTAAGCACTTTGCTCACAATAAGCTTATGAGCTTGGCAGGGAAGTATTATCATCCCCATTTTGATATGAAGAAGCTGAAGTTCAGAAAAGTGAATTAATGGCCAATGTCACCAAGCTCGTCAGGGTCAGAATCCAGATTCAAATGTGTCTTTTGGTTCCAAGTCCAGTCTGATGACAGTTAACAGAGAAGGTTGTACTTTGAACAGAGCCTGGAAGACATTCATCTAAAAACAATGGGGATGTGTTAGTGAGTATAACTACCACTGTCCCTGACAGGTAGCTGAGAACAGGCTGGGGCATACAGTGCATTTGTTCCAAGGATGGAAATAAACCCTGGCACAGGATGTGAGTAAGAGTAAAATTACAGTGTAAGCAGCAGAGAACATTCTGGACTTTGAAGTCTTTCTTTCCTTTTTAAACTTTGTTCCATCTGAGCAGTTGAGAGTGATAATTAGAAAGTGAAGCTAAATCATTTCTGTTTTGTTTGTGGCCAAATTGTTCATTTAAAAAAAATAACCACTGGTGAGTGTAATTGGTAAAGCTGCGCTTCCATTATGGAAGAAGTCTAACTAGTAAGATGGTGCTTTCATTAACGACCAATCTATCAACCAATATGCGTTGACCTGCTATGTGCCATGTACTCTGTTGGGTGCTACGGACATCCATATAAAGAATGCAACAAGCCCTACTCTCGAAGCACTATCATTCCCCTGGTGGCAGCAGCCCAATGGTGAAGGGCATCAAAGCTCCTGAAGGCCTCTCTCCCATATAAGGAAGAAAATGAAAAAATAAGCAGATATTACTGAGATGATAGTAAAACTAGACCTCTCAATGACCATTTTTCATGAAGCCAAAGATTAAAGCGGTTTGGTATTGAGGGGCTAAAGTACCTTGGGAGAAGGTAAGCAAATGCCACAGGTTTTTCCATGAAACTTCCAACCTTAACAGGCTGCGTAGAATGTTCTATGTATATACTCAAATACTGAGATGATCTCATTTTTGATATTCCTTCCCATGATGTAGATGCCAACTAATCCATACTGGCCCATGCTTGAGCATCTGCCCATGGCTTCTAGAAGCAGTATGAGGCCTCACTTTCCCTTGGCATTTTGAGGGTACTGGTGGACCCTTTGAAGATGCCAGTGGTATCCTTCACCATGGTCATAGGACCAACCTGTCTTCTTTTTCCATTACACATTTATGTGACATCAAGAGTACCTGGCCTTGAGTCAGAAAGACTTGCATTTAAATGTGGTCATAGATTACTAGCTGTGTGACCCTGGAGAAGTCATTTAACTTCTCAGCCTATTTCCTCTTCCATAAGTTGGGATCATAACAGCACCTACCTCACAGGGTTGTTTTGAGGACCAAATGAGATAATATTTTTTAAAGAGCTTAGCACAATGTCTGGCACATAAGTAAGCACTATATAAAAGTTATTATTATTATTATTATAGTGTTTTTTCTTCAAAGTTCTTCATTTGTTATAGTTGCAGCATACTCAAACCTGTCATGCGCCTCTCCATTGTCTTCTATGTCATATTCTCTTTCAGTTCTTAAGAAATTGTTGTGTTGGAGGCCCAGCACCATAATGTTCCGGTGAGATAGAACAAAGAATAGAAAACTGAAAAATGAATTTCCTTCTATTTTCTCTATTTTATCCGTCTGATCTGGGCATTGCTGGGCGGGTCATCACCATCATGGCATGAGGAAGGGGCTTCATCATTGGAGGGCCAAACATCATAGGCATGTGGCCTTCCATGGGCATCCTCATGACAGGAGGCAGCCCCACAGGGATCATTCCAGGAGGGGGAGGGTCCTTCCTGCTAAGGTGAGGAGATGGGATCATAGGCTCTCTGAGAACAAGTTGGGAGGAATTCTTCCTTGTTGAAATGCAATTAGGCTTTGGCCTTGCTCTCCCATCCATTTTAATAATAGTCTCTCACATTCTCTTTGTGCTTCCTCCCACTGCAGTGTGCCCTCCTCACAGATGGAGCATCATGAGTGAGCTACATATGACAGTAATCACAGTAAAACTTGGGCATGATGTTGCACAGTTGTGCCTTACTCTGTCCAAGGTATCTTCAGAAGAGACTGGCTGGGCTCCTCACCTTCTTCACTGTATCTCTTAACAAGTTGTCCACATAGAAGGCTAGCTTCAGGATGCTCTTATCTGGCAGATAAAATGGAACCCATCTCTTCAGACAGATATTAAGCAAGGATGCTAAAATATGGACTGAACCCCAGCAACGAGCACACCAACTGACTGCCTGAAGTGCCTGGTCAACTGTGGGCGGGGGAAGAGAGAGGGAAAAAGGGACAGAGGAACAGGGGGAGAGAGGGAGGGAGACAGAGTGGAAGAAAGCAACAAAAACCTAGAGGGAACGAGCAACCAACCCATTTCTTTTGTTTTTAAAGGGCTTTTGAATAATTCTGATGTGTGAATAGGAGACACTTTATTGAAGGAGAGAGCGCTTAAAGAAGCATTTTGCCTGCATCTCAAAGAGATCAAAGAAAGAAGAAAAGGTCTTATATGGATAAAAATATTTATGGCAGCTCTTTTTACAATGACAATGACTTGGAAACTAAGGGGGTACCCATTAAGCTAGAGAATGGTTGAACAGATGATGGCATATAAATGTGATGGAGTTTTTTGTGCTATAAGAAATGATGAAAGAGATGGCTTTAGAGAAACCTGGGAAGACTTGTATAAACTGATGCAGAGTGAAATGAGCAGAATGAAGAGAATGGTTCATACTATAATAACAACATTTTGCCCTACCCAAGTGGGATCCTTAAAAACAAGAAAAAGTTTACTCTACATCTTTGAGCCCAACGTGTCTGAATGTATAAGAAGTTTAATTTAGTATTTAGTTATAGCAAAATGTCAAATATAGACACCAATAATATCCACAGTAGAAAAGAACACTAGCAACATTGTGGATCAGGATTATTTTTTATTATTCTATTTCAGAAACTATTACTTAAGTGACATTTCATACATTGATGCTGTAAGAATTTAAAGCTATTAGCTATTCTTGATCTTTGCTGATGATCTGATACATTTAAATTCAAATATACTTGTCAAAAATCAGATGTACTTTCATTTACTGATGGGCATAATAGGTTTGACCAAGGCAAATAATCTTAATAAAAAAGATTACCCTGATAATAAAATGATAAACAGGATCCAAATTAGCAAAATTTCTTATTGCCCTTGCTCATTGGATATTAGTTATTCAGGCTCTATATCACCAGAACTACTTTTTTTAGCTGAGGATGACATCCTTAGATGGCCAAGGATGCTTTCGACTGTATTTTTATTCAAAGCAAAGGACTCACTAATATCAAAAAATTAGGGGCTTTCTACAATTCCTTATTTGACATTGATCTACTTTCATCCTTACAGAAAGGAAAAAGTGGGAACAAGTACTTTTTTTGTAATTTGCTAAAACATGATTTCAGAGCTGTACGAGTCTTATAAAGGTTTCTGTCAATCTCAATAAGCTATTTAATTTCTATAATCAAAGCCATTTGCTGTTCCATTTTCATTAAGGTGACAGGGAAAAATAGCTAGAAGCTTAATTTGTGTACAGATCACATTAATAGATTAGAAGCTTGGAAAAGAAAACAGTGGCAACTGACTGGCTGTAACAGGATGATGTCCACTGTGGACATCTGAGAGAAAAGAACCCAACAGTCAGCCCACATGCAAGTTCTCAGGGGAGTACAAATGCTATAAGAGCTCTTGAGAGTTTTTCTTAGACTGGATCAGCAGCCTAGGCCACATGGAAGAAATCCAGAAGTAAGCATGAAGGACTCTCTCCAGTCTGTTTTTCACATAGCTACCCAAGTCGTATTCCTAAAGCACAGGTTTGACCATGTCATGCTCTTACTCACAGAACTTCAGTGACTCCCTCTTGTTTCTAGCTAGGATGTCAAACGAACTCCTCTCTTTGGCTTTTAAAGCACTTTACAATCTGTCTTCATGTCACTCTTTAGGCTTATTACATATCATTTCCCTTCATGTACTGTACATCCCAGTCAAACTACAGTTATCCCTTCTATATGGCTACTTTCCCCATTTCTGTTTCAATATATCATGGGTCAGCATATGAAACTAAATGGGAATGTTTTGGGGAGTTTTGTGGAAGCTACAGACAACATAGAAAAAAAGTTTAGAAATTTAGAAATGCAGAAAATCTACGCATAGTATTCCATAATAGAGCCTATGACCAAATTTTACCATAATGTATTGTAAACACCTGTAACAACAATGCTACTTGCCACTGCTGTGGCTGTATAAGACCAATAACACCAGCACACAGCAGGGCTGCTAGTACAGGATCTTTGATCTGCTTTTCTAAGGAAAACAACTTTAAGGGGTTAACAATCTCACTTTAATTAAACATACATATATCATTCACTTAATTCAGGGGAAAAAGTCAGTACCCTGAACTTCAGAGATAATATAAACAGATATTACAGAGAAAATAACACAAATCGACAGGCTTCTGTCTGACCACAGCAATACATACATAGTTACCAGAGAGAGGAGCACCAACATTTGGGTTTTCAAAGGTGGGGAGTTCCAATGGCTACCCAGAGTCTCATCTGGTCAAATCACATGACACTCTTCCAATGAGTGAGCCTCAAGCAAAATGCTAACCTCAGAGTATATATACCCTTCTTCAGCGTCAGAGGGCATCACAACCATGTGACTCAAACCCATATGACCTAGGCCTTCCACTGACTTAAAAGCAGGTCATCAAAGACTCCTGATTCAATCAAAGACTCTTGATTGAAACAAAGGCAAGGCTTAAAGGCACTTGATTGCCTTAGTGCTGAGAAGCACTCCAAAACAAAAAACAACAAAAAAGTCCCACTTTGTTTGCCATTACAACACCCCATAAAAGAAAAAGAAAAAAAAAATTCAGATCTCTTCTGGTACAGAGGGAGGGCCAAAATTTTTTGTGAATTTTCCAGACTTGGGGGGCCCTGTACCCCTAACCTCCTCCAGCCACTCCCCCCCAACGCAGAAGGGATAACTGTAGTCTATTTGCTTCTCACAGAGGACATTCTGTTTTCTCTCTTAGTTAGAGCCTTTGCCCAGGCTAACTTCTATGCCTCTCCCCACCTCTACCATCTAGAATTCTTAGCTTCCTTTAAAGTTGAACTCAAATGCTGTCTGCCAAATAAAGCCATTTCCAATTCCCTCAGGTGCTACTGCTCTGTGCCTCAAATTACTTAGTATTAACTATTTATTTACTTATATGTGCATATGTGGTTTTCCTCCAGTGGAATATAAGCTCCTGGAGGGCAAGACTAGAATTGTTTTTGTCTTTGTCTACAGGGCCTTGTTCATGGTAGGTAATGCTCGCTGATTAATTAATTGATTGATTGGCAAATAGTGGAGCCTCTCACATATAGCATATAGTTGGCTTGACAAATGTACACCAGCATTGAGTGTAGAATGCTTTGTAAGAAAGCTTGAGTGTAAGCTTTGTAAGCTTAAATATGTTCTCTTCTGTGATCCAGGTACAGACAGAGCCTTTGGAGCCTATTTCTCATACAGCCCTGGCTGTGTTCTTCAGTGCTCACACCCATTGTTAACACTGGCATTTGCAGACTCTTAATTAGCAATTGCTTCAATTTTGTCAGATCTTTTCTACAGAAAAAAATCCACATTGTGTTGATGGGGTGCTTGGGTGCTTGTGCTTGGACCCCAATTCCAAAATCACATTTCTCCCTAGCTTCAAAACACTATCCCCGACAGTTTTCTCCCCAGCCCAAGGATACTATGCCTAGCAATAACTCATGAGTGAGCCCCAGTAAGACAAACTACCTTTCCCCATCACAAGAACAAGCTGACCTCTGAAGAAATTCTCTTGTAAAAAATACAGGACTATCTTGTAACCAGGGAATTATCATCTATTGATTCCCAAAGTTATCATATTTAATCCAGAGGTCAATCTATAGACATCAACCCTCAAAGCTATCTTTCTACAGACATAACAGACCAAAAATACACCCCTGAGAAACCTCTTCCCCTCCTGTGACCAAGGTTGTAAGTTATTACCTAATTAGCATGTCTGACAGATAATCTACTACTATTCCTATATAAGTTTGAGCATCATTCCTGTTAAGTGGCAAGTTCCTTAGGGATCTCTGCCCACCATATTGGCATTACAATAAACCTTTGCCACCTTCACTTAAAGAATTCTTGAGTCCTTGAATTCATTCTAGATGACCCTGTCTAGTACTTCAGTCCTTGAGGGGTCCCTGAACCCCTTAAACCATATCAGTGTTATATTTGTATATTACACAGTTCGCTTTCATGCTAAGAGGAATTACCAACTCCTTAGCATTCTATATAGTCCACTATAATGTGGTACCAATCTGTGAGTCTGAACTTCTTTCATTTTATTTTCCTTTATGCTTACTATGTTCCAGTTAAACTGGACTACTAGCTATTCTCTGAAATCATTTGGCCATCTCTGCCTTTGAGCATTTCCCATTCCTAATGCACATCATCCTTATCTCTGCGTTTTATAATCCCAATCTTCCCTTAAGGCTCAGACCAGCTATTCTTTCTTTCATTGGGCCTTCCCTGATCCAACTTCCTATTGGCATTTCAAACTAGATGTCCCATGGGCATCTTAAATGCAACATGTACAAAACTGAACCCATCATGTTTCTCCTGAAACCCATTCCCCTTCTAAATGTTCCTATTTATGCTCAAGGCAACACCATTCTTCTAGTCAGCCAGGTACACAACCTCACCATTATCCTTAATTCCTACTCTATTTTACCTTACATACCTCGTCTTATTTCTATCTCCACAATATCTCACATAGATGGATATTATCCAAATTCAGATCCTCATCACTTTTTCCTTGGACTATAAACTCCTATATTGGTTTTAAAGCCCTTTATAACATGGCCCCAACCTACTTTTTAAAACTTACACATTTTTCTAATTTCTACCCTCCTAAGGTCCTACTAAATTGCCCTCTTGCTACTCCCCAAACATGACAATCTACCTTCTGTCTCTGCCTTTTCATTTGCTGTCTCCCTTGCCTGGAATATGCTCCTACCTCACTCATGCCTATTAGAATCCCTTGTTTTGATATGCGACCTTTATCTGAGAAACTGTCTATAAAAATTCTCCCCTCCCCCCAATTTTCAGCTTTCCTTCAGATCTTGGCTATATTTGCTTTATTTGTATAAACCCTTTTTGATTTAATGTAATTGAAATTATCCATTTTACACCTAATTTTGTTCCCTACCTCTTGTTTATTCGTAAAATTTTTGCTTGTTTGAGAAGCACTCCAAAACAAAAAACAACAAAAAAGTCCCACTTTGCTTGCCATTACAACACCCCATAAAAGAAAAAGAAAAAAATTCAGACCTCTTCTGGTACAGAAGGGAGGGAGGGCCAAAATTTTATGTAAGTAATATGTTCCATGTTCTTCTAAATGATGGCTATTTCTAGGGTGGGACAAGGGAGGGAAGGAAAAAAAGAAAAAAAATTTACATGACAACTTTGCTGCATATTTAAAAAGAATAGCCAGTTATACATAGTAGATTTACAGTTTCATGTGCAATCATCTTTTTTATACTATGTTATAGAAAAGTTTGTTTTACTCCATAAATTAAAAATAAAATAAAATAAAAATTTCTGGTTTCCTTCAAATTTCTGCACAAGTAACATTTCCATGAAGCGTATCCTGACCCCACCAGATGCTTGTGTCCACTCAAAATTTACCTTATATTGATTTTGCATATACTTATATGTAAATGTTGTCTTCTCCAATATTTTATAAGCTACCTTAGGTCAGGAACTACGTAATTTTAATCTTTGAATCCCAGTGCCTAGTACAGTGTCTGACACATAGTGGGGATTTAAATACCTATTGATCATTGGTTGATCTTTTCCCTCACCACCTCCCCTTGTCCCCCAATAATTTTTCCCTTCTCAAAGATTCTTAGAGCACTTCATCTATATTACTCCTGATCTTGTATTATGCTTATCTGTATTCACACTGTATTCCTCCAGTGGGATTTATATTTTTTGGTAGGACCAAGATGATGATGGTGATGATTTCTTTACATCTACAGTGCCTCCTGTAATTCCTTGTAAATAGGAGGTTCCTAATCAATGGTTGTAAAATTTCAATTTAAGAAAACATTTTATATTATTTAACCCTACATATGACATATCTCTACTCTGGTTGTTCTTAGGTGTATAAACAGACTTAATGTCCTACACAGATAAGTGTCCAGATCATCTCTGAATAATCCTGCCTTTTCTAAGCCTAATCAACCCATTAAGGTTATTACCCACGTTCAGACTAAGCCCACTACCATGATGGACAGGAGGTAAGAAGTTCACATTTATATATTGATTTAAGATTTATGAAGCCCTGTAGATACATTGTAAAGTTTGATAAAATTCAAGTTTCTTGAGGGTAAGGGCTGTTGACTTTTGTCTTTGTATCCCTAGCAAGCAGCACAGTGCTTATCACAGAGTATGTGCTTAATTAAAGCTTGCTGATTGATGGTCTCATCTCATTTCCATCATAATTTTGTCAGATAGGTAGAGAAAACATCTTTGCTCTTTTACAGATGGGGAAACTGAGACTCAGAGGTATAATGACTTACCTAAGATCACAAAGCTAGCAAGTTATGGATCTGGGACTCAGACTCAGATACTCTGGTGTTCTTCCCATTGGAAAGACTCTCCAGAGAGGCGTAACATAGTGCAGTGAATAAAGGGCTGACCTTGGAATTGGAAGGGGCAGCTAGCTAGCACAATGGCTAGAGTGCTGAACCTGGATCCAGGAAGACTGGAGCTCAAATCCAGCCTCAGACACTTACTAGTTGGGTGACCCTGGGCCAGTCACTTAACCCTGTTTGCCTCAGTTTCATCATCTATAAAGTGAACTGAAGAAGGAAATGGCAAACCACTCCAGTATCTTTGCTGAGAAAACCCCAAATGAGGTCATGAAGAGTTGGACATGACTGAAAAGACTGGACAACAAATTGGAGTTAAAAAGATCTAGGTTCCAGTCCTAATTCTGACATGCTAGTTGTATGACCATGGGCAAGTCACAACTTCTCAGAGTTACAGGCAATAAGATTAGTTGACACAGATGAGTTGCTGATTTGCATTAGTGAAGGTACTTTTCACACAGATTGTTCTCTACACTAATGAAATCATAGATCTGGATAAAACAAGCATATCACAGAATTCCGCTAGTCCAGTGACCCTGCACTTGTGGAGAATTTGATCTCACATTCTTTTTTTTTTTGAGGGGGGGAAGGCAGGGCAATTAGGGTTAAGTGACTTGCCCAAGGTCACACAGCTAGTAAGTGTGTCAAGTGTCTGAGGCTGGATTTGAACTCAGGTCCTCCTGAACTCCAGGGCTGATGCTCTATTCACTTCACATTCTTTTTTTTTTAATTTTATACTATGAATCTGGAGCCAAACATTTCTTCAGGTTATTTGGACTTGTACAAATTCAAAATCAATTTCAGAAAGCATATGTTATTTTCAGTCTGACAGATATTTCTGTGACTCATAGTCTCTCTCTTTATTCAATGGTAATTTTGAAAGCCAGAGCAAAAGATATTTCAAATAAATGGTCAAGCTGTTAGACAGATGATGCAGACAGGAAAAGGAAAATAGGTTGTTTTTGAAATTAGAAATTCTTTTTAAAACAACTTAAATTGTAGTTTTAAAAAAAATTGTTCTTAAGATTATGCAATAACCTTTGACCAAAATCATTAAGAATTCTGAATGCATGCAAATGTGATTGTTGGGAGTCAATTACAGCAGAAGAAGATTTCAGTCTCCAGATTTGGATAAGGTGCTCTTTTCTTATGACCACTTCTTGGATGGTTTTTTCTACATTTAAAAATTTCATGTATTTATGTATTTATCTATTTATCTATCTATTTATTTAATTTTCCACATTCATTTTATAAGATTCTGAGTTCAGATTTTTTTCTCCCTACTTCTTCCCCTCTTTCCTCCCCAAGACAGCAAGCAATCTGATATAGACTATACATATACGATCTTATTAAACATATTTCCATGTTAATCGTGTTGTGAAAAAAGAATCAAAACAAAAGGAAAAAACCTGAGAAAGAAAAAATAAAAAATTAAAAAAGTGAAAATAGTACGCTTCGATTTGCATTCTGATTCCATAGTTCTTTCTCTGGATGTGGATAGCATTTTCTATCATGAGTCTTTTGGAGCTGTCTTAGATAGATCATCGTGTTGCTGAGAAGAGCCAAGTCCATCCAAGCTGGTCACTGAACAATGTGTTACAACATTCTCCTGGTTCTGCTCACTTCACTCAGCATCAGTTCATGTAAGCCTTTTGGATGGTGTTTTCAATGGTTGATGCCATGTCCTAGTCCAAAACATCCTTGATTGATTCTGTTAGCCCTCCTCTGAGTGCTACATTGTTGCAAATTCTGATGCAGCCACTTTTCCCTGAGCTGTTTCTTTTGTTTAATTTGGCTTTGTACAGATCCTTCCCCAATCTATACACACACTGCCACTTCGATGGTTCTTGCTATGCTGTCATTCAGCACCACCTCTACTCTTTGCTTATTCCCTTGAAATCTAGATTCTATCTGCCCTGACAGTTCTGCTGAAATTGCTTTCTCAAAGGGCACTTAGGACCTCCTAATTATCATGATCCTAAAGGCCACTTGCTTTAGCCTTTTTAATATCTCTAATTCTCATTGCTTGTCCTACAAAATCTTACAACGCTTTGTAGATTCACTGCTTTCTGAACAGTCTACTTCCTCACTCAACCACTGAATCAATAAGTATTTACTAAGCTCCTACAAAGTATGCCAGCTGGTGGCACACGAACAGAGCGCTGAGCCTAGAACGAGGAAAACCTGAGTTTAACTACAGACCCAGACACTTCCTATAGGACTCTGGACAAGGCACTTAACCTCTGATTGCCTCAGTTTCCTCAAATGTAAAAGGGGGATAATAATAGCACCTACCCTACAGGGTCGTTGTGTGAATCAAATGAGATCATATTTGTAAAAAGTACTTAGCATAGTGGCTTGCACACATTAGGCATTATAAAAATGCCTTTTCCATTCCCCTATCCATTCCCTGCTATGTGCCACTGTGATAGATGTCTGGGATACAAATACAAAGAATGAAACAATCTCTCCCCTCAAGGAGCTGACATTCTAAGGAGTGAGTGAAACAACAGGTACATATATAAACATATGCAGAACAAATATAAGATAGGGAGAGACAACAGTAACCGTTGTGTTAATCAGGAAAGGTTTTTGTGTAGAAGGTAGTGTTTGAGCTAATTTTGAAGGAAGTGTGGTATTTTTGGTGGAAGAGGCATAAGGGATGGCCAATGAAAAGGCACAAAAAAGGGAGATGGAGCAATGTATTTAAGGAGCAGAGAGGCCAATTTGCTGAGGTCCAAGGTGGGGAGTAATGTACAACGTCTGGAGAGATAGCTTGGGGGCAAGATTATGAAGGGCTTTAAAAGCCTAAAAGAGGCACTTCTGTTTTATCCTAGAGGAAGTAGACTGAAGTTGACTGAATGAGTGACATTTATATCTTCTCTTAAGGAAGATCACTTTGGCAATTGTGTTGAGTATGGACTAGAGTGGGCTGAGACTTGAGGCCAGAAGACCAATTACAACAGTCCAGAGAGAGGTGATGAGAACCTGAATCAAGGTGGTGACTATGAGAGTTGAGAGAGGAATTAGATGTGAGACTTATTGTGGAGGAAGAAATAACAAGATTTGGCAATGATCGAATTAGTGGGGTAAGGGAAAGTGAGTGGAGTAGGTAAGAACAATGCTGAAGTTACCAGCTTAGGAGATGAGAAAATGGTGGTGCTTTCAACAGACGGGGGCAGGATATATAGGACTATGAATCATCTATATAGAGATGATAAACCCACAGGAGGTGACAAGGCCACTGAAAGAATATAGAAAGTGATGAGTGTTTAGAATGGAGCCTTAGGGAGCGCACATTGGAATGTATGATCTGTATGATTAACCAGTGATGGAGGCTGAGAAGGAGTAGTCAGGTAAGAGGAGAACCAGGAGAGATTAGTATCACAAAAGCCCACATAGAAGAGTATCCAGGGAGTGGAAGGTGGTTCATAGTGTCAAATGCAGCAAAGGGGTCAAGAATAATAAGTGCTGTTAGAAGATAATTAGATAATTTATAGACTGGTGTTAACTTAGAGCCGAGCAATTTCAGTTGAGGGCTGGAGTTGGAAACCAGATTACAAAGGGTTGAGGTATGCATGAGGGGAAAGGAAGTGGAGGCAGTAAGTGTAGACAGCCTCTTCTAGGAGTTTGGTTGAGAAAAAGAGAAGAAATACAGGATGATAATTTGAGGACATGATAGAGTCTAATGAAGATTTTTAAGGACAGGGTGGATCAAGATATGTTTTGAAGGCCATAGAAAGGAATCAGCAGATAGGGAGAGATTAAATTTAGAGGAAAGGTCATTACCTACTGTTGGGAATCAGGGAAGGCTTCATGGAGAAAGTAGTATTTGAGTTGTTTCTTAAATGTGGCTAGAAATTCAACAGTCTCCTAAGTTGGTAACTTTAGCCTTACTCTTACCTACTCTACTCACTTTTCCTTACTCCACTAATTCAATCAGTTGCCAAATCTTACTATTTCTTCCTTCACAATAGGCCTCACATCTAATTCCTCTCTCAACTCTCATAGTCACCACCTTGATTCAGGTTCTCATCACCTCTCTCTGGACTGTTGTAATTGGTCTTCTGGCCTGAGATAGGTCATTCAAGGCTAGGGAAAGGCATAAACAAAGGTATAGAGTTGGAGAAGAACATGGCATGGACAGATGCTAACAAGTAGTTCATAGAGGTCTTGGAGGTAAAAAAAGGGAGGGTATGTTAAATGACCTCAGTTTCTAGTACAGTAAGCTCTGAGGCTCTCAGCTGAGGGTTGGGGAAAGGAGGAGGTGGGGGAGCTGCTAAGATCCTAGTGCTCCCACAATCCTCCTTCCATCTCTTTAAATATTTCTCCAGGGTCTCCTTTATAGGTTCTTTGTTCTTTTTCAGAATTCCTAAGGCAAATGTTCCCCAAGTTGTATCTCTAGTTCTCTTCTGTTTTTTTTTCTCAAGACTTCCCCGTGCAGCCTTCTCTCATTTGTTCCCATGGATCCAACAATAGCTTGTATTCCCAAATTTGCATTTTCCAACTCTGCCTGCTTTGACACTCCAGAGCTATATCTCCAGATGCCTATAAAACGTGATCCACCAGCTCCTCAAAATTCACTCACCTCCTCCTTAGTTTATTTTTTTTAAACTCAGAACTTTCCTTCATTAATTTTGTAAGTGGCACCACCAGTCATTATCTCCCAAGTTCAAAACTTTGAAGCTATCTTTTTACTCTTCCCTTTCCTTCACTACACCAATCCCAACTCAATTATTTGCTAATTCCTGTCCCGTTGACCTTTGCGATATCTTTAACATCTATTCTTTTTCTCTCTCTTCCCACTGTCACCACCCCATCAAAGGCACTTATTTGTACCAGGATGGAGTATTACAACATCTTCCTAACAGTTCTTCCTCCCTTTACTCTCATTCTAATCCATTCTCCAGGTTGCAGCCAGATTAATCTTCATTTCTATATAGACTGTTTCGTGGTGTTCTTTTGCTCAAAATCCTTCAGTGGTCTTCTGTTGCCTACTGAATTATGTCTAAATTCCTTATCATGGCATGTAAGATCCTCTACGAGCAGGACACACCTATTCCTCCAGGTTCATGATACTCCTGCATTATACTTTGTGCTATATTATATCTTATGCTTTATCATATTAAAATGAACTACTTGACAGCACCTGTCCATGCCATGTTCTTCTCCAACTCTACACCTTTGTTTATGCTCTTCCATAGCCTTGAATGCCCCGTCTGCCTCCACTTGTTGAATTCCGAGCCACCATTTAAGAAACAATTCAAATGTTACCTTCTCCATGAAGCTTTCCCTGATTCCCACCAGAAGGTAATGACCTATCCTCTTTTGGGCCTCACATGGGATTTGGCTTGCACTGGTCTTATAAACTTAACATTCATGCTCTTCTATTTTAGTTACTTCTCTGTCTGTCTCTTCCTATACATATTTATATATCTCCCTACTAAAACCCAAGTTCCATAAAGAACTAATAGTTTTTTTCCCTAAAATTTGTGTCTTTTCTCGCTTTTGTACCTCCTATCTAGCAACTACTATAGCACCCGGGGACTTACTGAATGTTTGGAAGATTTGTTGAATGACCCATCCTGAGCAACTATCTTGAGCATAGCTGATATGCACCAAGGTTTGTTATCACAGGATAATTTATCCTGACTCTTGACAGAAGTTTGGCATGTTGATGTTACAGATGAGAGGCAGAAGTGAATAACTGCTGTGCTGGGGAAAACAACAATAACAGCTAACATCTATATCATGGTTTAAGGCCTTTGCAAAGGACTTTAATCACAACAGCCAAGCACCATTATCTCAATTTTATAGATTAAGTAACTGAGATTAAATGATTGACGCAAGATCACAAAGCTAGCAGGGGTCACAGCCAAGATATGAACCAATATTTCTTATCCTCAAATCTAGCCATGTTTCTCTAGCCATGTTTGTCTCCAAATAACATGCACATACCTGTATATGCATATATATATATATGCAGATATGTATGCACATATACATATGTGTATATGTACATGTTACAAAATATGCACATTTATATTTTATAAAATAATTGATAGGTACACATGAAAATGCAAAGTATTACGTGAGGACCAAGAAGTGAAAGATAATAACTGACTGAGAAGGCAATAGGTAGTGCCGTGGATAGAGCACTGGGTCTGGTACAAGGAATAACTGAGTTCAAATCCGGCCTCAATCACCTACTAGCTGTGGGACCCTGGGCAAGTCACTTAACCTCTATCAGACTGTTTCCTCATCCATAAAATGGCACCTACTTGTTAGGGTTATTGTGAGGATTCAGTGAGATACTATTTGCAAAGCACTTTGCAAACTTTAAAATGCCATACAAAGGCTAGACTCTAGACTCACAAGAATGAGAACTCTTCCTCTGAAGCAGTGAGCGCATGCTGAGTTTTATTTGGTATTTCTAACATGCCTTTTTTTTCTAAGCACTTGAAACCCGTTAAAAGTTTTTTAGGGGATCAGGTGTCAAATTTAGAGCTACCCTTGAAACCTGTCACAAAATATTTTAATAAGGCAGCTAGAGACAGAAGTAACGTTTATCATCCTGTATTTCACTAATAGATGGACCACTTGGGAATGAAGTTTCCTTGAATTAAAACGTAATGTATTTTTAGGTCTGAAGGTATTTGATTTGTTCATGGGTTTTGATACTAGGCTCAGTATATTATTATTCTGAAAAGAATGAAATTTCATATTCTAGCATGTACAGAAGCTTTAAATTGTTCCAGATCTTAAAAGGTTAGTACTGAGAGAGACATCAGGGATCACTTGCTTAATTCAAAGTCTCAGTGTTTAAGTAATAACTTGCCAAGACAGAGTCAGGGCAAGAAGGTGCTGAACAGAGAAACTCCTTTTATTTTTTGATTTACTAATATCTCCACCTGCATTCAATCAGCAAAATGGAATTTAGAATTTTATACTTTATAATTTCACTGCAATATTCGTGTCCCTTCCCAGGTGCTGATATATGAATACTTTATTTGAGTTACTCCAGAGCAGGGATTCTGAACCTATTTTGTATCCTGGACCACCTTGGTAGCCTACTGATCCCTTCGCAGAATAATGTGGGTTTTTTTAATCATAGAAGAAGAAAATGCAAAATTTTAGTCAGAGGTTAGTGAAAAGAAGATGTAATTTTTTTGGTCCCATTTAAGTTTAATGACCTCTTGAAAGCTAGCTATAGTAATAATCCCTGCTTTAGAGGTTAAAACACCTGAGTGTTGTGAACATACTGGGAACATTGGAGGAGCAGGTATTAATACATGGGCACCAAAGTCCTCTCTAACTTTTCCTGTTGGCCATCCTTTCCACTGACTGATTCCTAAAATCCCACTACCAAAGATTTAATCATTCATTTTATGGATTTGAGCATTATATAATATGTAAATACCCTTGGCAAAGTCCAACATTTGTCATCACCAAAATCAGTTTGACTTGGATGCCCATCAACTGGAGAATGGCTGAACAGGTTATGGTATATGATTGTGATAGAATACTACTGTGCTATAAGAAATGATGAACTCAGTGATCTTAGAGAAACATGGAAAGACTTGCATGAAATAATGAAGAGAGAAATGAGCAAAACCAAGAGACCATTGTGTATGGTAACAGGAGTATTGTTTTAAGAATGACTTGGAGTGAATGTTATTACGTCTATTTTAAATACCCAAATTAAATGTAAAGGACATATAAAGAAAGACACTATCTGCATTCAGAGAAAGAACTGATAAATAGAAGTATGTATAGAATGATTTTACATAAACCTATATCTATTTGTGTAGAACGGTAGCCATCTCTAGCCATCACTAGGGTGGAGGATGGGGAAGAAGAAAAAGTAAAAATATTTACATGGTAATTTTGGTGTAGATTTGCAGTTCCATGTACAATCATCTTTTTATTGTACTATGTTATGGATATGTTTGTTTTATTCCATAAGTTAAAAGTAAAACAAAAAAGAAGACTTGCCCCCTAATGCCTGGTTATTTCCTCACAGACATCATGCCTACAATTCTGGTAGCTGCCACAGATGGTGGTCCCCAATAGAGAATCAAAAGAATTATGATAAGACTGTTTCTTCAGTTGTGATCAGTTGAGAGGGAAAATATTTAGCACAATCAAATGCTTTTTTGTCTACAGGAATATGTCTCTGTATCAGTGGTTCCCATTTAGTAGTTTGCAAACATATTGGGGGTGAGAGGGAAGGGAAGCTGCAAGGGATTATTGCTAAAAAAATTTTTAATGACACCGTATGCAGCAAATAATGGCAGAATATTGTGAGTAGTATAGGAAATTACCCTGGGGTTCACAATGTTTTTTTAATGTTGTTGAAAGGAATAAAAAACGTTGTTCATGGAATGTTGTTCAAAAAGCATTTGCTCATGGAACAAAAAAACATTTAGAACCACTTCTCTATGTTAAAATAACATGTATTATTTAAAAAAATAATATGGATTAATTAACTATAATGTATATGAGATAAAGAGAGAAACAGTAAAGAGCTAAGATGGAGAACAGAAAAAGAGGCTGGGCTTATGATTTCATTGATACACACACATATACACATACGTACATATACACACATACATACACCCACACACACATATATGTATATATAAAGAAACTCCTTCACTTGATACAGGTAAGCATCTTCTCTGAAAGATGGTTGCTTAGAGGACTGAGGAGGTGTGGCTTGTCCATGGTCACACAACTAGTATTTATCAAAGGCCTTTAAAAGAGTTAGATTCCAAAGAACAGAAACACCCTAGCACCTGCACACCTTCTAAATGGTATTAATTCTTGCTTGACTTCTATTTTCTCTTTAGTAATCTCCAAAAACTCTTTAACTTGAAAGTGTCCCCAGATGTGAACTCTCATAGCTATCTATAACATTCTTATCTTTCTAGACAGGTATTACCAGCTTTCTATCATTATCCCTTAACACTTTTTAAATGATCCATTGAGAAATCTCCTCCATCAAGAAAGGTTCCTCTACTTGGCCTTTCTGGCCAAGGAATCTTGGAAGGGATGGAAGGAATCTCCTCTCATTCAGTCCCTCAAAGCTGTAAAACTTGGCTTTCTTGCTTGCTCTCTTTGGTTAGGGCAGAAAGCTCCCAAAACACACAGCCTAAGCATGTGTTTTCTCCATGGCCTCCTCTTTCAATCAGGATCTGGTTTTCTAGGTGACAATTTATTGAAGACTTCCCATTCTCCACTGCCTACTTAGAAGTATAGAATTTTAGTCTTGAAAGATACCTGGGGGACCATCTCATTTTATACATGTGAAAATTAAGACCCAAAGAGTTTAAGCAACGGGTCTGTAGTCACAGAGCTAGTAAGTCCCTCACTAGTAAGGTAGTAAGGACCTAAAAGGGGCACATAGGTGACTGCTGGGCCTGAAGTCAGGAATACTCATCTTCCTGATTTCAAATGTGGCCTCAGACACTTACTGGGTGACCTTGGGCAAGTCTATTAACTCTGCTTGCCTCAGTTTCCTCATCTATAAATGAGCTGGAGAAGGAAATGACAAATCACGCCTGTATCTCTGCCAAGAAAACCCCAAATGGGGTCACAAAGAGTTGGATACAACTCAAAACAACTGAGCAACAAAAAAATAGGTGAGGTCAAAAGGGGCTGGTGTGTTTCTGAATTAATTATGCCGTTGAGGAGCATTCAAGGCATTTCACTCTTTCTTCCTCTGAACATTCCAATCCCTTCTATTTATTTGACTGAATATGTGGAAAAAAGGAAGTTTGTAAGGAAGGTATTGTTGCAGATATCTCATGAGATTATGAGAAAGAACATGCTGGTAGGCTAAACTCACGGAACTGGCTAAATCAGTGGTGGTATTCTTATGCCCTTCTTACCCACTGACATTATAAAATGGGGAAATTTGACAATGAGGGAGGTGTATGTTGGGAAAAGACATCGGATTTGGAGTCGGAGAACCAGTTCAAGGCATAGCTTTGCTCCTTCTCAGCTATATGACCTTAGGCAAATTATTAAACATTTCTGAGTTTTACTTTCCCAATCTGTAAATTATGGAGTTTGGGCAAGATGATCTAAGCTCTAAATTTGAGTTTCAGACTAGTTCCTCCAGGTATCTATTGTCATATGGAGGTAACAACTGATAACTGCTTGATTCACAATGCCCTTGTGAAAGCATTAAATATAAAAGGATCCTATGGCTGTATTAAGCTGTCAGTATTATTTATAATATGGAGAGCTAGGTGGTACAGTGGATAAAGCACCAGGTGTGGATTCATCTTCCTGAGTTCAAATTCAGTCTCAGACACCAAATAGCTGTGTGATCTTGGGCAAGTCACTTAACCTTGTTTGCCTCAGCTTCCTCATCTGTAAAATGAGTTGCAGAAGGAAATGCAAACCACTCCAGCATCTTTGCCAAGAAAACCCAAATGGGGTCATGCAGAGTCAGAAATAACTGAATAACAACCATTTATAATAACAACGTATCTTGAAGATACTGTATAACGCCATGGGCCATGGTGGATCTATTCCACAAGTAAATGTAAAATATGCTCAGGGTTTTTTTTAACTATCCTTTAAAAACATACATCACCATAATGAAATAAGGTGAGATAAACAAGGAAAACAGCAAACTGAGGAAAATAACACTCCAATATCTACATATGGAAACATCTGTCAAGACTGTGACAAAACATGCGTTTCCAGTTTTGTAATTAGTCACATAACTGGCAGAAGAATTGTTACTATTTGTGAGGGATTCCTATTGATCATGGCAATACGATTATTTAATGAAGACTTCTGTCATGGGATGATTTTTTTGAGGGCAGGGGGTTGAGAAAAATACTTCAGAGAAACTTGTAATAATTTCTCCCTCTTGTTATCCTTTGTATGACTTGTCATTTAAGTCTTGTTCATTATATAACTTTTAGCGGACTAGTTGGATCTGGGCACTATGTCAATGATTATTTGTAACTGATATTAAAGGTATAGCCTGGTTTATAACTTTCATTTTAGTATCACCCAGTTGTACTCACCCACAGTTTTCAAAGATAACATTTCTAGGCAAGACATCAGAGAGCAGTAAGCATCATATAGGGTTAAAAATGTGACTAATATCTATGCCAGATGAAAGATGTAGGAAACACTTTCACTTGGTCAGTCAGTCAAAAAGCAGTTATTAAGCACACATTATGTGTATGTGAAATTCTGAGAATACAAACAAAGGAGAAAGTCCCTATTCTCAAGAAGTGCGCGCGCGCACACACACACGCACAAATGGAGGGAGAGAGAGAGAGACAGAGAGAGAGAGAGACAGAGAGAGAGAGAGACAGAGAGAGAGAGAGACAGAGAGAGGAGAGAGAGAAAGTAATCTTAGAGGTAAAGGCAGTTAGGAGGCTAGGAAAGACACTCTGCAGAAGGTTAGGAATTGAAATGACTCTTGAAGGGAGTCATGGGAACTAAAAAGCAGAATGAGGAAGGAGGGAGAGTATTCTAGGCATGGGAAAGAGTCAGTGAAAAAAGACACAGAAATGGGATGTGTGAAGAGCTGCAAGTAGGTCATAGTGGCTGGATCATAGAATGTAAGGAGAGTAAAGTATAAGAAGAAGGGAAAGGTAAGAATGGGCCAGATTATTAAGAGCCTTAAAAGCCAGAGGATTTTATGTTTGATCAATTCAATAAACATTTATTAAGCATCTAACATATGCCAGGCACTGTGCTAAGCCCTAATCACAGAGGTTCATTTTCAGAAGACCAATGACATCAGAGGTTGATGTCTTGACTTGTGCATAAATTGGATTTAATCATGGAGGTAATAGGGAGCTACTGGAGTTTATTGAGTAGGAGGGGTAACATGATCATATTTTATGAAAATTATTTTGACAGCTAAATAGAAGATAAGTTGGAACAGTGAGAGGCTTGAGGCAGATATATCCATTAGAAGGCTGTTGTAGTAGTCCAGGCAAGAGGTGATGAAAGCTTTGGACTAGGGTAACTGCTGTGTGCTTAAAGAGAAGGGGACACATATATGAGATATTGTGAAGGCAGAAGTAGAAGTACTTGGGGAGAGTGCAAATGAGGAGTTTAGGATGACCCTGAAGTTGTGGGAAATAAAGCTTTGATAATCACCCATAAAGAGATGATCACTGAATCCATGAGAACTGATAAGATCATCAAGTGAGAGAGAGCAAGGATTCTTTTTTTTAGTATACATTAACTTATTTATTTTTAGTTTTCAACATTCATTTCCATAAGTTTTAAATTTTCTCCACCTCCTTCCCCTTCCCCCTCCCCAAGAGGGCATGCAATCTGATATAAGCTCTATGTATATATTCTTACTAAGCCCATTTTCACATCAGTCATGTTGTATAGAAGAATTAGAATGAATAGGAGGAACCATGAGAAACAAAAAGCAAAACAGAACAAAACAAAAAAAGAGAGCAAATAGTGTGCTTTGATCTTCAGTCAGACTCCATATTTCTTCCTCTGGATGTGGATGGACTTTCCATCATGAGTCTTCTGGAGTTGTTTTAGGTCCTTGCATTGCTGAGAAGAGCTAAGTCTATCTAACTTAGTGATTATACAATGTGGCTATCGCTGTGTATAATGTTCTCCTGGTTCTGCTTACTTCACTCAGCATCGGTTCATACAAATCTTTCCAGGTTTTCCTGAAATCTGCTCGCTCATCATTTCTTATAGCACCATTACATTCACACACCACAACTTGTTCAGCCATTCCCCAATTGATGGGCATCCCCTCAATTTCCAGTTCCCAGCCACCACAAAAAGAGCTGCTATAAATATTTTTGTACATGTGGGTCCTTTCCCCATTTTTATGATCTTTTTGGGATACAGCCCTAGAAGTGGTATTTCTGGGTCAAAGGGTATGCACATTTTTATAGCCATTTGGGCATAGTTCCAAATTGCTCTCCAGAATGGTTGAGTACATTCACAACTCCACCAACAATAAATTAGTGTTCCAATTTCCCCACATCTTCTCCAGCATTTATCATTTCCCTGTTTTGTCATGTTAGCCAATCTGATAGGTATGATGTGGTACCTAAGATTGTTTTGATTTGCATTTCTCTAATCAATAGTGATTTCATTTTTCATATGATTATAGATAGCTTTAATTTCTTCCTCTGAAAACTTCCTGTTCATATCCTTTGACCATTTATCAATTGGGGAATGACTTGTATTCTTATAAATTTGACTCAGTTCTCTCTATATTTTAGAAATGGGGCCTTCATTGGAGACACTGGTTGCAAAAATTCTTTCCCAATTTTCTGCTTCCTTCCTAATCTTGGCTGCAAGGAGAGCAAGGATTCTAAAGCTCAAATCCTTGAACTCTTTTTTTTTCTTTAAAATTTTGATGCTGTATTTCAATGTAATTGGTTTGCTTTGTTGGTGACAAGGGATTGCAGGTTAGGAGAAGGACTAGGGCTAGATATATAGATCTGGGAATCATCTATATAAATTATTTTTTCTTATTAAAATATTTCATGCATGTGTAATACTGAATAAACAAAAGAAATACATTTTTTAAAAAAAATCTTGATCTTTTATTTTATATAATTTTTATTTCCTAATATATCCCTTCCTCTTTCCTGACAGAGAATGATTGCTTATAACAAAGAATGAGAAAGAAAAGAAAAGCATATCAGCAAAACTAATCAACACATTAACTAAATATGGCAGTATATCTCCATCTCTGTAAAGAGGGAGATACATTCTCAGATCTCTTCATTGGGGCCACATTTGGTCATTATAACTGCAAAGTGTTGAGTTAATTGCAAAGTATTCAACTTCACTGTTTTAATCCTAGTATATATTGTTTTCCTGATTCTGCTTTTTTCACCATATGTTGTTGTTCAGTTGTTTCAGTCGTGTTCTACTTATCATAACACCATTTGAAGTTTTCTTGACAAAGATGGAATGGTTTGCCATTTCCTTTTCCAGCTCATTTTGCAGAGGAAGAAACTGAGGCAAAGAGGGTTAAGTGACTCCCCCAGGGTCACACAAGTAGTAAGTGTCTGAGTTCAAATTTGAATTCAGGTATTCCTGACTCCAGACCTGGTGCTCTATCTACATTGCCACCAGCGGCCTTTCCCCATATGTCAGTTTATATAAGTCTTCTCCTGCTTTCTTCCATTCTTCAGTCTTCATTTCTCACAGTGAAGTAATATTCTACTGCCTTCATGTACCAAAATTTATTTAGTATTTCCACAATCCTTAGACATTAAATAAAGGAATTTAAAGAAGAGATAAGCCTAATGAAAGAGTTGGACTTAATGACCTCTAAGGCGCTTTCTAGGTCTATGATCCTAAATTAGACAGTTGCCTATCTGCCCTGGTAAAGGGACTCTCCATACTAGAAGGTCTTCAAACTAATTAAATAACCTTAACACTGTCTGATATAAATGCAAGCTATTTACATTTTTAAAGATGATGACCTTTTAATTTAAATATCAGGCTTTTCCCTTTATAATACCAGCAGGAAAAAAATTGCAGCCTCTGCATAAAAGTCATACATTGTTTTTGATTTGCATTTGTGCTCAGAATTAAATATAACATCTCTAAGATGTTTCTCTAATTTGCTAACAAAAATTCAAAGCACCTTATTGTATATTATTAAATGTTATCTCCAACTTCTAGTGAACAATGGAAATGAGACATCAATTTGAAAGCAGTCAGCTCTATTTTTTCTTTCCTAGGCTGTGTGCCCTCAACTCGCCCTCTTTACTTGTGAGAGCTATGTTTGATCAGAGGCAAGGGTGTGCTGGAATTAGCACAGACTGGCTCCTGAAACTAATAGTTAAATTTTCAGTGTAAGCATTTACGCCTCAGAAATTGACAAAAGTTGAAAATTGGATTGATTTATTGTTTCTTTGATAGTCTCTAGACTTAAGAAACTGAAGAAGAAAATGTTAATAATATAGGTTAAACATAGAAGTGTGTCCTCCCTACACAGACAGACAGACAGATAGATAGATAGGTAGATAGAGAGATAATTTGGAGAGCCAGTTGTTAAGCATTTACCAGCAAACTCCTGATCAGAGAGGGAAAAAATGAGACACTTGTAGAAGCTTAAGACAGTCTTCCCCCAAAAGGAAGAAAGCTTGATTTTATCTTCTTTCCATGTTCTGAAAGCTGTGGAAACTACAAGGCAATGCCATTTTATGCAGTGTAGAAAGTGTTAGGAGTTAGTGTTAGGAAAGGGTTAGGAATCAATATACCTGAGTTCTATTATGGACTTTACTACTTAATAGGTTTATTAGTCTGGGCAAGTCATTTCATCTTTTTGGGCTTCCAACTATAAAAATGAGAGAGTTAGCCTGAGAAGATAAAAGTGTATTCTATTCTATTGCTTTCCATTTAGTTTTATTCTGAGCATTATGCTAGTCCAGAGAAATGATTTTTTTTGTTGTTCAGTTGTTTTTAGTTGTGTCCAACTCTTTGTGACCCCATTTGGGGTTTTCTTCGCAAAGATACTGGAACAGGTTGCTGTTTACTTCTCCAGCTCATTTTACAGATGAGGAAACTGAGACAAATTGGGTTAAGTGACTTACCCAGAGTCAGACAGCTAGTAAGTGTCTGAGGCCAGATTTGAACTCAGGAAGATGAGTCTTCCTGACTCTAGACTTGGTACTCTATCCAATGCACTACCTGGCTGTTGTTATCCATATACATGGTGTACTGATATCCATCCCCGTCTCTATATCTAATATTACTTATCCACATACATTTTGTTCCCTCTACTCTCATAGAAGGTAAGCTCCTTGAAGGCAAGTACTGTTTTCTTTCTATATCTGTATTCCCAGCACCTACATAGCATTGTGACTAGAACAGAGTAGTTACTTAATATATGCTCACTGAATGAATGAAAGTCTTGAAAAATCCATGAATCCTTTCTGGCACTTACTACATATGTGGTATTCTGCTTGCATTGTTCACAAGACAAACAAGAAAATAGTGTATTTTACAGTGTACACAGCCAAAACCCAGAAAAGTAGGACTTTTTAGGCAGGATTTCTGAGAGGGTGGAGCCAAGGCAGAGCAAGGCTGGAACTCACCTGAATTATCTCAAATCCACCTCCAAAGAACTATAAAATAATTCCTCAAAATGAATTCTGTAGTTCCAGAACCAATAAAAGAATGGAGTAAAGCAATTTTTGAGTCCAAGACAATTTAGAAGGGGGTTTGTCTCACTGGAGTAAAAGAGGAGCACATTCCAGTATAAGTGGCATCTGGGCAAGCTAGCCACAGGTTGTGTCCCAGCAAGCCAGTGGTGAGGCTCCAAGCCCTGGGACAGACCAGCAGCTAGGCCCCACTCCTCTGGCACAAGAAACTAGGAACACTGCCCTTTTCACATGAAAGCAGAGTCCAAGTATAACAAAAAGTTAAAAATCATGAAATAGACTGGAAAATAGCAAAAAACAAAAACCCAGCAAGAAAGAATCTGACCATAGAAAGTTACTGTGGTGATAGGGAAGACACAAACACAAACTTAGAAGAGGACAACAGTGTCAAAGCAGCTATGTGTGAAGCCTCAAGGAAAAGTGTGAATTGGTCTCAGGCACAAAAAGAACTTATGGAAGAGCTCAAGAAGGATTTTAAAAATCAAATAATAAAGGCAGAAGAAAAATTGGGAAAAGAAGTAAGAGCGACACAAGAGAATCAGGAAAAAAAGAATCAATAGCCTCGTAAAGGAAGCAAAAAATTTTTAAAAATGCAAAAACTGACTGAAGAAAACAACTCCTTAAAGTAGAATTGACCAAATGGAAAAAGAGGCACAAAAATTCACTAAGGAAAACAACTCCTTAAAGAGTAGAGCTAGCCAAATGGAAAAGGAGGTACAAAAGCTGAGGAAAATAATTCCTTAAATATTAGAATTGGGGAAGTAGAAGTGAATGACTCCATCAAACATCAAGGAATAATAAAACAAAATGAAAAGGATGAAAAAATAGAAGAAAATGTGAAATATCTTATTGGAAAAACAACTGATGTGGAAAACAGACCCAGGAGAGAAAACTTAAGAATTATTGGACTCCCTGAAAGCAAAGATCAAAAAAAGAGCCTGGACATCATATTTCAAGAAATTATCAAGGCCCTGATATCCTAGAACCAGAAAGTAAAATAGACATTGAAATAATCCACTGATCATAAAGGAGATCCCAAGATGAAAACTCCCAGGAATATTATGGTCAAATTCCAGGACTCCCAGGTCAAGAAAAAGATACTGCAAAGTACCAGAAAGAAACAATTCAAATATTGTAGGGCCACAGTTAGGATTACACAGGATTTAGCAGCTTTTACATTAAAGGATTAAAGGACTTGGAATATGATATTCCAGAAGGCAAAGGAACTAAAGCTACAAACAAGAATCACCTACCCAGCAAAACTGACTATAATCCTTCAGGGAAAATTAATGGATGTTCAGTGAAATAGAGAACTTTATACATTCCTGATGAAAATATCAGAGCTGGACAGAAAATTTCATTCTCAAATATAAGATTCAAGAGAAGTATACATAAAAATATAAAAAAAACTATAAACAGGAAAGAGAATACATAAGGGATTCAATAAGGTTACTTAACATTCCTACATGGGAAGATAATACTTGTAACTCTTAAGAACTTTACCACCATCAGGGCAGTTAGAAGGAGTATACTCCTTCATATACTTTAACTAGGATTTATACTAGGAATGCAGAACTGGGTTCAATATTAAGAAAACTATCAGTATAATTGACCATATCAGTAATAAGACCAACAGAAATCATATGATTATCTCAATAGATGCTGGAAAAACTTTTGACGAGATATACCAACTATTTCCATTTAAAACACTACAAAGCACAGGAATAAAAGGAACATTCCTTAAAATGATAAGTAGTATCTATCTAAAATAGGGCTGTCCAAAATGTGGCCCAAAGTGCAATTTATGCGGCCTGCCTACAAGCATAGAAATTACATAAATGCTTTAGTAAACAAAGCCGAGCTACATGCAGAGCTCTCACTAAAATGGCAAATCAAAATATATTGTCTACTGTTTCAATAAAAACCTAAGGTTGGACAGCCCTGATCTAAAACAATCAGCAGGAGTTATCTAAAATGTGGATAAGCTAGAAGCTTTCCCAATAAGATCAGGGGTGAAGCAAGAATGCCTATTATCATCACTATTGGCTAATATTGTATTAGAAATGTTAGCTATGACAATAAGAGAAGAAAAAGATAGTGAAGGAATAAAAATAGGCAATAAGGAAACAAAGCTATCATTCTTTGCAGATGATATGATGGTATACTTAGAGAATCTTTAGCACAATTGTAGGATATAAAATAAACCTAGAAAAATCAGCATTTCTGTACATTACCAACAAAGTCCAGTAGCAAGAGACAGAAATTCCATTGAAAATCACTGTACACAGTATAAAACATTTGGGAGTACACCTGCCAAGACAAACCCAGGAACTATACAAATGCAATTACAAAACACTTTTCACACAAATAAAGTTAGATCTAAACAGCTGAAGAAATATAAGTTGCTCATGGGTAGACCAAGCTGATGCAATAAAAATGACAATTCTACCTAAATTAATTTACTTATTTAGTGCCATACCAATCAAACTACCAAAAATTATTTTATAGAGCTAGAAAAAAATCATAACAATTCATCTGAAAGAACAAAAGGTCAAGAATATCAAAGAAGTTAATGAAAAAAAAATGCGAACGAAGGTAGCCTAGTCGTACCAGATCTCAAACTATATTATAAAGTAGTAATCATCAAAATAATTTGGTCTTGGCTAAGAAATAGAGTGGTAGATCAGTGGAATAGGTTAGGTACACAATACACAGCAGTAAATGACCATAGTAAGATGGTATTTGATAAAGCCAAAGACCCAAGCTTTTGGGACAAGAACTTACTATTTGACAAAAACCATTGGGAAAAGTGAAAAACAGTATGACAGATAGTAGGTATAGACCAATATCTCATACTGTATACCAAGATAAGGTCAAAATAATTACAAAATTTAGACATAAAGGGTGATATCATAAACAAATTAGGGGAGAAAGGAATAGTTTACCTGTCATAACTATGGATAAGGGAAGAACCTATGACTAAACAAGAGACAGAAAGCATTACAAAATGTAAAATGGATAATTTTGATTATATTAAAAAGGTTTTGCACAAACAAAACCAATGCAACCAAGACTAGAAAGAAAGCAGAAAGCTGGGAAAGTTTTTTTACGGCAAGTTTCTCTGATAAAGATTTCATTTTTTAAATAGAGAACTGAGTCAAATTTATAAGAGTACAAGTCATTCCCCAATTAATAAAGGGTCAAAGGATATGAACAGGCAATTTTCAGATGAAGAAATCAATCTCTAAATCACTATTGATTAGAGAAATGCAAATTAAAACAACTCTGTGGTATAACCTTGCACCTATCAGATTGACTAATATGACAGAAAAGGAAAATGATAAACATTGGAGGGGATGTAGGAAAATTGGGGCACTAATGCACCATTGTGGAATTGTGAACTGATTTAACCATTCTTGAAAGCAATATGGGACTACACATAAAGGGCTATAAAATTATGCATACCCTTTGATCCAGCAATACCATTACTAGGTCCGTATCTCAAAGAAATTTTAAATAAGTGAAAAGGCCCTGTTTGTACAAAAGTATTTATAGCAGCTCTTTTTGTAGTGGAGAAGAGTTGGAAATTGAGGGGACATCCATCACTTGGGGAATGGCTGAACAAATTATCATATACGATTGTAATGGAATATTATTGTGCTATAAAAAATAATGAGCAGGCAGATTTCATAAAAACCTGGAAAGACTTAACATGAATTGATGCAAAGTGAAGTGAGCAGAACCAGGAGAACATTGTACACAGTAAAAGCAATATTATATGATGGTCAGCTGTGAATGCCTCAACTATTCTCAGCAATGCAATCATCCAACACAATTCCAAAGGACTCATAATAAAAAATGTGATTCACCTCCAGATAAAGATCTCATAGTCTGAATGTAGATGGAAACATACTATTTTTCACTTTTTTTTGTCTTTTTTTGCCTGTGTTTTCTTTTACAACATGACTAATATGGAAATATGTTTTTCATGATTGCACATATATAACATACCAAATTGCTTACTGTCTCAGAGAGGAAATAAGGGAGTGAGGCAGAGGATTTGGAACTCAAAGTTTTTAAAAGAAAGAATGATAATTCTTTTAAAATGCAAAAGGGAAAAATATTATTAAAAAAAGGCAGAGGTTCTTAACTTGGGATCCATCAATAGATTTCAGGGGGTAGGAGGTCTGTAAACCTAGAGGGGAAAAATATAGTTCTTTATTTTCACTAACCCTTTATTGAAATTTATCATTTCCTTCAATTATGAATGTACGTAACACACCATTTATTCTGAGAAGAGGTCCCTAGGCTTCACCAGACTGCCAAAAAAGATTAAGAACCCTTGTTTTAAGTAAGAACAAGACTTTGGGAGCAGAAACAGGATGGTGTTGAAAAAAGACAAATAAGGGCTCAAGATACTTGGGTCCTCCTCCTCTAATTCTGTCAGTATAAAATATTCTAATTCACTTAAATTCTTTGGGCCTCTGTTTCCTCACTTCTAAAGTAACTAGATGATTTCTAAGCTTGTTCTGATTCTGAAATTCTGTGATTTCATTAAATTAGCTTCTCTACAACATTTGGGGAGTCTAGTGTTATTTACTATATATACTTAAGAGTAAATAAAATTACATTTCTTTAAAATATTCTTCAGGGTAGTTTTTCACTAAATTAGCTTACTCCTATTAAATCTATAAGCCGAGGGAATTACTGAGGCTGGCAAAAAGAAAAGTTAAGGGAAATGAAGTTATATAACTGAGTAAGAGCAAGGCTGGTAATAAATAATGATAGTTTAAATTTATATGATGTTTTACCGTTGGTAAAGCACTTTACAAACACTATCTCATCTTCAAGAACATTAAGGGCCATTATACGTCATTATGCAGTTACTTGTCTTTTCATTCTTCTAAGGATAGAAGTAGAAGGGAAAAAAATTACCTAGCAGCATGGGGGATTTAAGTTAGACTTTTAAAGAGGGCTCCAAGATGATATAAGAGCACAGGGAGCTGGGATGAATCAATGAGATTATGACTCGTTCTTGGGAGAGCTTTTAGTACCAACATAAACACCCCTCAGGGTTAGGTAGTTTTCCGTGTTGTTCTGCCTCTAGAAAAGGTTTAAACTCAGTTTCCCTTGAGATCCCTTTTAGTCCCAGTAGTCTATAATAATTTTAGAAATTATCTTAAAATGTTGGAAATTTCCAATCTGCTTTTAGCTATAATCTCATTCTGTCCCTAAGGAAGCTGCTACTTTCTCTGTCGTTTACTTGTATTTCTTTTGGGCAAAGTACCTGTCAAATATTCCTTTCTATGTCTCCGTCTCTCCTCCCTTCCCCTCCCTCTCTCTCCCTTTCCTCTCTCTCTCTCATAATTATTCATACTCAAAATGTAAGAATTGCCCCCAATCCAATACCTAATCTAAAATGATATTTCCAGATGCTATGGATTTTTAACATTTGTTGTAGGAAGCCTGTGCCCACATATCTCCCCCAAAGCAAAACCAATTGAATTTTAACCCAGCTGTGCATAATCATTTCTTTCAACATATGGTCATTAGATATTGAAAAAAAAACCAGGTGAAGCTTATTATTCTCTCTAGTTAAAGATGAATACATTTAATATAAGATGAGATATGGTCTCCATCAGCACTTCTTCCAGTGTCCTGAAGAACTTATCACATTTAAGAGAACCGTAAGAGAGCCATGAGGCAATTTCCATGTTAGCTATATTAGAAACACAGATTTCAGATGCTGGAAGGGACTAGTAGCTTAACTCCTAACTCAACTATTATCCTTTCAACAGCACTTCTAACAAGTGGAATTTACTCTTTGACTAAAGTTTTTGGGTGCAAACCCACCAATTGTCCAGGCAACACACACTTAAAGGTATTTCAGTACCTTTAAGTTTTAGATAACTTTTCTTCACAATTAACCTAAATCAGCCTCTCTACAACTTCTACTTACTATTCCTAGTTAAGCCCTCTGTGGCCAAGGAGATCCTCCATTCCCATGACAACCCTTAAGATTCAGATTGCTCTTTTCCACAGTAAACACCCCCAGTTTCTTTAATTGGTCCTCATGAGATCCTCTTTAAAATATTAATTGTGGAATTATGTCTATATCCGAAATACTTAATGCATATTCTAATTTGGTTGAAATTCCCCTATTATTGCCCCCAGATATTCCCCATTTCCCTTATCCTGGGTTACTCCTTTCTATCCTCTAAGGTCTTCCAGATTAGCATTTACGCTGCCATCAGTATATTCTAAATCCCCAAATATACTATAGCCAAATTAGTTTGTACAATTCTTGTCCACATGGATAATTACCATTTTTCCATTCTACTGTCTCTTTAATATGTTAGTATTGTAAATCCTTATATAATGTAATTTGACCAAATGAAACTAAGGCTGGCAAAAGAGCAAGATATCATCAGGATGCGAACTGCCTCCACCAACAAAGATCATAAGCCCTCCACGAATTGTTGTGGCTAGAAAAATTCATCGCTTTGGCCAACTTTCTGATAATGAGCTTCTCCAAACTTTGTTTATCTAGCCCACATTGACACTGTTCATTATCAACCCTGAATTTGAAGCTTTTCACAGCCTTGTAAAAGAGGTCAGATAGTTCCACGGTGCTCTGTCCTGGTCAGATTGCTTTTGGATTCCTGGGTTCAATTCCGCATGCCATATTTTAGAGAGAGTATCAACAGGCCAGAGCTTATGAAGAAAAAGGCTAATCGGGCATTTGAAATCATGTTGTAGGAAGACTGGTTGAAAGAACCGAGCTATTTGGCCTAAAGAAGAGACGATTCTCTGGAAAACAATGGCTATCTTTATATCTTTGAGAAGCCAGCATGTGAAAAAGGGATTTGACTTGTTTTGATTGGCCCTGGAGAATGAATGGATGTAAGTGGTTAAAGGGAACATCATGATTTCTAGAATCTTAGATTTAGAGCATTTGGAGGCCATTGTGTCCAACCCCATCTTTTTACGGAAGAGAAAACTGAGGCACAGAGAGGTTAAGTGACTTGCCCAAAGTGATGAAATTAATCTATCTATTAAGTGCCTATACTGACTAATAAGTATCTGAGGTGGGATTTGAAACCATGTGTTCACAACTCTGAGACCAGCTCAATATTTACTACTCCATGTTGCCTCTTGACTTAACATAAGGAAAAATTTACTAAAATTTAAGCTCTCCAAAAGTGGTATGGATTGTCCCAGGAGGCAGTGAGCTCCCTGTCATTGGTAGATGACTATTTAATAGTCAGAATGTCATAGAAGGAATTCATGTTTCAAGAGTGAGTTGGACCGGATGAACTCTGAGGTCCCCTTCTGACTCTGAGATTCCATGAAAACACATCCACACACGCCATGACTCATTTATTGGTCGTAAAGAAGACTTATTCCTCTTACCTTTATCATAGATTTCCTTCAAGACCCCTCGCTTTATAAGCTCCTCTCTGCTTTGTCGCATTGATATTTTCCTTTCCAGGGCTACAAAGAAACGACAGAGAAACAGGTTTGAATCTGCACAAGCACGTTACAAAAAGCAATCCCATTTTAACAAGCTAAGTTCAGCATGCCAATTCGTTACACATTGTTCCTGCTCATGACATCTCTTCACAGATGGCGTTTTTCTTTGAAACCTCTAGTACATATGCAGTATTTCCCACTTCTCCATGCTTCCTTTCTCCCTTGCCACCCCTCCCCAGTAGTTTCAAAATTGATGTGGAAGTGTCAACTCCTTTGTTCCTACTTTAGTGGGTCAGGAGTGAAGTTCGAGGGTAGCAGGAAGGGGTAGAGGAACACAGGCCCACAGGGTGTCCCACCTGTGGCTCTCCTGCTATTTGGCTCATCTTCAGAGCAACTAGGCATGGAGTGAGCTGCATGCCATCACAAAAAGCTTCCACCATCATTCGCCAGAGCCAAAAGTTCAGGGGAGCTTGTGAGCAGGGGTCAGGAAGGGAGAGGAGATGTTCCCCTTGGAACAGCAGGAATAATAGACATGAATTCAAGTGCAAAAAAGCCTCTGAGTATGAAGCTAGGAACAGGAAAAAAGGGCAAGTCAAGGCCAAAAAGCTGACGGGACTGGCTGAAAGGAAGCCTTGGAGCCATGTTTTAACCTGTGCAGTAAAGAAAACTGTGCTAGCCACTGCCAGGAGGGGCTTTTGCGTGTTGAATGTGATAGGTATTTTGGTTAACTTTTTTCTCAGGCTTAGGAAGTCAACAACTTTTTTTTTTTTGAGGCAATCAGAGTTAAGTGACTTGCCCAGGGTCACACAGTTAGTCTCCGAGGCCAGGTTTGAAATCAGATCCTCCTGACTTTGGTGCTCTACCCATTCCATTACCTAGTTGCCCCACAACAACTTTTTTAAAAAAGCAATTAGCCTGTAACAAAAGTGACTTATAAAATGAAAAAGGAAAATGACCTATTCAGAAACAAGATGAAGAGAAAGAGTAAATGTAAGAAGACCTACTTAAAAGCTATTTTTTTGCAATTAGTTCAAATAGGTGGTAATAAGTGTGGTAAAAGGTAATAACACCCCAACTCTGAATTATCCTAGCAATTAGAAGACCTACTCTGTATATATCTTATACGTAACTAGTTATTTCCATATTGTCTCCTCCATTAGAATATCAGCTTCTAGATGGCTGGGACCGTTTTTTTTGCCTTTCTTTGTATCCCCAGCATGTAGTACAATGCCCGGCACAAAGTAAGTGTTTAGAAAATGCTTGTTGACTAAATATGTTCTAAGTATAATGAGCTAGTGTGACTTAACTTCATGGATTTGCTTCCTCATCTATAAATAAATGATCTCTAAGTTTTTTGTTGTTATTGAATGTTTACTTTTAAGTCATAAAATTTAAGCCTGGCATCATATTTGTTATGGGAAAACTTGCATTCAGTTTAAGCTAAAATATTTTTTTTTCTCTTTACCCTCTGCTCCTCAGAGAGAGAACTAAAATTTCTTTAAACTGGGTGAATGCCACTGAGTAGTGTGGGGGTGCTACTGACAGTGGCAAAAAGCCCAGTCTGCCCAAGAGGCCGGCACGCCAGTGGCCCAGAGAGTCTGGCCTTTGCCCCCATTACAGTTGTGCCTACATGTGTGTATCTAGGGAATTGGTCCAGATGATATGCACCACAATGATGAGACACTCAAGCAGAGGCCCAGGGGCCTGAAGTTACATGGTGGTAGATGAAGGCTGAAACGTAGGAAAAGTGGTTTCTACAGTGAGAAAGCAGATACAACACATGTTGGCACCTCTCTGTAGTTACTGTTCTTCCATCTGCACTTATTTTAACTTACTACAAGAAAATAGTTTCTAAGTAGGCCTTCTTACCTTCACTCTTTCCCCCTTCCAATCATCCTTCATCATGGTACCAGACTAATCTTGCTCACGTATATATCTGGGCATGTTACTCCTTTGCCCCAAACTTTTTAACCACTTTGGCAAAGAGATGGGTCACTCCTTTTTACTGTTGAGTCAGAGAAAAAGGTGACCCATCTCCTTGCCAAAGCTGTCTACCCCACCTTCTCCTGTTTCCTGGAGAAGTTTACCCTGTCAATCACTCCTTCTCTCTTGCTCATCCTCAATCTCTCCCTATCTCCTGGCTCCTAAATACAGACATGTTCAGGTTTGTTAAAAGATTTCTTTCAAAATGCTCAGGTGAACTTACATTCATTCAGGCTGTCATCTGACATCTCTCTTTCCTTTCACTGCCAAGCTCCTAGAAGGAATCGTTTATCCTGTCTCCAGTATCTCAAAACTTATTCATTTCCCAACTTCTTACAATCTGACTGCCAACCCCACCACTCAAATAAAATTGCCCTTCCCCAAGATCATCAGTGTTCAGTTGTTAATCCCAGTGGCTTTACCCCCTCTCTCCCTCCTTCTACTTATTCTTACTAATTTTCACCTTATTATTTAATTTGACCTTTTTGTTCCAGTCTCTCAAGTTCTTCTTGATCTTGCTTCAATTGTCTAACATATAATATGTTCCTCTCCTAGTTTAAAGTCTTTAATATCACCTTCCATCTAAGGTACTTCACACTTCTCATTTCAAATAATTCATACACAATTCTTATCTTGTGATACTATTTTCAGTGCCACTTATAAAATTACAAAATAGCTAATTACCATAGCTTCAAAGACAACATCACCACTGTCCTGGGAAGGGATATAAATTAGGAGCAAAAAAAAGAGAATACAAGTCACCCGCCTCTGAATATTTTAAAGGAATATTAGTTTAAAAAACACAAAATAAAGGGAGAGGAAGGCTTGGGATGGGGAAGAAATAAGCTATGATGGTTACCTTCCTGCCCAGCCAAAATAATGGTTATCCTCCTGTCCATCTTGAAAAGTATCTGCTGAACTAGGACTTTGGAAATGAGGTCCAGTTTCTAGCATTTTTTGTATATAGAAATGAATAGATGCTTGTTGAATGCAATCAAGGAGAAAAGAAATGAAGGGAAAAATATAAAGTCAATGGTTTGTTGTGTCTACTACCAATCAGGGACTGGGCATGGAGATACAAACAACGTAAAAAAAAATCCCTACTCTCAAGGAGCTTGTGGTCTAATAAGGCAGAGGAAAAGAAGCTTCTAGGGGCGGGGGTGAGGGGGTGAGGTAAGAAGGACAAAGCAATGGCTTTGTTACCTATTGAAAAGGTGGGGAACTGAAATCAACTGTCTAAACAAGAAAAGAAGTGCCTCTTCTACCCACTCTGGGAGTGAGGGGAAAATAATAGTGATTTGATGTTGAGAGAGAGGGTGGAGTTGGTTCTGGCAATCTGGCATGTGGGAAGAGAAATGTGTGTAACAGATAAGGAGGCTAAAAGGAACCTTCCATATATATATTTTAAGGCTGAAAATCCATTCTAAAATGTAGGCATCACTTTAATATTATACTTTGAAAAATGATACCCAGAGCCGTAGGGAACATGATGACCATTGTATGAACAGATGTCCACTAAAGGACAATGGAATGTGTCAAAAAGAAGATGAAATTAAATTGGCTCCCTTAACACATAATTAAGACAGCTAATCAAAACACTGCAAATTGAACAGAAGAGAGAGACTCACACTAAAGTAAGAGTCATGATTTATAACCTCCCAAATAATAGCAAGCCCAAATAAAGGTACTTGAACAACTTTGAAAAACAATTAACCAGACGAGCCACAGTAGAGAAATTAGAAATTTGATACCACCTCCCCCATATGAATATTTGTAAATATCCTAGACCAGATGGCAGGCATGCAGTATTAAAAAAAAAAAACCCAAACCTCTCTCATCAGGAAAGAACTAAATTTCCAGCCTGCTGAAGGCAATTTGTTAGAACAGACTGTAATATCAACACAGATAAATAAACCTTCAGCAAAGCATGAAACACACTATCTCAAGTGTCATCCAGATAGAAAAAAAAATCTAAATCAAGATAAGCTGGCCTTATAAAACTGATTCTATTTCAAGGGTCATGCAGTTAGAAAAAAAATCTAAATAATAGATTATATTATATATACATACATAAACATACATATATATGTAATATGCTGGCCTTTAAAATTTTATTATATGTTAACATTGGATAAAGAATCATTTTAATGACTCACAATTTTTTTTAACTGAGAAATATAGATATTTACATATCTATAAAATGAGATTTATAGGCTCTTGAATTGGTTACATAATCCTACAAGAAGTGATAATATCTTAGATTCATATTAGTGATTTAAGTTTAAAGAGTGGCTTTCTCTCAAATGTCTTATAAGGTAGGTGTATCATTTGTCCTATTTATAGATGAAGAAACTGGGGCTCAGTGAGGTCAATGGATTTACTCAATATCAAAGAGTTATTAAACTTTAGAGGTAGGATTCAAATCCATATTTCCTGATTCCAAGTCCAGTGCTCTTTACAGTATAAAACCCTACCTTTCCCACTGTGTTGCTGTTCAGTTGTTTTCAATTGTATCTGACTCTTTGTGACCCCATTTGGGGTTTTCTTAGCAAAGATATTGGAGTAGTTTGCCATTTCCTTCTCCAGCTCTTTTTACAGATGAGGAAACTGAGGCAAGTACAGTGAAGTGACTTGCCCAGAGTCACACAGCTAGTAAGTGTCTGAGGCCAGATTTGAACTCAGGAAGATGAGTCTTCCTGGGTCCAGGCTAAGCATTTTATCCCCTGAGCCACGTAGCTGCCCATAGCTTACAAAAATACCATACAAATACTAGAGGCAGCTGGTGTTAGAGTGGAAAGAGTACCTAGCCTAGAGTCAGGAAGACCTGAGTTTAAATACAGCCTCAAACACTTACCAGTTGTGTGACCCTGGGCAAGTCACTTAATCTCTGTTTGCTTCAGTTTTCCTTAACTGCCAAACAAGGATAACAAAAGCACCTCCCTTTTAGGAATGTTGTGTGCATCACGTGACCTAATATTTTCAAAGGACTTAGCAAAGTGCCTGGTACGTAGTATGTGTTACATAAATGTTTATTCCTTCCTCTCCCCCTCTACAAAGTACTGGAAGAGGGGAAAGAGGGACCAGCAGTGCAAGGGAAAACATATCGTAAATTTTAAATGATAACCTTACTTCGAAATACCGTTTCCTAAAGTCTACACACACATACATACATATAAACATATATATATATATATATATATATATATATATATGCATGTATTTTTCCTGCTGCTTAAAGTCCCCCTCCCAGGATTGTTATCAGAAAAAGGCCAAAGCCTATTGTCACATGACCCAGAAAATGACTTTGTATGGGCTACTGACATTTTTGATTTCCACCTAACTTGGAGGATATCAGAGAGCCCCAGTGAAGGTCTGAGAACTTTGATGAAATATTGAGCAGCCGTAAACAAGGAAGGGCTTACACAGTGCACGACTAGCAAAAGGAAAGTTTATCATCAGGCATAAGCAGCAATTCCAGAGATTTTTGTAGTTAGGGGCCATTTGGGAATTAGGACAGAAGGCTTGCTTAAGTGCACAGGCTGGAAAATTGGTCAGTTTTACTTTTCAAGGTCAAATCAGTATATAATTCTCATTCTACTGGAAAGAAAGAAAGGGGGAAAATCACAAAAACCTTTTCAAACAAGAGGAACCTAATTTCATTCAAGAAAGACAGTTAAATACCTGTGTCTCTTATTACAAGAAAAATCTCCCGTAGTATAAGAGCTGCTCTTTTAGCCATGAAAAACAAGTAATTCGATAGAAGCAACACAATTAGTACTATCATTTACAGCCAGGATCATAGCTCAAAAATTCCACCTGAAATACAACGATCTCATATTTATAGCTGGACTTTGCTGGCTTTAGACAAGATACATCAACGAACATTCTGCTGCTGCTTAAAAGTTACTTTTAATATTTGGAATTCAAGTGAGCAGCTTCTTAGTATATATGAAGCACAGGATAGAGATCTCCTGTTTTCTGGATGAACTAATTTGAAAGGTCACTCAACTTCCCTAATGCCCAATTTCCCCATCTGTAAAATGAAGAGGTTTTAAGGGGGTCAAAGACAAGAAGAAAGTTCAATATATGTGCCAGACTATTCATAGCAGCATTTTTTTTTTAGTGGTAGCAAAGAACCGGAAATAGGGTAGAAGTTCATTGATTTGGAAATTGCTGAACAAACTCCAGCATACGAATGTAATGTAATGTTATTATGTGGTTTGTTGTTTAGGTGATCAGTTACATCTGACTCTTTGAGACCTTATTGAGTGGGGTTTTTTTTGGCAAAGATACTGTAGTGGTCTGCCATTTCCTTCTCATTTTACAGATGAGGAAACTGAGGCAAACAGGATTAAGTGACTTGCCCAGGGTCACACAGCTAGTATGTGTTGGAGGCAGGATTTGAGCTCAGGTCTTGACTCCAGGGCTGGCATTCTATCCATTGTACCATTTTGCTGCCCCTATTATGCAGTAAGAAATTACAAATATGAGGAACTCAGAGAAGTTTGAGAAGTTCTGCATGAAGTGATGCAAAATGAAATAAGCTGAATCAGAAGAATATAAATAACTACAGTAAAATTAAGTCAAAGTTTGAGTCAAGTTGTAATAACAAGTCTTGATTCTAGAAGAAAAGTAGAGAATGAAGGGGACAGAATATTTCATCCATTATGAGATATGGGAAGTATATTACCAATTTTTACCAAGATATTTTCACTTATTATGAAGAATGATTCAATTTGAGGGGATGGGGAAGAACTAGATATTTATTCAGAATATGAGATATGCAACATGAACAAAAAAATCAATGAAACTTATTAAAAAATAAAATTAATAAAATGAGAGGGACGGACTTCCACTTTTAAATCCAAGGATCCTACATATTAAATATACGTGATGGAGATCACTATCATCACCATTCAATAAAGTGCTAAAGAGGCTCTAGTTGACAAGGTTTTCCTATAATAGCTCTTATTTCTTTTTTCCCTTTCCAGAGCTTTTGTAAAAAAAAATTTAAAAATATTTTTCCAATTATATATAGAAGCAATTTTCAACGTTAAGTTTTTCAAAGACTTTGAGTTCTAAAATTTTCTCCCTGAAGTTGTGAGTTACAGGAAGAAATAGACAGCAAAACTATACTAGTGGGGGACTTCAACCTCTCCCTCTCAGAACTAGATAAATCTAACCACAAAATAAACAAGAAAGAAATTAAAGAGGTAAATCGAATTTTAGGAAGGTTAAATATAATAATGTCCAAAGAAAATTGAATAGTGATAGGAATATACCTTTTTCTCAATGATACATGGCACCTACACAAAAATCGACTATGTGTTAGGGCATAAAAACCTCACAATTAAATGCAAAAATGCAGAAATATTAAATTCATCCTTTTGTGATCGTGATGCAATAAAAATTATATGTAATAAAGGGCCATGGAAAAACAGATTAAAAATTAATTGGTAGAGATTTCTGTTTTGAATGTTATCTTGGATCCTTTGAGAGACAGCGTGGTGTAGTAGACAGAGTGCCAAGCCTAGCAATCAGGAATATCTGTATTCAAGTCCTGCTTCTTCGACCTGCTCTGTGTGACCACAGGCAAATCGTTTAACCTCCCTGTGCCCAAATAACGCTCTAAAAGTTGCTGATGAGTTGTTAATCTTCACTGGCAGAGGGAGATTTCTACATTCAAGAAATTACAGCTTTGGAATTTCCCCCTCCCCCCCAAAAAAAAACCCCAACAAACAAATCAAAAAACCTTTGGGCTTCTTAACATTTAATAGTGAGCATAGAACTACCCGTATTCTCAGAAATCCTCTATCAGCAAAGATTTCACCAAGTTAACTAGACTTATCCATTCCAGGAAGGAACTGGAGGTAGATGTCCTTAGATTAGGGATGGTATAGAAGGTACTACAAATATATTCCTATTTATAAGTCTCAATATCAATATGATTTCATATTCAATTTTGAGCAGTGCCTCTCTACAGAAATCCATGACAAAGCATATCTTTTTTGTCATATTGACCCTTTTCTTATGGAAACATCACAGGGTATGCTTAATGAAACAAAGAGATGGAAGGGAATTTAAATCCACAGTCTGACAAGTCCTAGTCACCACCTTTACTTCAGCTGTTATTAGAAAATTTTCACTGAAGGTGCCAAGAGTGCCCCTGGAGCAATAAAGGATGTCATACTATGAAAGGTTTAGTGTTTTGGGGTTTGTTTCTCTTATTTGCTGGAGAGTGTGTCTAGCTTTTTGTAATTGGGCTCAGAACTACAACTCACATTTTTACCACATTCTCTGTTGTTTCTATCATTCCCTACAGGATTAAAGAAGAAAATCCATTGATTTGGGACTAGTTAAGTGGGTTTCTCCTACTAGATGCAGGAAACATAATGATGTGCTATATTTCACTCTGGACATCTAATTATTATCGATTGTTTGATAGGAAGTGTATTGCCTAAAGGACCCAAGAAATAGACATATAAAATTCTACCTAGTTCTGTGTAATAATCTGTCTACCTCCCATTTCCTGGTAGGTAGAAGAGCCCTACCCCTTCATTTTAGTAATGAAAGTGCAGAATAAGCTTGCATGCTTCTCCAGAACACTAGATTAGTCCTGTTGAAATATAAAGAAACTGCAGGTTGGGGGGAGGGGCAAGGCAGTTATGGGGTAGCAGAAAGAACAATTCACTAGGAGTCAGGTGACATGAGATCTGGTTCTGGCTCTGTGGATTTCAAGGCAATTCAATGCTATTCTTGAATTTTATCTTCCATAAAATAGGGATATATGTTAGCACTTTTTCTTGCCCTCAGAGGTTGCCTAGATGGAAGACACTTTAATATATGAAGTACTGAACAAAAGCCCAGACTCAAAAGAAAAATCCTGTTGCAAACAAGTTAACTTGTTTACTACAATTATACAGATAACATGTTTTAGTGTCTAGAGGCTTGGGAGAATTGAGTTATTAGAAATTAAGGCCATGAACAAACTTAAAGGCATCTTTGTCCTTTTTCCTCCCCCTCCACACCCCATGAAGCCCCAATCCCAACATCTGATGATTAGCTATTTATATGGAGGAGTGAGCCCACAGAGTCTAGGAAACTTAGAGAAAATGTTTCACAGACCCCAATTAAAACCATGAGAACGGACTTGAAAATTTGTAAAGAAAGTCATGGGGGTAAGTCAGATTCCCCCCTTGGTTTCCATTTCTTCCTTTTACACATTTTCAACCAATTAAAATGATCAGAAGTCTCAATGAACAGATTGGGGAACAAGGCAACAGATAATAATTTGCCTCTATCAATCACTACACCAGGAATTTCATTCATATAATTTCATTTACGATTTCTTGAAATAGAGTACTGAAAAACCAGGCTTTGACAGAGCCCATTGGAATTCAATGGAACTACCTGACCATGCCTTAAACTCAAATCACTCTGGCTTTCACAGATGACTAATAGGTCCCAGTCTAAGCCTAACTTGGTCATTGTTTGGGTTTTGATGGCTTGGAGTGAATGTAACTATTGATTGTTTCTGTTCTGGACAGAAACCCTGACAGTCTTCCCCTCCCAGTTTGATTGTTTTTTTTTTTTTTGAGTTGGCAAGGTAGGCCATCTTTTGCCTCATTTCTTACCTACCCTTAAATCATTGAATGTGTATTGCCTTAGACAAACTGAGATCTGGAAAAGATCTTAGCTTAAAAAGGGCAAGGTCTACAACTGCATCTGAGGTCACCTCCAGTTGTCCTGACCTATGTCTTGCCACTGGACTTGGATGACCTTGGAGGAGAGAATGAGGCTGATGACTTTGCATAGCTCTGCCTCACTTAAACCCAATCCACTTGCAAGTTAAGACATCACCCTCCCAATGTCATTGGTCCTCTTTGAGAAGGAAGGACAAACAATAACACTAGGACACCTGGGAAGAAAGGAAAACTGGTAATCATTGACACATATCAGCAATGGGATCTTTCTTGTATAAAATGGGAAAGTTGGGAAGTATCTTTGATAATGCCATATGACCATGAGCTGATGAGAGAACATGTGGTCCTCAGCTGCTACAACAGTTGATGAAAACCCAACTTGAGACATGGACTAGAAGGGCCACAGAACCAGCCCTCCACTGTGATACACTAACATAAAAGAATACTATAAAGCAATTAAGATGGACAGTTACCAGTAAAACAAAGAAACCTGGAAAGAACTTTATGAAATGATGCAATACTAAACAACAAACAAATAAACAACTCTGGGATCAGAAGGATGTAACAGAGACTATGATCATGAGGAGAACTGAATGAGAAGCAACAGAAAAAGAATCCCGATTTGGAACACAGACGACCTGAGAAAGTGCTGAACAATTCTCATTTGCTTCCTTCAGGGTTTCAGAACTATCAGAAAGCCTTAAGGATCCGGAGGCATCAATGGCTTTCAATGAAGAAGAACCCCATCTAGTTGTACTCTTGGATGGAGCCATCAGAAATGCAAAAGGTGGTAGGGACACAGAGATCAGGGTTCAAGTACTTGCTCCATCTTGGGATGAGGCTTTAACATTGGTGAATGTTTGCTCTTGAACAAGTTATTTACTGACCCAGATGCCTTTTTAGAACTGTCTGCCTTCTATATCCACTGCCTATATCCTTATACCTTTAGTGTTTGGAGCAATAAGCGGTAGAAGTTGATGCCATTGACTTACATGGACACTTACCAGTCATCATGAGATGGCAGGATCTACTGATTCTCTTGCCATTTGTGGCCAAAAAACCCCTCCCTTCTCCTCATCTCCTTAACCCTATGATCCAGAATTAACCGTAGCAGGCAAATATACTTTATAATAGCAAACTTTAACTTTAATCAGCTAAGATTCTTCAATCAGGTCCCTTACATGTTAATGGCCTCTGAGAGAAATGATTATTAAATAACAAATTATTGGGGAGATCCAAGGGTTTTTCCCTTCCTGTATCTTTGCTCTCTACTAGGTCAAGCTAGCTAGCATCTGAAGGACATTACTGATAATGAGATTGGATTAACTTTCTCCTCAACCTTGTTCAGACCCCACCCAAGTAGGGAAGCCCATTGTGTTCTACTCAGGCTTTATTGGGGGGTGGGGCAGGTAGAACCTTCATGTAGATTGCTCAAGGCTGGGGGTGGTCTGGGAACAAGAAAGATCAAAGTTAAGTCCCCTAGCCCCTTGTTAGAATGGGTCCACCTCTCATTGTAATATTCATTCTTCTCATTAATTGTTAACTAATCAGGGTTGATTGCTACCCTCAGGAATACCCACTCTTCCAAAAGCATGTAAGTGTTGAGTGAGTTCTATAAGGGGTTTTGACATTTGAGAGTGCTACTGACCCCTTTGATTAATTATCCACTAGCATAATTAATATAATGACTAATTAGAAATTGTCTCTTGAGTTTTTATGACATACTATATAAGTCCATTCTCTCTCTCTCACTCACTCAATCTATCTATGCTCCATTATAAATGGAATGAAATATCACAGCATAGTGAAAAAATTCTGTATTTTTCTAGATTGTCATCTAATAAGGTAGTCACTGTGTACTGTTTTCCTTTGAATCCTCAGATGCCTAGCACAGTGTCTTGTACAAATGATAATTAAAAATGTTTGCAGAATTCAATTGCATTGAATTTCTCAAATGGGGGAACTATTCCACTTTGATATTTGTTTTATAGTTCTCTCTAAAATTGTTACATGAAACCAATAAAACTTGCATATTAAAGAGAAATCCATCATACTCCTTTGTGCCACAAGTAAATCAAAATTATAGGAAGATTACAAGTGTACAAAGCTCTTTGAGTGTAGGAATCCTTTTTTTTTTTTTTTTGGTCTTTGTATTCCCAGTGCCTGGCACAGTGACTGGCACATAATAGCAGCTTGCTAAAAGCTAGTTGATTGTTGATTGGGCGTTGAGAAAAAAAAGTATTTTCTCTTCTACACAGTTGGTGTATCATCCATCTATCTGGTTCTCCTATTTCATAACTAGATCTTTTGTTCAGAAGCATGCTTTGGGTTTTGGCATATTCTTTAGTTAATGATGATGACAATATATAAAACAGCACCATCTTCAAACAGGCATCACTCTCAATTTCTAGGACAGTAAATTTATACTGCACATATGAAATCTCTAGCATTCAAGTATTTTGAAACACTAGCAAGTGAGTCAAACAAAAACATCTTACTTAAGTCCAACTGGGGTGTGGAGAGAAAAGCAGGAACAGGAAAAAAAAAACCCAGAAAATATATGACAGGTAGTAGAATGATTTGTCAGAGCTTTCCTTCAGGCACTGTTTGCTCTTTTCCAACGTCATCAAAGCCATGCTGTTATGATGGGGCATTGCCAAATGTTTCATGCATCATATTACTCACATCACAATTCTTTGCCTTCCTTGGCTTAGGAGGGAATCATTAGTCTTATGCTCTGAAATTCTGAGTTATATTTCTGATGGATGCTTTTCCACTTGCTTTGAAGTAAAATGCAGTATGCACAGCCAAGCCTGGCAAATCAGTCAACCTTAACTAGAGTGGAAATATAAGATTCCATATTCTATGATTTGATTGAGATCCCATCTATTCACATTATGAATGGACTAGAATAACTCAGCATAGTGCAAGAATTTCTCATTCTTTTTCCTGAATTGGTTTCCAATAACATTATACATTAAATCTGTTTTTTTTTTGTTTTTTTTTTTTAAGGAATCAAGGCAGCAGTTTGCTATTTAAGGAAGTAAGGTGTGAGGCAAAACATGCTGGATTTGGACTCGGAGGACCTGGGTTTGAATTCCAACTCAGTCATCTGTGTGGCCTCAGACAAATTACTTTTATCACTTGGCCACAGTTGCCTCACCTTTAAAATAAAGTGGTTGGATTGAAATTCTTCCATAAGGTTTCTTCTATCTCTACATTTATATTTCTTTGCGCCAGTTGTTTGAAATAATGTTAGTCTTTGCCTTGGATATTAGTTTTGATGGGGGCCTAGCTGATCACAATGAAGTACAAAGAAAAACATAAATACAATGTTTTTCTTTGCAAACTGTGCTGCAGGGATTGTGCTGTCCCCAGCAGACAGCTTAACAGAAAGCCTTGCCTGAGGCTATGTTTACACAGAAATGCAAGATCAAGAGTGCTGACTGGGATTTGAATGGATGATGATGACAAAGACCCATAAATAGGGCTTTAAATTTGGGGACACTTTACATTCATTATCTCATTTGATTTTACACATGTAACTGTACATATTTATATGAATATAAAATACATATATTATATGAACAAATACACATACACATAAACCAACACAAATACACATACATATCTTTTGCCTAGACCTGTCATTTCGTTAGGTAGGGAACTCCTAGTCAGTAACCCTCCCTTTACAAATGCAAATCGGCAATTGCTTATCAATTAATAGCCTTAGAAAATTGTTTGAGGCCCTGAAAGGTTCTGTAACTTCTTAGGCATGACATAACCAACCTTTCAGGTACAAGACTTAACCCTAGGTCTTCTTGATTCTGAGGCAAGGCCAGCTCTCTCCTCTGCCATATTGCTTCTCCTTTGAATTTTATAACAAGGGAGATTTCTTGGGCAGAGCCAGCCTTAGGGATTTGCCTCAAGAGTAATCCTCAAACCCACAATGCAATAATAATTACATTCAGTAAAGGCCCTTTGATAAAAGGATTAAAAATTAATTGGAGGCTAAATAATTTATTCTAAAGAATTGTTGGGTCAAAGAACAAATCACAGAAACAAAGGAACATTTCGTCAGAGAAAATGACAACAAAGAGATAATATACCAAAACTTTCAGGTTGCAGCTAAAGCAGTCTTTAGGGGAAAATTTGTATCCCTAAATGCTTTCATTAACAAAATACAGAAATGAAAGATTGATGAACTGGGGATGCAACAACAACACAAAGCTACAAATCAAGACTCCAACAAAACACTAGATTAGAAATTCTGAAAATCAAAGAGGAGCTTAAGAAAATTGAAAGAAAAAAATCCATTTCATTGAAAAAACTCAAACTAGTTTTTGAAAAAAAATTCTAAAAATAGAAAAACAGCTAGTTTGATTACATAAGAGAGAGAACCAAATTACATTAAAAATATTAAAGCACAATTCCTAGAGTAAACTATGAGCAATCATAAGCCAAAGAAGTATTCATCATATAGGACCAGAGATAATAACTGATTGTTATGATCCCAAGGCACATAGGCTACAGGTGACTCTCATGCATTTGCTCTTCATCTCTGCTTCTTAGAACACCTGGCTTCATTCAAAGCTCAGTTCATAGGCTCATTATTGCTCTCTGTCATTGTTGAGTCATTTCAGCTGTGTCTGACTCTCTGTGACCCCATTTGGGGTTGTCGTGGCAAAGATACTACAGTTGTTTGCCATTTCTTTCAGTTCATTTTACAGATAAGGAAACTGAGGCAAAAAAGGGTTAAGTGACTTGCCCAAGGTCAGACAGCTAGTAAGTATCTGAGGCCAGATTTAAACTCAGGTCTTCCTGACTTCAGGGCTGCCCTGTCTACCTTCTTAAATGTTTATGTATATGTTTATCTGTTTACTTATTGTATGCTTCCAGTAACATACTAGCTCCTTGAGGGCAAACAGTGTTTTAAATTTTCTTTATATCTCCAGAATCTAGCATGGTGTCTTATACAAAGTAGAAACTTAGTATTTGCTTGTCAAATTGAATTGAAATCTAATTCCAATTTTTTTGTCTGACTACCCTTGCCTTTATGCATGTGCACACATTATCCCTATGTGGAACAGATTCTGTACCTATTAACATACAACTCTTTCTTCAAGGTCAAAGTCAGATGTCTCCTTTTTCATGAAAACATCCCAGACCCAAAACTACCACCTTCCCTACCCACCCTGTAACCAGAATGGCCTTTCTTTTCTTTGAGTGACTCAGCTTACCTCATTGAGCCTCGCTGGACCCTGGGGCTTGCTCTTCCGGGGCAGGAAGCCCAGCGACCATGCCGGGAAGCAGAGAACTTCTTGTGTGATGAGTCATGGGACTGGCTGAGGGGAGGTGTTGACTCCAGAGCCACGCCCTATTGGGTGTTAACCTAGCCTACAGTAGGGGGAGAGGCCAACTCAAGAACCAATCGGCCCTGGTCATTCAGGCGGCACTTGATGATGTCAAGAACTCTATAAGAGGGGAGAGGACAGCTTGAAGAGCTCTCTTTCCTTTTCCAGTTGGTGTGGGAGCAGGGTGGAGGGCGACTCTGGGCCAGCCCTTGCTCTCGGGCTGAGCCTAGATGTTGGTAACTATGAATTGTATTGGGTCTGTCTGTTGATGCTTGTCTCTTTGCTCCCCTGAACTAATTGAATGCTAACTGAACGCTGGCGTTTTCCCCTGAACTAAATGAATCTTGTCTGTATGCTAACTGAATGCTGGATTAAAGTAAGCTGGTCAACCCCTTCACCGTGCTTTCCTTGTTTAAGCAGATAAAAAGAACCTGTGCTTTCCCGGCAGCCTCCCGGCATGCCAGCAGCCTCCTGGGTGCTGGCTGTGGGGGGATCTTGCTCCCCCAGCAGGAGCTGCTAGCCATTGTTAAAACACACCCCCCAGGTAGAAGTGATACCATCCCCCTATGATTACCTGCCTCTCTGTTTGAACTTTCTTATGCATTTAATCATATTCTAAGTTATATCATAGTTATTTGTGTATATATCTTATCTTCTCTTAGGAAATTATAAAATCCTTGAGGACTGGGATTGAATCTCCAGAATTCCAAATTGGGAGCTTAATAAATATTTGTAGATTTGAATGTAACCTGAATATCATTTTTATTTGAATAAGAGATAAAAATTTAGTAACAGAAATTAATTTAATTTTCAGAAATAAAAACTTTTCTCAGGAAGAGAGAAATTATGAGGGTCTGTAAAGAATACATATGATTCCCTTCTTAATAAAGCTGCCTTAGCTCAATTGTGGAAATGTCACAGAAGCCAAAACCAAAAGGCCTATTTTTGATGGAAACAGTAGGCAAAGGAAAAAAAAAATGAGATGATGGTTTTTCCCCCCAAGGAAAGAAATAATGTGCTCTTTGCAAAAGGAACATTTTTATCCAACATATTCCTTCTCTCCTGGTGCATTCTTGCTTAAGATTGGAATGAAAGCAATCTTGTTACACAGATATATGGTATTTCTACTTGTGCTCAAGAGAAGACTCAACATGTCTCCTCAATTATAGGAAATTAACCTCATACTTCAGTCCACTAAGAAACCTGGTTCTTTGCGCTGCCCATCTCTTCTGCAAATCCTTGTGGCTTGAAATAATGCAGTCAGTTCAGGTTTGCTATCCAAATGAAAGTATCCTCAAATTGACACTGAAGGCAGGTACAAGCTTCACATTCCTTCTAGCCCTGTGATTTCATTATATGGAAACTATAGTGGGGCACATAATTGCTTTGTGAAGATTCACAAGCACTCAGGGGAAGAACCATGAACATGGGTCTTTTTTGGCAGGTAGTTGAAGGAGGAACAGATTTTCAAACCTATGTGTGGCAGGATACTAACACTACCCTGCTGATACGGTTTCTTTAGATGCTAAGTATCAAACTGTGGCTTTCACTTAAGACTAATGTGTTTCATCTGCTCCATGTGGTGTTCAACCTTCTCATCCACAATTGAAAGAAGGGCAAAATTGGAGAAGAAAAAAATGGATTTATAACCTTAACATTCTGGCTCCTCCCCACTAATCAATATTCTGCTTTTTACAAAGAAAGAACTCAATTCCATTAGAAAGAGATGAAACCTTAGTGCTGGCAAGTTAACTGGCAAATGTACGATTATTGCAAAAGAGGACAAGGAAGAGGAGGGGTGCATGTACATGTGAGGGGTGGGGATCTGTGTCTGTGTGTGTGTGTGTGCGCGCACGTGCAAGCACATGTGCATGTCTGTGTTGGGGGGAGTAGTGAAAATCATGATTATTTTGGGGGGAACAACTTAACATGCTTTTACTCCCGACGTTAGGCAAAGAATGCTATCTCTCCATCGATATCAATTGGTAGCCTAAACTAGAAACATAGTAAATGATCAATGGTTAGAGAATGGCTAAATAATCTATAGTAATGAATAGAGTGGAATATTAATTGTGCCATATGGTTCAACAAATACGAGTAATGCTAAGAAACACATAGAGTTTGTTTGTATATGCAGATAGAAGATAGCAGAACTAGACCAATACATACAACTGCTACAACAATATGAATGAAAACATTAGGAAAAAGTAAGAGAACTCAAATTAAATACAATATTTAATCTTGGCCCTACAGGACAAATGATACAACATGCTTCACTCCTCTTAGTAGAAAGGCAGGGGACTACACAGGTACAGGGTATTGCATGCACTGATAGATATGGTCATTGTATCAGTAAGTGTTAAGAGCAAATTTGATGATGATGGTATAACAGGAAGTGATTATGTCATGGAAAACAAAAGTCAGAAATAAAACATTAAAAATAATTTCACGTTCAAATGTACTTGTAGACTCATAAACAATGTTTCATTTCAGTGCTGAAGAACTAATTATGCTAAGCAGTGTTATATTCCTTGTTGGATTGTGGGAAATTGCCAAATTATAATTTAAAATACGATTTCTCCTTTTATACCAATTAATTGGAGAAATTTAAAAACAGAACAAAACAAAACGCCTTATGGCACAGTTCCTACATTACCAAATGATAATACGCAACACCGTATCTAGCGCATAGTAGGGCTCAGTAACTGTTTGTTTGACCCGCTAATCTTAACTGCTGCTTCCTTGTTTCTTTAGGCATTTACAAAGTAACAGAATGAGAATCAGTTATTCAAGAATATAACCTTTCAATTTTGTTTCTCAGTTCTCTCCTGCACCCCATGCAATCCAAGACTGAGAAGTCATATCAAAAGTGCTGTGTTAGAGATAAAGTTTTAGTGTTTCTCCTCCTCCTCCCCCCAGGAATACCTCATGAGCACAGACTCATCTAATACTTGGAGACTGACTGCATGGCCTGGAGTGTATCAGCATCCCAAGAAAAACACACCATGCCATTCAGAAAGTCTAAAGATCCCAACAACAAAGACACACCTTTCCTGAACCATAGAGTGTCACATGACTTGACATTAAGGGGTTGGTCTTTAGAAACCTGTTGCAAGATCCTTTTTCTCCCCTTTCAACCCCCCATCACATGCCACCTCTATATTCCCATAATAACACTGCAACACAGCTTATTTGAAAAAGACTGTTTCAAATGGATCTTGGAATAATTTTGATTTGACTCAGTTCTTAGCTGCCTCATGGCCCCTGGCCAGGGTGCTGAAAATAAAACAAACATTAACCCTGTAACATAGAATGATTTTTAAAATTTGGGTCTAATACTTGAATTTTTTTCCTGTTTTACTGCAGAACACAATTATATCCAGTAGATCTTATAGGCTCTTTGTATATACAACCTCTTATTCATAGTAAGAACCCTGTATATTACTAAGTAAATAAAACATGACTCTGAGGCTCTAGAACAAGTTACCATATAAACATCATCATAAATAATAGCAAACATTTATCTAATGCTTGCTAAATGCAAGCACTGAAGATACAAAGAAGTAAAAAGACTACTACTTACTATCTTTGAAAAAAATACAACCTAGTTGAGTAGCCAGGGCTAACATTAATACCATTGCACATTTATATAATTTTCTAAGGTTTACAAGGCTCTTTCCCCCTGTGACACACACAAAAAATGAAAGATAAAGTTAATGAGGCCAGATGAATGGTATAGGCATTAAGTATTATGAAAGTTCAGAAAAGAGTTACGCTAGACTGTAGAAGAAGGAAGGCTTCTTTGAGGAGGAAGAACTTGGGTTAGGCCCTGAAGGATTTATTTAATGTTAATGTGAGTCAGAGTACATCCCAAATTGATTAGTTCCTTCCCTGATGGCTAAAAACCTGCTCAACTCTCCCCTAACCTTGAAAACTGCTGCGTGGAAATTCTTCTATTTCTCCGTGAGTCTGGCACTAGTTCCCCACCCCCCTTTTTAATCTCCTCAAGCCCTCTACAGAACCCCTCTTCACTATCTACAAGTAGAGGACTTAACCTCATACTTTGCTAGGTCAACTGAGGCTATCAGCTATGAGCCTCTTGTTTTCCCCAATTCTACACTTCAAATCCCTTCAGGATCATCCCCCATTCTCTTGTTCTTTTTACTAGTCTCTGAGGAAGCTGTAGCTCTTCTCCTTCCTAAGACCAACCTGTCATTTTTGCCTTTATGCTCATTCCTCTCCATCATCTTCAGGAGCTTGACTCTTTAATCATCCCCTTTCCCTCTTATCTTTAATCTCAATTTATCTTCTTTGTTGCCTACAAACTTGCTTCAATCTCTCCTTTCTCTAAAATCCAACAATCTCAAGGTATGATCCTATATGTGTGTCCCCCTTTCACAGACATGCCCCTAGTAAAAGCCTTCTCACTGGATTCTTTGCCTCCGCCTCTTCATGTTCCTCTTTTCAATCTTTTGCAACCTGTTGCCTAAACTTCAACACTGAGCTAAAACTGCTTTCTCTAAAGTTACTAGTAATTTAACAATTGCTAAATCTAATGGCTCATTCTCATTCCTCATCCTTCCTGATCCCTCTGCAGCCTTTGACATAGCTGACAACTTTGCTCCTCAATTCTGTCTCCTTCCTGGTATCCCTGCTACTATTCTCTGGTCCTGCTCCTCTCTGCCTGACGATTCCTTTCGGACTCCTTTGTTGAAATATCATTCAAGTTCAGGTCAACTCTTGGGTCTTGTCTTTCTCTACATCATTTTACTTAGTGATCTCATTAGCTGCCATGGATTTAATTAACATCTCTATGCAAATGACTCCCACATCAACATATCCAGTCTTAATCTATTGCAAACTCAAGGCTTATGTCCAAAACTGCTTGCAGAAACTCTCTCCCATAGGCATCTCAAATCAAGCATGCCCAAATCATTATCTTTAACCCCCACCCAAACCCCACACTTCTACCTAATTTCCATATTTTTTTTGGCAGTACCACCATTCTTCTAGTCACCTAAATTCATAATCTCTGAGCCATCATCAGATTTCAACATTCCCTCAACCCTCATATCCAATTACTGTTAGGACTTGTGTATTTTGTGTCTCCAACATCTTTTCTATCATTCACCTTTCAGTTCTGTTCCTGACCTTCCAGGGACTTCAAAACCCTGCCCCTCTACTGGAACTTTCCTTCAGTACCTGTGCCTCCCAACCCTAGAACAGCCTACCACCTCTATGGCCCACTCACCTTGGAATATCCCACCCCAAAGTCTGCACCCCATTTCCCCACAGGTGTAGCTCCTCCTGTAACTTCCATTTTATGGAGGGACCCAAGATAGCTTGTGTACTTTTATTTCCCTTACAATCCTGTTTCTGACTTTCTTTATACATCAAAAACATGCCTTCATGCCAGTACCTTCATTCCCCAACAATCTCCCCCTTTCAGCTCCCTTTCGTATGTTGCCTTCTTCCAATGGAATGTAAGTTCCTTGAGGGCAGTGACTTCCTCCCTCCCTCCCTCCCTCCCTCCCTCCCTTCCTTCCTTCCTTCCTTCCTTCCTTCCTTCCTTCCTTCCTTCCTTCCTTCCTTCCTTCCTTCCTTCTTTCCTCCCTTCCTTCCTCCCTTCCTTCCTTCCCTTCCTCCTTCCTTCCTTCCTTCCTTCCTTCCTTCCTTCCTTCCTTCCTTCCTTCCTTCCTTCCTTCTTTCCCTCCTTCCTTCCTTCCTGTTCCTAGTTCTCTAATTATATGGCCACTACCCTCATCACCTGTCATTTGGATGAATGCATTGGCCTCCTAAGTGATCCCTTTGAATATATTCTCTTCTCATCCAACCACAGTAACAGCCAAATATATATTCCTAAAGCATAGGTTTGGTCATGCCACATCTCTGCTCAAAAACCTTTGATGGCTTCCTGTGACTCTAGGGGAAAAAAATACAGACTCCTCTGAATGTCAAGGAAGTCCTTCCCAGTGTGGCTCCAGACTTTCTTTCCAGATCAAATTCATATTCCTTTTCCACAAACACCTCATGTGCTAACTCAATTGTCCTATTTGTTGTACATAGTATATAACATTAAAAAAATTTTTTTAGGGGAAGAACTTCTTAATTTCTTTTTTTTAAATAGTACCTCCCTTTCTAAATTTCTCCTCTCTTTCTTTGCACAGACTCTCATCTAAGCCTGAAAAGCTCTTTCTCCTCCCCTGTTTCCAGAGTCTAAGGACTCAGTTCACATGCCACTTCCTAAATCAGATCTTTTAGACTTTACCCAGTGAGCACTCCTCATCCAAACTTTTTGTATTACATAACTCTGTATTTACTTATCTATGTATAGTATTCATACCAGTAGAATGTAAGTCTCTAATGAGAAAGAACTGATTATATATTTTTTTCTCATTGCCTAGAATTAAATGTTTATTGAATTGAATTTGGAGTAACAAGACATGAGTCCAAATCCTGTCCTTGCTACTTACTGTGTAATTCTGGATAAACCATTTCACTTCTGTCACTTTTGGAAAGGCAGCATGGTTTAGCACATGGGGAAATGAGCTTAGCATCATGAAGACCAGGGTTCAAATCTTGCCTAAGATACTACCTATGTGATGATTGGTAATCCATTATAACCTCTCCATGACTCAATTTTCTCATCTATAAAATGAGAGGTTGGATTCAATGGCCTCAAAAGTCCCTTCCAGCTCTAAATCTACTATCCTATAATCTATCCCATATAAATTATGTTTCTAAAATATTTAAATGGTTCACAGTAGACCTTGGGCACTCTGTGGAAGCTGTTACATATTTTTATGATCATTCAAGAAGAAAGATGTCAATATCTTCTTAAAAGTAAATGAAGGTGAAAGCTCACACATTTTGAAATAGCAAACCATAAAATGAGTAAATTTTAAAATGACATTTAACTACTACTTTAAGGCTTGTACTTCCTCAATCTATCCCAGTAGTATAGATAGTAGGTATCACTTCCATTTTATAGGGAAAAAAGAATGTGAGTAACAGACATTTAAAGAAGACTTTAAAATTGGTATAATGGTTTTTACACACACACACACACACACATACACACTATTACTTTTTATCTTCCTGAGACCCTGCAAGGTAGGTGCTACAGATGTTACTTTTCCCATTTTACAAGAGAGAAAACCAAGGCTCAGAGAAGGTTAAAATATTTGCCCAAGGTCCCATGGCTCGGAAATGTCAAGTGGTGATGGGGTTAGGAAAGAACAAGTCAAGATGGTGGCTGGAAAGCAGGGACTTGCATAAGCTGTACCCCAGGTCCCTCCGAACAACTATAAACAATGGCTATGAACAAATTCTAGAGCTGCGGAATGCACAAAATAGCAGGGCTCCAGCCCAGGACAGCCCGGATAGTCACTGGGAAGGGTGTGGAGCAGAGCAGAGCCCAGCATGGGTCGCACCAGGACCAACCAGACCAGGAGCCAGGCATAACAGGCCATAGGGCCACGAATCAGTGAGCTGTAGCAGTTACCAGACTTCTCAACCCACAAACGCCAATGACAACAAAGAAGGTTAGTGGGAAAAGCTGCTGGGACAGAGTGAAAGGAGTTCACAGTGGGCCACCGCCCCGGGGGTGACAGAGGTGGTACAGCTCTGAGGCTGCTTCCAGAGCTACAGCTGCAATTGCTTCTGGCCCCAGGCCCATCTGGTGGGAGGAATTAAGTGGCAGATTAGAGTGGGAGTGCAAAGCCTGCTTTGCCCTGCCTGGATCTGGGCTGCAATTCTGGTTGGCGGTTCTTGGGGGAGAAGGAGCGCTGGTGTGGCAGAGCTTGCTGTGTAGAAGTAGCTCTGAAAACAGCAGCACAGCCCCTCAAGTTTGGGATAAAGTTCTCTCTACTCTACAAGAGAAAACTCAAGGGTCAAGTAGTTGGCTGGGAACATGAACAGGCAGCGAAAATGGTCTCAGATTCAGACTCAGACTTCGGAATCTTTTTTTGGTGACAAAGAAGACCAAAACATACAGCCAGAAGAAGTCAACAAAATCAAAGAGCCTACATCAAAAGCCTCCAAGAAAAATATGAATTGGTCTCAGGCCATGGAAGAGCTCAAAAAGGATTTGGAAAAGCAAACAAGAGAAGTAGAGGAAAAATTGGGAAGAAAAATGAGAGTGATGTGAGAAAACCATGAAAAACAAGTCAATCACTTGCTAAAGGAGACCAAAAAAATACAGAAGAAAATAACACCTTAAAAATAGATTAACTCAAGTGGCAAAAAAGCTCCAAAAAGCCAATGAGGAAAAGAATGCCCTGAAAGGCAGAATTAGCCAAATTGAAAAGGAGGTCCAAAAGACCACTGAAGAAAATAGTACCTTAAAAATAAGATTGGAGCAAGTGGAAGCTAGTGACTTTATGAGAAATCAAGATATAAAACAGAACCAAAGGAATGAAAAAATGGAAGACTGTGAAATATCTCATTGGAAAAACCACTGACCTGGAAAATAGATCCAGGAGAGATAAATTAAAAACTATTGTACTACCTGAAAGCCATGATCAAAAAAAGAGCCTAGATATCATCTTTCAAGAAATTATCAAGGAAAACTGCCCTGATATTCTAGAGCCAGAAGGTAAAATAGAAATTAAAAGAATCCACTGATTGCATCCTGAAATAGATCCCAAAAAGAAAACTCCTAGGAATATTGTCACCAAATTCCAGAGCCCCCAGATCAAGAAGAAAATACTGCAAGCAGCCAGAAAGAAACAATTTGAGTATTGTGGAAACACAATCAGGATAACACAAGATCTAACAGCTTCTACATTAAGGGATCGAAGGGCTTGGAATATGATATTCCAGAGGTCAATGGAGCTAGGATTAAAACCAAGAATCACCTACCCATCAAAACTGAGTATGATGCTCCAAGGCAAAATATGAATTTTCAATAAAATAGAGGACTTTCAAGCTTTCTCAGTGAAAAGACCAGAGCTGAATAGAAAATTTGACTTTCAAACACAAGAATCAAGGGAAGCATGAAAAGGTAAACAAGAAAGAGAAATCACAAGGGACTTACTAAAGTTGAACTGTTTTGTTTACATTCCTACATGGAAAGATGATGTGTGTAATTCATGATACCTCAGTATTAGGGTAGCTGAAAGGAATATATCTATATATCTATATCTATATTTATCTATATATATATATACACACATATAAACAGAGGGCACAGGGTGAGTTGAATATGAAGGGATGATATCTAAAAAAAATCAAATTAAGGGATGAGAGAGGAATATATTGAGAGAAGGAGAAAGGGAGAGATAGAATGGGGTAAGGTATCTCACATAAAAGTGGCAAGAAAAAGCAGCTCATTGGAAGGGAAGAGGGGGAAGGTGAGGGGGAATGAATGAATCTTGCTCTCATCGGATTTGACCTGAGAAGGGAATACCATACACACTCAATTGGGTATCTTACCCCACAGGAAAGAAGGAGGAAGGGGATAAAAAAGGGGAGATGGTAGAAGGGAGGGCAGATAGGGGGATGGGGTAATCAAAAGCAAACACTTTCAAAAAGGGACAGGGTCAAGGGAGAAAATTGAATTAAGGGAGACAGGATAGGAGGGAGGAAAATATAGTTAGTCTTTTACAACATGAGTATTGTGGAAGTGTTTTACATAATGATACATGTGTGGCCTATGTTGAATTGCTTGCTTTCTTAGGGAGGGTAGGTGGGGAGGGAAGAGGGAATAGAATTTGGAACTCAAAGTTTTAAAAGCAGATGTTAAAAAAAAAAGTTGGTTTTGCATGCAACTGGGAAATAAGATATACAGGCAGTGGGGCATAGAAATCTATCTTGCTCTACAAGAAAGTAAGGGAAAAGGGGATGGGGGGAGTGAGGTAACAGAAGGGAGGGCTGACTGGGGAATGGGGCATCAGAATATATGGCATCTTAGACTGGAGGGAGGGTAGAAATGGGGAGGGAGAAAAATTGTAATTCAAAATCTTTTGGAAATTGATGCTGAAAACTAAAAATATTAAATAAATAATAAAATATATTAAAAAAAGGAAATGTCAAGTGGTAGGATTTGAGCCAAGGACACCTTGATTCCAGGTCCGATGTTCTACCTGCTAGACCATGCTTCCTCACAGAAACTAAAGGTCAGAGAGGTCAAATATCATAGTACATAGCTAGTAAATGGTGAAGCCAGAATTTGGACACAGGCTTCTCCTAACTCCAAGTGAAATGTGTCTCTTGCTACGTGACATCTTTTTCTTATATCAGATATCCAAAGTTGGTCTGTTAGCACAATCAATCAGCAGCATTTTTAAGTGCCTGTTATGTTCCAGGTACTCACATGCCCAGGGACACCTTAGCTGTCACTGCTTTGGTCAGGATGCTGATAGACCTTTTGAAGCAAATTACAGTTTCCAGAGCATAAACTAACCTGAAGCTATAGTAGAGGGCTGTTCCTTATTGTGGGAGTAGTCAGCCTAATATCTTATGTACTGAAGGCAGTATTGTTCAGGTTAAGATTTAAAATCGATCAGAAGTATTGTTCTATGATGGAATACATGTTTTGCTCCAAATCAGTGGTCAGATTTGGAATGAGTCCTCAAAGTCAATTCAACAAACCCTTCTTATCTAACAGGTCCCTTGTTTGCAGAAAGGTTGCAGACTCATTCCTTGGTTTGAAGAAGATGTATTTTTTGATTCAAGGGATGGCCTCTTTAATTAGAAAAAAATCAGGCTGGGAGGGGAAGCCCCTCAGTGTTGCTTTTCCAAAGAGAAAGAGTTACCCATTTGCTCTAAGCCAGGAGGGCCCAAAATAAAGCCATTAAGTGGAGCTTGGGCAGGAACCTATTGTGGTCCAATTTATGAACTTCAGAGTGAACTGGGTTTAAGGTTTTGTGAAAGATAGAAAGAAAGTAAAAAGAAAGAAAGGAAGGCAGGAGGAAAGAAAGAAAGAAAGAAAGAAAGAAAGAAAGAAAGAAAGAAAGAAAGAAAGAAAGAAAGAAAGAAAGAAGGAAATTAAGAAAAAGGGAAATCCAGCCAGTAAGCCCCAAGTTAAGTGGGCAGCTTCTGGCCATCAAAATTTACCTTCCTTTGGAGATGAGGAGAGGGAGAGGATGTGCTGAGTTACCCAACTAGCTGGTCCCCAATTCAGGCAGCTCAGTCTACTCACAGATTGTGTTTGTCCTTCTTTTTTGAAGAGGACCATGGCCTTAAAGAGGCCTATTCACTGAATGGGCATTACCTCACTCTAAGTGAGGTCATGGAAAGGCCTTAGCCTAAAAAGGCCAGGGTCTCCCATTGCATCCTGAGTCATCTCTAGTCATTGTGATGAATATCTGGTCACTGAATCCAGATGGCTCTGGAGGAGAAAGTGAGGCTGGTGACCTTGCATGGCTCTCCCTCACTCAAATAACTGCAAGTCATGTCATCATTTCCCTGATGCCACGGACTTCTTTAAAAATGAAGGACAAACACAACAATATAGTTTTTAATTTTCAATAAAATGTATTTTTAAAAGTTTTTAAAAAAAGAAATACATTTATTTAAGCTTATAATTCCCATGTTAAATTGTTTACCAATATTTAACCTAAATTAGGTCATGGGAAAATTGCTTGGCCCTTTTAATAAATAAGTCTGAAAGGTTGGTTAGAAGCAACTGTGACATCAGAATGCTTCAATATGAGAAGCTAAGGAAGGATTTGCAATTGAGGTAGAACTAGAAGATGTTTGTTTTGGAGAGAATGTTAGCCTTAAAGAGAAGGCAGAGTGGAAAGAAATGTGGGTCCATCAGACTGGGTGAATAAAAGATATTGTAGATGTTAGTAACATAGTTAATAGAAAAGGACCATAATTTAAGACTACCAGGAGTCTATTGAGAACAAAGAGACAGCCAAAAGAAGGATGAACTTAATAGTTGCCCTAAAATTAAAAGACAAAAATAAACCATCTTTCTTTTCATTCTTGCTCTGGTTTTAGAAATTGTGTTCTACTTGGGATTATGGAGTAATTTCTCTATTTGACAAGTGAATTCCCTACTAATGGTCATGAGAGGCAATGTGGAGTAGTAGGACTACTGACCTTGTGTTCAAAACCTGCCTCTGACATATTGGATGTGTGGCCCTGAGCAAGTCACTTAACTTTTCAGTGTCCAATCAACTCTAAGACTCCAAGTTGTAGAGTGGGGTATTTGGTGGGCATTTTAGAAGCATGAATGAATTAATGCTGATGCAAAGTCTCCAAATTTGTACTGATCTAGAAAGATAAAATGCATGAATGAAAATGCCTTTTTAAAAAAATAGAGCTATGGATAACAAATTCATAATATTTTTGATATATTTCCCAATTTTAAAAAGACCTTCCTTACCAGTAGAATAGCAGAAAGCAAAGACCTGCTTATTAATTACTTGACCAGCCTATAGAAGTCATTCTCATTTTGATTTAAGAGACCTCATATTTCAAAAAATGAATGGATAATGACTCCATCTAACATGGGCAAATGTTATATATTTGGTTTTATTCCATCTGAACAAGAATAGTTAATAAAGTCACGATAATATGCTGACATAAATATTTAAGTCAGAAATCTTATTGTATTTTGGCTATGAATGAATAAAGAAGTCACTAGTTTATCAAAGTGATACAAATTTTTACTACCATTCATAACCTTATTTATACAAAATGAAATTTTCTATTGTAGCTGTTAAAAAGATAAAATAAAAATTTTCTTTAGTGGTTAAAAAAGAATTATATGTAGCAATAGCATCAGTGACATATTTCAAGAAACTTGGTGCCCCAAATCAAGCCCACCCAACACACAAATAATAATGTTACTGTTATTATTTTATGAGTTACACATATGAAAATTATAAACAACTTTGTCAATCAAGATCTGTGTATATTATGTTGGTTTTATTGTACATTTAAGAGTTGTTTTGTTGTCATGCAAATTATAATAAAGTATGCACTAAGAAAATTATTTGCACAGATTATTTAATGCAAAGTATAGGAGGTGTATGATAACTATTTTGAATAATATTTGTAAACCACTCTTCTAGGCTGACATTGCTGCATTAATCAATACATTTTAGGCTGGGTCAGTCAATCAGTTCCAAATCCACCTAACTTAACTATGATCTAGCCCCTATGTGTTCATCTTTTCTATTTCACGAGATAATATTTGTAAAAATCATTTAGCACAGTGCCTGGCACATAACGGGCACCATATAAATGCTTCTCCCATTCCCTTCTCCTTCCCCTGTCTCCTTTTCTTTTTTTCCCCTTTTCCTTTTCCATTTTCTTCCCCTTTTCCCTTTCCCTTTTCCCTACCCCTTCCATGAAAGGATTGATCAATTGCCTTGCTGAACTCCAGGTATACTGTATCTGTCTTTGGTGTTGCCTCAATCAGTTAGTCTAGTAATACTGCCAAAAATGGACAGTATGTGTTTGGTTGAGGGTTTTACTTTTTGCTTTGCTCTATACTTGAGGGGAGAGTGCAAAGGATAGATCATATTTTTAAAAGAAAACTTAAAACAGGAAAGCAAGTCATAATTTTGGCATACAGTTTGCTTATCTATAAAATGGGAATTGTAATTGCACTAGAATTGTGGTTAAGTCCTTAGTTAAATGAGATAATCATAGTTAAATGACTTGAGGAAGAAGAGTTAGTCAAGGAGAAAGAGAAAGAACTGTCAGAAAAAGGATGTAACCACAATACTAGTGCAATTTAAAATGGGGATACAAACCTGTTTCACAGAAGGATTGTGTAACTACTATTGACAAAGTGAATGAAATTAAAACTGTCACTCAAACACAAAGTGTAATTTCACCCCTTTGTTTTTATGTGTTTCATTTAAATTTCTTTTCATTTTCTAATTTGCATAGCCTAGGTAAGGTGTCATTATAATTTGTCAAAATGATAAGAAAATTGCACATTCCAAAAAACTTGTATGGAAACTCCATTAATGAAAATTGCCTGCAATTCTTTTTCTATAGTTGTAATAAAAGAGCAGCATTTTCTTTGATTTGGCACCTGGAAAAATGTACAAAGAGGTAGCTAATTTCAGATTTCCCAGGTTCAGAAAATGATCCACGGAAATAAAAAAGGTTAACCCAAATCAATTCATTTCCCCTAGGTTTGCAAAACTAGCATTTGAGTTTCCTACAGGATGGTCATTAATTAAAACACATCCACACTTTCATTTTTAATTAAAGGGAAAAAGAACTCAGGTTAACATTTTGAATGGAAATTGTTTATACTACCTCTGAAATGAGGAAGATATCAGAGAAGGTAGTATTGTGATGAAGCAAGAGGAGGAAAATCCCTTAATAATAACTGTACACAGCATGTTGATTTTGAATCAAAGGATGTAAACTTCAGTCCTACTTCACCTCTTCTGGCCTCAGTTTCCTTTTCTGTAAAATGAGGAGGTAAATAATAGCTATGTTCCCTTATAACTCTAACATTCCGTGGTTTAATGCCCCTTGTTAAATAATCTCTGTATTACTTATTGATTTTCAAATTAATTAACCAAATAGATCCACCAATAAAGGTGAATTTTCAAAGTACTTCAAAAGGCTTTGTGTGGTATTTTATTGCAATAACACCTTACTTATTTGACAACTTCAACCATTTGAAACATAGATGAGAACCTATAAGGAAACATGAAAAGGGCCCTCAGCAGTCAGAGTATATACCACAAAGTTCAGACAGTAAAGGTTATAGATTTTATTCCTGAGAAGTCCTCATTCACTCTTTATTTTACTTTTCTTCTACATACAATTCTAACAACTTTTGTTATCTGCTTTCTCAACTTACAGAAAATTATTCATAGCAAAATTAGAAAAGTGGGATGCCTGGGTGCTGCTTTGATAGACACACACACACACACACACACACACACACACACACACACAGAGAGAGAGAGAGAGAGAGAGAGAGAGAGAGTGACCCATCTGACAGCAAAGAAGTAAAGAGAAAAAGAATTTAAAGATAGATTCAAGACCTCAAAAATTCTAGTATAAGTAAGCAGTTTTCCCTATTTTAGTAGTTCCAAAGGATATCTCTATTTTATAGCATTGCACAAGTAATTTTGATACCGGTGATCTTGAGTCATTAGGAAAAGGCTATATAAATTATCAGGGTAGTGGATAGACCCAGGGTCAGCAAGACCTGAGTTCAAATCCGGCCTCAGACACTAGCTATGTGATCCTGGGCAAGTCACTTAACCTTGTTTGCCCCAGTTTCTTCATCTGTATAATGAGCTAGAGAAGGAAATGGCAAACTACTCCAGTATCTTTGCTATCTTTTGCAAAAGGGACAGACACAACTGAAAAATGACTAAACCAGACATGAATTATATTTAGCATACTCCACTAAGAAGGCATAAAGAGATACACAGTACATTTCAGAAAGACTTTCATTCAATATATTAAGAACCAATTTTAGAAAACAAAAGGGAAAAATTCAGTTATTTGGGAAACTCATTTCTATGGACCAAATTATGCTAGATAATGTTGGCTACATGAAGCATTTGCTGTATTAATACTAATGATGTATTACACAAAATATCATCATTCACAAAGTTATGGGGCTATGTAGCAGCAGAAGGAAAGAATAACCAGCCCCAAAGAAAGGAATAACACATTAAGCAGAACCATTGTAATCTTCAATTTCTAACTTACAGTCATAAAGGTTTCTGACAGCTGTGTCTCAATAAGTATCTCTCATTGAGAGGAGGAGGGGCAGTTTAGGGCCAATAGCTAATCCTTAATCTTGGCCCATTGTCTCTGGCTCATGAATGAGAAGATGTAAATCAAGTAGAGGTATAAGCCGTGGACTTTATTAGTCAAACTAAAGACACTGAAATGTTTAGAATAAAAAATAATGCCATCAGCCACAAGTATAAAGTAATGTTCACACGTGCACAAACACAGCAATACGAACACTACACACAACATTCACGTCTATTTGAATGTGCCCCTACATTAAATTTACTTAAAGTGAAAAATCCATCATTCTCATAAAGACAATTTTGCTGGCAGTGTGCCTAAAAAGCAGCGTTATTCTCTTTTCCATTATCCCTTACTCACTTCGTTTGAGATAATAGAGTAGGAGTTTCATTAAGTGTATTATGATAAACAGAGGATATGATGGAAAGGGTGAGAAGAGCAGGAAGTTCCAACAGTTCCTGTTCCAAAATCTGCCAGAGAGGAATGCCTACCAAAGGAGCTATGGTAGGCGGGTTTTCTCCTGCATGATATTTCCATATGGTGTGTTAAATATCAAAACTTTTACATCACACAGAAAAGTAGTTTTACATGTATTATCTCAATTTATTTTGTCTCCTTCCCCTGCCCCCCGCCCCCCCCCACCAAATATAATGAAGTAGATGGGCAGCATGGTGTACTGGGATGATTACTGGATTTGGAATAAGAAGACCTGAGTTCAAATCCAGTCTCTGCTATTTACCAGCTAAGTGATTTAGGGCAGGTCATATCACTTGAATTTCCTAATCTGTAAGATGAAGGGGTTGGATTAGTTGATTAGTTGATGGTGGAAAAGAGTACTTTTAAGTAAGAAGGCATAGGTCCAAATTATAGCTCTCTCTCTTACTGAGGGGCAGCGACATGGTCCAGTGGATAGGAAGTCTGACCTGGAGTCAGGCAGACCAGTTCAAATGTGGCCTCAGACATGTTTTGGCTGTGTGACCTTGGGCAAGTCATTTAACTGCATTTGTCTCAGTTTCCACATCTGTAAAAAGAGCTGGAGAAGGAAATGGCAAACCACTCTATTATCTTTGCCACGAAAATCCCAAATGGGTCATGAAGAGTAGGACAACTCTTCAATGAAAACAACTCTCTACCTGTGTGACCTTGAGCAAGTCACTCAACCTATTTGGACCTCAGTTTCCTGCCTAAGATGACAGGTCTGCATTAGATGATCTCCCAGGTCTTTTTTCAGCTCTAGATCCTATGACCATTCCCTGTTCTACTATTGCCTTCTCTGGTTTCAATGACTGTTAATTTTATCCTGCATGTCTGGAACATACTCCATCCCTGTTCTCATCTCCATGTGTTAAAATTTCTGCCTTCCTTCAAAGTCCAGGTGTTGTGCTACTTCCTGCATGAAGTCTTCCTTGATTCCTCAATTAAAAAGTGTTCTCTCTTTCTTCATATTTCCCAAGATGTTTTGTCTGCCCATCCCTTATCCAAGGCAAGTTATTTGTGTCAACATCTTACCTCTCAATTAGATTATAAGCTCCTTGAGGACAAGTTCTGGGCCTTAGTTCATCTTTGTATCCCTAGTGTCCAGCACAGTACCTTGCACATGGTAGATGAGAATTGGATGTATTTGTTTAATTGTGGGAAATACTCAACATATTAAAATTGCTTAATATTAATATCAAACAAATAACTGGACACAGATGTCCCAAATGGACTTCTTCCATGTGGAAATATATCTGTTATCTTAGCACAAATGGCATGAGATCAACTTGGATATTATCTAATGTAATGTTTTAAAAACACATGGAATATGCCAATTAATATTGCAAGTTGTTAAAAAAATTCAGATTCAAAGAAAGATATTTCCCTGTAAGAAAATGCCACTAAGCGAAGTTTTGTAGTTAATTAGGAATGATATATTTGTCTGTCTTTGAGGAGTACCAGCAGGAAGGAGAGTTTTAGTGGTGAATTTCCAGTGGTCAGTCTTCCTCTGGAGGTGTCATTAAACAACATTTTAAAATAAAAGGCAATACCTAGGAAGAAATGTTGGCACTAGCATTTGGATCAAATCAAGTCACCAAGAAGGCTGTCATAGGAAGACAATTACTATGTTTATTATCCACAACTCCAAGAATGTGAAAACAAAATTAGGACACTTGTTTCTATGATTTGTTCTTTGATCTATCCATTTATTGAGGATTATTTCTCTTAGTTTCCACTTAGGTCACCATCTTTGATTCACATTTCTGATTTTTTACTATATTATGGTTTATAAAGAATATCTTATTATGTCAGCCTTTTTACATTTGTCTGACTCCTTTGTGCCCTAACCCACAACTGATTTCTTATGTGAGGATCTGACTTATTTTTATTGAGCCTCTCTAGGCTTCACTATTAATTGTGTGTTTGTCCCCAAAGCAGCCATTGTTGTGGGTCTATGACACTCACTCTCCTAGAAATCTTTTCTCCATTAATGTTTACTTGAATATACACGTGCATCTATTTTCCGGCTGGAATGTTTGGTCTTTGATATTTGGCAATTTGGCAGTGTGCCATTTGCTTGGCTCTAGAGTGTACTATGGGATGACAAAAATAAGTGTGTTCCTTAAAAATCACTATACGTAGGTCATTAAAATCTAAAAACAAGAATGCTTAAATAGAGGTGTGACCTGTTTGGAAGAAAAAAAAAGCACAAAACAAACCTGAGCTGATAAATCAGATAGCAGAGTGGGAGATTATTTTTATTAAAGAACACTTTCACCATTTGCTACTTTAAATGTTGTTTTTTTAGGGCCTTTAAAATAAAAATTTCTTTTAAAAAGATTTTTTATGAGTATATCTATTGTATAATGTAAGGCATACCTGCACACCCATATAAACATCTGTATTATATGAGCATATACACACTCAGAAAAACTTCCCTTCAAGTAAGGTGCTGGTTCTGAATTAGTAAATGGAACCAAATTCTTAAGAGGTAGAGGGAGAGGTGAATGAAGGGACAGATTGAGAGAGTCACATACACTAATTATATCAGGAATAATTCCATTGGAACTCTGGGGCTAGCACCACAAGACTGTAAAAATTGACCAGAGCCTGCATGGCAACTCTGCAAGTGGGCCCAAGCTTGTTGATTTTTTCCTTTTATTTACTTAAAAAAACCCCAAAACAACAATTCCAATAGAAAATGACACCTGCTGCCAGAGGATGATAGCTTAGGGAGAAATTCTATGGAAGGTGTAACTCACTAATTATCACTGTCTCTAACTTGTTTTCCCCTGGAGAAGTGATGGACAGGGATGTCATCCACAAGAGTGAAGGAAAACATTTTTACTTGTTATAGAACAAACAGAGCACTTTCTCTGCACCAGTCTAACTCCCAGACCATAGACCAGTAGGAAACATGGCAACTCTAACAGAGTAATGGTTTTCAAACATCCAGAGGCTGTAGAATGTCACTGCATTGTTTGCTGTGCTATTTTTAGGGTTGGCCCTGCAGACAACTGCATGGAGAGACTTAATGAAACTAGCTCCACTACTTATCGTTTGTAATGTACCTCTGGCAGTGAGCCTTGGGAACTCCATGGAGAGCATTGAAAATGACTTAGAGTGATGCAGTAAGTTGCTGCTCATATATGGTGCATGCTGCATCCCAAAAAATCCTTAGAACATCAAAATGATGCCATTTTTTATATCAAAATCTGAAACAAGGAAGTAAGTTTTCAAGAAGAAATAAGGGGCTCCAAGGCATTTTTGAACTTGCCAAGTGCCATGGTCACACAATCTTAGATGGCTCTGGATGTCCTGGAGACATTTGCTCATCTAGGGACCTCTATGAAAGAAGTCTTTTTGGTAGCCTGGTAAGCCAGAGAGCTCTGTGAGAGAAGGATGTGGGTTGTTCCCTCCTTCACACTCCTTTCCATCATCTAGGACTCTAGTGAATCAAGCAGTCTGAACTCATGGTTACATAATCTGCTGCCTTCATCTTAATCTTTATTACTAGAATAATCTGAATGCTGATCCCTAATTAATTGTTCTGAACTTTAAACCATGGACTATGAAATACTGAATCTAGAGCTACTATAGAATGAATGAAAAAAGCATTTATTAAATGCTTATTATATACGGCAAGCACTGTAGTATTTGCTGGGGACACACATCCAAAAAAGAAAATAGCTTCTGCCCTAAGGAAATTAGATTCTAATTAAGGGAGCAGAAATATAAGGAGGAGGAGTAGCCAGGGAGGGATATTTTGGTTTGGAAAGGTACAAGGCTGATGAGTGGATCCAATGGAGAAAAGACTGCCATACCCTTCCAATTGCAATGGCAGTATTGACTTAATTAGGGTTCCAGAACTGTAAGAAGAAGTTACATTTGTGTGGTAAGGTAGCAGAGAATCTTGTGGTCCTTACCAGCCCATAGCACTTGCTTTAAAATGAAGGCATGAACCTGTGATTTCCATTGTTGTAGCAAGGTAGATGAACAAAGCCTATGAACACTTCCTCACTTCCAACTTGTTAGACTTTTGTCTTTTTTTACAAAACCTATGAAGAACTGTTTTCCTTCTTACTTTCTAAACTGTAAGAAAATTCATGTTTTCTAAAATAACATTCATCACCATGTCTTTTAAAAAAAATTTCCTTTCAATGTGTAAACAGGAAATAGTTGCACACAAAGGAAAGACGTTAATTTGACAGGAAAAAAAATGATGATTTCCTCCTTCGTTATCCAAGCTAAATCTGGGCTACAAAAAGGGTCTCTTATGATAGGGTCTCTTAAATATGCCACAACTAGATAGGTCCTGATATATTCAAGTCTTCCAAAGGTGTTTGCAAAACTTCTCATCGATAAAGCTATATTTTCGTGCAATTGGCCTCTCTTAGTTTGAATTTATAGAACTCTCCAAGATAAGAGAGGTATTTTGGACTTAGTAGATCACAAGTTTTCTAAGCTTTATCTTTCACTATACTGTAATAACACGATTCTAAAGTTCCTTTGGAAGACTTGTCTCACCATCTCTCACATCTGTGAAACTAGAACTTCACCTAATTACAGCCATGAGCAGTATATGATATGTTTTCTGGATTTAATCATCAGCAGTTTTTGAGCAAGCTTCTGAAACCTAATTAAAAAGAACTTTAGACAGCTGAGGAGACGACGAGAGTTAAAGAAAACGGTAGTCTAATACCTTATTGACTGAAGACATTTAAAAGGGTTTTCATTTTTGTCAAAAAAACTACACTAGTTTACACATTTCCTGCAACTTTTCCATAAAAAACCCAAGAAACAAAAACGTGCTTTCCCAGGTGGAGTGAGGGTGGGAGTTGTAAGATTTTTGTATCAAACTGCTCTCATGTTAAGCAGAAACAGACAGATGCCTACCTAAAATTATGGCCATCCCCAAACCTCCATTTTTCATTTCCTTCCCACCTCAGACTAGGACAGGGCTGTCCAAACTTAGGTTTTTATTGAAACAATAGACAATATATTTTGATTTGCCCTTTCAATGAGAGCTCTTTGGTAGCTGGGCTTCATTTACTAAAGCACTTATGTAAATTTCTATGCTTGTAGGCAGGCTGCACAAATCGCATTACAGGCCGGCCGCATTTTGGACAGCCCTGGTCTAGAACATGGTATATCATATTGGCTGCCATTTTCCTCATAGGAACATGTTATATACAAAGTTGGGTGATCATGTGGTTCTTATGGCATTATGAAAAATTTGGGCCGGGGGAGTCAAAGCCCTGTCAATCCTAACAGAGTGATGGGATTATCTCACACACACACACACACACACACTCCTTCCCCCTCCTTTAAAAATATATAGCAACAACCTCTGCCAAAGCCCTCTGCATCTGATTTAGCCATTCCCAAAGGAAGCAAATTCATAACACAATAATTGCCATCAATTAAGAAGGTCATATTTAATACTCATGCTGGGATTTTGGTCTCATTACAAATTCATTGGACTTCTCCACAGTTCCTTAGTGGGAGGGAGGGAAAAGATGTCTTCTGTAGTCACCATATACAATTCTACAGCTACGACAGCCAAAAAACCAAAAGCACAAACAAAGCCCAAACCCCAGACTATCTCCTCTAAATTGGTGCTCTTTGCAAGGTTCCCCGCTGTGGTCTGAAGCAGACTGGCAACATTTTTGAATTAGTCAAACCGCCCTGGCTTTGAGCTTAACTCATTTGTGGATATAATTTTCTTATGAACTCTCCCTGCTGAACATCCAAATCTCCTCTGTGAGCTTTGTGGATTTAGGAGGTGCCTCACAGCCACGCTGAGGGGGATTTCATTCTGAAATTCTGTGGGGTCTTTTCCTTTGGTAGTTTAAGTGTTTTTTTTTTAAACATGAAAGCAGGCAGAGAGAGCTAAGATTGTGAAGGGATGCTGTTGAACCATGCATAGGCACAATCTCCCTCGCAGAAAAAGGAAAGGCCCAGGAAAGAGCCTTTTATACAGCTCGCATATCCTGCAGGTTTGGGGGATGGGACAAAATAGATTGCTGAGGAAGAAGAATGAGAAGGGTTGGCTACGAGTGAAAATGTGAATGACGGAGTGCAGGAAAGTAGACGCCACACAAACCAGCAGCCTATGGCAGGTGAAGAATAAGAAAGAAGCCCACTGTGCTTAGAAAACAATTGTGTAAGGAAGGTAGGGATGAAACCACTGCACACCATTTTGGTTCTGATAAACTTAACTAGTTGAGAACGTGTTTTGTCCACTCAATCAAAAGACTTTAGGCTATGCGTAAAACATATTTGAAAAGTATTTGATGTGAAATGATGCCTGTAAAAAGAAGTCAGTTTCAATTGGCTGTGAGATTTCATTATGCCCTCTGGGTAATGTATGAAAGCATCCCTTTAACTGGAATGGGAAGAACTGAAGGGAGTGTGAAACTTTAGCTGAAACCCCTGAGAAGGAACTACCCAGAAGAGAAGGAGAAGCCTCCCCTTTGCCCTTGGCCAAGTCTCTGTCTCCTTCCCATTTGACCGGAGGAGGACTTCTTTGGATTTCTCTTTCCCTTCCTATCAGTGTCCTAAATGGTGTCCATAGATCAGATGGTAAGAGTGTTTGCATGGGGAGCAAAGAATAGGTGGAGAAAATTTGCCATGCTTGATGGGGAGTGAGTTAGATCTCTTCCACATGTGCTTCTAAGCTTGAGTCCACTTTCTCCTAGGCTTGATGTGAACTTGTGGGAGAGTGTGTCAAAGCCTTTGTGGGAATATTTTGTGCTAATTATTCTTATTGTATCACCTTAATAAATACCCCTTTCTAAAATCTACTTAAGGCTGGCTAATTGATTCTCAACTGATAATCTTATGGAAAAGCACATTGGTGGAGGTTTAGGACAATGGTATTAGAGGATTATTCTTGACCTGGGGGAAGAAGGGAGTTGAAGGGGGGGTGGGGAGAGAGAGAGAAAGAGAAAGAGAGAGAGAGAGAGAGAGAGAGAGAGAGAGAGAGAGAGAGAGAGAGAGAGAGACTTTTAAAAATATGACAGAAGAAATTTCTTATCCCTGAGAAACATATCCCTTATCCCATATTTCTGCTGCTAAATGTCAAGTCAGCAACTTATCCTTCCAAAACTGTGCCTTCTACATGGCTCCTTAAGGGCTCCCTTCCCACTTGCCTCAGCCAAAAGCCAAGAGGTTACCTCAAAACCCTGAAGGAGTGTATCTTTGAAGTATACATTGACTTGAACAATTGACATTGGGGCCACTTCTCAAATGAGTGGCAAATCTGTCATAAAAGACTACTGGTGGAACTCTAGGTGAGAGGAAGCTCAGGGCATCTCTTAAGCTGGCTGTCTTTCAGGGGAATGGAATCATTAAAAAAGAATTACTTTTGACCTCCAAGGTTTATTCCTACAGGGATGGGGAACTACATGTGGCCCTGAGGTTGCAGGTTCCCCATCCCTGAACTGTGAGGAGGATATGTTGCCAGTCTAGCTCTGGAAACCCAATTTATTTGTGAGAGTAGGAACTGGGATAAGAATACCTCCAGAGCTTACATGGACTATAAGTATTTGCTGTTGGCATACTGCAATTTCCATTCAAGAATCTTTATTCTCCTAAGAACATAACTAGGAGAAAAGTGCTAAGGGAATGTGAAATTCAGTTGTAGGACTTAGACAGAAGAGCATTAAAGAATCAAGTCTAAAACCTATGCACGTGGCTCCTGATCCCTTTTGCTAACCATGTTGACAAGGAACCTGATCATATGATAGCCACTGTGGGAAGCTGATAATAAAATCCAAAGGCTCAGTAAATTCTGGGCTTAAATTTGGGTTTCACTATAAACTTGGAACTCTGAAACCTCTGAAATACTTTTCTCCTTTATCAAATATTCAGATCCCAGAGAGACAGCATGATGAAGGTGATAAGGTATGCTGGAAATAGCCCTGTGCTTAGGGACAGATAATCTGAGTTCAAATCCTGGGACTTAGTTACCTCATTTGTTAAATGAGGGGGTTGGACTGGATAGTTTCTGAGGTCCCTTTCGCCTTGAAGTCTATAACCTTAGGATCCTATTAGAACTGTTGGTAAGGATGGAGTCAAGTCAATCAGCATTTATTTAGTGGTTTCTGTGAGCAAGGCACTTTTCTAAGCAGTGGCACTATGAAGAAAGGCAAAAAGAATTCTTGCTCTCAAGGAGGCGATTCACGGCAAACCAGACAACTCACTGAAAAATTTAGTTTTCCAAAAATTCAAAAGTAGTGAAAACTTAAGAAAAAATTTTCAAACAGTGTTAAATGTGAGGTTAGAGATCAAAAACGCTTATATTTAGGCAATAATCTTGCCAGCTCAGTATTTCTAATTTGTAAGCAGTCTGTATTTTCTATCTTACATAAGTACAAGTTAGCCTGGTCCAGAGGTTGGTCTGATACCTGGAACCACCAGCAGTTGCAATGTCTCCTCCCTCACTCCTGTCTTGTCTTAGGAGGCAGCTAAGTAGTCTGGTTGATAGAGAGCTGGACCTAGAATCATGAAGATTTGAGTTCAAATACAACCTCAGAAACTCTATCTGTGTGACGCTGGGCATGTCACTTGACCTTTGAATAGTACCTACCTCACAGAGTTGTTGTGAGGACCAAATGAGGTAATATTTGTAAAGTGCTTAGCATCGTGCTTGGCATCTAGTAGGTGCTTGATAAATGATTATTCCTTCCTTATGGCACAGAGAAAATAGTTTGAGTAAATGGCAAAATTTCTAGAACATATAAGGTATATTTAATTTGAGGGAAGATTTGCTTTTAACCCTAAAATTCATCATATTAATACTAATAACATCTTATATGCATATAACAACTTAAGGCCAAAGATCCTTTACTTATATTACTTGCTCCTCACAATGACCTTAAGTGTGATTAATTAGCCCCACTTTATTCAGTCTTTTTTTCAGTTCTGTCTGACTCTCTGTGACCCTATTTGGGGTTTTCTTGGCAAAGATACTAAAGTGGTGGGCCATTTTCTTCTCCAGATCATTTTACAGATGAGGAAACTGAGGCAAACAAAATTAAGTGACTTGTTCAAGGTCATACAGCTAGTATCTGAGGCTGGATTTGAACTTGGGTCCTTCTGATTCCAGGGCCAGCAGCTCTCTTACCCACTACGCCACTTCGCTGACCATCCCTACTTTATAGGTGAAGAAAGTGAAACTAAAAGAGGTTAAGTGACTTGACCCATGTCACAAATGGGATTTGAACTCAGGATTTCCTTACTTCAATATCAGTACACCATCTACCATGAGCCAAGATAAAACACAGGATCATAGGTTGAAAGTTGGAAGGAACGTTAACGGCCGTCTAGTTCCACCCCTCATTTTACAGATGAGTTCATTGAGGACAAGAAAATTTAAGTGATTTGGGCAAATTCACAGCAGTGGGATTGGAACCCAAAGCCTCTGACTCCAAATCCAATGCTCTTTACATTATAACACACTGCCTCTCTAAAGAATAGTTCTCATGGTTCCCAATTCTATTATTTACATTAGAGTTAGAAGAAACGTCCAGTTTGAATCAAGCTATTTCTTTTTCATGTGAAAATCTCAAATTAAATATTGAAAAATTTTGTTTTCTGAATAATTTAGTCCTATTCTCTATTTGGGCAACTAGGCAGTATGGTGGATGCAGTCTGGAAGTCAGAAAGACTCTTCTTCCTGAGTTCAAATCTGGCCTTAGACACATACTGGCTGTGTCACCCTGGACAAGTCACTTAACCCTGTTTGCCTCAGTTTCCCCATCTGTAAAATGAGCTGGAGAAGGAAATGGCAAACCACTCTGGTATCTTTGCCACAAAAACCCCAAAGTCTGACCATGACTGAAAATGGCTAAACAGCAAAAACAATCTCTATTTGTTAATCTCATTTCAAGGCAATGATAAAAAGTTTTTTTTTTTTCCACTTCCCACTTTGGGATTTTTTTTTCTTAAAAAAGATACATTCTTAGTTTTCCACAAGGTCAAATTTGTCATCTTTTACTGTTTCAACAATTCAGCTAGCAGCTGCTGTGGAGGTGAAAAACCAACACAAGCCCAACAACAGGAACGCTGCAAGCCCAGGTTCTTTTGATCTGCTTTACTAAGGAAAGCAACATTAAGGGATTAACAATCTTACTTTAATCCAACATACAAATATCATTCAGTCAGCTCAGGGGGAAAAGCCAGCACCCTGAACTTCAGAGCAAACACAATCAAATTACAAACATACATTTATGAACAGAACAAATACAATTTGTAGTTACCAAGGAGCCATCAACATCTGAGTTCAGCTGGGAGCTTGACAAGGCTGGCTCAGAGTCACATGCCACTCCTGCTGTGGCTCAGAGCTCCGAAAGAGAAAACCAATCTCTGTGTTTATATATCTTGTTCAGGGTCAAAGGTGAGTCACACATGCGACTCACCCACGTGACTTAAAATTGTCACAAAAATAAGACTTAAACCCACGCGGTCTAAAAGCCTCTGATGTCACAAACATGTCACTCAAACCCATGTAACCTGGGCTTTCCCTTGAGGCAAGGCAGTCATCCAGGACTCCTAATTTAATCAAGGAAACAAAGGCCAAACTCTTCAAGGGCACTTGGTTGAATAAGTGCTAAGAGCCCATCTTGATTCCCAATATATTTACCTGATGTTAATGGAATTGAGGAAAAGTAAAGTTAAAATACATCCTATTCTATTCCTAAGGGCTTGCAGAGAAAGCAAATACATGTGGTTGAAGAAAGAATCCAGGTGGGAGTAATCTAATAGCTGGGTGAACTGAAGAAGTTGAGAAAAAAGCATTGGTGATACAAGTATCATATTAATGAATTAATGGAGGGACAGACATTATAGCCTGACAAAGCACTGAGTCTACCAGGGTGAAAGCCCAGGCAAGTAACTACTTAATTCTTGACCTCTCAGAGGCCTTTTCATTTTCAATGTCAGGTTACATTGTTCACAGGAGCCCAGGGGCCTGAAAATTATTGCTGGGATATCTGAGGTTCTTAATGAAAATATCAGAAAGCCTGGAGGCTCTTGGACAGTAATGGGAATTTTAATGGTAAAAGTTTCACAACTGGGACTTTCACTGTTCTTTGCAATTTTAAAGAAGTCTAAATTTTTGGAGGGGTTACATTTCAATGTAAAAGTAGTAGTTGTTCAATCACGTCCTACTCTTCACAATGCCATTTGGGGTTTTCTTGGCAAAGATATTGGAGTGGTTTGCCATTTTTGTTTCTTCAGTTCATTTTACAGGTGAGGAAACTAAGACAAACATGGTTAAGTAACTCGTCCAGGGTCACACAGCTAGTAAGTGTCTAAGGCTAGATTTGAACTGAGGAAGATGAGTCTTCCTGACTTCAGGCCTGGTGCCCTATCCATTGTGTCACCTAGATTCCCTTCGAGATTACCTTCCTTTTAACACTTGTATCTTGTGCATATAATTGCTTGCATGTTGTCTCTCATTAGGGTAGGGACTATATTTTTGCCTTTCTTTGCATCCCTAGCTCTTAGCACAGAGCCACTTGGGGCACATGAGAGATGTTTAATGAACGCCTCATGACTGAATTGACTGATTTTAGGGTGACAAAGATTTAAGTCCATTGAACTATATTGGCATTTGAGACAACCCACCTGTTATTGAAACTTAATAACTGAATTGAAATAACTTGTATGCAGCTGAATCTTGGTGAGGGTACAATTTTGTGGGTCCAGTTTCTAAGGGTATGTTGTCATTTGGGCAAAACCACTAAAATACAGTTAAAATTAGGAGCAGTGACTAATTAAGCCTGAATAGTTAAGTTCTATTTCTGCTTTTGTAGTAATAATTCAATGGATTGTAAGCTCCTTGAGGTCAAAGGATATTGTCTAATTCATTTTTGCATTCCCCAGATGAACTATGGTGCCTTTCATATGGCAGGCATTCGATACATATTTGTTGAATGGATAAATGAAAGACATATCTTAACTTCTGGGAAAACAGAAATTACAAAGGATTTACTCATTGACAAAGTTATCCATCTCCTCCACGTTATGTGATGTTTTTAGGGTCAATAAAAAAATTCTTTCCCATTAACTAAGAAGCTCGGATCTTTGTTGTTGTTGCATGGTTGACTTTCTAGGGCCATCCATGCGTCCAGCTCTTGTTTGAGCAGTGCAATATATGGAGTCATGATGCTAGCTCCTCCAGGTTCCATATACAAACCAGAAATGGAAGTAGGTTTTACACAATATGTATTTATGTACTATCTTCCCAATGTGATAGTAGGCCCCTTGAAAGAAATTCTTACATACTTCTTTATATATTTTCTCACACTCCTCCCCCTAAAACTCTGATTTTAAATTTGACCTCAGGTACTTGCTAGTTGTGTGACCCTGGGCAAGTCACTTAACTGCTAGCTGCCTCAGTCTCCACATCTGTAAAATGGGGATAATATCTCCAAGGGTTTCTGTGAGGATAAAAGGTGATTTTGTTCAGTCATTTCAGTCATATCAGTCCAATGAACAGTGGGAAAATAACAACATGACCAAAAAACCCTTTAATAATTGGTTTAAATTTTTGATACATAATATTAGCTAGTATGTATATAGAGCTTGAAGGTTAGCAAATTATTTTTTAATATTATCCTATTTTATCCTTATCCTTAAGGAAATTATCTATAGTTTTATTTCTTTTTTTCTCTCCCTTTCTCTCTTTTATGTGAGATAATTTCCCCCTTCTTCCTTTCTCTTTCCCCCTTGTTCTAGGGTATTCCTTTGTCTCACCAATCCATTTTTTAAAAACATCATCCCAAGTAATCCACTTATTCCTGTGCCATCTGTCCATGTAGAATCCTTCTAACTGCCCTAGTAATTATAAAGTTATTAGAAAGTTACACATATCATCTTCCCATAGTGAAATGAAAGCAATTTAACCTTATTGAGCCCCTTATGATTTATCTTTCATGTTTAACTTTATATACTTCCCTAGAGTCTTGTATTTGAAAGCAACATTTTCTATTCAACTCTGGTCTTTTTTATCAGGAATGCTTCAAAGTTTTCCCTTGAAGGATTATACTTAGTCTTGCTGGGTAGATTATTCTTGGTTATAATCCCAGCTCTTTTACCTTCTGAAATATCATACTCCAAATCTTCTATTCCTATGACATGGAAGATGCTAAATTTTTGTGATCCCAACTGAAGTCCTTTATGGTTGCTTGAAGTATTTTTCTCTTTGACCTGGAAAGTCTGGAATTTGGCTATAATACTCCTGGGAATTTTCATTTTGGGATTTCTTTCAAGTGGTGATTCGTAGGTTCTTTCAATTTCTACTTCACCCTTCAGTTCTAGAATATTGGGATAGTTTTCCTTGATCATTCCTTGGAATATGATGTCTAGGCTCTTTTTTGATCATAGCTGTCTGCTAATCCAATAATTGTTAAATTATCTCTCCTCAGTCTGTTTTCCAGGTCAGCTCTTTTTCTGATAAGATATTTTACATTTTCTTCTATTTTTTCATTCTTTTCACTTTGATTGTTTCTTGATGTCTCATGGAGTCACTAGCTTCCATTTGCCCAATTCTAATTTTTAAGGAATTTTTTATTCAGTGAGTTTTTGTACCTCTTTTTCCATTTAGCCAATTCTGTTTTTCTGGGAATTAATTTCTTCAATTTTTTTTATGATTCTTTTACCAAGCTGTTAATTGCCTTTTCATAATTTTCTTCCTTTGCTCTCATTTCTTTACCTAATTTTTCCTCTACCTCTCTTATTTGAGTTTGAAAACCAATTTTTAGCTCTTCTAGGAATTCTTCTTGGGCTTGTGTCAAATTTACCTTTTTTTTCCTTTGAGGCATTGTTTATAGTTGTTTTGACTTCATTGTTTTCTTCTGAATTTGTGTCTTAATCTTCTCTATCACTATAGTAGCTTTTTATAGTCAGACTCTTTTTTTGAACTTTATATTGACCCTGGGCTCTGTTCCCAGGATGGAGAGAGAGAGCCAGTCTCCCAAGATTCAGGTTTTTTTTTCCCCACTACTGTTTCCAGAGCTAGCTCTGGGTGTTTGGAAATTTTCAGTGCTTCCTAGGTAGTGGGATCTAGAAAAAGGTGTGGTTGCTATTCTTCTGGTCTGTGATCTGGTTCTTATCCAAGAAGGGCCCCTGAGCTCTTGGGACTGCAATCCATATTTCTCCTTAGGGTCCCTACTCCCTTTAGACTGAATGTGATATTGTTCCTCAGGTTCCATGAACCCTTATTACTGAAAGTGATACTGCTCTTCAGGGCTCCTGTTGCCATCATTCCTCTCTGCCCTTGAACTGTGACCCAGAAGTGGGTATAAGCAATGAAGTTTCCCTACAGTGTCTGATTCTGCATCCAGTGCTAGCACAGGGGTCCCCTGTAATCTCTTTCTGACTAGTTGTTTGATTTGTTTTTACTAACTCTGGCTTGAGAGCTTCTCAAACTATTGCTGCTTCTGTCTCCACCACCTGCTCCTACCACGGGTTAAACTATATATGGTGTGTGTGTGCGTGCGTGTGTGTGTGTGTGTGTGTGTGTGTGAGATATATACATATATTTATGAAATCTGAGGCTGACAGCCTGGGGTCAGGCAGAACAGGGAAGTTGTGGTCTAGAGTTCTTTGACCTTGCTCCCTACAGTGAACTCGGGTCAAAAAAAGTGGAAGTGAAAACAGCTCACTAAACACATAAATACCAGTGTGATATGGCAGTCAAAAACACCAATGCAATTTTGAGTTACATTAAGAGAGTCCTAGCTTCCAAGAATAAGGAGGGAGTTGTAAATCTTGCTGTACTCTGTATGCATAACAGATACTCTGTATGCATAACAGATAGAGTGATGGATTTGGAAAGACAGAGACCTGGGTTCCAATACTGCTCTCGACATTTCCCAGCTGTGTGATCCCGGGCGAGTCACTTAACTTTTCTGAGTCTCGGTCTCCTCATCTTTAAAATGAGGGCATCAGACCAGGTGGTCTCTAAGGTCTTTTCCAAATCTATGATGCTAAGAAGTAGGCTCTCTCCATAAACGGGTTACATTTTATTTACACCACTCCTAAGGGTTAAGCAGTCCTTAAGCCTCTGTTTGAAGACCACCAATGAAGGGCAACCCATCACCTCCCAGCGTAACCCATTCCACTTTGAAAAGTTGGAACAGGAAAATTTTCCTTACATTGGGTCTAAATTTACCTTTTGACCTCTTCTACCCATCGTTCCTGTACCCTCTGAGACTAAAGGAAACAAATCTAACCCATTTCCCACGTGACAACTCCTAAAATACTTGAATATAACTATCATGTCCCTCCTGGGTCTTCTCTTCCCAGTGCTAAACATCCCCAGTTCCTTCTAACAAACAATCTGTCCATGCGGCACGGACTTAAAGCCATTCCTTATCCTCACTGCTATCCTTTGAATACCCTCCATCTTGTCAATTGTCTTCCTAACTGGTGGTGCTCCAACTGACCACTACTCTAGAAATGGTTTGACCTGAGCAGAGCACAAAAGAACTACTCTCTTTTTATTTCTAGAATCTAGGCCTCTTTTAAGGCAGCTCAAAATGGCATTCAGTCTTTTTGGCTGCTATATTACATTGGGACTTTTATTTAGTGAACTGTTTTTACTTCCATTTATTTTACTTGAGTTTTCTTACTGTAGAAAATAGGGTCAAGGAGCTTTCATACCACAACTTCCTTATTCTGAATGACGTCAGGCTCCCTAGATGTCATATAAAATTTCTAGCTTACACTGAGCTAGAGCTACGGGGACTTCTTTGGAATGGTATCTACCTATAATTAAAAAAAAACACCAAAAAACCCACCCAAAATTAAAAAAGTTCCTTAAAAGAGAATGAATTTCTCAACACTCTAAGTCTGGCTACCCACTTGTAGGGAGTTTTGTGGAAGGGATTTCTTCCTATCCAAGTACAGGTCAGAACAGATGACTTCTGAAGTCTCTTCCAACTCAGAAAATCTAGGATTCTAAGGCCTTATGCTTGGTTCTGGCAATGCAAAGAAGAAAAATAACTCAGCCCTTCACTGCCCTCAAGGAATTTACAATCTCATCGAGGGAATCATCTGGGCACGTAATGATGACTTCTGCAGCCTCTGACTTCTATTGCGCACACTGTTCCTCTATATCTGCTGGAGGTAGTGTGTAGATGGCTGTATTTCAACTCTGTCATTTGCTAGCTGTGTGACTTTAGATGAAACACTTCTCTGACCCTATCTTCTTTTATGGGCAACTACGTGGTGCAGTGGATAGAGTGCCAGGCCTAGAGCCAGGAAGACAAAAGCTTCCTGAGTTTGAATCTGGCCTGAGACACTTACTAGCTGTGTGATCCTGGGCAAGTCACTTAGCCCTGTTTGCCTCAGTTTCCTCATCTGTAAAATGAGAAGGAAATGGCAAACCATGTTAATATCTTTGCTAAGAAAATTCCCAAACGGGGTCACGAAAAGTCCGACAAGACTGAAAATAACTAAATAACAGCAATCTTCTTTTAAAGAAGAGGGAGTTAGGTAGGATCATTTCCAGTTTGAAAATTTTATGATTTTTTTTTTGAGGGGGGAAGGCAGGGCAGTTGGGGTTAAGTGACTTGCCCAAGGTCACACAGCTAGTAAGTGTGTCAAGTATCTGAAGTCAGTTTTGAACTCAGATCCTCCTGACTCCAGGGCCAGTACTCTATTCACTGCGCCACCTAGCTGCCCCAAATTTTATGATTTTAAGGACCTTAGGATTACAAAAACCTAGAGATGATCTAGGTTAGAATGGGGCAGGGGAGGGGAAACACTTAATGAAACGGAAGAAATATTAAAAATAGCATCTGTCTGCACTGAATCTTTAGTAACTGTACTAAGCTGTGTCCCCTTTGTTATAAACGGCCATTCTGTGATCTTTAAGTTAAAGATATACTTAGGAAATTTCTGGGTTCTGCATGACTTTTATGAAAAAGAACATAAATCTTGACCTAGCAATTGCTCCTAACTGCGTAGGTTTCTGACCATGGAACATTCATCCCAATTTGCTTGACTAGGTAAGGCTGGGTTCTTTGAATATCTAAGGCTCTGCCCTTTTGTGCATATCCCCTCATTTGGCCTCCATTGACATCTGGATTATCTACGAGGCTCTTAGGCACATCACTTCATTGCACCAGCTATGGCATTATATAGTATCTTTCATTTTATGCTTTAAACCATCAAAAATAGTCATTTCTCCCATCCTCTACTATTCCATAATTAGAAAGAGAACTTTCAACTTTCTTTCAATAAAGTCTTTTCCTTGAAAGAAAAATATTTTTTTTTCCTATTCTCTTTTTATCAGTGGTCTCATTGGCTTTCATTATTTCACTTATTATTCCTATGAGAATAACACCCAGATATTCACCCTTTATCTCATTCTTTAATTTCAATCTCATGCCACCAGCTGCTTCTAGATATTCTCCCTGGATGTCCAGACCATCAATATCTCAAACTCAATATGTGCAAAATGAAATTCATTATCTTCCTTCCTATACCTGCCATGGCCCCTAATTTCCTGATTACTACTGAGGATACTTCCATTCTCCCTAGGTTTCTAAGTGACTGCCTAGGTTCAGAGGTGACTGCCAGTCACCTAGGTTCACAAGTAACCTCAAAGCTACCCTTGCTCGGCTTAAAAGAACCCAAATGATCCTTATGTCCCACATACAATCAGTTTCCAAACCCTGGTGATTTTACTTCCAAAATATTTCTCCATCTATTCCCTTCTTTCCTCTCACACAAACTACTAATTGACCTTGATCATCCTTTTCCTGGATTATGGTACTAGCTTTCTAATTGATTTTTCTGCTTTCAGTCCCTCCGCTTTCCACTCATTCTCTATAGCAGTTGTGTCAAACTCAGATAGAAACAGGAGCAAGAAAATATTATGTAAAGATCCCTGCACTCCACACATTGAATTAGAAAACCACAAATGAACACTATCTATGTTTTGTTGCATTTTTATTTATTAGGTTAAATATGTCCCAATTACATTTGAATCTCATTCAGGCCCAGTTTGGGAGTGTTGCAGGCTGTGTATGGCCCACAAGCTCTGTATCTGACACATCTGTTCTCTGTGGTTACCAACATAATCTTCCTGAGATACATATTTGAACATGTCACTGACTTTCAGTGGGTCTCTATTGCCTCTAGGGAAAAATACAAAATTCTAAAAAATATAAACTCCTCAATTTCTGTGTCCAAGATTATTCTATCTTATTCTTCCTTCACATTTTCTGCACCATGAACTGTCACCATAACTTAGCATTTTATCTCCTGACTCCACGTATTCATGAGGCTCTCCCCCATCCAGGTCCAGGACTCATTCCTTCCTCCACCTTTACATCTTACTCTCCTTTAAGACTTAACCGTGCTGCATCCTATTTGAAGCATTTCTGTATCTCCCTAGTTTTTAATATACTTTCTCTTCCCTATTACTTCATTTTTAATTAAGAGCGTACATGCTATATTCATCCAATAGAAGATAAACCTCTTGAAGGCAGGGTAGGTTCATTTTTATCTTTGCATCACCAGCACCTAGCATAGGTCTTTTAGATAACAGGAATGTAATCAAGTTTAATAAATTGAGTTGTATTGATTAAATAAATAAGAAATGCAAAGCAGTTTACCAATTCCTGGCCTCCAAATCCTTTGGTATAATAACTACTTTTGTCCTTTCAATCTTGTACTGTATTGGAACATGATTCATTTCATCTGTCATTCAAAATACGGCTCTCATATTTCACAGAACTCTGGGTTTGGAGAACTGTTTTCTATTTATTTAATGGACATGACCTTTATCTTCTCTCTAGTTGGTTGATCATCATGGACAACTTCCTCATTAACACTAATAATTCTAGGGAAGGGAAGTCCTGGAGACTTAATGAAGGCTGTTTGTTAATTGGGTTTGTCAGGCCCTTCACTGAAGCCAAGTAAACTGAAAAAAATCAGGGGGCTTTTAGCCCAAATTTGAAAGAAAAAGTGGAGAGTTAGTGTGTCAAGCAGTGATCCCTTCTGTGGAAGATTGATTACTGGGGCATAACCTAGCATTACTACTGCACAGCAGACAAACCTCTGTGGGCTGCATCAGGTCGTAATGGCATCCTAAGCTAGAATGAAAAAAAATCACCAGGCTGCTCTATCTCCACGTGTGTCTTGTACTGTATGGAATTCAAGAAGAAATAGAAAAAGAAGGCAGTCTTCTTGGTCCGTCAGCATCTATCTGTCATTGCCAAAAGAAGAGAAAGCATTGGCCTTGAAACTGACCTTTCCTTAGTTCCACAATAGCCATGTGAACCTGGGCAAGTCAAGCAGATCCTAGACCTGGAACTGGAAGGTGCCTCAGAGGCCATGTAGTCCAACAGGTGAGGAAATGAGGTTCAGGCAGGTTATGGAGAAGTAAGCCTCAGAGGCAGAATTTGAATTCAGGTCCTGACTCTAGAGTCAATGCTCTTTCCACCGTACCTCAGTTTCTTCATCTACAAAACGGGTATAATAGCAACAGCTACCTCAGATGACCATGGTGGGGATCAAAGAAATAGTATATGTAAAGCGCTCTGCAAGCTTTAAGGCAATATGTGAATCTCAATTATTATTACTGTAGAATTCCCCCCTCCCCCACCACCAAAGCGAACACTATATTAGTGTGTCATGGCACATAGTAGGCACTTCGTAAGTAATGAATGAATGATTAAGATAAACTTCAATATCAAATTGTCTGCCTTCTCAGAGAGGGGGGAGGGGAAGGAGGGAGGAGAGAATTTGAAACTCACAATTTTAAAAAAAGAATGTTAAAATGTTTGTTTACATGTAATTAAGAAAAACGCCCCCCCCCTTTTTTAAGAAAGATAAATTTCATTTAGGGGAAAGAGCACTATATTCAAGTTGAGAGATCTAGATCATAGGAAGATAGATCAGGACTTGAAATGGAATTTAGAGGTCATCTGGCAAAGCTCCCTTCATTTTACATACGAGGAAAATGAAGCACAGAGATGTCAATGTCACACAGGTAGTGCCTCAGTTTCCAAACCTGTAAAATGAAGGAATTAGACAAGATGATTCCTATATGTTCTCTCCAGGTTCTGTTTCCACATACAATTGTCAAAGCCATCAATTCAGTGGTGATAAGGCTTTATTGCTATTGCCTGTTAAATCTGTGAGTTATTTATTTGGCACATTTCCTCCTTTGGCAGAATTACAAAGAAATTTGTGAATCTACATGATAGGATGCTAGAGGAGAGAGGGTTGTTTTTGGCTCAATTTGTGTCTCCAAATTGATTGCAAGAGGAGCAACTTCCTAATTTCCATGTCCCCTCATCATTCCCCACCTCCATAAAAGTTTTCTTCAGTTTTCACAGAGTTGGGTCTAACTCTTGAAATCTTTCAGGAGGTAATGATTTTATCCTTAGATTTTATGCTGTGGCACAAAACTCTTACTTATTGCCTTCACCATAACCCAAAGTGGGTGATGTTGCTTCTGCCTCAGGTATTTCTCTTTCTGCCCTCCATGGAGTTCTTAATTGGAACCGTCTGCGCTGGCTAATTCCCATTCTTTCCTTACTCAATGTCTAGCTGTGAAGAAAAATCACTGGCTATGTGTTTGAATAATAAATGTCTATGGGTCACCAATTCCTTTATTTCTTATGTTAGAGACATCATTTCTGGAAGTCGAAATAGCAACACATTGAAATTCCAGGAATTTCATACAAATTTCCACAAATTGAGCCAAAAACAATGTGGCAGACTACAACTCATCCAAGCCTGACCATCCTCTGCCACTATTCCCCTTATCCATATCATCTCATAAATTCACAATCAGTCAGCCCATCTAACATGCTGGGCCCTTCTTTACGTTTTCCTGACTTCAAGAGGATAGGGGCATCTTTTATTGTTAAGTCATTTTCAGCTGTGTCCAACTCTCCATGAACCCATTTGGGGTTTTCTTGGCAAAGATACTGGAGTGGTTTGCCATTTCCTTCTCCAGCTCATTTTACAGATGAGTAACTGAGGCAAACAGGGTGAAGTGACTTCTCTAGGGTCACACAGATAATCTGAGGCCAGATTTGAACTCAAGAAAATGGGTCATCCTGACTCCAGGCCCATCACTCTATCCACATCTCCTCCCATACAAACAACACATATACTAATTACAAATCACCCTTATTTAAGGATTGGTAAAGTTCCCCAAACAACTATCAGAAAGAGTGAATTGCTAACTGATTTATTGCTTCATGTGAGTTAAAGTTAAAGAACTGTATTGCTTTCCAACATTTAAGATTTTTGACCGGGTTAGACAGACTTTTCTGTTCAATTCAATTTCCCTCATCTTACAGATGAGGAGCAGAGTGGGGTAAAGGAAAGAACATTGTAATGGGAGGCAGAGGACCTAGATTGGGCCTAGAAGGGCACACTAAGCTTGTGTGCCCTTGGGCCTCTTATCCTTTAAAACCCCAGAAAAAAATCATTACCTCTCATAAGGGTCTCAAGAGTTTTTGTAACATGAGGGAATTGGAATCTAAGGCCCTCTCCATCTAAGTCTGTCATCCTGTAATCAGATGACTCTAAATCTCTGCTACTATGAATTAAACAAACTTTTATTAAACACTATTTGCAAAGCATCACGATGGTCAATGAAGAAACAAATACAAAAACAAAAGCAGTCTCCCTGCTCAAGGAGCTTGTTGTTGTTTGCCCTTCATTTTCAAAGAGTGACATCACAGGTGATGACTTGTGTGTGAATTGGACTTAAGTGAGGCAGAGTTACACAAAGCCATCAGCCTCACTCTCTGTTCCAGAGTCACTGAAGTCCAATGGGCAGGACAAAGGTCAAGATGGCTGGTAATGGCCTGGGATGCAGTGGATGACCTTGGTGCCTCCAATGTCTGACCAAGTTCTAAGCGCTCCATAGCATTGACTTCAGCTGCCTTCATGGCCATTGGAACAAATTGTTTTCATCCTCCCATTCTGCTAGAGAAAGTCTTCACATACTTGGGGCAGACACCCCATTCTAACGTTCTTTTACTTTAACTCACATGAAGCAATAAATAAGTTAGCAATTCAGGTGGGTGGTAAGGATACCAATTGTTTCCAGAAAGTGAGGGTTAGTGATATAGGGATGATGGAGTCATAGATGAGCATGGATATTGACAGTTTTGTCCAATTGGATACCAATAGTGTGCTACCTAGTTTTCTTAAACAAAAACACATAATTTCTTACCAAAATCTCTAAGACATTAAATACACAGAAGGGTAGATTTTTAAAGATGTTGACTAATATTAATCTTATTATGCAAATCTTATCATACTTGTCACCACAATCACATCAGATATAGTATAAGGTCAACTCATTCTAGAGTCAGGAAAAGTCCTAAGTCACAAGAAGGGAGCATCTGCAAAAATGCTAATGATTGCAGTTTACGAAACACTGTAATCAGCCCTCATTTTTTTTTGGATATAATTTCATATAAGGTCCAAGATTCAGATACCAACCTACTACTGAAATTGGTCCAGAGCTCACATAAAGCATATAAGGCACAAGGTCATCTCTAATTGCATTGCAATCCCGGCTACACCTCTGACCACAGAATATTAATGTGCTGGCTATGAAAGAGGCAACAACTGAGGAGCAAATGACCACTTTCTCTACCTGGCCAAAGACAGTTTTTGAATTTTATACATTAAATTGTACTTTCAGTAAAGGATTTGGAGTCAGAAAACCTGGGTTCAAATCTCAACTCTGCCACTTCCTAACTGACTTTGGATTTTTCTCTAGGCTGAACATCTGAAGGTACTTCAACTTCTTGGCCTTTAGTTTTTGGGGTTTTTTTATTTTTTTTGTTTCTGTAAAATGTGAGGGTTGACAATTCCAGAAGACCAACATGGAGCAGAATGAGATATATTTTTTTTCGACACAGGCAACGCAAGAACTTGGGTTTTTTTTGACTGCGGATATTTATTTAATGGGTTTTGTTTTTCTTTTCTGTTCAATGTGGCGGATGTGGGAGCAAGAAAAAACAGATTTTTGTTAAATGAAAATTAAATAAAATTAGATTTGAACAATTCAATAAAATAATTGTAATAACAAGTAGAATGTTGTTCATTGAAAATTAAATAAAAATAGAGACCAATCAGTGAAACAGATTAAGTATACAAAGTACTGGAGCAAACAAACCTATTAAGTGGGAGGAAGAGAAAATAACTCCTTGTTAATTTAAAGAATAAAATTTAATTTAAAAATAAATAGAAATAGCAGTTAGATGGCCTCTAAGCTAGCTTCCAGCTCTAAATCTATGATCTACTGTATCTGTAATAAATCTTAACAGAAATAAGAAAATAGAGATTTATCTCTTTTATTAAGGTCATCTAAGCCTATCTCTAATCAAACTTGAATGCAACACAGGTAAAACATCTTAAGTTTTAGGAGAAACCCAGAAGTAAAATTAAAGGTAATTTGCTTTAATAAACTGCTTTTCAGGATACAGTCAGATACAGGATGGAGTTGTTCTATTATCAACCACGTGAGTAAATGGTTTGGATGTGAAGCATGTGCAAGATAATGCTGTGTATATTTTCAGTGTAAACATTACTGGTATTGTTCCAGAACTCTTTCAAAGTTCTGTTGTGCTGTATTCTATGGGGCAGCTAGGTGATACAGTATGCAGAGGGCTAGGCCTGGAGTCAGGAAGACTCATCTTCCTGAGTTCAAACCTGGCCTCAGACACTTCCTAGCTGTGTGACCCTGGACAAGTCACTTAATCCTGTTTGCCTCAGTTTCCTCATCTGTATAATGAGCTGGAGAAGGAAATGGCAAACCACCAAGAAAATTCCAAATGGGGTCATGAAGAGTCAGACATGACTGAAATGAGTGAACAATAACTATATCCTAGGGGACAATTTTTTAAAAAAATGCTAGATTAGTTGTCAGAAGACTTGGCTTCTATCTACCTGTGAGTCCTTAGGCAAATCAATTACACTCTCTGTGCCCCAGTTTTCTTATTAGTAAAAGGGAGAGCTGGACTAGCTGGCTCAGGGCCCTTCCACCTCTAAATGTATGATCTCGGGGTCCCACAAGCCTTTCTTAATATGGAATAGAATGTTTTTCTTTCTTAAAAACTAATGGTCTCCCAACCTGAGAATAAACCTTTGCTCATAGTTTTTTTTAAAGCTCTGTAATATAGACTTCTAGCTGAAAAAGAAAAGATTGAAGGCACTCTTTCCTCCAGTGGAATTTATAGTGATTTTGTTCTGTAGTTACGGAATGGTAGTTTACCTTTAACAAGCTCTGCTGACTCTGTTCTCTACCCCAAATCACTTCACAAGCCATAGTTGATATTGTTTTTGTCTTTTAAGAGTAGAAAAAACCCTGAGTTCCTGAAGCATGGTTATTCATAAGACTGGTATCTAACTGACCTATCCTTCTTCCAGCACAGCCAACACTCTCCTTCCAAGATAAATGTGGGGGATGAAAAAATTCGAAATGAATCCCCTGAATTGTTGAGTCAGTGTTGACTGCAGCAGATTAGTTAGACTCTGTCTCTGAAACTTAATTGTATTTGTTTCTCTACTAAACCAATCAATAGCTCTTTCTTTGAGGTTTGTTAGAAACTAATTGTGAAATACAGTATCCAGACCCACATTGCCCTCCGGGAAAAAGAGGTGTTATTCCAATTGCAGGGGTGAAATCAAGGTGGAAGCACAAGGCCAGTGTCTCCCAAGTGAGCCAAGGTAACAAGTACCCTCTGCTTCCTGAACCCTAAACAAACCTTTGCTTAGATGCTTAAATGCCACACGAATTAAGCTGTTCGATGCTTAGCAAGCCCTAAGAACTTGTTGGCAGATGTGACCCAGAGGTGAAAGTCAAGTTTCAGAGGTCTAAGTATCAACTGGTGGTGAGAGAAGCTTCCAAGAATTATAAGGTAGCACCTTCCTATCCCTTGGTTGATATAATGCTTTGCTATTTTAGACAAATTGGATAGTTGAGGTTTTGTTTGTGAGTCCCTTGGTTTTTCTCTTCATAGACAGAGTTTAGCTCATCATTTCTGGGTCAAGATGCCCCCCCTCCCACCCCCGCCTTGAGTGGGTAGGTGGGAGAGAGGATAGAAAAAGACTTAGTTACTGAGAAAAAGTCTTTTGTTTGTCCTTTTACTATGTTCTGTACTTGAGCTAGGCAAATGCCACTGATCATCTATGTGGACTCTCACAGAAAAATACTGTTGAGAGCTTCCTACTCAACACCTGATGGAATAAGACATACTCTTTGAATAGCTGTTTGAGCTGGCCATGCCCTCTCTTTTTAGCTGTATGTATAGAATTAATGCATGTACCCAGATATACTGCTCTTTTAGAATTCAAGTCTCACAAACACATATACTCACTTAGTACCTACTATGTGTCTGACACATAGTAGGCACTTAGTAAATGTTTATTGGATTGGATGTACATAGCACTGTGTTAGAGACAGCAAGGGATATAAAGAAAGATTGTATATAGGCTCTGTTCTTGATGAGTTTACAATTTAATGGGGAGAAGACATGGATATATTACCACTAAAATGAGGATGGAAAAGGAAGAAGAAAATGATATGATAAACTGCTCTTGCTGTTGACTGAATGCACCATAGTACTGGTCTTTAATATAATCTTCCTGACCCTATATGAGCCACTGAAAACTTGGTAAGAACACTTTGAGATGTGTGAGTAAGTAATGAGTAGGTGGTAAGGAGGACAGATTGCCCAGCCTGGAGTCAGGAAGACTCCTCTTCCTGAATTCGAATCCAGCCTCAGACACTTGCTAGCTGTGTGACCCTGGGCAAGTCACTTCACCCTGTTTGCCTCAGTTTCCTCATCTGTAAAATGAGCTGGAGAAGGAAATTGAGAACCACTCTAGTATCTTTGTGAAGAAAACCCCAAATGGGGTCATAAAGAGTCAGACATGACTGAAAAATGATTTAACAACAAAACAACAATGAGCAATGAATGCTTGAATGCTGTTTCTTATACTTTGGGCTAACAATCATTCAGCTAGGTCTGTATCAGATGATGTTCAATGTACAATGTACAATCGTTGGTTGATTGTTGCCTGACTGATTGATTCAACCCCTAGAAATTCTTCCTGGTGCTGCTGCCACCACTATGCCACAGCTGCAGTTAATGCTGAAAAAAAGGTCATGTTGGCCCACTGGGATGAAATTGTGTGCACATGACTCATATAACTACATTTCAAAATTGAGGAAAGAAGCGCAAGAGAGAGAATTTCTAGGCAGGGATGTGTGTGTGTGTGTGTGTGTGTGTGTGTGTATGTATATATACCAAGGAAGAATAATTAACATGTAAAATTGCAAAATTACCAACTTTAGGTCTTGGTAATGACTTTAGATGTTATTTAATTCAACCTGCTCATTTTTCCCAATAAAGAAATTGAGGCTTAAGAGAAAGAAATGAACTTGCCCAAAAGCAAACAATTGGAAAGTATTAGAGAAGGGACCAGAGTCTAGGATTATTAATTCCCAGACCACTAGCTTTTTCCATTGTCATCACAGAGAGTAAGCCTGAGAAGGAAACTTAGAGACCACCTAGATAAACATCACATGACTGAGGCCCAGCAAAGTGATATCCTTTACCCTAAATCACACAGCTAGCTGATGGCAGTGTTGGGATTAGAATCAAGGTCTCCTGCTTTCTAGCAAAAGTTAATTCAATGCAACTCAGCAGTCATTTAAGGGGTTGCCTTGTTCAAATCATTAATGCTGTTAGGGATATAAGTTCTTCCTACTACACCACAATATGTGCATGGATTATGGAATTTCAGAGTTGAGAGAGATCTCACGGAACACTTCATCTGTACAACATCCATAAGAAGTGGTTATCTAACCTTTACTCCAATGACAAGGAATTCACTACCCCCTGAGGTAACTCATTCCACTTCTGGATATTTTCAATTGTTTGATGTCATTTTACTGAATGTGAACAAAATGACTGTGCATGTTGAAGGGTGGAGAGTAGAAGAATGGGGATCTGGAAAAAAGATGTCCTTTCTTTCCATTCCCTCTGCATACAGGTCATGCCTTTGTGACAGCTCTATCTTTGTGTTATTATTACATTTTTCTGTTTTCAGTTTCTGATTAAGGTTTCACTTATCCTTGGGATTCCAAGGCATTGCTGTGTTCTTTAAATCATTTGATAAAAATTCTATACCTCTGAGTTGCAGTGGGCTATGCCAATTAGTTTCTATACTAAGTTTGACATAATATGGGGAACCATGCATATTAGAAGGCTACTAAGTTGGCTTAGAAGAAGAGAGCTGGTCCAGATTAGCAAAAGAATAGGTCAAAGCTCCCATGCCATAATTAGTGTGATTAGGTCTGTGAAAAACTCTTGAACTTCCATTCTGGGTAAGATGAGAAGATTCAATTATCATTGTCACCCGCCATCATCATTATCATCACAATAAAGCAGGAGATAAAGCCTTCAGAAACAAGTCAAGTTCCAGCTGAACTCATGGGATTGGATTAGAATTGGGATGAGTGCTTCAAGAATTGGTCAGTCACCCATTAGTTTGAGGATTGAATTAATCATAGGGTTTCTCTGAGATTTAGGTAACTATCCTGAAACCCCAAGGAACTTGACAACAATGGTGTCAAACTCAAACAAAAGTGAAGTCCCCTAAACCATACCTAAAGATATCTTCAGGTCTCACATTGACTTAGAAAACCACATATTCATGTTATCTATGTTCTGTAGTTTTCAAATTCAATTTTGTTAACTGATCATACTTTAATCTGATTTGGGCCTCAGTCAGGGGTATTGGTGTTGGCATGTTTGACTCTTCTTCTCTGTGTTGTTCCATTTTAGTTGACATAAATCTTGGTGGAAAGCAGCCTAGACTCAACTTGGCCTCCTTGGGTGAAAGTCTAAGGACCGAGCATGATTCAGGGTTGGTCTGAAATTTCCTGAAGCTGTCCCCAACAGAACAGACCCCATATCTGTACATATGGTTATCAGTTGGAGCTAAATTGGAATATATCCATGAAACCAAGAGAATTTAGTAACCTCTATAAAGATGGACTCAGACCTTTTTTATTGATGGATGAGAGTTCAAATAGATTCAATTTGGCAATCATTTACTAAATACCTATTATGTGTTAGACTGTCTATGTACTAGGAATATAATATACCCTGTGGATCCAATTCAAAAGTAGAAAACAATCCCTAACCTTATGGTGCTTCCATTCTATTTAGAACATGCTTGTCTTCATAATTTGTTTATTTTACCAGTTTTTCAAGAGTTAAGTAGGGAAGGACTCAGCATGGAGTTAAGGATTTTAAAATACTCCAGGGCAGGAAGTTTGATAGGAGAACCCCATCTTCTACTAGGTTATGGTCTTTTCTGATGCCACTTGCTGTTTCTGTTATGGACTTAGTAAACGAAACACCAAAATTATGTAATATTTCATATACACAAGTGGCGCTATGTGGTCATGGTGATCCGTCACTTCTTGGACATAGGGTTTGGAATTTGTTTTTGTGCAGTGATGGTTCAATGGACAGGGTCATTCACACTTTCTTGCCTGTTCCCTTAATTAACTGTAGATATGCATTTATGAGGCAGATAGCCAGAGTGAGAGATATATTCGATGCCCAAGAAACAATTTGTCTCTAAGTAGTTAATTGATCCATAAAGGGATCACACCAACTAAAATAATCAAATCAGACTTTCAGGCTGAATGATTCATTATCAAGTGTGAAAAGTACTCGAACACCACCAATAATTGGCATAATCAAACTGATTTTTTATAGATGAACTTGGATTTGCACGGATATTATTTCCACTGAAATGGACATGACCTTGACAAATACAGCATTTTACTTTTTAGTCCTGTCTCTAGCCAAGCAAACTTTGTCAATTCTTGGTAGATGGATGGCAATGTCTCTAAGCTGGAGAAATACCTGGAAAGCTTCAGAGGGATTGGAATGAACCTGTCAGCACCCTTTGGTTGGAAGAAGTTAAACTATTCTGGAATAGATGTATATGAATGCATCAGAGAACTTAGATTAATAAGAAAACTATCCTTCCCCAAGTTCTTTGTGGCAAATTATACCTTATACATTTTGACAGCAAAGGAAAGGTCTGTCTCTTCTTTTTAGTGTTACACTGAACACTCCCTCAGCACCTAGTTATTTGTGCGCTTCACCAGCACTACACCTGACCAAGGAGACATACCCTCTGTCTTATCCTATTGACTGGTGAAAAAATGAAAGGCAGGCCTTAGTCTCTCCTGTCTTGAGGTCCCGTCTCACTGCTGGCAGAAACTAAATGCTTCAAGACTCTCTCTATTGAGCCTGTCCTGACCCTGTCTGCTCTTGTCCCCAAGACACTTCTGTACACACTAGTTCTCATTACAAGCAAGGATCATTAATTCTCTGCTCCATGGAAACAAATAGATTTGCCTAAGCTATTGACCCACAACCAAAATCAGAATAAATTTCTTAAATTGGATAGAAAACTCGACTGTGATCTAAGGGGAGTCAAAATCCAACCTAAATGACTTATTAAAGAAAAAAAACCAAAAGAGGCTCTAATATTGTTAGTTTCCTCATTTGGACTCTTCCTGACAGCCTCAGCACACTGAGCTCTGTAACATCCTTAGGCTTTGCCCTTGGGCCCACTGCTTCTTTTCTCTGCACCAAATGATAAGATCCTTCTTTTGTGGCCACAGCCTCTCAGCATAATTGCTGATATAAATCTGGACTCACATGTGTCATCAGGATTTAATTTGGTTCCCCTTGGAGGCTTTCGGTCTGGATTCCCCAAATTTCAGAAAGCAAAAACTGAGATATCCATGAAAATGGTCTGCTACATCCAATTCCTCCTTTCCTGGGTTTCTCTGCTTTCTTTCTAGGGCTTTTCAGCTATTTTCTCATTAGCCAATATAGATTCTAGAACACAGGCAGATTCATGCAAACCTCTGTCACCTACTCCATTCAGAAAAAGAACTCAATGTCATTTTAGGATTATCTTGCAAACAGGCACTCACCTAGTGGTTGACCCCACAATCTCTTAAACAACAAAACAATATCTAATCTAATCCAATCCAATAAAAATTTAATACGCTCCTATTATGCATCAGGCATTGTTTTAAATGCTATCTAATAAGAATGACCTCAGAGTCTGGTGCTCTGATTCCAGAATTAGTGTTCCTTCCACTAAACCAAAACAAATATATGTATTTTTTTTAAAATTCTGATTGATTTCCTCTTTACCTGTCAATATAATCTCTACTACTGGGAAGAGCAGCCTGGTAAAAATATTTATATGAGTGGGAAAATTTTTTAACTTCTACCCAAGCCTAACAACATTATTAGCTCTGGCATTAATAAAGCACAAAAATTCACAATGGAACTTTAGTTTCAAAGGCAAGGCAATAAATAGGTGCAATAAAGGGCAAAAGAAGTTCATTTGCAATTAAAATTATTTCAGAAGGCAGCTCTGGGTATAAAGAAGGGGAGGTAGAGTGAGCGGCAGAGGCCTGAAGACCACAAGATTTAAACTGTAAGAGACTTCAAAGGTCATCAAGTCCAACCATCTCATCTTACAAATGAGGAAACTGAGACCCTGGGAGCTGTGTGGAGGTGGAATTTGAACCCAGGTCCTCTGATTCCAAATGGCGTGCTCTTTCCACTGCGTCATGCCTCTGACACAACTGAGCCTCATGTTTTTTTTCTTCTTTCAGCTGATGGGTCTATGTTGCCCATGTTTTCTAGTTCATCTTTTGAGATCCCCACTACTTCCTCTCTGTTTGCAGATCCTTGAGTCCCTCACGGTTTTATACAAGCCCCACAGGGTGTGAATAAATCCATCAACCAGTCTCAGCAGGCTTCCTGTCAGACCTAGAGGACATGTCACGGTCATATTCCTTAATTTACTCCTCTAACTGATTGACTCATTCAAGATGTGTTCTCACCTAATAAAGGTGTCATCTTATTTATCTTGTTAGTTACTTTAAATAGTGTGGGAGTGATTTGACTGACTGGACTGACTGACCCCTACCTGCTCCCAGCCGGTGCATGCGAGAACACACACACACACACACACACACACACACACACACAGTTGGATAATCTCTATAGATTGACCGTTCAACTTGATTTCATAATTTGGGCAATGGGCATTTTTCATCCACTTGGATTTTCTGGTGAGTACAGTTAGGTTGAACACTTTTAAGTTATTATCATTCTCACTTAGGAGGCTCCATAACGTTTCAGGGCTTGTAGCAATCAACTCAACATCATCTCCAACCAGAACTATCTGTTTCCTAAGGAAGATGCTATCTTAACACATCTCCTCAACAAGGTATCACCACTACATATTTCAAAATTATACAACATATGCTTAAAAGATATAAAGCAAAAATCATCTGATTTGTTCAATGACCCTTGGATTATTATTAAGGAAGACTAATCCTTGACAAAGGTGTTTGCCACTGTCACAGAGGATGTCCCGTTCAGAGTCCAAATGGGAGGGAGATTTCCCATAGATGATGGGGCATCTCAGATACTCTACCTATAACAGGTGTTTAATAAATTATTGATTGGTTGGAAAACTTCAAGCGTTTCTGTGTCATTTGATATCTTTAAATAACATATGGCAAAATAAGAATATGTTAAGAGAACATCAAAACCCAAATCTACCCCTTGATGAACCCAAGTAATAGAGTTAGCATAAGACTCTGACTCAAAAGAAAACTTTGAAATGGTCAATTGCATTTGTTATAAGTATAAATTTGTATGGCAATACTTTTCAGCTGTTTAGATTATCTCATTCTGTTTTGTCTTATCTGTTCCGTTGAGCCTTTGGACCATCTTAGACTGGCTTTTGTTTATTCCCATTCTATTTTCTGAACTGTAATTGCACAGTGAAATCATAATATAATGAGGTTCACACTTCATAATCTTTCTACTTGACAGAAAACTCATTGGGACAGGACCTGAACTGTGAATTAAGAAATGAAAAAAAAAATTTATTAAGTGCCTACTGTATCTAGCCTACTATGAGCAAGGCTTTGTTATAAGTGTTGGGGATATACATATACAACCCCACCCAGCAACAGTTTCTGCCCTCAGGGCAGCTTAAATTCTAAGTAAAAATAATACATACAAGAGAATGGTGGCCCAGGAAGGGGAATTTGGTCCTGGAAGTCAACAAGATGGTGAATGGAGCCAGAGAACCATTGCATTACCCCATAATCACCCATTTGGAAATATCTGCCACCAAATGAAGGACGGAAAATAGGTTAGCGAAGTTGCGTCCAAGAACAACTTCCTCAGGGGTAAGGGACTGTGGAACCTAAATTTTTTGTGTAGTATCTTGCATGGTTCTATGTCTAAATGTGCACTTGAGAAAATACTGCAATAAAAAATAACATTGACAAATGAATGAAATGTTTTGTCTCTTGCAATGTTCAGATTAGAGGACGTGGAATCTTTTTGCATTGTCAGGATTTTGGAGTTTTTCAAAACAAATTAAAGGAAGACTGAAGATGTCACACATACAACCAATGGGCTTTGTGTGCCCAGGGCAATGTTGAAGAGGTATTCTTATTATCCCCATTCTACAGTTGAGGAAATGAAGGTGAACAGAGGCTAAATGACTCGCCCAAAGTCTCGCAGATAGTAAATATCTTGTGTTAGATTTGAACTCAGGTCTTCCTTACTCCGGGTCTGTCTCTCTGTCCACTCTGCCACTTAATTGCCTTAATTAGGGAAGCATAATGGATAAAGACTTAGGGTTAAGAGGGCCTGGTTTGGAATTCTTCCTCATACACTGACTAGCAGTGTATCTCTTACATCTAATCCCTTTTTTCTAACCACCGAACACCTCATCGCATCTCATTTGGATGGCCTCCTAATTTGTTTCCTTGCTTCTTCTCTTCCCATTCCGATCCTCTTGTACTTAGTTGCCAAAGTTATTTTTCCTTTAGTGAATATCTTGCCATGTCATTCTCCCGATCAATAAACTCTGGTAGCTTCCTATTTAACCTCCAAGATAAAATACAACTAACAATAGCTAGCATTTATATAGCTCTTTGAGGTTTGCAAAGTGTTTTGTAAATTTTCTCTCTATTTATTCTCATAATAACCCTAGGAAGTAGGAGCTAGTATAATCCCCATTTTACAGATGAGAAAATTGAGGAAGACAGAGATTGACTTTGAACTCAGGTCTTCCTGATGCTGAGCCTAACACTGTCAACTCTACCAGCCAGCTGATGCTGAAAAGCCTTGTTTGACTTTATATATTACATTGCTCTCCTTCCTACATGCTATGGTCCAACCAAACTGTACTTAATTGTCACACGGCATTCTGTCTCCATCTCCCCTCTCTTTGTTTTTGCACCAGTTGTACTCCGTGCTCAGGAATGCATTTCTCTTTGCCTCTGCCTCAGAGAATTCTTTAATTCCTTCAAGATTCAGCTCACACAACCACCATCTACATACAAGGCGGTGCCTGCTTCATTCTACATCAGTTCATACAAGTCTTCGTAGGTTTCTCTGAATCCATGCCTTTTGTCATTTCTTATGGTGCGATAATATTTCATTACATTTATCTACCATTATTTGTTCATGCTCACAAACTAGCTCTTGACGTTAAATGTTCCATACCTTAATCAGAAACTCAGTCGTTGTCCTGTCTGGCCATCAACTCTCCTTCCTCATCTTTCCCTCCTGGCTGCCTTCTTAGCATCAGCTAAAATCCCACCATTTGTAAGACGCCTTTCCTTATCCCACTTAATGCTAGTTATTGTTCAGTTTTTTCAGTCTTGTCTAACTCTTGATGACCTCCAAAATACCTTTCTCGATTTGCCCAGGTGCTGGTGCCCTAACTCCCATGTATGTATTTTGTATTTGTTCCACACATATTATATTTGTACATGTCATATCCACTGTTAGAATGGTTCTTTTAGGGAAGGAACTGTTTCTTTTTCTTCTTTCTTTTGTTGCATTTCTATCCTCAGCACCTAGCATGATGCTTGTCTTATTCTAGGCCCTTAATAAAGACTTGTTGATTGATTGACCCAGGACTAATTACTTAAACTGCATCATCCTCAATTTCCTTATCTATAAAATGGGAATACCATGTGCCTCACACAGTTGTTAAAAGGATCCATTTTTTTGTGTGACTAATGTTGAACTATGTTTTGCATGACTGCACATTTATAACTTATATCAAATTATCTGCCTTCTGAATGGGGAGGGGAAGTGGAGGGAAGGAGGGGAAAATTTAGAACTCAAAATTAAAAAAAAAACAAATGTTAACAATGTTTTTATATGTAATTTGAAAAAATACTTAATTAAAAATAAAAGGATCCGATAGAATAATGTATACAAAAAAAATTTAAAGTGGTATCTGAAAATGAACTGCTATTTATCATCATTGTCCTCATCACCATAACTAAGATGCATCTTCTAAGTTATAATTTGTTTCAGCTCAGTAAATGGGGAAAATAGATGATCATAATTCTTAGTATAAAAATATTCTTTAACTGGCTAGTCAAATAAGCAGCATCTTCATCCCCATCAATCATCTGGCCTCCCGCTACAGTTCCTTGCTCAGGTGGGGCCTATTTATGACCAGGCAGAAAGGAAAGGGATTCCCATCTCTCATCCTTCTCTTTCCTTACTTTCTGAAGAAATGAAATCCGAGAATCATGAGTCCTGAAGTCAAATCATAGTGACGGCTAACTAGTGATACCCTGTTGAACCAAGCCTGATTGCCTGGAGCTGCTTAAGCTGGAGTTACCTTTGATGGAATGAAAAAAGACAGCTTGCCACCCTAGCAAACAAGGTGACACTGTTCTCCTCTACTTGGCTTCCTTGACTCCGGGCTTCTCTGATTGCCTGCTTGTGGCCAGTCATAGATTCCAAGTGACATGTCCTATTCTTCACAGGAAAGTTATTATCTCACATTTAGAAGAGACCTAAGTGATATAGGTGCTGCAAGCCACATGTATTCATTTTCCTTCCCCTTTTCACAGTACCTTCACTTGAGTCAAAGAGACAATCATTTTTTTTCAGTTTTGTAACAAAGGCCTCATGAATCTTCCTTGAAATGGCTCTATTTTATTTGGTAAAACATCTGGGAACTGTGGGGATGCGCTAGATCCACATTACTGCCAGGTCTGGATGAACTCCATGAACTGAATCACATGACTTTCTTTTATGCCAGGCCAGTGGGCAGATTTTCCAAGGGCAGATGGATGCTGCTGCTTGATTAAACCTACCCTCCTTGCCCCATTAGCAATAGGGTTGTGACAATAATTTTTAAGGAATGAATGCCCATTCCTCCAATTAATATTTTGTGTCTAGTGATCTGCTTTTATGAAGAGGAAAGGAAGAAAGGAAATAAGCATTTTTAAAGTGCCTACTGTGTGCCAGGCACTCTGCTAAGCATTTTATATATATTATCTCGTTTGAACCTTGCAGTAACCCTAGGAGTTAGGTGCTAATATCCCCATTTGATTGATGAGAAAACTGAGGCATAAAGAGGTGAAGTGATTTGCCCAAGGTCACACAGCTGTAAGTGTCTGAGGTTAGATCTGAACTCTGGTTTTCCTGGACTTTAATGTCCAGCACTCTATCAATTAATTGTGCCCACTAGCTGCCAGGGTTGGGTCATATAAGGTAGGCTTTAAAAGTGCCCATTTGATGTTTGATTGCCACATAAAGGGTCCTTATGCATGATGCAATGGGAAGATTGTTAGATTTGGAATCTAAGAACCTAGGTTCAAATCTAGCTTCTGCTATTTGCTTCCTATGTGACTTTGGACTAATCATTTGACTTCTCTGGGACTCAGTTTCCTCATCTGTAAAATGAGACGGCTGGACTGGTTGGTCTTTAAGTGTCCTTCCAGGTCAAAATCCATGGATCCTATGATCTCTGTGAGCCAATAATCAGAAATGAAGAAAAAGTAGTTTTAATAGACAAAGTGGGGGCAGAAAGAGGATGATTTGATCCAGAGTAGAGGGGGCAGAACAGAACAGTCATTCAGGGGAATTTTTCTGGGCTTAGACAGACTTGCCAAAGAGGTACTGATACAAAATTCAGAAGCAAATAGAAACACCAGATCACGACTGAGGTGCTGACAAAATCTACTTTGATTTGCAACCAAGAGGCTCCACCTAGAACACTCATCATCATCCCAGTGCACAGACTTCCTACTACCTTTGTTCACAGTCTCCCCAAGGCTGCAGTGATTTGCCTTTCTATTTCTGAGACTAGAAATCCAACCTATCCTCAAAGATCCAGCTCAAATGTTACCTCTACCACATTATGATACCAATCAATCCGTTATGAACAAAATCATTTTCCACTTGAGCCCATCTTAAATTTTCCACCCTATCCAGGCTCACAACCGTGGAGAAGCATTCCACATTTGGTTTGGTGTCATCAAGGACGACGGAAAATTCGTTTCTCAGAGAGAACATTCCTGATTCAGGAGTAAAACAGTTCTTCCCTGAAATATTTACTGCTAGATATCACCTATGGGCAGCTATTGCTATGGTTCACTGAAATGAAAATCAGCATGTTACTGTTGTTTTTATCCCATTTTGTTTATTAAGCCTCAGGAAGTGTCTCACAAATTTGGAGGACTTTGGGGAAAGGAAATCAAGTGCACCATTTATTTGTTTATTTAATTTAGCTTGCCACCATGACAGACATTCATTTTTACCTTGTTTACCTCTCCCACAATTAAGACACCTGAGCAAAAATGTGCATCTGGTTAATTTCACTAGCTAAGCAATTTCACGTTTCATGATCTGTCAGGCTCTATGCAGACATCTCTGGTTCACTCCAGAGCGGAGACCAAGAAAAAAAATAAGCTTAAATGCCCCCAAAGCAATTTGAAACATTTTCAAATTCAATGAATGAGGCGTACAGAGTGAAGGTAGGATGGTGAATGGGGGTGGGGATGAGGGTACAGAAAGAAGAAGGTGGAGGGAGGCTCGGGGCGAGCAAAGCCCAGTGTTACTGATGCAAAATGTGAAGGAAGAGATGAGTCAGGATTCTATGATAAAATTTCTATATGGCATAGTTCTTATATAAAGCAAGGTGCAAATGCATTCTTTAGCTCTCTGGTGCACATATGCCCTGAAGGACAGGTCCTAGGCAACTTTTCTTTATTTTGTCGGAAAACAATCTCTAGCTGCTGTTAAGAGTTCTGTGAAGACGTTCTAGAAACATGGATTTTTAGAGCTCCAAAAGAACTTGATCTAGTTCAGCCCGCTAGTGGATAGAGTCCTGGACATGTAGTTAGGAAGTCCTGAATTTCAGTCCTACCTCAGATACCGAATTACTAAACCTCTGTCTCAGTTTCATCATCTATAACATGAGGATAATAATATCTCCCTCTCAAGGTTGTTTGAGGATCAGATGAGATAGAGGTTGTCCCAAAAGTCTGAGTGCAGTTTTAAGTTATTAAACTTGAAAACTACACTCAGACTTTTGGGACACCTCATGCATGAAAAGTTTTGCCAGCCTCAATATGAAATATAAATGTTAACTATACATATTCTTACTCTTATTAACAACTTTCATATAACACCTTATAGTTTGTAAAGTACATCCATTGATACGTTATCTCATTGGATTCTCACGCTAATCCTAGGAAGCAGGTATTATCATCCCCATTTTGGAGATGAGGAAATCAAGATTCAGATAAATTAAATGATATAGCTAGATAATAACAAAGGTGGGATTAGAACCCAGGTCCTGTATTCTTTACACCCCATCTTAACTTTTTTCATACTAGTTAATGGCATAATGGGGACTGAAGCCTAGGGCTCTTAGCTCCTGGTTTAGTGCACTGCTGGGCTTCCCAAACAGGCATACATTTCAAAAATTGAAGGAAGGAAGAGGAAAACAGAAAGAGGATTTTCAAATGTTCACCGCATAGCTGCATAGCACTGTTTTCTAAGCCCCTGATTTTAGAATATGTTGGAGCTGTCACAAGGTCTCATAGGGCCTGCATAATTATGGCAGAAGCCAGCTTTCTGATATTGGGTTTTTCACATGCCCAGACCCCATGGGGTATGTTACTGTGACATCTCACTAGGATACTACAGTACTCTGGCTAAGCATTTGTTGGCCTACACTCCCGATGCTGTAGATCTGTGAGTCTCCAGCTGGGAGAGGAGTGAAAAATTAATGAGGAGCTGGGAAAAGCTCATTTTCAGGGCCCTAGAAGTTGGGAGGGCAATGAAAACTGGAAGCAGAAGAAGGGTTTCAAACTCTCAGTCTCAAGCCACTGAAAAGCATATATATGAAGTATATGTGTAAGTTAACAATAGAATCATGGGAAACAGAAAAACTGGATCTGAATTTATAGGCACCAGAGGCAGAGCACATTTTTGAGGGTTCTCATCTCTAGAGGGACCTCGCTCTCCATTCTGTCCAAAGGCTGTTTTTTTATGGATAATCTGTGATACACATTGAAGCACTCACCTTGGGTTAGCATCTCTTTCTCATTAGGGCAGTGTCCCTTGACTGCCTACAATTTTTTTCCATTGGTGACATCTAATTAGCCATGATAGCCCACAAACTGTTGGGAGATAGAAGCATTTTATTTGCCAAGAAAAAAAAGATTACCATAAAAATGCTTTTTCCCTATATATTTTTTCTTTTTTACTTGGTAGTGAACAAAACTCCATCTTTTTATCAAACAAATGATGAAGTCTTGTTTTGCAAGATATTTTATTGACTAAGGTGGACCACCCCAGGTACTATTCTCACCATGGGCAATACCCAGAGTACCACTCTCTGCCAAGAAGAAATAGATCTTCGTTATTTTCCCTGCCAAAGATGAAGCAGTTTAGCTTGGACTTCTTTATGTTGTGAATGAAAGAACAGTTGTATCTTAAAGGCACTGGTTGCTTTTCTCCCTCACCTAGGAAAGACTGGGAGTTTTTACACACTTTCTGTAAATGCTAGGAATTCTGGCTTCAGATAGCACTGTTTTCTTCCCATCTTGGGAGACTGATTGTCATGGGAATCATTCATGGACATGTTGACAAGAGGACAGGAAGACTGATGCAGGACATCGCAGTGGGCATGGCTAGAACAATCCAGGGGTTATATCTTACAGATGCCACCAAATAGGAGGAAGGGACAGAAGGAGAGGTGAGTCTGTTCCTAAGTTATTCTTTACCTCCTAAAATTTATTAGCAGAAAAGGCTACAAGGATATGGTGAATGCATGCATAAAAATATTACTGCAGGTATCAAGGGCTTCTGCTTACACTTGCATTTTGTGGGCTATCTCAGTTTAGGGACTTGTTTCCACCTACCTTGATTCATGGGGGAATAGAGGAGGGTGCTGTCCCCCAGGGCCATTTCACTAGCCTGAGGGGAGCATATATTCTTGCATGGGGTCACCTTTCTATGAAAATCTGAACTTCATTCTATTTTTTTTCGGTCCCCAATTCAGTGCAGAGAAAGATCTGAAGAGGGATGAGTATTACTCATGTGTTGACATTTTCTTGCTGATAGAAAATAACATAACACAGTCCTTTGACCTCCTCAATTCCAATTACAGGCATACCTTAGAGAAATTGCGGGTTTGGTTCTAGACCACCACAATAAAGCAAATGCTGCAATAAAGTGAGTCACATGAATTTTTTGGTTTCCCAGTGCACATAAAAATTATTTTCACATTGTACTTATAGTCCATTAAGTATGCAATAGTATTATATCTAAAAAATAATGCACATATCTTAATTAAAAAATACTTTATTGCTAAAAATGCTAACCATCATTTGAACTTTCAGAGAGCTATAATTTTTTTTTTTGGTAGAAGGTCTTGCCTTGATGTCGATGGCTGCTGACTGATCAGGGTAGGGTGGTGGTTGCTGAAGGTTGGGGGCAGGCGGAAGGGACTGTGGCAATTTCTTAAAATAAGACAACAATGAAGTCTGCTGCATTGATTGCCTCTTCCTTTTACTTGAACACTTACAGGCCATTATAAGATTATTAACGGGCCTAATTTCAATATTATTGAATACCGGGAATAAGGGGAATAAAGAAGCCTGAAAAGAGAGAGAGAGAGATGGGGGAACTGCCAGTCAGTGGAGCGGTCAGAACACACACATTTATCAATTAAATTTGCCTTATATGGGAGTGGTTCATAGCACTGAGAAACAATTACAGTAGTAACATCAAAGATCATTGAAAACCATGATTGATATAATAATAATGAAAAAGTTTGAAATATTATGAGCATTACCAAAATATGACACAGAGAAATGATGTGAGCACATGCTGTTAGAAAAGTGGTGCCAATAGACTTTCTCAGGGCAGGGTTGCTACACGTCTTCAGTTTGTAAAAAACCACAATATCTGGGAAGCACAATAAAGCAGTCCAGTTCAGTCACTTTAGGCTTTATCTTACTTAGAATTACTTCACCTCAAAGAAGCTCTATGATTCTGAACCAAATGGTGCTAGAGATGAAAGCAGAGAAAAGAAACAGGAAATGTTCCCATACTGGCTCTAGAAAGGAAAAGCATATCTTTCCCTGGTGAGGTCATGCCCCATGGAAACCAAGAAGATTTTCCGTAAGAAACTCAACTGCTGACTGAACAGTGTATCTCAGTACATTTAATATGAATAAGATGGGTACTCTACCAATTTTTATCTATGTCAACTTTTGAATAATCTTTCTGGATCTCATTTACTTATTTTTAAAATGGAGGATGGACTGGAGGGTCTCGAAGATCCCTTTCAGAGCTTTATCTATGATCCTATGAATCCCTGAAACTGGACCAAGGAATTTAGAGATAGAAAAGACCTTAGCGATCACCTGGTTCAAACCCTTTGTTTTATACGTCAGAACAGAGGTCCATTGAAGAGAACTTATTTACCCAAGTTCACCTAGTAATTAGTAAAGAAAGGAATCAAACCTGTGATTTATATTCCAAAGCCAGCATTTTTTCATTACAAAAAATAGTAGGAAACAGCTTCTAATTTTGAGCTTGAGAACCATAATAGCATAGAATAATAATATCGATTACCCAAAAAACAAATGAATCTGGTATTTGGACAAATGCAGTGACAATCACATTTGGATGCTAGTCCAACTACATTTTAGTTTATTATTATTTTTAATGACTTACCATAGCTTATCTTTACTTTTCACATGCAAATTGCCACTTTCCTGGATGATCTGATTATCTAATAACCAGGAATTATTTCTGGATAATATCTAGGGGTTTTTTTTGGTCCTGTTTTCCTGATGCTACCTGCTTTCTTTTTTAGGATTTTAATTTTAATTTTATTTTTCAAAATGTTTATTTAAAAATTTTTGAGTTTCAAATTCTCTCCCCCTCCCCTGCCCACTGAGAGGGCAAGCAATGTGATACCCATCATACATGTGCCACCTACTTTCCAAAAGTATCCAAATATCTTTTGACATTTGCATTTCCTTGCTACAGTGACAGCCTACTTGGGGGTGGTGTGGGGAAAGTACTGAGTTTAGAGTCAGAAGGCCTGAGTTTGAGTTCTTACTCCTGTACTTACAAGGGGTATAACCTTGCACAAATCATAGCCTCAGTTAGCTTCCATTTCCTTGGCTAATAATAATACCCAACTTCTCTGCCTTCCAGGGTTATTGTGAGGACCAAATAAAATCATTTTGCACTCATGTCCACTTCACACATTTTGCAAACAAGGCAGTGTTTTATAATGCGGAATTTTATACTGTCAAATTGTGTTTGTAGAATAACAGTCCTTTATTCCTTTCTCCTATTAAATAAGACCTTTCCTGAACTTCTCTAATTATTAGCCCTCTCTCCCTATTCAAATAACTCTATATATGCATGCTATTTCACCTGATAGACTGTTAGCTCCTTGAGGGCAGATTGTTGCATTTTTTGTCTTTGTATCCACCAAGCACACTGCCTAGCCCATAATAGATACTTAGTAACTGTTTGCTGAATTAAATTGAATCATGTACAGTCAATTCTCAACGTGAGGGTAACATTCCCAAAAAGCAGAGTAAAAGTCAAAGTAAAAAACATGAATATTGATATATTGAATCTATGGGAAATTAGGGAATTAGGTTTCTGCGGCCACCAAAAACTGTAATCTTTTGTGGCCAACAGCAGCTGCAGACGTTCCAGCACATAGTTAATCTAATACCTTTATTTTCTGACTAAGCTGCATCACTAACTTTGCACACTTGGGCTTAGAGCCCAAAGGACTTATACTTGTTGCGGGGGCATAATTGCAACATAAAACTGGATTTTAAAGGCAAACAATGAAAATATACAACAAATGCACAGGGAACTCTTTATTTTACAAGGTGGGGTGAACAAGATCAGTAAAGTGTCTACACACTTGTGCATATCAGGCCTCCCATTTTTTTCTCTTTTGTGTATGGGCGTGAATGAGCACAGTTGTCAATGTGAAAATAAAAAAGGGGCTACTAATAAAAACAGGCAAACGCTTGAAGTTGTGGAAGTTAAACTCTTGAATGCTAAGGATTTGTTGCATTTGAAAGTATTGGGTAGCCGTAAAACAATCCCTATGTAAAGGATAGTTATTGTAATTACATGGATAGTTGCTTGAGTCATTAAGAACAAAAATAATTAGCACCTAACTGCACCGGTTGTAGCATGGCAACAAAAGACTTACTCACATTTATCTAAAAAGAAGCAGAGTCCAAATATGATTACACTAATAGAGGTCACTGATGGAATCATACTAATTGAATCTCAACCCAGTCTGGGGGATTTCTGCTTCACTTCTCCCATTGAGGGCAATGCCCACCAACAGCGGGAAGAAAATTCCAGGAGATACATTACTACAAGTACCTTTCTCAAATTATTTATATTTTTTTAACATTACTTGATAAATTTTTACCTAGTGATACTCCTTGGTATCAAGTGAAGGGCATGTGATTGTATATTCCAACTCTGATTTTTTCAAGATAGCTGACACATGGCATAGAGTCTCTATGATGAACTGTGATATATATACATATATATATGTGTATATATATATACATATATATACGTGTGTGTGTGTGTGTGGGCATATATGTGTATATAAATGTGTATACATACATATATATTCCATAGGAGTTTATTATTGTAGAATTATGTTGTGGAATTACAGTTCAGGGCTGCTTCACATAATCTTCACAGCAGCTGGAAATGTAATTAGCATAAAAACCAAACTGCCTCATTAAGCATCCCTTTCCTGTATACAGAAATGCATTAAAGGGCCCTTTTCACAAATCCTCCATTAAAACAGTGTGCAGTGGTGGTCAGGGGGCCAGTACGGCTTCACAAGGCTCTTTTAAGCCATTGAGGAAGTTGGGAAGTTAGGCTTTAGAAATATGTTAAGGAACAGCCTCCAAGAAGGCACAAAGATGCTGCTATGCCAGGGAATAAATATCCATTTTCCTCAGAAATTAACATTTTAGTGATTTGAGTGCAAAAATAGACTGATGTTACAATAGTCTTCTATGCCAAAATTACATCCACACCCAAGCATCAGCCAGCACCCTTCTGACTTCTATTCCATTTAAACACACATGTACAGTTTCTCATATTTAATTATAGAATCATCAAAATTAGAGATGAAAAGTCCTATGAGATCTTTCCAGTTATCTACTCTATGCTGCCTTCCCCAGCTCCTAGTATACTCCCTCAGGTTCATGGAGGGTTAGATATGGAAAGGATTTTAGGGATCACTCAGTAAAGTGCCCTCTTTTTAAATCCAGAGGAAAGTGAGACCCCCTAGAGATAAAATGACTAGTTGGTGACAAAGCTGGTACTAGAACCTGTGTCTACCATGCTTTCTACTGCATCATGTTAATTGTTTAAAGAGGATTCCACTAGTTAGAATTCAAACCCATCAACTCTTAAACCTGAGATGCATTACCAATCAAACAATCATTCAATCCCTGTGCTAGGTGCTAGGGAGACAAAAACAAAAATAGACCAGTCACTATCTTTGAGATATTTGCTGTTACTGTTCAGTCATTTTCCAGTCCTGCCTGACTCTTTGTGACCCCTTTTGGGATTTTCTTGGTAAAGATACTGGAGCGATTTGCCATTTCCTTCTCCAGCTCATTTTATAGTTGAGGAAACTGAGGCAAACAGGGTTAAGTGACTTGCCCAGGGTCACACAGCTAGTGGGTGTCTGAGGCTGGATTTGAACTCAGCAAGATGAGTCTTCTTGACTCCAGGCCTGGCGCTCTATCCACCAGCTGCAATGTAGTGACCTGAGGCAGCTAGTTAGGTGGCACAGTAGAGAGAGCACTGGACCTACAGCTAGGAAGTCCTGAGATCAAATTCAGCCTCAGATATTAACCAACTGTATGACCTTGGGCAAGTCATTTGACCAGTGTTTACCTCAGTTTCCTCAACTGTTAAATGGGAAAAATAAATAGCAGCTATCTCACAGGGTTGTTGTGAGGATCAAACGAGACAATATTTGTAATGCACTTGGCACGGTGCCTGGCATATATTATTATTAGTAAGAGGAGAACAACGTGTACATATATACATATATGTTTGCATATATGTATGTATACGTACATACAGATGTAGCTAGGTGGTGCAGTGGATAGAGCACTGGGCCTGGAATCGGGAAGACTCATTTTCATGCGTTCACATCTGGCCTCAGACACTTGCTAGCTGTGTGACCTGGGCAAGTCATTTCACCCTGTTTGCCTCAGTTTCCTCATCTATAAAATAAGCTGGAGAAGGAATTGGCAAACTGCTCCAGGATCTCTACCAAGAAAGCCCCAAATGGGGTCATGAAGAGCTGGATACAACTGAGAAACGACAGAACAAATACTACCATCATATATATATATATATATATATACACATACACACACACACATATACACATGTATACACACAAACACACATGTATATAACACACATACACATGTATATAACACATATATACACATATATACACACATACACACATGTACACACATATATACACATATACACACATATACATATACATGTATATACATATATATGTATACGTATAATCAAAATAGATACAAACTATTTGGGAGGAAAGGCACTAGCATGGGTAAATCAGGAAAGGCTTCATGTACAGCCTTGAAGGAAGCTAGAGATTCCAACAGGCACGGAGGAGGTGGGCATACATAATAAACAGAAGGGATACTCCGAACAAAGATAATTAGATGGGAGACAGAATGTTGGGAGACAAAGGATACTTCGGATAGACTGTAGTGTACACGAAGGGAAGCTATGTATAATAAGGCTGGGAAGATAGGATAGGGCTAGGTTATGAAGGGCTTTTGATACCAAGGGAAGATTTTACATCAGATCCTAAAGCTAATAGGGAGCCACTGGAGTCTACAGAGTAAGGGAGTGACGCACACTACTAGTGTGGCACAGTACGGGGGGGATGTTATGGAAAAGTGTGCCATTATAGTATATTTAAAGAAATGGAAGAAATAGAACCCCTGGAATCCTGCCTGAAGAATATCAGTAATCACTATGCACCTTCACTCTATACCTACTTTCTTTTTGTTTTTGTAGGGATTCTTTCTTAAGTATACAATGGGACAGACAATTACTAACCTCCTTATGCCACCCTCTTCTGGTATGGTATTGCCCAGGGAAGCCTTGAATTACAGAGTCACCTAAATGGATATGGCCAAAGACTGAGCCGGGTAATTCTGCCAGCATACACAGAATCTGGCTGTCCTATATTCCTCCCAAGAGGTCATCATCTATTTGGAAGATATTATTGTGCACTTATGAAGTGCCAGACACTCTGCTAGGTGACACGAACAAAACAAAGATGTCTAAAATAGGCTCCTGCTCTCAAGGGAATTACAACATACCAGGAGAGATAAGCTGAGAAGCAATAACTATAATATTAACTTCTTGATTTCTTAGAGGCCAGGCAAGGTAATTAGAGAAGGAACTCTCAAATCTCAGAAAACATAGTTTTTGTTGCTTATCCTTTGTTTTTGAAGATGACTTGCATGTGAATTAGATTTAAGTGAGGCAGAGATGCATATACTAATGGGGTGAGGAAAACCCCATATGCCACTTGTAATAATGGCTGCTTTTCTTGCTACCACCAAAAGTGATAACAAAAAATATAACCAGAATTATTGAGAACATTGGAACTTTTAATGAGAAAACCAATTGAAAAGCTCAAATTGTTGACTTGCAGCAGACACAAGGTAAACAAACAATGACATCATTTGCTAAACATGATCACCACATAAACATAATCCTGTGCAGGCCTGGCTGTTATTGTTTGTCTTTCCTTCTCCAAATGGACCATGACATACATCATAGAGGTGCCATGCCATGCAACAAGTGAATCGGATTTAAGGGAGGGAGGGCTGTGCAAAGTCACAAGCCTGGCCTGTTTTCATGGACCACCAATGTGGTCCATAAAAAACTTAAGGAGATCCATTGGGCTACATCAGAGCTCTTTGTGACCAGAAGTTCGTCTTCTCTCCCAGATAGGCTTAAGAAGAAAATTGGGAGAGTGGGAAAATAAAATGCTTTTCCTCTCTTTCCAGGAGCGGATGCTGCTGGCTTCCTTCCAGGAAGAGAAATTTGTATTTGTTTGTTTGTTTGTTTTATGTTTTGTTTTTAAAGAGAAGTGCTGGGCTAAATGACTTCTTCTTTAGAAAACAGACAAGAAACCCCTAAAAACTGGTTAACAGATCATTCAATCATTTTGTATTCCATCTGAGAGTGTGAATGACCCTCAGGCAATATAGTTAAGAAAAAAAAATCATACTATTACAGCATCAGAAAAAAAGGACAGATTTAACGAATGATTGATATTGAAAGAGATTTAATAGATGATTGGGATTAAAAGATATTCTACCCCTTGATGAAATGCAAAGCAAGAGGATGTAGTGTTAAAACAATATTAGGGTGGGATGACAAGAAGCCACTATTTCTCCAAACCAAATCTTGCTAGAGGAACTTGAATTAAGTTTTTATGACTGATTAAAATTTTGATTGATTTCCTATCATTGCCCTCCCCACCCCAGCCCCAGAAGCTTACAGAAATTCAGAGCTAGAAGGGGCCTGAAAGCTCATCTCTTGCCAGGGGTTCTTAACATTTTTTGTGTCATGGATGCCTTGGGCAGTCTGGTGAAGTCTATGGACCTCTTAGCTGAATCATGTTTTGAAATATATAAAATATATTACATAGGATCACAAAGGAAATCAATTATATTGAAATATGAGTGTCAAATTTTTGAAGTTCATAGATTCCAAAACAATCATAAATTCCATGATCTAATCCAATCCCCTCATTTTACTGATGAAGAAACTAAGGCACAAGATTTTATGGGATTTTTCAAGGTCAAGCAGCTATTTTGAGGCAGAGCTGAACCAGGATACTTATTTCTTGTGCACATTTTCTGACCACACAGCATTTTGCTTTGTCTCGATGTTAGCTAACACCACCTGTTCCAGCTAAACATGTAGGGTGTGGGCACCTTGAAATTCCAAACAAAATCTGTTTCAGCCTTGAAAGCAGGGTGTTTTAGAAGAACATTGAAAACAAATGAATGAGTTACTCAGTAGATATCTATTTATTCTTCCTTCACCTCTCTCTGAATGTGACTGTGAACCTAAGGTGATGGCAGGTAAGGAATTCTTGCCAAATTCAGTATCAGTGAGTTGACTAAACTACGACTGGCATTGTAAACACATCATGCAAGTCGCCAAAGCCTAAAGATCTTGCTTAATTCAAAAGACTCAGAGAATGAGTCACACAGTTCCATGTATTGTGTACTAAGTTTAGAGAAAGCAACAATTTCATAACAATAGAAATACATGGTTCTTTCTTGCAAATCCTAGAGTGAAAAGGCTAGAAGGGAGTTTGAATGGGCTAAGGTTTTAATATCCCATATACTGACCACGATCTTTTGCTTCAGCACCTCAAGTAGGGCTATACCCAAACCTACCCCTTCCTCTCCCTTTGCTTGGTAAGAACTGATCCTTTTTAAAAACAATTCTTTTGAACTGATCTTTTTTTTTAAAAAAGGCTTTCAGAGAAGTAAATGAAGAGATGTAGTCAGCTGTTTCTACAAATATTATATAATGGTTCATAACCCTCACTGTCATGAAATTCTTTAATTTAATCTCACATAAATACTTCATTATAGAGATTTATTCCATGTCTCTATGTTCTGAACTCAGAAGAATACTAGTCACAGCTTCCATATGATGATATTGTATATACCTGAAGGCCACTCCTCAGTTTTCTCTTCTTAAGACGATGAAGTCAGCTGTCCATCTGTTTGAGATCTGCTTCATGCTTTTTGCTACCAACTATAGATATTCTCATAAGGACTCTAACTTTAACAATTAATATTTACCCTAACAGTACTTGACATACCAAAAGAATGTGCAATGTCAGTGATTCAAGTTAGTGAATAGGACATTAATGCTTTAAGGACCCATGATCTTGTTGGTATGAGTAGGGAGACAACATGGTACAGTATAAAAATACTGTCTCTGGACTCAGAAGACTTGGATTGAAATCTTCACCTCTGATGCTTACTACCTACGTGACCTTAGGCAAGTTACAACCTTTCTGAATGTGGGTTTTCTCATCTGTAAAATGGGGAGGGGGACGGTGGATGGATTAGACCGCTGCTACAATCCCTTTTTAGTTCAAGATCTATGATCCTAGATAGTTCTTCCATCTGTGGACATCAAAACACATATTTACCTTAGTCAATAGTTTTTTATGATTCACTGCAGCTAAAAAAATTAAGCACCCAATGGCCAACCTTATAGTAATTGAGACTTTATAAGTTTCCAGGAGTCACTTCAAAGACAAGATGAAACTTTGGAATAAAACTCTGACTTTCAAGCAAAATAAATAAATCACCATACATTTGCTTGTAATGGCAATTCTCTTAAGTAGAAAAAGCAAACACATATGCAGACAGTCAGAGAACTATTTAGCATATGATTTTAATAAAAAATAATCAAACCAAGTTTAATTGCTTTCAACAGCTGCTGGATCGTGTTCTCCTTGGGGACTGAAATTTTCATATTTTTTCTAGATAGCACAGGCAGCTAAAGCATAAGTTCACATAGATACCCTCTATGGCTATATTCCCATCATGATCCCAAAAGAAGAATGTCTAGAGACAAGACGGCCATGGACATCTTAGTTGAATTTATCAATGAAACTTTCTATGTAAGTGAGAGATAATCTCAGAAAGCAACAGCTAGACGGCATAGTGGATAGAGCACTGTGCTTGGAATCAGGAAGACTCATCTCCATGAGTTTAAATTTGGCCTCAGACACTTACTAGTTGTGTGACCCTGGGCAAGTTGCTTAATCCTGTTTGCCTCAGTTTCCTCATCTGTAAAATGAGCTAAAGAAGGGCATAGCAAACCACTCCAGTATCTTTTGCCAAGAAAACCCCAAGCAGGGGCACAAAGAGTTGGACATGATTGAAAAATGACTGAACAAATCTCAGAGGGAATGGTTGAGGTTAAGGGAAGGTTGGGTAGAAGGAAACCCCAGAAAGATTTCTTAAAGAAAGTGGGATTTGAGCTGAATCTTTAAGCCCAGAGAAGCCAACAGATGGATGTGAACAGGGAGAACATTCTAGGTATAGGGGACAGTTGGTGGAAAAGAACACAGTGGAGAAGGGGCTCACCTTGCAACCAGGAATACCTGGGTTCAGGTCCTGTCTCTGACACTTAGTGATTATATGATTATGGGGACTCTGGGCAAGTCACTTGACCTTTCTATATTCTAGGCAAATTTCTAAAACTAAATTTCAGAGAATAGGTAGAGAGAAAGAAATAACAGATCCAGTCCTTATCCCTCCATGTGTTAAGAATTGTAGAGACATTATGAAGTTGTGAAAAATCCGGATTCCTGTTCTTGAGCAGCTTGTGGGTTACTCAATAAACTGTCACACTTTGGGTACAATGATAACAGTTGGCTACTTAGGTGACTCACTTGGGTAGCATTTCAGGTTAGATTGTGAAGCATTTGTCCAAGAAACCTGATTCTCTCCTCACAGTTAGAAACTCAATGTCATGGCCAATGCAGAAGGGCAAGATTTCATTTTTCTGATATTTTTCAAAATGAAATTCATCCAGGTACAGTAATAAGGAGGTGATAACCACATTTGGAGTATCATATAAGTTCTAAGTGCAAGGCCATCAATAAAACAGAAAATGTCCAGAGGATGGTAAACAACATGGCGGAGAGCCTTGAGTCCATGCTATGTGAGGATCAGTTAGCAAATATGGGATTTTAACAGCTTAGAGGAAAAAAAGCCCAAGAGTGGATGGGATAACTTACTTTAAGTATTTAAAGGATTACTACACAGAAAAGAGATTATTCTTATTCAGAGAAAGCAGAACAAAGAACAAGTTGAAGTTTTGCAAAGATGTAGATTGAGGCTTGATTTCACGAACAGTTTCCCAACCAACTGAGCTATAAAAACTTGTATGAGCTGCCACAGGGGGTAGTGGGTGGGTTCCTCCTCATTGGAGGTCTTGCAGCAGGGCCTGGGTGACCCCTTCACAGGCATGTTGTGATGGAAATTCATCCTCAGGTATGAGTTGCATTAGATGGTGACCGAGGTCCCTTCTAAAATTCTGCCTCTAAAAATGGGTTTCTACGAGTTGTTAAAATAACATCCTATGATGTTCTCCTTTCCATGACCTATCTGATGTTTACTCCTGGAAATTCAAAGAGCTAGATTCACAGTGAAGATGAAAGTATACAAAGCGGCATCCTAAAAGGATGGACACAGTGAGTTATTCTGACCCTAATCAAATGAAATCTTCAGTTATTCCACTTTGTGCTTCCTCCTGAGCCCCACATAATATAAATGACTGCATGCTCACAAATGTTTAGACAAACTGACAGCAATTATTTAGCATTTGACTTTCTCAAGCTAAATACACTTTTTGGAGTAGATGGTAGTTATTTTGGTTATTATGTAATCATCAGAACCAGTTCTATAAATGAGCACAAACCTTACATCATTGAACCATACCACGATGCATGTGATTGGACCTGACATCTAAAAATAGCAAGGTAGTCAGCATCTCTAGAAATATATTTCTTTTTTTTCTTTTGTAAATATGAAAGCATGGTACAGCAAAGAAAAGGAGTGTCACGTTTTAAGGATTGGAGTGGGGCATGAAATAAAATGGAAACATTCCAGCAATTGTGCCATAGTTAGACAATGCTCATATTGACAGCAGTGAGAACTTTCTTTGGATAAATGTATAGAAGTATGATCTTGGAGAAGCTTGACTTTCCCAGGAAAAACAAACAAATAAAAAAAAACTGTTCTTTTGCTTCTAAAGCTCCTCACAATCTGTTTAAGCTTTGGGACTTTCATTTTTGTTTTGGCATCCTCAGCAATGAACAAAGTGTCAGGCACATAGTAGATATTTCATGAATGTGTCACGATTGATTGATTGATTTCTTCCCTCAGTTTGCAATTAGCTAAAGAATAAACAATTAGCTAGAGAGGTATCCTGGCTTCGTGAGTAGGGTTGATTTATTGCATTCTCTCTTCCCTCCATTCTTTTTTCACTCTTACCAAGACACCTAATTTTTCCTGTCTTCACCCTTAATTGGTAAGCACCAATGCCTTTGCTTTACTTGTGAGTTTCTCCTTAAATCTTCCACTTAGGTTAGTGCCTGGTCATTTTCCTATACTTTTCGTTCTTTCACTTGATCAATCTATTATCTGAATAAGTATATTCTTTTATATTCATCACGTGCCTTTATTTTTGACCTGTCCTAGTTCTGATGCCTTCGTATTTTCTCGTAAATGTCCTGCATCTATTTCCTTTTACTCTTTCTTAAACATTGTTGAATTCTTAGAGAACTCTCTCATTTCTTAGGAGAACTCATTCATTCTCAGCTCTAGCTGACACTTCATACACTTATTGATTGGACTGACCTCTATGCTGATGGCTTGTAAATCTGTATCTCCAGTCCTGACCTATATCTTGTTTTTCAGCTATTTCCTAGGGATTTCTACATGGTTGTTCCCTGATTGAGGACATACAATGGTTTTCTATTTTGTCACCTTGCTTTTCAGGGTCTTCTACGATCTGGTCTCATTCTAAACCTACCTTTCTTTTCACTACTATTCTCCCATATACAAATTCTATTCAATCAGGCTGTTCTTCTCTTGGTACTTCTAACCATACCATGGTCATTTCTTCATGTTATAATAACTCTTAACTAGTCTCCCTGTTTCCAGTGTCTCTCCTCTTCAATATATCCTTCACACAACTACTAGAATAAGCTTCTTGATGTACAACATGGCTAGAAACAAACTAAACATCTCTAAAAAAGAGTTTCCGTTTCTAATAACTTTGTCTCTGATAAGTGTGTCACCAGCATATCCATCATCCCAGCTCAAAATCTAGCAGTCATCTTTGACTCACTCCTTTCCTTCCTTCCCTGCATCAAGCCAGTCACCAATTACCCTTCATTGTCTCATCCCTCCCTGCCCCATTCTTCTTACCATTACCCTAGTCCAAAACCTCATAACCTCCTACCTATATTACTTCAAAAGCCTCCTAGCTGGCCTCCATGACTTCAGGTTCTCTCCTTCCAATCCATTCTTCAGACTAGTGTCAGACTGTTTTCCTTAAATGTCAATTTCATCATGTCTCATATTGGCCCTTTAAGAGCATACAATATCCACATCCAGAAAAAGAAATATGGAGCCTGAATGCCGATTGAAGCAGATTATTTTCTTTTGTTTTGTTTTATGTTTTTCTTTCTCGTGGTTCCTCTCATTCATTCTAATTCTTCTATACAACATGACTAATGTGAAAATATGTCTAATAGGAATGTACATGTAGAGCCTATATTGGATTGCATGCTGTCTTGGAGAGGGGAAAGGGAGAGAGGAGGAGACAATTTAAAACTTATAGAAGTGAATGTTGAAAACTAAAAATAAATAAACTTATTTTTTTTTAAAAAAAGAGCATACAGTAGTTCCTTAAGGCTCACTAATTAAACCCACAATCCTCCACCAGCATTTCAAGACCCTCCATAATCCTATTCCATACCACCTATACAACTTATTTTCACAAATCTCCAACAAACACACTCTATTCCAATTATGCCGATTGTCTATACATAATAATATATGTGAAGATATATACATACATACACATACATATAGATAGAGATATGTAAACAATGTATTTATATCACAATTATATGTATTATAGAACATATAAATATATAATATATTGTAGTGTATTATTGCATGTTATGGAAAATACAATATATTATTTAATGTAAATATATGTAAATTAAATATTTAAGGGACAACATATGAGTTGCCATTTTAATCATCATTATTACTCCACATGTATCATGTTCATTTCTCCATTCATATTACAATATACCCTAACCGCCCTGCTTCCCACCTCTTCAAACAATCCTTCAAAAAGCTGCCAAAATAGTGGTCCTAATGCACAGCTCTATAATCTTATCACTAAAGTGCTCTAAAAACATCAGTAGCTCCCTATTGCCTTTAGAATAAAAATAAAATTCCTTAGACTGGCATTCAAGGTTATCATAACTTGGATTCCAATTTTATTTTATACTACTCTTTCATATCCCAACCACACCCCATATCTCACAGCCATATCCCACATCCTAGCCAAGTTATACTGCAAATAGTCCCTGATCTAGTCCTAGTTCTCTATGATTTTGAACAGGCTAAGAGGCAGCTAGATAGAGCACCAGCCTTGGAGTCAGGAGAAACTGAGTTCAAATCCTGCCTCAGATACTTATTAGTTGTGTGACCCTGGACAAGTCACTTAACCCCAATTACCTGAGGGAAAGAAAAACAATGATTTTACACAGGCTAGCTCCCATCAATTGAACACAATCCTATCTTCTTGCCTCTTATTAAACTCCTTCCTTTTCCATGAGACCCAGCTCAGGAGCCAACTGCTTCATCCAGATCTCCTTGAGAAGCCCAAATGAAAATGATCTCTGCCTTTGAGGATTCTCCTGAGTGTTCTGCCTGAAATTCTATTTTTCTCCTATCACATTGTACCATACATCTTCTTCATCTGTTTAGACACTGTATGTCACCTGCTCTCTAATTACACTCTAAGCCCTGTGAATGCTTACTAAATATTAAAGGAAAAAAGTGAGCTATTATTATTTCTTAATTATAGATACTGCCATTTTTTATCTTTGCATTTCCAGAACTGAGTACAGTGCCTGGAACATTGATTCAGAGTTACAATTTTATTGGTGTGTGGAACTTTAGAGGAAGGCATCCCCTTGATCAAAGCAGATCCACAGCTGCTCAATAACTTAGACCTTCCCAATCTTCTCTACTCTCCTTGACATATTCTGCCATGAACCAGTTACCCTGGCCTGCTTGCTCTTCCCTGCACATGTCACTTCATCTTTTTTTGTTTGTTTTGGTTTTTTGGTTTTTTTGGAGGGGGGAAGGCAGGGCAATTGGGGTTAAGTGACTTGCCCAAGGTCACACAGCTAGTAAGTATGTCAAGTGTCTGAGGCCAGATTTGAACTCAGGTCCTCCTGACTCCAGGGCCGGTGCTCTACTCACTGTGCCACATAGCTGCCCCATCACTCCATCTTTTGACTCTGTATCTCTTTACTAGCTACCTCTGCTTCCTGGAATGCTCTCCCTCCTCATTTCTGTCTCCTGGCTTCCTTCAAGACTCAGTTCAGATCCCAGTGTCCCCTATACCTCTTATCTCTGAGATCCCCTTCCATTTACAGGGTATGTGTCTTGTATGTTAAATATTAAAATCCTCCCAACCTTCAAGGCCCAGCTCAGCTAAATGATCTCAAAGGAAGCTCATGTTCCCATTCTCTCTTGGCCTGCAAGAGCATTGAGAGAAATGTCTGCTTCAAGAGTTCCCTTTCAGTCTAGGTTGACATTAAGCAGACATTTGTTTGACTTCAGGCTAAAAAATACTACAGTCAAACCTTTGCCTGCTCTTCATATTTCTCAAAATCTTTTCCCCCCTTTCCTATGAGTCTTTTAATAGCTCTATAATCAAGTACTTAGAAATACTTTAAAAAAGATTTGAAAATGAAAGATATTTAAAAGTTTAGAATGTTTTCGTTGAGTAGCTGTCAGTCTAATGGATTCATGTAGCTGCTCTCTGGAAACGAGGTGGAGAAAGATCTTAGAATTTGGTAACCATCAAAATATTTAATAAATTACCACTTTGTGAAAGGCACTGTGCTGTGTGTGGGTTATGAAGATCAGTAAGACAAGGACCCTACCCTTCAAAAACTTCCAATATATCTGCTAAGAGAAGCCATGCAAAAATAACTATAATACAAATCAGAACCAGGTGGATGTATAGTATAGGAGAGCTAGGAAGCATTATCAGAATGATTAGGACAGCCAGGTTTCTTCCACTGGAATAAGGAGAGAGGAGGGGATCTAGAAGGGTTTCATGGAGACACTAGAGAGTGAGCTAGACCTGGAAGGATAAAAAGGATTTCAACAATCAGCAAAGGATCCATGCCTTGTAAAACCCCTAAACTTTCAACCGACTCAGGGAACTGCATTGGTGTTAATATGATGGGGACTCAAAGGAGACTAGGGAAAGCTCAGCTGAGTGTGCTGAATCTGAGGGCCACCTTTCCTAAGAAACATCCCTGACCTTTTTCTAATTTCCTCTCATGATAAGCTGCTGATTTTTCAAATTAGGAATAAGATGGCAGAAAATTTTTATAAAAGACAATATTTCTAGTACCAAGAATTGCACAATCTCATATAAGAAAAGAACTTCAGTATAGTATTTTTTCTCTGATGTGACACCTGGGGTTTAATTTCCCTCTGTCAAGAACTGAGATGTCTGTGTGTGCGTTGCGGGGAGGTTTAGATGAAATTCTATGAGATGCTGTTTCAAAATTGTGTTACAGGGGATTAAGGACATTGGCTTGCATCTTCAAAACCTGCACCTGTAAATGAATCATAGATACTGTATATGTATATATGTAAGTATTTACAGATATAAAACATATTTCTCTATATGTCTACCTACATATCTATCCATATCTATATATCTGTGTATCTGTCTATACCTATGTCTATCTATACCTACATCTATCTACATTATATCTATCTGCATCCATCTATCTATCCATTCATCTATATCCATCTAACTGCATCTATCTCTAGCCATCCAACCATATCTATTTTTCCTATCTCTCTACATATCTATACAGATTTATATATCTATATTTATGCATCTGTCTATATGTACATTATCTATATCTATCTACATATATGTATCTATATCCATCTATCTATCTATCCCTCTATGCCCATCTAACTATACCTGTCTATCCATCTAACTAGATCTCTCTCTCTGCCTTTCTGTCTTTCTCTATATCCATCTATCTATCTATCTATCTCCATCCATACATCTATCTATCCTTCCTATCATCTATCTATCTAATCTCAAGACTCAGCTGAGACTAAAGTGAAAATCAGAAGTCAGGTTTCCTCTTTGTCAGTGAACTTTGGCTTCCTTCTAGATCAAACAGGAGATTTTCCAGTACAGAAAAAGAGAATATGTAAAGCTAATTGAACATAATAGGTAATAAGGTCACCATTATACATGAAGAGTCCCTTTGTACCTTTGCTGAAAATGGCCCACTAAATTGGCCCTCTTTTTGCAAGTTCTGTATATGTTTGTCTATAATCAAGTATGGTAATTTTCACCACTTGTAAGTAAAATATAAGACACATTTATTGTTCCGTGCAAGGGCTTTTGCTAATTTATTCAGAAAATGCTTGCTGACTTCACTCTTGCAGGCCCACAGGGGCTTTTGGCTCCCTCTGTATTTCCAAGGCCAACCCCTACAGCTGATGCCTGCTTGTCAAGAGAGAATAATAGAATGACTATGTGGCATCATCGCAGTTTTTTCTTTGCCAATTTTTCTTTTCTATAAATATAATCCTCATTTTCAAGGAACTCTGGATAAGATTACTGCATTTAACTATTTTGGGGAAGCACTGTCTGTTCTATGTTGGGGTTGAGGGGATGTTCTCATTTGTCTCCATCCCTGTGGCAGTGCAGTGATGGCACGTGGGCGCCCTGTTTGAAGATTTCAGAGTGGCTGGGTCTGGGAGGTTAATTTAGAAAATGATATGCAAGAAACTAGTGAGACAGACGGGGCTGAAGTGGAGGTAGGAATAATGCATTGTAATGTTCTATCACACTGTTTCCTTATCCACTACTTTTTTTCCCTTTGTGTATGTGATAGTAGTTTGGTTTTTCAGGGCCTTTCATGATGAACGGGATGACTGTTCTGGCTTCAGAAGAATCATAAAAGCTGATGATTTTTCATAGACCTAGATTGCACAGCTAGGGACCACGGCAGATGGAGTACTGGGCCTGGAGTCAGGAAGACCTGAATACAACTTTGGCCGCAAACACTTACTAGCTGTGTGACCCTGGGCAAGTCACGTAACACTTTCTGCCTCAGTTTCCTCATCTGTAAAAATGAGCTGGAGAAGGAAATGGTGAACCACTCCAGTATCTTTGCCAAGAAAATTCCAAATGGAGTCACAAAGAGTCAGCCACACTAAAAGAATTAAAAAGAACTATAGATAACCACATAAAGAACAGGTGACAAACAGCAGGGGCAGAAGATTTCTACCCTGAAATCATATCACTTCTGATGTCAATCAATGAGTAATAGATTGATGTTTCCCAACCCAGTTGTTTCTCACCAACACACCAGGTACAAAGCAAGGATCTACTTACATATCTAAATAAGCCTTTTTGAGAGGCTCTGCATGATAGATAGCTCTAGAAGTGAAGAAGCAGTCACGAACAATGAGAGTCCCTATAAATGATCAATTAGGGTGCTCTCCTTCAAATACATGGATGTTGTTACTAACCCATCTTTAGTAGGGAACACAACTCGAATTGCTTTGCTAGTAGGTGGTGATGGACGTCACCCAATTCAGTCCATCAGTATGCAAAACTCCTGATACTAATGCAGATCCCAACCATTTCAGTAGGTAGGCTCATTGGCTCATGGGATAAACTTGTGAGTAATCAATTAAATGATTTTTTTGGACACCCAATCAATGTCCCACATTCTTCTTGGTAACATGGAGATACAACCCTGACCTTGAAGGTACCATAGTCCAGCGAGAGTTACAAGAATAATATGCTTGAAACATTAACAAGTAATGTGATATGTAAAAATAATAAAGATAAGAATAAGCAAATATAGGGGGGCAGCTAGGTGTCGCAGTGAGTAGAGTCGGTACTCTACTCTGGAGTCAGGAGGACCTGAGTTCAAATCTGGCTTCAGACACTTGACACATATACTAGCTGTGTGACCTTGGGCAAGTCACTTAACCCCAATTGCCCTGCCAACCCCCCCAAAAGAATAAGCAAATATAGAATATGAATAACAGATTCAATTATACATGCACATGCACTATATGTTTATATATGCACATATAATATAACTACATATATATTCGTGCATATAACTATGCATGCATGCATATATATGCTACATCTTTATTATATAAGCATATATAGGGAGAGTGTATATATAGCGTTATATATATATCTGTGTATATATTTGTGTGAATATATACACATACATATGTGTATACATATACATGTATATATATACACATCCCGATACACATATCCACACACACAATATATATATATGTTCCTACCCCACCCCTATAAATATGTATATACACAAATGTACATATGTATACACACACATATATACACATACATGCAAACACATACATACATACATATATAGATGCATGTGTGTGTGTATACATGAATTGTTTCGCACAGGTGATAAGTGCTATAGGACTTCAGAAACACAGTTAAGTGAAGTCTTCCTGGGAGAGGTAGGATCGGAATTGGTCCTTGAAGGATGGATTAGATTGGGCTAGGTGGAGAGGAGGAGTAAGCACAAACAAAAGAGAATAAGCAAGGTCACAGGAGGTACCCGTGTGACATGTCAGTAGTCTAAGAAGACTGTCCTCATTAGGGCACAGAGCAAATTCAACCTTTTTTTTTTTCCTAGTCAAACAGGTAGGTACGTCCTTGATAAGTGGCAGAGTAGACAGAGCCCTGGACCTGAAGTCAGGAAGATCTGAGTTCAAATCGGGCCTCAAACACTAAGTCCTAGATGTGTCACCCTGGACAAGTCACTTAACCTCTGTATACCTTAGTTTCCTCAAATGTAAAACAGGGATAATAATAGTACCTACCTTCCAGGGTTATTATTGTGGGGATCAAGTCAGAGAAGACTTGTAAAGCCCTTAGCATAGTGCCTGACACATAGTGGATACTAAACAAATATTTCTTTCTTTCTTTTCTTCCTTGATGGTTTATTTTAATTAGCCTTGGCATCATCGGCATAATGCTTTAATCACCTAATTTAGAACTAGAAGGAATCTTAGAGACAACTGAGTCTGACTTCCTCCTAAAATTACAGAAGAAGAAAATGGAGCACACCCTGTTGAAGTGACTCGTCCAGGGTCATATAGCTAGGGAATGTCTAAGGTGAAATCCGAAGTCTGGTCTCCACTGCCCTATTTATGAAGCAAAGATTCAGGGCTATTAGAGACCTTAGAGACCCCGAGTCCATCCCCTCCCCCTATTTCCTGGCTGAGAAAATTAAGTCCAAGAGAGGGGAATTCACTTGCCTAAGGTTAGTTTGAACCTTGGTCCTTCAGTTCCATGTCCATGGCTCTTTTCCTTTGTATGATAATCTCTCCCTTGAAGCCTTTTCTGCTTAGTAGCACTAGTCAGAGTATGTATTACCCTGGCATAGCCTCCAAGACCTCGGGGTCACCTCCAAGCCATGAGAATAAATCAGAGTAAGATTCTAGCAGAATCTTATTCTTGTAAATCCTTATATCTTCTAAATCTTTATAAACCCTCTAGTAGAAGACTTATATGCAAAGAACAAAGAAACATGCCTAGCTATATGTAATAGCTCAAAAACAGCAAATAATGTCTTTCTTAATAATCAGCACATAACTCAAATCAATAAGCACTTATTAAATACCTAGTATGTATCAGACAAACATTTATTAAACACCTACTATATGAATGGCACCTACTATGTGATTGCTACCATTATATAACAGGAACATAAAGACAAAAACAAAAACAAAAATAAAAACCAACCTGTCTCTGCCTTAAGGCATTCATTTCCAGTCTGCTGGAATATGTTGACATTTTTCATTTTAACCTAATGGCCTTTTGAAATGATGGCTGCTATTCCCATCGGAGGCTATTTGTGCATCAACATTATGCTTATTGAGTCTGGCAAAGTGCAAAATGGATATTTTTTTCACTCTTTGGTTCCCAGGGATAATTGCCCAAAGTATGTTTTTGATATGTGACCTTTATCAGAACTCATCTCCTTTCCATAGGAGATACTGTGATTCTGAATCACAAATGGAATACAGGGGTACAGATGTACTGACATTAGTGAACTGGAGTGACCTTAGAATCAGTTGTAGATACTTTTAATCTCATCCAAGAGGATCTAGGGATAATTTCTTCGTAGTAGTATTTTTTCTTCTTTTTCCATTATAGGGCCCTAATTTAGGGGCTGAATATCTTTCAAAAAATACTAAATGCGCCTCTACTCCCCCCAAACATCATTGACAACTACCCAACATGTAAGACAGTGCCTGGCATATAGTAGGTGCTTAATAAATACTTATTGATTGAATGATTGACAGGTTCATGTAACTTCCATGAACCTGTTAAGAAATATTAATGATAAAAACAAGGTAGGAACTTTGACTATCACATATATCATACTGTTCCGAAAGGGAGAATTCATGAGAAAAATATTTTAAACTTTTTCTGTGTGTGTGCATGTGTGAATTCTAAGGTCCATGGATAATAATGCAATTTCTTTGTGCTGCTATTTTCAAAAGATAACTTTTCCAGCATGTTGGCAGGTCTGGAATCATCAGTCTAGTGCCTTGGTGTGTAAGTGGCACTGGGGTCAATGGTCCTGCCAAATTTTGTAGATGAAGCTCTTGATTTTCTAAGTGAAAAATCTGTCCACTAATCTATTCCCCATTATTCTTGGAATCATGCTGATGCATGGTAGTAGGATAAATTTAAAGCTTCAAACACATTTTGAATATTACAGACCATTTTTCATAGCAAAGCCAGAGAAGTATTCACTTGAAAACATGAGGCTTAGATGGATTTCCTAAAATCTTTTTGAGGATGTATCATTGTATCTCAACCTTTTTCCCTCTGCCCAATCTTACAACCTGTTTTTTCTACAAAATAGCTTTAGTTATATCGACTGTTTATTTCAAAGCAATGAACCCATAACTTCTTGGCTTTTACCCCAAATACTTCTCTATGAACGATTTCCCAATTTCTTTCCAGTCAATAAACAAGAACAATGATGACTCATGTTTATATCGAACACTTAAAGCTTACAGAGAATTTGCTTCAAAATAATTCTGAGGTATATAAAACTAATAACTGTGTAATAGACCGGAATTATGGTCATGATGATAATCTTATATTTGTACTCTTGGTTTTAAGGAATGATTCTCTAAAATCCAAAAAGGAACACTCTTTCCTCCACGTTCTTACCTACCAAAGACTATGATGATCTTAATTTTTGCCTTGTACCTTGATTTCCTCTTGAACTGATGGAAATGAGCAGTGAGAATTTCTACTTTAAGAAGGGGAAATAGGAGCCCTGATTTGTCAATGCTAGAAAGAGGACTGCTAGTGATGGGCAGTCTCCCTGGAGAATTCAATGCTTACTCTGAGGTATGTGGAGGCAGGGAGAGTAAACATCTTTGGATATACCTTTTTATTTGTGGGTCACAAACAAAAATGATGATTTATTATCTGATTTTATTTAAAATGTCAATGAGACATATAAAAAAACATAAAATGTGAAACAGAATGCAAGGATTATTCTCCATATAAAGACACTTTAAAATGTCACTTTGGTTGCCTCTAGCATCAGCCTCAATCAATCATTAGGGGTCGACTTACCTTACCTTTCATAGTCATCAAGTCCATAGACATTCCAGTGGGAATGAAAATACCTTACCTGCTGATGTGTGCTTGAACTTCTCGCTTTTCTTCTTCCTCCATTTCCATGGCTTAAAAATCCTTCCCAGGTTGGCAAACTTACTCCTCCTCCGGATTGGCGGGGTATGGGTACCGGGGACCAGGGAGTCAGAGCGCATTGCCGCCAGTCTCTCCACTTCCTCAGCTTGTGTTTCCCCAGGAGAAGAGAAAAGAAATCAAAGAGAGAAGGAAGCGTTAAAAATCAAAGCCCAGATGGCCACTGTTTTCCATGGTTACAGATAACAGAAACCACATGACAAAAGCCTCTTTTTTTTGCCTTTTGGAATGGGACCTACACCTCATGGTGCTGTAACCTTCAGCTTACCCTTCAGCTAAGCATTATAGAATTCACAACTGAAAGAGGTTTTGACCACTCTAGCCTAGTCTCATAGAAAGAGAAGCCTTTCTTTGCCAAGTCATAGGCTTCCCTGGTGTGTGTGTGTGTGTGTGTGTGTGTGTGTGTGTGTGTGTGTTGAGGGGGGAATTGGGATGGAAAGGGAGGGGAGAGATAAATCAAGAAGAGCCAAGTGAGGAAATCAGACCAATTGGGGGTCCAGTAATCCTTCAAGCAAAACCTGGCAGATGTATGTACTTGAATACAATACCGTCTGCTGAGAAAAAAGGAGGGGGCAAACATTTCCCCAGTCATCTACTCCGGCACCAGCACCACTTCCACCTCCTTCCCTCTGCCAGCCCTGCTTGGTTCAGGAACCTCAGACAGTGTTGAAATGTGTCTGCCAAGCAGTTGTTCTATCTGAGGGCTAGGAATCAATTTTAGCATCCCATACTCCCAGAAATTTGTTCTTTTTTCTGTGGAATAGCTTTACTGTTTTCCTCAAGTTTCATTTGTTGTATGTGTGTACTTTTAAAAAAATAGATTCCTATAATTGTAGCTCTAGAAAAGGCTTTGGAGGTCACAGAGGGAGACTCCCTCAGTTTAGAGATGAAGAAGCAGCTTTCATCCTAATGCAAAGAAAAGTGGTTCCTTCCTAAAAAGCTCTAATTATCTAATTTCCTTTTTTTCCCCCCAAAATCTCAAATGACTCCTCACAACCTCCCAGTGAGAAAAAATATTATGCAGTCTGAATTTTTCAGATAAGGAGACTGAAGTTTAAAGACAAGAAATAATGTACTAGATGAAGATGTAGGTAGAATCCACTTTTCTAAGCAAGAAGATGAAAGGGAAAGGAACAAACATTTATTATGTACCTACTATATGCCAAGGAGTGTGATAAGCACCTTGTCTTCTTTAATTCTGGAAGTGTCATTCAGTATCAGGTATCTGCAATTACTTTAATGCCATCCTCCAGTGCCCTAGGCTTTACCCCTGACTGCTCTGTCATTCCTGCCCTGGGCATCTTCCTTCCTCCCCCCTTTCCATCAATAGCTGTAAGAACAAACAATAAACAAACTTACCAATCATGCCTGGAAAGTTTATGCTAGTAAATTGTCATAAGACTCCACTCGCCAACCTTTTGAAGTCCCTGACTATACGCACTTACCTAGCCACCACTTCCTTGTTTGTGTTTTATTCTCCTAGTACAATGTAAGGCTCTACACTGGGAGGAACTATTTTGCTTTTGTATCCACAGCATTTAATATAGTGCCTAGAGCATAGTAAGTACTTAAAAATGTCTTTTCATTCATTCACTCTTCTATTTGGCTGATTTTCAGACACTTAAAGGCAACTGTATCATCATATTCCTGCTAAGTTTTCTCTTCCTCAACCAATTCCCACATGGCATGGCCTTCATTCTTCCCATAATCCTTGTCACTCTCTTTTGAACATACTCCAGGTTACTTATTTTCTTCTTAAATCTGGAATCGAACATTCCAGACATAGGCTAGCAAGAACAGTGAAAATGCTATTAATGTAATCTAAGATAATTAAAAAAAAATTAGCTACCATGTCACACTTCTGACTCATATTGAACTTGAAGCTACAAGCCTGCAATATTTTTCATGCTAACAATTACCTAGTTACAGCTTCTATATTTATATGTGATTTTTTTTGAAATGTAATTAATTTTATGTAAGGTAATTGCCATACTTGTGTAATTTGTTTTATATAATATACCCTTTTATATTTGTGTAATTGATTTTATATAATGGAATCTTTACTTATATAATTGATTTTTTGAGCCCAAGTGAAGGATTTTACATTTATTCCTATTAATTTTTATCTTATTAGAATCTGACTACCATGCTACCTTAATAATTATTAAACTGTTCTCTAAAATGCCTGACCAGTGATCACCTACTTGTACTGATATATAAAAATACCTATTTTCAGGTATTCTTTGGTTCTTTGAGGGCAATACACAAACTATGGTGGAAAAGAACAAAATCTTTGCTTTCTATAGGAAATGATTTAGCTAGCTCCCATGGGCAGTTTAAAACAAACTTTATAGAACTAAAATTGTGGGCTAATTTCTTCATGCAATACTCCTTTGCCCCAGGCTCAGAATAATTTTTTATTGCTGAAGTTGTTAACTCAGTTTGCTTTTTGTTGCTGAAGTGGAGAGGGAAAGGAGACAAATACATGGACTCTCTTTGAAAAAATGGAGATGATTCATTAGTATTGATATTATTCAGTCAAATTCAGCTCATAGATTCAATCAGTGAAGTAATGAATGTGAGTATTCTTTACAACTTTGTGGAAAACCCTCTTGTTTCATAATTAGATCTATATGAAATGAAGGAACAGTTCTTCAGAAGTATCCACAGCTAAGTAAACATAATACAAGATTAGGAGAGCCTTTAAGAAATCTGAAGTGACAAGGAACCGAGGAATTGTTACTATGGCATAATTATAACCAAGTAGTTAAATGGACTCCTATTAAGTGTATTATTGATTCAACTCAAGTTATTCAGCTACTAAATGCAGACTACATCGCTAGCCTTCAGTGGCCTGTGAGTATAGTGCATTAATTAGATTCAATTGGTTTATTTTTTTAATTGTCCAAATTACTTTTCTTTTTGTAAACCCATTTGCTTATAGGCCTTGGCTCTCTATTTTACTGCTGTATCACAAAAGAATAATGAAGGGCTGAGCTTGATGAGGAAGAGCTGATCACTTCAATGAGCTCTGTTGGCAAGACAGATAAAGCAGAGGGAACACAGAATAAAGTGATGCACTTCACAGAAAGGAAAAAAAGATCAGAGAGAAAGGAAGACAGGTGTCAGAGGGAACAGACAAGGAATGTTTATGATAATTTCTTTCCTTGTTTTGAAAAGACTTTTCTCAGAGTAGACAGTACCCAGAAGCATTAATTCTGCACAACCAAGGACAGGGGACGGTAGCAGAGAGAATGTTCACTGAGTC